>NC_137889.1:136897898-137497898 GCF_963455335.1 Martes martes
CTTGACTTCTACTCAGGCAAGGCAACGCAACTGGCCACAAAACTGAAAACTCTAACTCTTAGAGAAACAACAGACCAGTGCCTGCTTGGAAGTGGGCAATAAACCCAGGGACATAAACCAGAACCACAGGACTTAGAGCTGGAAGGGTCCTTTGAGGTCACTGAACGCAAACCCTCAGTTTGGAGATGAAGCCCTTTAAGTGACACTATCTCAAGACCTTTTACCTGCCCCACTAGAGCTAGGGCGAGGGAGAAACCTTTCCAGCAGGACTCTCCCGATTTTCATTCATTCACCCATGCATTCATTCAACATTCCACAGAGACACAAGAAGCACTAAGTGACAGATTTTTGCGAAGTAGTTTGCATAAGAGATCACAGACTGAATTACAATTCACCGTGATGTGAAACCCACCGAGGGGTAGGCAACACGGACATTATAAAATGCAGCGAGCATAGCGAGCAGGACTTATTCCTGACTTCAAGCACAGTGACAAAAAAAACCCTGCAAAATAACAAAAATAAGAACCGTAATTCCAAAATTTTTAAAAATTTTTGAAAAATATACATTTTTACTGAATTCATTTTGAGAGGTAGCAAAGAAGTAACTGTACTACGTAACTCCCCCCACAGCCCCCCACCCCACCAAATTTCTAAAAATGCTCTTCTGACCTTGGAATGGACTGAATAGGGGCCCCTAAAAAGATAGGTCCAAGTCCTAGCCCCTGGAATCTGTGAATGTGACCTTATTTGGAAAAGGGCCTTTGCAGATATAATTAAGGATCTTGAGAGGACACATGTCCCTCTAAGAGAGAGAAGAAAATGGGGACTTGTGCACGTGAGGGAGAAGACGGAGCCAAAGGCGGCCTCCAACTGCCAAAAGCTGGAAGAGACCAAGGGGATTCACCCCAGGAGCCTTCAAAGGGAACATGTCAGTTAAGCATCTGGTCCTCATGACACCTTGACTTTGGACTTGCAGCCTCCATATTTCTGAGGCAATGAATTCCTCTTCAAGCCACCAGTTGTGATAATTCATTCTCGTAGCCCTATGAAACCACTACAGCCCCTTTCTCTCCAAAGGCCCCTTAAGTCATCACAAATGCTCACCACAAATCTCTTCTTTTTCTTCCCCAAACTCCGGCCAGTCTGGGTCTCCTCAATTTGTCCTCAACTCCTTTCCACTTTTCCAAATATGTTCTTTCCCCAGGAGGTCGATGCCTTCTCTGCAAACTTAGTAAATATGTCAAATTTTCTGTATTCTTTGAATTATTTTGCTTGATCTATTATTTCTCATGAAAGTATGCTAAAATCCACAAGTGTGGATTTCTAAAAGTGTCCAAGGGAGCCCACTGTGTTTTATGTAGAATCTATTGTGCAGGTAGAGCACAAATTAAGGATTATAATATCTCTTTGGTCCATTGTTCTTATTAGCAATAAATACTATTGCTTCATCCCTAGCCATGCTTTTGTCTTAATTCCTATCTTATTCAATGATGACTATCATTAAGGCCAGCTTGCTTTGGGTAAAGGTGTGTGTGTGTGCAAAAGCAGTAAGTATATTGGCATTAACTTAAAGAGTACGACTGACAAACTATACGCAAATATACTTACCAGTTTAGTAAGTAAAGGGATATACTTGTGTAAACCACCAAATCAGTTGCATATAGTTGATAGCACCTAGTGAATATCAACGTGCTGCTGTGGATGTCCCACTAAAACACAGAATAAATCCTGCGGATACTGAAGAGAGATCCCTGCAGTAGGCAGCCATCCTGGAGTGCAAAAAATAAACTACTACTATGTATTTCAAATAAAACAGACCCATCCTTGTTGCAATAACGAAGCCAACAACTCACATGAATAGGGCATGACTAAGGAGTGCGTACTTTGGAAAACATCCCCGTGCCTCTTTCCCTACACTGCATATTTTTTCTACTGTCCCTTCTTTTTATGTCTACCTTTCCCTCTATTTATCTACTCCTTCCTTCTCCTTATTCTGGAGGCTAATTATCTATTTCTACATTAAAAATTGTGTTTCTTCTTCTCATCTCCCTTTCTCTGTTCCCCCAACTCTTTGAACTTCAATGCTAGGAAAACACATCTGCTTTGAAATATCGGTTGTATAGTGGTTAATAAATGATGTTTTATAGCCCCAGCTCTTAATTAAAAAAATCAGCCACACTTTTAAATGTTTCTTTTTTAAAAATGCAGAATGTACCATTTTTTCTTTCATATATCCCTTGCTTAATTTTTTTATTGTGGGTTAGTGACCCTCACTTGAAAAAAAGTTCCTTTTCCAATACTTACTAGTTGGACTACAAGAATGTTTCTGTGATGATGGTAGTTACATCTTTTTTAAAAATATTTTATTTGTCAGAGAGAGAGAGCACAAGCAGGGGGAGTGGCAGGCAGAGGAAGCAGGCTCCCTGTCAGGCAA
Organism: Martes martes; assembly: GCF_963455335.1. NCBI lineage: Eukaryota > Metazoa > Chordata > Mammalia > Carnivora > Mustelidae > Martes > Martes martes. Next base: position 136,900,333 of record NC_137889.1, read on the forward strand.
GGAGCCCAATGTGGGACTCCATCCCAGGACCAGGGGATCATGAGCTGAGCCGAAGGCAGAAGCTTAACTGACTCAGCCACCCAGATGTCCCCAGATAGTTACGTCTTCTGTGACAACTGCTCCATAGATCGTTTTTATCAATAGGAGAAAGTAGATTCTTTCCTGGATTAATTCTGAATTCCTCAGGCTGGTCACCCAGGACTTCCTCCAGTGGATCCCAGCGGATCCCAGCAGTGGCAGGCAGTGCCCCTCCCCTGGGGAGTACTGTGGTTCAGAGAGAGGAGGCTGAGCCCCAGAGCCCACTGGAGCAGGTCTGCAGATCAACTCTGCCCCTTACTCATTGGTGACTGTGGGCAAAGGACTTGAACTTTCTGAGGCTCCATTTACTCTCAGATGCCCTGGGATATCAAGAACCACTTTTCAGTGGATTGTAAGGATCAAATATGTTACCTAATGTCCAAAGTGGCTGCCATGTAGTTATCTGTCCCACTGGCATACAGACTGTGCTCTGAAAGTTTCACACCTGGGCAATCCATCCTCCTGGTTTCCGCTTTTCCTTCCATGAGAGGAAAAGGGAGGCTCAGACAAAGGCATCAGGTTATCAGAATGATCACAATTTAAGAAGATTTAAAGCCAGCTTGAAAGAGAAGTTTGGCTTGAAAGAATGAACTACTTACATCGTTAATATTAGAATGTTAGTCTAACATCGTAAACTACTACTCTTTCTTGCTTTATAATTACTGATAAAACTTGAGACATTTGCTTAGGAGAGGCTGCATAAAACAAGTAAAAAAACAAACAAACAAACACCCAAAGCAATCCAATGGGAAATTCAACAACATCTCGTTTTTGTTCCATATTGGTTACCTGTGAGTTCTGGCCGCTCTAAGGAGGTCAAGAATTGCATCTCATCACCTCGGAAACACAAGGTGCAGAAACACCTTGCTTTTCTTTTACACACACACACACACACACTCACACAGAAGCAGGCAGAGAGGAGGGGAAAGAGGAGGAAGAGAGGGAGACCAAGAACAAGGGGAGACAAAGAGAACATGACTAGACACATCCTTACTATGCTTTTGTACCAGTCACCAGTAAAACATGCTTACGTGTCCAGAATCAGTTTTTTCACCATCCAGGGGAAAAAAAAAACCCTCTTCAAACAGCATGTTCCATAATCATCTGAGATAAAAGGAAGAAACCCAGATCTCAGATTCTAGTATTTTACATTACGGCCAACAGTCTCTGTGATGCAGTCCGCTGAATTCTCTCGTTGCTCTGGCCTCTCTGTAGACGGTTCCCTAGAAAGGCAACGTCTGGGGAGGTGTTAGGCAGCCTGGAGGCCCTCGGAAATGCAAAGGAAGAAAAACGAGTTGCTACTTCTCTTGCTGCCTGGTTGGGACCCCAGAACCCTCCAAGATGAATAAATCTGAAGTACTGGGTAGGGGGCTGTGTAAGTGGTTAATGAGCTCTGCCAGCAGGGAATTTGGTGAGTTCTATTTCCGGAAATACATAAAATTAGATAAGCAGTTCCAGCAGGATTACAGCTACCATATCAACCTAAAAGAGGCAAAACCCACAGACCCAGGAACTATGGCTGAGAGCCTGACTCGGGGCTCGATCTCAGGACCCTGAGATCATGACCAGAGCCAAAGGCAGAGGCTTTAACCCAGTAAGCCACCAGGTGCCCCTGCCCTTAGTGTTTTAAGCAGTAATCTATACTGCTTATAGGTACACGGATGCCACCGTAATCAAATTTATAGATGACGAACAGCTAGGACACAAGGTCGCTGATTGTCCCCTATTATATTCCTATAACAGACACTGATCTTTAGCTGGGCACATGGCCACTGTGAATAAGCTCAGCATATCCCAGCCTCCTTCGAAGGCTGACACTGAGCTAAGTGAGAGTGTTAACATGTGACTTCCAAGGGGTCCCCAAGGGCAGCCAGGACAGTCCCAGAACATGCGTTCAAACTGGTGAAGCTACAGTACTGAGAGAAGCTTAGCTCCATAAGGATGATGAAGGTGCTGGGATAAGCCCGGATAGTACGAAGTCACCCTTCATTTCCATGACGGGGAAGCTTCTGCCCGGTTGAAGCCACATGATTTTTAATTTTCTGTTATTTGCAGCTGCATCTATTCTTAAAAAGAGTAATAGCTCACCTGACGGACAATTCCATCAGGATATAAAAGGGCTTCACCTTTTAACTAGCCAAAAAGGAAAAAAAAAAAAGGGCTGATCTAATTTGATAAAATTTAATGGGATAAGTGGAAAAAAATTACTTCTGCATTTGTAGATGTAGAATACCAATCATTAAAGATAAGACAGGGAAGCAGGTCTTAGTGGCATACTTAGAAAGCAATTTTAAAGGCTCATGACCCCGGTAGAAGACAACAGCGATCTATATCAGCCCAAAGAGGCAATATGTCCTTGAGTTATATACATAAAAACCTAACACTCTGAGGCTGAGTGCATGACCTCAGATGACAACAGGGTCTGTAAGTGAAGGAAGCACGGCAGGAAAACAACGAACTGGCAAACGCGGGCGCTGTCTTTAGACAGAGTCCCTGATTGGCTCCCAGTGATGGCTGGTTTTTAGAAGGGCCTGGGGTTACCAGATTTTGAATTTTTTCCCCAGAGAAGTTAGAAATGGGGATAGCTATGTGGCATCTCCATTTCCCCCTCAACATTGGTTATTACTTTAAAAATTTAGATAAAACTACACATGCCCCAAAGCCATGCCCTACCAGGAGGCATTCTGGCTGCTCTGTTTTGTGGCAACATCTTGGATGAGAGATGAGAGTCCCACGGTACCCAACTTAGGGGAGTCCACCCCTGGAACACTGTGTTTTCCTGGGCACTAATGTTAAGGAGAAACAGCGAGAAGGAACAGAGGTAAATCAGTGGGGGTATTAGAGGTCTGGCTTCTAGAGCCAGTGAGACAGGGTTCAGAATCCCAGCTCCACTCCTTCCCAGGAACGTGGCCTGGGGCAACCCCCTTGGTCCCTGCAGGTCCAGCTTCCCTATCTGTAAAACGGGGGATAATCCTAACCCTAACCCCCCACTAGGACTCACAGAAGGATTAAAAGCATTAACATGTTCAAAGAGCTAAGGCCATGGGTGATGCTTTTTAAACTACACGGAAAGTGAAAAACCTTGAAAATATGTTTTTCAGAGAGCTGTAGAAATTTGAGATTTTTCCTCAGATTAGAAAAAGATCAAATGGCAACATATTGGTCTCAAAATGTGTGAATCTGTGGGGGCGGCTTAGCCTGCCTTATTGATGAGGTCCCAGGACAGGAGTGGAAAGAAACCACTAGTGAAGGGAAATGGAAACATCTTTGGATCCGGGAAAAGAAACAAAAGTAGAATTTGCTGTTTCCAAATACAACATGGTGGGCTAATTAAATAAACCTAAATTAACCACTGGGTAGATATAGCAGCGCGTGGCTCAAGTGTGGAACTAGAGTGGGTGTAGGAATCAGATAAACGAGATGATCTTCAGGTACTCCAAGCCTGTCGCTTCTGTGACACTTGCACAGAAGCAAATGCATTCAGTTCCTCAGATGTCCTTTAAGACAGACCGCTAACTTATATGGAACTTGCTACCAGCACACAAAGGGACTACAAGGACAAGCCAGTAATTGGGATATGCCCCAAAGGAATCCCCGCCAAACATTCTGCTGACTGTGTCAACACACAGACATACACACACACTACAGTATTCACAGCCAAGATTCCCAAGTGTCATTTCAGTAGGGAGACAGACTTAGGTCAAGGCTAGTGTGATGGTAAAACTTCGCAGATCTGATTTTTTTTTTTTTTTTTTGGTTGGCATTGAAAAAAGGGAAACACATGTGACCTCTTAAGGTTATTGGTGCACATCACTTTTTTTTAGAGCCCTTGATATTAGGTACCTGAAATGTTTATTCTTAGTATTATTAAAAAGAATGCCATCCATTTCTGGAGTACATGCAAAGAGACACATTATTTTACTCTTTTTCTTATAATACATCATGAGGCAGGTCAAGCAGAGATTACATTTCCATTCTTCAGATGAGAAAATTGGGCCCTGGCTGGTATAAAGGAAGTAAGTGACAATGCAGGGTCCTCCAATTCCAAATTTCATCTTCTTCCCATTGTGTCATATTGTACTTGTAATGGGTCAAATGGCTTTTTTCTCCCCTTTTGAGAAGTATACATATTGTGCACAGATAATAAAAAAGCATTGGTGTATCCATTCCTGTGGGAAAGAAACTCATTCTAGAACAAAACACCTCAACATATCGGATAACATATTTAAAATAACTCTTATTAAAAAATGAGTTGCAGGAAAAGGCCAGAAATAAAAAGGCTTGATTCCACTTGCTGAGGGCCATCTACTGCTCCCGGGGGCCTGGAGCTAGACTTTACAAACCACACCTGTGGGAAAAAGACGACAAATCCCAGGGCTCAGGAGTATGAGGGAACGAAAAGAAGACTCAAGAAAAGCTGGAAGCCCTGAAGGGCAGCCCTGAAATGGATGAACTAGAAACAAACAAACAACCTTCCCTGAAGGATGGTCTTCTGTTTGGGCCTTGGATCTCAGTGTGATAAGGAAAAATATTTCCCAGGGCGCCTGGGATGGCTCAGTCGCTTAAGCATCTCACTCTCTCTCTCTCTTTTTTTTTTTTTTTTTAAGATTTTATTTATTTATTTGACAGAGATCACAAGTAGGCAGAGAGGCAAAGAGAGGAGGAAGCAGGCTCCCCGCTGAGCAGAGAGCCCGACGCGGGGCTCGATCCCAGGACCCTGGGACCATGACCTGAGCCGATGGCGGAGGCTTTAACCCACTGAGCCACCCAGGAGCCCCAAGCATCTGACTCTTGATTTTGGTTCGGGTCATGATCTCAGGGTCCTGAGACTGAGCCCTGAGTAGGGCTCCATGCTCAGTGCAAGTCTGCTCCTCTCCCTCTCCCTCTTCACTGCACCCCCCTCCCCACCCAACGGGCACTCTCTCTTTCTCAAAATAAATGAATAAAATCTTTAAAAATATGTATTTTCCTTGGATAATTCTCCCCCTTAAACACACCCTACACATGTAGGATCTGAATTCACTCTCCTAGGTGACCTATACCACCACCTCACCCTCCAAATTATTTTATTTTTTTATAAAGTGATCTTTATTTTTTTTAACGATTTTATTTATTTATTTGACAGACAGAAATCACAAGTAGGCAGAGAGGCAGGCAGAGAGAGAGGAGGAAGCAGGCTCCCTGCTGAGCAGAGAGCCCAATGCAGGGCTCGATCCCAGGACCCTGGGATCATGACCTGAGCCGAAGACAGAGGCTTTAACCCACTGAGCCACCCAGGCGCCCTTCCAAATTATTTTAAAGTGGCCTTGGGTAAATGCACTGAGGCTCTCGGCAGAAGCAAATCCACAGTCTCACAGAAGAGCTCTATAAACACAGGCCTCAAAAAAAATTCTCAGGGACAAAGCTCCATGGAACTTAAACTCATATCAAATTCAGCATACAAATAAAAATATAAGCCTCCACGACTGAAGCAGAAATCAGGCATGCAAAGCCTGCAGGTGTTAACAGAGTATAAATTGGGTTTATTATTTTTAAGGGAATAAAAGACTGAAAATATGGAAGATCAAGAGACTATAAAAACTGAGCAGATCGGAACAAGAACAGAAAGCACAATCTCCGACATAAAAAATATAACAGAAATTCCATGCTCAGGAGCCACAGACAGTGATAAACCCAGAGGAAGAGACAGACCATCAGTGAGCTAGGAGACGAAGCTGAAAGATCACACAGAATGCAGAGAAGAGAAAATGTAAAAAGAGACACACGCAAGATAAAATAAAAACATTCAACATGCATGAGTGTCAGAAACCCGTAGATGTGTAGAGAGGCAGTGTTTTAAGATCGTAACTAAGGCTTTCCTACATGAGAGTCGTGCCCGTGCATCTCACAGTGAAACTGAGGAACACCCAACAGACGGTGAAGATACTGACAACAGCCAGAGAGAAAAGACATAATACTATAAAATGTGACCAAGAACTATTAGCCAATTCCCAAATAGCAATAATAGAAGATGACAGTGGGATATTATCTTTAAAATGCTAGGAGAGGGGCGTTTTGGGTGGCTCAGTCGTTAAGCATCTGCCTTCGGCTCAGGTCATGATCCCAGGGTCCTGGGATCGAGCCCCGCATTGGGCTCCCCGCTCAGCAGGAAGCCTGCTTCCCCCTGTCCCACTTCCCCTGCTTGTGCTCCCTCTCTTGCTGTCTCTGCCTCTGTCAAATGAATAAATAAAATCTTTAAAAAAAAATGCTAGGAGAAAGTTCCTGTCAATACAGAATATGACCAGAAGCTGGCAAACTTTCTATAAAGGGCTAAATAGCAAGTATTTTAGGTTTTTGCAGGCCCAGGTCTTTGTCCCATATTCTTCTTTTTTTAATTGACACTGGAAAAATGCAGAAGCCATGCCTGGCCTGAGGCTGAACAAGGATGGGCCTCCCACCAGATCTGGTTCAAGAGGTGGCAGTTTGCCGGCCCCTGGAAGAGGCAACAAAATTATCTGTGGAAAGGAAACAAAGACATCACTCACACGCTCTCCATGAGAAGACCTGAAAAGGAAGTCTTCAAGGAAAATGCAAAATGACCCCAAAATGTCAGAGATGCAAGACGAAACGATTCGAGCATTGGTAAACACCCATGAAAATCCAGATCAACATTGGATAGGTTCCTCACTATATACAGAATGTGCTGTAAAAGTCTATGCAACTAAAACACTGGAAAATGGGCTTCTGCATAAGACTTAGAAAGCTGGAAAGGGTGCTGCTCCCACTTAACAGTGAGAAAAATAACAGAAGGAATGGCAGAACTTTAACTTTTCTTGACCCTGTCAGAGAGCTGAGGGCACAGGGTACTCGGGGAGAATGGGTTCCAATGAGGGACAGTCCCCAGACCCCAGAATGGGAGCGGGCAGGTATGCCCTGGTTCACCTGTCAGAGGCACCCACCATGGGAAGGTACTTTGACCTCAGCTACCATTTTAAGGAATTGCTGGAGACCACGTGTGGGCTGACATGTTGGTCTGGAAAAGCTGGGTCTCCAAACTCAAAGGGTTTGCAGTCAGTAGTAAGTTCTTGTCCACGAGCCTCCAGTGAGCTCTCTCCAGGGAGGAGGCCGAGATGGCCCCTCCTCAGTACAGGCTCAGAGGAAGGGATCAGTGGTTTCTCCCTAAAAAAAACCCCACAGAATCCACTTCTCACCCAGACCCTCTTCTCATACAGACCAAAAGCCTTAAGTAAGAAAAAGACAGAAACAACCCCAATGTCTGTCAACAAAAGAATGGCTAAAATTGATAAAATGGGGCATATTCATGTAATGAAATATCCTACATACTTAAAAATGCATGAATCTCCAAAACATAATTCTAAGGGAAAAATCAGATTCAAAAAGATTCCATTTATGTAAAATCAGCTTGTTTGAAAAAGCCTTGTAAGATGTGTATATATCTTTCATGTTGATATATACAAGCACACATTTTTATACAGTGTCTAAGACAAGTAAAACAAAAATATGTATTATTTTTAGGGCTGCATGTGTGAAAATTGAACAAAGTGAAGGAATGATTTGGGAACTTCAGGCTGGTGGCTGCCTCTGGTCAGGAAGGAGAGAGGCATACAATCCTGGAGGGGTGCCCAGGGGCTTCTAAAGTGCTGATTATGAAGAATCTAGTTAGGTACTTTGAAGAATCTAGTTAGTTACTCCCAGTGCTGGGAGGATGTTTTATTTGAAATTATCATTCTTTAACTTTCTGTATATGTTACACACATATACATACATTCTTATGCACGTATAATCTACTTTGTAATTAAAATAAAAGTTCTGTGCAGATATGCATACAAGAGTTAACAGCAGTTGCCTGTGATGAGGGGGGTGGTGGAGAGGGTTAATGGCCACGTTTCCTTCTTGCTCAATGTGCTTCTGTTTCTGGATTTGTTTCTGGTGTTTTGATAACACAAGGAGTCGTGTGTATTCATACTTGGCGGTTCTCAAAGAAAAAAACACTAAAGATAATTTTTGGCTTCTGAAACAATGACTACTACTCATTTTAGGAAGGTTCTTTTCTGCTACATAGTAAAAATACCTCGAAAGGATGAGCATGAGGTTTGTACAGCTTTCATTTTTCTAAGCTGCAAAAAGCCTTATAATAAGTTTAAAAACAAAGACACCATATTTAATGATATTCCTAAATCTTCTTTGCCATATTTGTTCACTTCAGTTAAAGTGGCATTTAAGTTTACTGGAATCGAATAATCCTTTTATTTTTATTCCAGACAAGGTAGCGCAGTGATTTACAAGACTGCTTACTCCTTTACACATACAAGAGATCTCCAGGTCCTGATTAGCCAAGTGCAGAAAGCACTCTGAATGCTTGGCTGAAATTCCAAGAAACTTTAAGAATCGTCAGTGTTGTATTTCTTTTATCCCTAAGTGACTTCAAAATCACTTTGTTTGATGAACAATAACCAATAACCAGAGTGAGAAGAACTTTATGTGGGACTTAGAGCTCTCAAATGTTCTTCCTGGGTCTAGAAATCTTTTGGGCTTCATTTAAATGCAGCTATGTCCGCAACAACTGGAAAATGTGATGCAGTTAGATTCTCTTCATGTGGCTTTATCAGAGACCGCAGCCTGAATATAAAAGCATCGCTTGCCAAAGCATACCCTAATCTGTAGAACTGTGTTGCTTGGGAAACTTTTCCTTCTCCCCAAACAGAATATGAGCTCCACAGAACTAGAGACCTGGTTGTGTACATGTCAGTACTGCCAGAGCCTAGTTCAGCGCCAGGAACACTCCAGGTACTGATAATGGGTTGCTGGGTGTGTTTGCTTGCTTTACAGCTCAGAACATTAATTTCCCTTAGCCATCCAACCATATAGTTCACAAACCTTTCTTCTGTGCCAACTCTGAGCCAACATAATAGATATTGAAATTATAAATATGACTGATACACTTTTTATGCCTTCAGGGGGTTACAGCACAGTTTGGAATTGCATACACCAGCAACAATGTGGGTAAAAGTCACAATGACTAGTGAAAGATGCTAGAGAAAAAAGGGCACATTCTGTATGAGTCGCTTAGATAGAGTTCAAAAACAGGCAAAATGATTCTATGGAGTTTGAAGTGGTCGCCCTTGAGAAGATCAGTGCCTGGAAAGAAGGGGCCACAAGGGCCATGAGGTTAGGATTTTCTTTTTTTTTTTTTTAATTAAGATTTTATTTATTTATTTGACAGAGAGAGACACAGTAAGAGAGGGAACACAAGCAGGGGTTGTGAGAGAGGGAGAAGTAGGCTTCCCACTGAGCAGAGAGCCCGATGCGGGGCTCGATCCCAGGACCCTGGGATCATGACCTGAGCAGAAGGCAGATGCTTAATGACTGAGCCACCCAGGCGCCCCAGGATTTTGTTTCTTAATCTAGGTAAGAATCCCTTCTTGAAAAGCCATCAAGCAGTACACTTATGATTTGGGCACTTTATATATGTTCTACTTTAATAAGTATGTACTTATACTTTGTGTGTATATACTTAAAGTAGTTCACTATTAAAAAGAACAGTTTTTACAGTTAACAAAACCAAAGACAACTGAATGGGAGAAGATATTCATAAATGACATATCAGATAAAGGGCCAGTATCCAAAATCTATAAAGAATTTATCAAACTCGACACTCAAAAGAACAAATAATCCAATCAAGAAATGGGCAGAAGAAATGAACAGACATTTCTGCAAAGAAGATATCCAAATGGCCAACAGACACATGAAAAAGTGCTCCACATCTCTCGGCGTCAGGGAAATACAAATCAAAACCACAGTGGGATACCATCTCACACTGGTCAGAATGGCTAAAATTAACAAGTCAGGAAACAACAGATGTTGGCGAGGATGCAGAGAAAGGGAAACCCTCCTACACTGTTGGTGGAAATGCAAGCTGGTGAAACCACTCTGGAAAACAGCATGAAGGTTCCTCAAAAAGTTGAAAATAGAGCTACCCTACGACCCAGCAATCGCACTACTGGGTATTTACCCTAAAGATACAAACATAGTGATCCGAAGGGGCACATGCAGCTGAATGTTTAGAGCAGCCATGTCCACAATAGCCAAACTGTGGAAAGAACCTAGATGTCCATCAACAGATGAATGGATAAAGAAGATGTGGTATATAAACACAATGGAATACTATGCAGCCATCGAAAGAAACGAATTCTGTCATTTGCAACGAAGTGGATGGAACTAGAGGGTATTATGCTAAGCAAAATAATCCAATCAGAGAAAGACAATTATCCTATGATCTCTCTGATATGAGGAACTTGAGAGGCAGGACGGGGGTGGGGGGGGGCGTGGGGGGTAGGGAGGGAAAAAAATGAAACAAGATGGGATCAAGAAAGAGACAAACCATAAGAGGTTTGCTGGGGGGTGGGGGTAGGTAGGGAGAGGGCGGTTGGGTTATGGACATTGGGGAGTGTATGTGCTATGGTGAGTGCTGTGAAAGGTGTAAGCCTGAGGATTCACAGACCTGTACCCCTGGGGCAAATAGCAAATTATATATTAATTTAAAAATAGATTAAAAATAATAAATAAAAATTAAAAGAACAGTTTTTTAAAGCGTATGGCTTGAAGTAGGTTTCTCTTTACTATCCATGCAGTTCAACACATTCTCAAAGCTTTCCTAATCTTGTTCTAACTCAAATGCCACTTCCTGCAGAAAATCTCTACTAAACTTGAGTAAGTTTTTCCTTCCTTGGAACTGCCAGAGTTTTTGTTTATATATCTCCTTTACTTTCCTTAGTTCTAGGCATGGTGTTAAAATGTGAAAAAATCTTCAACTCACACCACCTATCACAGTGCTCTGGATTTATTAGGTATTCAAAATCCTTAAGCAAATAAACATTGAACATTCTATTCCTTGACCTGCTCCACATGGCCCCTTCCTGTGTTTCAAGGTACTCTTTGATCTGTCCTTTTATTTAGCGTAACACATACTGTATCATCTGGGGGAACCTACTCTAAATGTGAGGTCAATAAATCTGAAACACTTTCTACTGATGGCTTGGACACATTAAAAAGAAAATAGCACTGTTCTTTCATCCTAATGATAAACGTAATATAAAAAAAATCAAAACAAAAGGAAAAAATTCAACACAAAGAAAAGTAAAAGTTACCAATAATTCACCACACACTTTGTCTTAGAACTTGATCTTTACTCCAATAACACCAAGTCTTCATCTTTTCATGTCTGCAAGTGCAGTTCTCATCTTTTCATGTCTGCAAGTGCAGTTCTCACTGAAGTTCCTCACAATTCTGGAATGGTAGCTGGGCGTCATGGTGGCATGCTGACACAATGGATCTTACCTCGCTTAACCAACTCCCCATCTAGGAACATCTACGCTACGACAAAATTTTTACTTTTAAAAACAATGAACATCTTTATAAAAGATTGTCACTCACAGTAACGATGGAAAAGTAAATTCCCAGAGGTTTCTTTTCCAGGTCAAGAGTATACACACTACAAAGGACCGTTTAGGGTACACCTTGTCAAGTGTGAAGCCTGCAACAGTGCGTGTTTCTACGCTAGCAAATGCCGCATCACACAGACCCATTATTTTCACCTTGTAACATGTCTGAAATCAGAATGTGTCTTACAGTTACAGCCCATCACAATCACTGCTCTCAGGCAGGGGGCTGCTGGGACATGGCTAACACTGCCCGAGACCACTGGGGCAACGCCTCAGCCAGAAACTACTTACTTCAAGACCATTTCAGAAAGAGCGAGCAGCGTGGACTACTGTCTGAAAACATTTTGAAACCTTCTTTAAGAAACTGGAGATGCTGAATCTTACAGACTTGAGTGTCTGTGGCTTAGGAAAAAAAAAAAATCCAAGCAGAGCCCTCTTTTATGAAATGTCCCACGCTCAAAGCTCCCAATGGCACAGATAACACACAGTGGAAGATATGGCTGTTCATGCTCTAAGCTGAAAAGAGATTCGGAAGTGTTGTACTCACTGTGAACAAGTTCTAGAAAATAATAGCTAAACCATTTTGCTTATATTTTCTCCTTATGTAAGCAAAGGAGTGACTTACGGTTAGATACTTACTGTACCTAAATAAAAGAATATTTTATGATAATTATTTTAAGATTTTATTTATTTGAGAAAGAGAGCATAAGCAGAAGAGGAAGGGCAGAGGGAGAAGCAGGCTCCCCACAGAGCAAGTAGCCCAACGTGGGGCTCGATCCCAGAACCCCAGGTTCATGACATGGGCTGAAGGCAAATGCTTAACCGACTGAGCCACCCAGGCGCACCTATCTTACAATAATTATAAAACAAAATTCTAAATAAGATAACATTGTACCAGAGCTTACTTGATGGCATTTTAAAAAATTCTTATAATACATGAAATAATGAGCACCTGTGAAGTCACTGCTTTAACACTGACAACTTAAATTCCAAAGGAAATTCAGTATCCTGAGTTCTATCTAGTACTAGGTATTGTGCTTTTCCTTAATCTTTGCCAATTTTATATTAAAATGACCCAATGTTTTAAAGTGTTTATCTTTTTTTTTTTTTATCTCAAAGATTTTGTTTTAGAGAGAGATAGTGCAAGTTGGGGGGAGGGGGGATGGAGAGAGAGAATCCCAACCAGACTGCATGATGAGTGCAGAGCCCAACCCAGGGCTCAATCTCACGACCCTGAGATCATAACCCGCGCTGAAATCAAGAGTCGGACACTTAACCAACTGAGCCACCCAAGGTGCCCCAAGGTATATGTCTTTAATTAATAATGATGGGCCTTTCCCCTTCATTTTGACCATTTATAGTCCCTTTGTAAACTACCTGCTTTTATATTTTTTGCACATTTTTCTACTGAGATGTTTATTATTTCTGATTACTTTTATTTTTTTAGAGAGAAAGCCCATGTATGTGTGCACAGACAGGGAAGGGGGAGAGTAGGAGAGAGGGAGGAAAGGGGAGACAGAGAGAGAGAGGGAGCATCCTTAAGCAGATTCCCTGCTGAGCACAGAGCCTACCACAGGGCTGGATCTCAGGACCCTGAGATCAGGACCTGAGCCAAAAGAGTAGGTCACTTAACCAAAGGAGCCACCCAGGTGTCCCTCTGATTACTTTTTGTGGCAGTTCTTTATAAAAAAGACTATTAAACCTTTGTGTCACCTATGCTATGCCAACATTTCTTCAGTTATCTAACACTTTAACTTCCTTAATGGTGGGGGTTTTTTGTGGTTTTTGGGTTTTTTGTTGTTTTTGTTGTTTTTCACAATTCAGAGACCCATTCAACTATGAGTGATGCCAGCCAATTTCAGATTTGATCAAACCTTATTAGTCTTCTTCAGACACCTCCCTCATGAAAATTCCCCATAGACAGGAGGAAACCACATACGTATAAATGGCACACTGCTAGAAATAACTCCAATTCGCATCAGCATACACTGAAAATTATAAGACACTAGAGACCTGCATCCAATTCCTGTCAGTGGTCACATTTGCCCCTCAAAGAATGACATGAGAGGTTTTTCCAGACCAGCATTCATTTTGGGTTTTCATTCTGGGGGACTTCACAGCTGCTCAGTGATAACAACGTGATCAGCAGAGGCTGTACAAAGATGGTTTGATGAGAAGTAGCTTCTGACGGCCACTCGGAACCCTCCAGCTTTCTGCCTCCGGCCTTGTCGGCACACAGGCCTCCTGAGGCCACCACCGGCCTCTACCATCTCCACGCACAGCCTGACTTCGGGCATGGTGGCTGCTGCCCCGGACCCCGAGTCAGGGGTCATGAGTCCACACTTCAGTTTTGCCTCTAACCAGAGATGTGACCTTGGAGAAATAATTTTACCTGGCTGGGTCTCGGTTTGCTCATCTTTAGGACAGGAGCAGGTGGAACACGGGATCTCCAGGGTCTTTCCAACCCCCACATTCTGGCCTATGGTACATACCTAATCAAGTCTCCTCACTTGCTACCCCAATAATAAAATAAAATAAAATAATGTATTCAAATTATTGAATGATGTATGAATTAATTAATAATGTATTCTCCAAAGGTGCTCTTCTCCGGTGTTCTGCTATACTGCCTCTCTTGCATTCCAGAGAGAACAGTTTGATCTGTGTTTCCCTTCCTCATTTCACAAGGACTGGGCTGACTTGAAAGTCAAGGTTAGAAACCTCAGAAAGTTTTATTAGACTTCTGACCCACTCACCTCAAGCCAGCACAGACTGGCGTTAAAAGCATGTCAAATTATTTTTCCAGTTGTTTTTACCAATCACAGAGACAGGGTTCTTTCAGCTCTTCCTTTAAAAATCTGTTCTGTAAATACCTAAATCTAACCAGGAGTTTCGTTTCTGAAACGCAGTCTCTGGGGGATTCTTCTCCTTCCTATTGTCCCTATATCTCATTATTTTTGCCCCTCCTATAGTTAGAGTGAAAAACAATCCTAAGATTTTATTATTTATAGCTTTCAGAGAATTTTGCAGGAGAATCACAATGCTGGTATAAAAGGGCCAAATCAATATTATGTCCAAAGAGCTGGCACTGGAATTACTCAGGAAACATCTTTGACTGGGGTGGGATATGAAAGAACTCAAGAGCAGAGCCTCCACTGCCTCCTAAGCTTCAGGGAAGAGGGGAACGCTGGTCCACAAGACAGAACGGGTGGTTCTGGAGAGAGTAACTGTTGAAGAAAGAGAGGGAGGAGAGCAGATCCAGGGAAGGAGAAACTTCTGGTGAGCTGTCGTCAAAATCTTGCACACCCACCATGGGAACTCGACTCCATCCTTGCATCTTAACACCCAATGGGAAGAGAAGTCTACTAAGAAACCACATGAGCACACAGAAGGGCTAGAAAGGATTATTTCGACTTCTGAGGTAGTATCTATTTCAGGGGAACAGATGGAAAAATCAGGGACCAGAGCTGCCAGTTTGAACACAGGGTTATCCCAGGAAGTGACTTGACGTGCTGACAAAGAACAGGATGTGTCACTTATCCACAAAGTTGGGGGAAAAAAAAACAACTTTCAAGAACAAGAAGATCTCAAATGCAATACTGAACTATACAGTATGCGATGTGATCCCTCAGATTTTCAGTAAAATCTGGTA
Organism: Martes martes; assembly: GCF_963455335.1. Lineage (NCBI taxonomy): Eukaryota > Metazoa > Chordata > Mammalia > Carnivora > Mustelidae > Martes > Martes martes. The sequence continues at coordinate 136,915,501 of NC_137889.1, forward strand.
CACTGAAACATGGAGGTTTTGTGTGCATGTGTTCTATGTTTCAGTGGAGGTCTTTGTCTGGTGGGGGAGTGGTAGAGAGAGAGAGAGAGAGAGACTGAAACCTGATGAAGTTTGGATCAATGTGTGTGAAACAGCCATCAGCAAAAATCTCATCATAACTATGAAAATAAAAGCTCCCCGAAAATTTCAGCTCAAAAAATTTCCAGGAAGGATTTTAACTTTTATAGGACATAGAATGAAGATTCAAATCAATACAAGGTAGACCTCCAGGAATGGAAGGTCCTCAACAGATATTCTGGATTTTACTTTTTTACCTGAATACCATTTACATAACTTTACAGTATGCTAATTATGTTCCAGTCTTTATATATTTACAAACGTCTTCGAGTTCTTCCAAAATCTAAGGAAGGCAGTAATTTCCATAAGGAATTAAATAAACAACTCTCTCTTGCAAGAACAGGGTGAGAGGTTTTCATGTCTACATGGAGAGAATTCTGGAATGGATTCTGGAATGGATTAATGGAAAGGAGTAATATCTTTTCTGCCATTGAGTCCAAAGTGATAAGCCCAAGTACCATGTATCCACCACGTAATGGCATCAGGGACGTTCAGACCATCCTATCGCAAACTGACTCTACACAACGCAAAGGCCATACAGGGACAGGATTTTCCCATACCTTCTCCCTTTCTGACATGTACCAGGTTCACGGAAAGCTGATCTGGGAGTCGTCTGATTGAGGGTACGGCACGAGGACGCAAGCTGGGGAAAGAGATTTAGGGTAAACTTTCAAGCGTATCTACAAAAGGTCTTCAAATTGTTTATCAACACTATATTGATACTGTTAATATCCATTAGGGATTTTACTGCTTAGCTCACCCTTCTCAAAACAATTACAGTGGCCAAAAGACACAGAACGGAAGAAACAAGAAGGGAGAGCAATAAGCCATACATGAGATAGCTGTTCCCTGATCCTTTCCTTTCTCTTGAAGATCAGCATAGTTTGTGTTTCAGCACAAACACCTGGCCCTTTAGCCACCTTCCACCTGCCCTGACACCACCAGAGAGCAGTGGAGGTTGGCCGTTCCCATATCAAAGAGAAGGAGATAATGTCATATTCACCCTTAGTGGGGAAACTGGCCCTATAAGCAGCGGTGTTCACAAACAGGGATCACCCTATCCAGAAACCACTCTGTGCTGGTCCCACTTTCCTGGTCCAGCAGACTGCAGGCGAGCCTGCCACGGCTCAAGGGTCTGCTGGTAACCCGGGAGGAAGGACCCTTTAACGTGCCCAGATATAAAGCCACGACTGAGCAAATTCATCTGACACCCCAGTATGAACTGGCCCCCATTCACTATGCAGTTGTCTTACAAAATAACTGAAAAACCAAAGTAAAAATAAGAAGTAAAGAAGGAGCGCAGGGCTCTTGTATCACTCCAGCACTTCCTCACTGGCTAGGACTAAAGCGTAGCCTGGAGAGACCGGGGGGCGCGGGGGGCCCAGTCCACAGGCTTTTCCCCTGATTCTCGGTCAAATACTCTTTCGCTGCTGTTCTCAGACACCGCCAAAATGAAGAGACCAACTGTGTACTCTTCATCGCCTCGCCCTCTAGGATTTGGAGGTTGAAGTAGAGAGCCTTTCTCTCCTGGTCTATGCAGCCTCCACCAACTGCCCTCCATTGCTAGAGAGATTCTGGATCCCAGTTGCTAGTTCACAAGGGCTAAAATCGCGGGAGACCCTGTGAACACACAGTCCTCTGCCTCTGATAAAAGCCATAAACACCTCAGCACATTGAGGGAGAGTATTAAGTGATCTTCCTAGCTTTGGTCCGGGAAAGACTGAGTTGTGAAGACCCTTCTTTACCCAGAAGCCCCTCTGTGCAAGCTTCTACCAGTAACATCTCGGTGGGAGCAGGATACCTGCGCCCAAACTACTCAGTACAGGGGTGAATGCACAGGGTCATAGTACTTGGCACTGTACGGGTTCTTAGAGAGTGGAGGAAAAGAAAGTACAGTGAATCACTGACACATTATCTCAGCCCTCAGCTTTGAAAGCCTTTGTGACCTTTCACACACATCCATGGGTATGTACTAAAAATTTCTGCAAAACAAAAGCTACCCGTACACATGCAGTGAATTATAATTATTTTTTGCTTCTGTTTCATCAGAGGGTTGTATAAGCGTCTAAATTTATTGTTTGCATTGCAGTTAGAAAAAAATCAGTATAAAAGGTTAATGACACAGGTGGAAATATAATTAAATTGACTTATTTATAGAAAAATCTCAGAAACAGGAGTGTGGAAGTTTTGGATGTCAAGTTCTGTTCCCTTAGGTATCAGGATGGTTTCATTTACACAGAATTCCAAACACAAAGGCCTGGGGACATCCATTCAGCTTTTATTACATGGCAAGGCAGTAAGAATGCAGGGGCAGTAAGTAGTGTTTTTACTCCAGATCTGAATAAACCCATAATAACTGAACAAGTTTACACTGCAATAGGGAAATAATGGAAACTATACTCTGATCGGAACTGTAAAGAGAAGCAAGCGATGACAAGGTCTAGGGGCAAAGGAAGAAAGATCAAGTTCTCCTGGTTTAAGCACATCACCTAACTGGTTCAACCCTGACCTGGTGGAGTGTTCTGGAGTGCTTGGCAGCTGCTTAGAGCACAAGAGAGCAGATTCCTGCAGTTCAGGTCAGAGGTCACTCGTAAAGATCCAAAAACTATCTGCTCATCCTTATTATGTGGGCTCCAAGCATAACCACAAGAACCATCTTCCCAACTGTTTTCGACGTCATCACTGGGCAAAATTCTCAGTGCACAAACCTTAGTCTTCTGTATGTTTTGAATCATCTCTAATAAAGCCAAGGGCTTTATTAGAGTAGCAACTCAGGGGTAGAGCTTTGAAATGTTTCCATTCTTTAAGGGGAAAAGAGTTAATTAGAAGACTGCAAGTTTCCAGTGACTAGATTTTACCTTAGGTTTCTTCATAGCTTACGAATGATGCGTTCAAGCTGAAGCAAAACATTGCTTCCCTCCCCCAAGGAGGGAACAACTGATACTCTAGATAATATCAGTAACAGTTTGATGTTTCCATTCAGTACCCTAAATCCAAACGGGCTGCAGACATAAGGAACCCAAACTGTCAACGTATTTTTGCAAGGGGAAGAAAAAAAAAAGTAATCCTTGCTACAATGCCAGTCTTTGCAATGGCCGAAACAATGATCATTCAGATAATGAATTACCTTTGAGTGCTTATATCTTTGCAAGTTTGGAAAGGATGTCTCAGTTGAAGTCATTCTAGGAGGGCCCAAATCGAAACTCGGGCTCTTCGAGCACCATCACAGTGATAACTCTCACGGCACATCCCCTCACCTTAGTCTACCTCAATGCAATTCCAGACCTTATTTATCCCCACCATGATTTGGCATCCAAATATTAATATCATGATGGTATTTCGCCCTCATTTTTATAATCCCAACCCTGTGAGCCTATTGTTTGCAAGGCTCAGTTAGAGAGAGAGTCTTCAGAATTCTACATAGTTCGTACATCCCAATCACGAACACATTTCTTCCTGAGATTTGAATGCCAGGATTAGCAATGTAATAACCAAATGCACACCCATACACAGAAATAGGCCTCTGGTAATGATTTTGTAAATTAAAGCATTCTCCAGACTGGCCTATTTACCTAATTATTATTTGCCCTTGAGCAAATCTGGGTAGGAAAAAAGAAAAAAGAAAACCTCCCAAATTAAGGGCTAGCATATTAGCTGGATAGGACTTTTGATATCATCTAGCACAAGTATATCATTATAAATCAAATCCAATACCCTCAGCCCCTTGACCTCTTCACATCTGACATTGTTATATACTGCTTTGCCGAAATTCACTCATTCCTAGGTTCCCATAATTTTAGTCATTTTGGCTTCCTTCTAACTAAAGAGTTCCTTTCCACTATCAGTCCCCAAAATGCTGTCCCCTGCTCCCAGGCGTTATCCTCCCCTTACCCCTCCTCCAGGGTTGGTCCCATCTATCCTCGTTATTTCAGAGATCAGGACTGTATTAGAGATACCAACACCATCAACAGTCTCAAAAGCAACATGCCCGACACTGAATCTATATTTTCCTTCGGAACCTTCGTCCTGTATTCCCTTTTTCATGTCATTCATCACTCGCCCAGTCCAACGTGTCATTTGTTAGTTCACTCTCATAGTCAGACACCAATTTCTAGATATTATTTCTGAAATCTCTAAACCCTTTTTATCAGCCTTAGAATTAACATCCCTGAAAACCGACATCTCCTATACACACTCTTCAGTACACCTAGGGTGTTTTATTTTCTAAAACAGAGCTCTGACAATGTCTGCTTAAAAGCCTTTAATGATTTTCGTTACCTAGGAAAGAAAATGTCCAATTTCCTCAGCATTCCACCCATCTCAAACTAGTTTTTAGTCTCCTCTCACCATAAGACCATCTACTTGTCACTCTAGTCCATTCGTCGTCTCTCATCAAATAAATGGTTCCTTTGCTAAAAGTGCTCCCATCTTTACTTTGTTCACAGTTCTGCTTTTTTTAAAGATTTTATTTATTTATTTGACAGACAGAGATCACAAGTATGCAGAGAGGCAGGCAGAGAGAGAGGAGGAATCAGACACCCCACCAAGCAGAGAGCCCGATTCGGGGCTTGATCCCAGGACCCTGGGATCATGACCTGAGCAGAAAGGCAGAGGCTTTAACCCACTAAGCCACCCAGGTGCCCCCAGTTCTGCTTATTTTAAAATGTCACCTTCTCCATAAAACCTCCCACAAATCTCTAGGCCACTTAATTGTTCCTGGGTGTTCCTGTAACACTCTGCTCACACTAATAGTATCACATATCCACTCTACCCTTCTTGTCAGACTGGTAACCTGCTTCGGCAAAAAAGTGGTATAATGCTCTTTGTACAGCTAAGATTTAATACACCTGCATATAGTAGGTGCTTAATTAACAACTGCTAAGTAAATATGTCAACGCAGTGAAAAAAGGTTTTGAATTAAGATGTGAATGAGTCCTAGTTTTGCTAGAACTCAAACTCTGTGACCTTCAATTCCTTCACCTGTAAGCTGAAATAGTATCTTTTCCAACTGTAAAGTATTATCAGAAGAATCAATTAAATCAAATAGAAGTATTATGTTAAATACAAATACATTAAGTATGATCCAAGGGTATAATCGTTTAACATTTGTTCACTTGAAGTAGATCAAAGGTTAAGAGATTCTACAGCCAATGCCCAAATTGGGGAAGAATATCAACACAATGAAGAGGTATTTCATCTCTCTTAGCATTCACTGTTCCTAGAAATCAAAGGTGACAATTTAGTGTGATCCGTACAGCCTTATGATATCAAGTATCAGCATGCAGAAGCACTACATTATTAAACACAGATGTGAATCCTAGCAGCACACATAACTTCACTTTCTTACTAGCGAATGCTATTACAGTGATTATATGTATAAATGCTTTTTATAAGTTAACCCATTTAATTCTTACCAAAACTCCATGAAATAGCTCTATGATTCCCATTTTACATACAAGGACACTGAACCAGGGAGGTTGGCTAATGCATACCAGGTAGCAAAGCTATCTAAGGCAGAACTGGGATCTGTGTCTATGCAGACGGGGTCTAGCCTGGCTCCAACCACTAAGCCAGGCAGCCTACCTAAATAATGCTGTGACCAGCCAGCACAATGCCTGACCCACAGTAAATCCTTGAAAATGTTCATCTCCTTTAGAACACAATGGTGCTCAGGTGATAGCGATGTGTACAAAGGGTCATGACGCCGGCCTGCTTACGTCATCTCCTGACAAGCTTCCCATGCCCTATGGACTCTGTGGAAAGTGGATCTTGTCTGTATCGTGTATCAGCCTCCTTACTACATGGATAGTTTCCCAGAAAACTAGAAAAAATCCAACCATTTTAACTAGCTTTTAATTCATCCATTCAATAGGATGTCTTATGTTCTTTCTTTGAAAGATGAAAATGTCATTACCCTGGGCCGAGGCAAAGAGAGCGCACTCCCCACTTTTGTTCCTTCAGCTCTCCTGGTGGTCTTTTGACACATCCCCACACATCAATTACACCTTCCATTACAGTCAGCATGATGGTTCACACTGTATTAACTGGCATCCCTTCTCCCGCCCCTCACAGCCAAGTGGTTCCAGATCCCTCCTGAGCACACCATCCAGGGAGGAATGGTGTGAAACAGAATCTCGAGCAGCGGAGATTCGCTCTTGGGAATCACTCTTGGGAATCCAGGGCCCACATCCCCGCACTGCTCATGGCCTGTGCCTGCTTCAGACCTGGGGAGCACTTCTGATTCCAAGCACTGCGGCATACCAGGCTTCTGCAGGTGTCTTCCAGCCAGGCTAACCCTTACATGCTCTAGTTGGTACCAGCAAGCTTTTAATTATTGTCTTGAGAATATTTTTCTAGTTTAATACTGGTTCTTTTGAAATAAACTCCATGTCTCTTCTTAGATTATATACTGGTGCATTATCAATATTTTATGGTGCTATGTTTAATCATTTAAAAGGTCTTACACTAAGTGCTTTCCGATCATGCTCATAAAAGTCTCACAAACTGATGACATGGTAGCTCAAGTCCATGAAGTTTTTTGTTGTTGTTGTTGTTTACGTTTTAACATCTGTGAAATCAGAATGCTTATCATCAATACCATGTTAAAATTGTGATATTGTTTTTTTCTCAGTGTACATAAGATATTCTTACTTCTTAGAATCAGGGGCATTTTAGATTCAACAAAATTTGCTAAGTAAGTACCATATTGATTGCTATTTTAAAATTGAACACACGGAGGCTCAACATGTTAGGGGATTTGCCCAAGATGCATTGCACTTACATAGCAAGCTAAGTAAACGTATTTCCATGCCAATAGAAGGAACTCTCATTTATCTTCTTTGTAACAGTTCACTGCAGCCTGAAGAGAGGGAATCCATCCCATCACATGTGCCCAAGCTCAGGGCCTGTAGTTTCACTGGGGCTCAGGTCCCAACTCTGCCACCAAACTAAGAGTAAGATTTGGGGCATGTTGCTTAAACTTAATAACCTCATCTGTGCTCAGAGTACTCTAACCCCAGAGGGTTTCTGAAAGGATTACGTGAGATAATCTATGTAAAAGCTCATAGCACAATGAGAGATACATAGTGATCAACGAGTGGCAGTGATAATTTCATAAAATAAGGGGAAAAAGGGAATTAATTAGGTCTGCTTTACTCTTTACTCCCAGCCCAATTTTTATTACAAATAATATAATACCATTAACCATGCCTTTTTTTTCCTATCATATATCAAGAACACCTGGGTGGCTCAGTCAGTTAAGCATCTGCCTTCAACTCAGGTCATGATGGAGGGATCCTGGAATGGAATCCCATGTCAGCTCTTTGCTCAGCAGGGAGTCTGCTTCTTCCTCTCCCTCTGCCCCTCCCCCTGCTTGTATATGCAAACACTCTCACTGCCAATAAATAAAATCTTAAAAAAAAATTCATATTTTTTGTCAATAAAATAAAATTATCAAAACTGATGTGCTCTGAAATCTTTCAGTAAAAGTCTATTTTGTGGTTAATTAAGTAATATAAGTAATATCTGGGTAATTTTGATAATATAGATGAAAAAATTACAAATCCACTGACTGACAGGCAGACATAACCTCACACTATAAGGGCCTTTTCAGCCTTCTTGCCCCCAGGGAGATTTGTGAACAAGGTAAAACAATGTACATATGTAGAGAAAAAAAATTCTCAGGAGTACTCTAATAAGAATCTTACAAGTAGAATATACTAGGAATGTTAAAATAAGCAACATAAGAACACTAAAAATAGACAAGTGAATTACTGAGCATGGAGAACCACAAACCCAATTAAAGAAAATCTTATTTAAAATCAAGGCTGTAGCAATTTAATGAGCAAGCAAAACTGTTCTGGGATTACATGAATCAGACATCATCCAAGTCCAATTAAAATTCTAAACCATATACTATATATACATACACGTATACACACACCTATTTTTAAATTCCCATAATGACAGTAACAGTATCATTCTTTTATTTTGACCCGGAAATATTTTTCTGGTACATGGGGTATGGCAGTGCTTTGCAAATGTTAAGAGTCATTACAAACTTAGGAAAAAATCACAGTAGGATAAATTTGAAGGGAATAATTTACTTTTAAAACTAAAAATAACATGCAGTGGTAGAAATTTACAGAGGCCCTTTTACTTTAATAGGATTAATAGAAAGGAGCCTGATGCAATTCTCTAAGAACATTGTCGTTTTTAACTGATGGAAATAAATCACTTGAACTAGAACTATTCTTTAAGCCACAATTTACAGACAAAGACTATAATATACCAAAGACATGACCATATCCACAGGGGACAAGGTTTGACTTGTGGAACAATTAAATCCATAGTCATTTATACCTTATACTTCAATAAGAAATATTTCTTGTGCAACCAAGGAATTACATTGCTGCAGATATCCAATAAATTTAACAATGGCAGACTAAGTTTCCCAATTCTTATGGGAAACTGTTTCTATACAGCTTATTATCCATAAAGAATTTTTTCCCCTTACAAAAAAGTACACTGAAACAAAAATTAGTAGAAAGTCAAAGAAATCCTACATGCCTCACGACATACTTGAAATTTACATAGATCTGGATTAAAATACCAGCCCTGCTTTTGTCCATCTGTGCCTTTGGGCAAGTTTCCAACTCTCAGGGTCTGTGAAAGGAGTCAAGTATGAAAGACACCTAATACAGTGTCTAGAGCCTTATGTGTTCACAACGAGTGTCCACTCTCTTCTAATATCTATTCAGTCCAACCAAGATTTGTAGAGTTCTTCTAATAAACAAGGGCACAGACAGATTTAATATATAAGCTAGGTGGGGCGCCTGGGTGGCTCAGTCATTAAGCGTCTGCCTTTGGCTCAGGTCATGATCCCGGGGTCCTGGGATCAAATCCCACATCGGGCTCCCTGCTAAGCAGGGAAGCCTGCTTCTCCCCATTTCCCCTGCTTGTGCTCCCTCTCTCAATGTCTCTGTCAAATAAATAAATAAAATCTTAAAAAAAATATATATATATATATATACACACATATATATGCACATATATATGTGTGTGTATATATATATTTTAAGATTATACATATATATATATGCATGCCAGGAGCCAGAAGAGGTGATTTGCTGAAAGGATGTCTGGGCTTATTCAGAAAAGGAGAATTTTCCTCAGTGGCCTTCCCTGGGGAGAGAAGCTGGCGGCACATGGAAAGAGCACAATGGCTATTCAGAATGGCCACAATACGAAGCCCCCCACCCCCAGAGCAGCAGCTGATGGGGCTCCCAGCTATCATCTGGTTATCTTACCTGAAGCATTTTATTTTATTTATTTATTTATTTATTTATTTATTTATGTCAGAGCTCCTGATCTGCAGGCCTAATCCCTGGGGAACTGGTGTTAGGCCTGTTGAATGGCCTTAAACTCATGAATAGCAAGTCATAGTCTGACTTCGTCCGTCACTGAGTTGCTAGACAGCAAGGCATGGGCAGGCAGAGAGGGTTAGGTCACACCTACTTGCCTTTGAACCCTGTTGCCTCGTCACCTTGGCAATTGAACACCAGTTTTAGATGATTCTGGTTCCCTGAATCTCAGGTTTTCCTCAGCCTCGAGTACAGTTACAGCAAACACCATACACTCACGGAAGACTTGCTACACGGGGTTGAGATAGCAGCTTCTTCAAATTGCCTGTTAGCTACAGAGAGGAAGCATGTCCTCTTCAACAGAAATTCCCATTCCTTGAAAAAGATGGATGGAATCTGGGGCTGAGACTCACCCAGAAGCATAGGACAGTGGAAGGAGAGCTGACAGTGACACCCCCCACCACCATGACCAATCAGTCCCCCTGTGTGACAACACATCTTTTTTAGAAATATGGTGGTTACCAAATAGGCCAAGCAAGGTAATGGCCTATTTCAGCGCTAATTTTTCTTTGAAAAATGATGCCCCATCTCAGTAAGCAAATCTATCAATCAAGGGCTAGAGTTTGAGCAGCTGTTTTCCTATATGCCACCTTTTCAAAGATTAAATATAAAAATAATGAGCAGGCTCATGGTTATGCTACAGTTCAAAATGCTTCAAAGGTTCTAATTAGCTTCACTAAAGAAAATGGCTTTTCCCTTTTACCTACAGCGTATTTTTCACAATACGACTAAATAAAACACAAAAATCTTCCTGAGTAATAAGCTAAGATATACTTAATATAGTATCTCCCTAAAAAAGGAAGAAAGCTGATTAGTTTCAGACAGCAATAAACCAAATTATAAGAATCATTTCATTTTACCAAAGAGAATAAGACTTTCTAATTTAAAAGAATCAAGTTTTAATTAGGTAAATGGTTTTTCAAGATAGTCGTAAAGGTCAACAGGATGAAAGATACTAAAGACTTTTTAATGTACAGAACTTGGCTTGTATGCAATAAAGCATCATTTCATGTTTGTTTGTTTGTTTGTTTCTGAGCATGGCCCCGTGAGAGGGACACTTACCTCTCCTGTGCAGGCTTAGTGTTTGCAAGGTGAGCCTCATCAGAGGCTGAGTATTTCCTTTAAATGCTTGGTATCAAGGCCAGGTGCCTGCCACCAGGTGAATGGCATCGAGATGGGTCAAAATTCACCAGATTAGTAAATATTACCACAGATGGGGAATCATTCAGGAAACCTGTGCTAGTTACCAGGGCAGGGGGCTGGAGGCATAAAGCACCTTAATCAGACACCTCACAGTCCAGTAGGAGAGAATTCATCTCAATAAAATAGAATCTGCTTCATATAATCAATGCATTTATGAAAGGAAAGAACAAAGTAATGATTCAGTATATGTGTTTTCTATAGAAATAAACTCAAATTGATAGGAATTATATCACCTAACTGCTTCAAACTCCATGCATATAATTCTTAAGAGCTAAAAAGTACAGCCATACAAATACATAGGAAATTACATTCATCCTAGAGCAAGCCTCAATGCTGCAACCAACAGTTGCTTTAACAAATTCCTCTCACTTAGGTTTAAGAGAAAACTTGAGATTTCTCTCATTGCCCAAAAGGTCACAATTGGGCATATCTCACTATCATTTGTCATTTGCTATTTCCTTCACTTGGAGAAATCCTGATATCCTTGCTCCTGCCCCATTAACTTTAGATTCTTCTGGAATGAAGTAGTGTGTACACAGAGAGAGATTCATAAATGATACAGGTAGGGTTTACCATCAACCTATAACATTTCCTTGCAGTAACACTCCAGGTCCCCTTGAAGTATGAAGTCTACCAGATGCCCAATTCCGAGTAAAAACATCCAAGCAGCACTATGCCCAGTTACTTCTTTCAGATCTCTTGCTGTATTTCACAACAGCGGATGCCAAAGGACATTTCTATCCCATTATCTATAAAAAGACCCCTTACAGACCTCCAAAGCAAAGGGCCTCAGAACAGAGACACACTTGTTTGTAGGTAATGGACAGTAGGCATCCAGGTCTCCTGAGACACACTGGCAGGACTGGAGAAGATCTCAGAAAATGACGACTGGCTTCCCACTCCAGACCTCCCAACATTCATGAAGGGAAGACAAAAGAAAAAGGTCTGGGGCACCTGGGTGGCTCAATCGTTAAGCATCTGCCTTCAGCTCAGATCATGATCCAAGGGTCCTGGGATTGAGCCCCGCACCGGTCTGCCTACTCAGCGAGGCACCTGCTTCTCCCTTTCCCACTCCCCCTGCTTGTGTTCCCTCTCTCTCTTTGTCAAATAAGTAAATAAAATCTTAAAAAAAAAAAAAAAAGAAGAAGAAGAAGAAGAAAGAAAGAAAGAAAAAGGCCCTTTCCATCTGCTGAGAATAATGAACAGGGAAAGAATCGTTCCGTGGGCCCTGTAAGGAAGGAGGCATCATATCAAGGTTAAGTTCAGGTCTGGCAGCAGACAAATCCCCTTACCACAGGCCCTGTTGTGGGCAGGAAAAGAAACAACATTTTTAATCACTCAAATTAAATGTCCCTCAACATAAGGCCAATAATGTATATGGAGTCATTACTTCGTCCCTTAGGTGAGCAATGCACCTGGAAATCACGGATGGGTACATAGTCCACCTTTCCTTTACCCACTCATTCTCTACAGATATTTACTGGATGCCTTGAATGTGCCAGCCTCCAGGAATATAGCAGTTAAGACAAGAACCTTATCTTTATGGAGCTTATAGTCTCCTAAGGTAGATAAACAATAATCAAGTAACTTAATGAGTGAAATAACAGAGCAATTTCAAATGGTGATAAACGCTATGAAGAAACATAAGGGAGAATAAAGGAGAAAATGAGTAGCAGATTAAAAAAAAAAAAAAAAGCCCCACAGAACTTTACATGGTCAGAGAAAACTCTGGATTAAAGGGGTCAGCCGAGCAGTCAGTTGATATGAAGGAATAAGTCATGCAAAACTCTGGGAAAACCTGCGAAAAATTGAGTGTGGTGACTGGGTAACTCTCCCTGCCCATTGGGTGCTTAATTCCCATGATTCTACACGTACAGGGGACATAAGAGCATATGGAAGTGAACAAAACAAGTTGGTTAAATAAGGGGGAAAGAGATAAATGTCTACCAGATATTCCTGTTTGGGAATCCTTCTCACACATTTCAGAAGTATAAAGAGATGTTTCATGAAGAGATGATTTGCTGTATAAATTTATAATAATTGTACCAGAGAAGGGGAGGACAAAGCATTCCAAAGGCCTGAGGCAGCCACATGTTGGGCCTATCTGAGGAGCAGCAAGAGGGGCTGGGAAATCGGGAGGATGGGGAAACATGCCTGGAAGATGGGCCTGGACAGCAGGCAGGGGCCATACCGGGCCAGGCCCTGCGGGTGGCAGCAAGAACGTGGACTTGGTTCCAAGTATGATACGCAGACCCCGGAAGATTGGAGCCAGAGAGCGATGTCCTGTGATTTTTGAGACTTCATTCTGTCTGCGGCATGGGGAACAGACTGCAGAGGGCAGGGACAGAAGCTGGACATCGGCCGGGATGACAGCGTCCAGGCAGAGATCAGGATGGCTGGGAATCAGTTGGTCAGATTGTAGTCCAATGTATTTCTTTTGACAATAACCCTAGTTAACATTAAACGCCCACAGGGGCACCTGGGTGGCTCAGTGGGTTAAAGCCTCTGCCTTCGGCTCAGGTCATGGTCTCAGGGTCCTGGGATGGAGCCCCGCATCGGGCTCTCTGCTCAGCGGGGAGCCTGCTTCCTCCTCTCTCCCTGCCTGCCTCTCTGACTACTTGTAATCTCTGTCTATCAAATAAATAAATAAAATCTTAAAAAAAAAAAAAACAAAAAACATTAAACGCTCACAGTTGCCCCTCTCCTGCATTGCCTGGGTTCCCAACAGTTCTGATGGATAACACCTGAGGCTCATTCACAGGTGAAGACTTGGGCTCATCACTTGCTTGCAGCCCTCCCTGCACAGCCCTTAGTTCTTAGCAGCTCCTTTTGCACTGTGCTCACACCCCAGGGTCCTCCCATCACTCTCACCAACTGGAGGACTTCAAGATTCTACCTCCATACCTGTGGTGCTTCAGGTCTCCCTCGGCAAGTGACTGTCAGGGTCCAGACCCAGGCCAACTGTGTCCCAGAACAGTCTTTCTCACCACCATCACCACCGTATCCGGCCTTGCGACCTGGGCAAGGACAATCACGATGTACCAAATGGGATACTTCCTACTCAGTCAAAACAACATGGCATCTCTGCCTCTTCTGCCAGAAGCCTACAATCAAGATCACGAACATTCAGCCCATCCGTGAAATTTCACCCAACTTAATTAAAATGTCTCATCTTTTCTGACTCATTACTGTACTTTTTGATTTGTTACAGAAGTTTGTGTGCTTCCCTGTGCTTGCTGTGTTTGCCATCTGTGTTCCTGCTGGTCTCCCAAATCTGGTTATTATTAGTGAATCACTAACTCATGTCTTGAAATAATCCTTATTGTACACACCCTCATACTTTTAATCATTATCATCCTGAAATTTAAAACGTTCTCATGTAGAATGCAGGTAAAAATCAGTATTTCTTTAAATTATTACGACCTATGGAATGTAAGAACTCGAGGAGGCCTTTAGGTTCACCCAGTGTGGTGGCTGTCACCCGTGGCTGCACACTGGACTCGTCTGGAGAGGCCTCTGGCCACCAGGCTAATGACATCAGAATTTCTGCACTGGGGAACCTGAGCATAATTTTTAAACTCCCCAGGTGATTACAACGTGCAGCCAGAGTGGACAATCACAGCTTTAAACCACATCCCCCTCCAGCAGCCTCCTGCCCCTCACTTTCAAATGGAAGACAATGAGACCCCTGGGTGGTAGGGTGTCACCTGCCAATGGTAAAGCCAGTGTGAGATGGAGCCAAAACTGAAACCTGAATTTCCTAACATGCTGTTCAATTTGCATTTAACATCTCCAAGACTCAGATGAATGTAAGGGAACAGAGCGGGGTTCCGCCAATTGTGGCCCCAATGATTCTATTTCCCAGGCTTCATTTCTTCTGATTCGCCACCTTCCATGTGTCTTGGCCCAGCTGCCAGACTGGTCTAGTTCGGAGCAAAGTCATGCAGGAAAGCTATGCTAGGGCCCCACAGCAGCCCCATAACCGACAGGCGTTCTTTCTCCTTCCGTGGAACCATCCTAGTGAGTGGCTTACCTCTGAAGACTTCACTAAGTGGGTTACCAAAAACCCTGCTCTACAGCAACCCATGAAAAACCTCTAACTAACCCCATATTCAGGAATGAAGAAAGTAATCCTGGATATGCACCCATTTTTAGGTACGCAAGGATGTTTACAGCAACACTGTTTATGTAGGGGGAAAGTGGGCTCGTCACAGAAATATTATGGAAACAAATTTCAAAAATGTATCCTTAAATTTAAAAAAAGCTATAAAACATATGCAATATATTCCCAATTTGATAAAAGTAAATATGTATCCACATAATGAAAAAAAGTTGAGTGGTTGGGTTATAGATGGTTTTTATTATCTTCTCTCTTTTTAAATTTTCCATATTTTCAAGTTTTTCTCTAAAGCATATGTCTCTCATTTAAAACAAGAGAAAAATATTTTTTTCTAAAGAAGGACAATAAACACATGTACAGAACAGTATTTGGTTACAACTTGTTTTTGATACCCTTCTGCTTATGTCTTTTTTCCCTCTAGACCAAGGACATGAACCAGGCACTTAACTTCCTGCCACGTTCTACAGGAGGAATAAACATTTTAGCAGGAGACTGATTAGAATCTGCCTGACTTCACTTAGGTAAGTCAAAAGCAAAGAAAAATTTAAGTGTCATAGAATATTTTTTCATGACATTAGACACATATTAACATGGCCCATCTTTCCAGTCTCCAGGTTATTTAACTGATCTTAATATTTCTGGAGCACTTTCGGTGCACCAGGGACCCTTCTAGGCTTTGGGAACTTTACGTTCAACAAAAAATGTCTAAAGCCTTGTTTCTTGTGGCTCTTGTATTGAGGGAGTCTGGGAAGAGACAATAGAATGTTAATGAGAAGTAAAATGAAGCAGGGGAGTGCTGGGGCTGGTGAGTGGGGGAGGGAAGCTGTTATTTTAAGTAGAGGAGCTGGGAGTGCCTTAGTGGTGAGGTCACTTTAGAGAAGGGACCTGACAGGGGCAGCCAGTCCTGTGTGTATCTGGGACGAAGAACATTTCAAGCAGCTTTCTGGTAAATAAAGGGGAAAACATCTTTCCTGTTCCACTACTCTTTAGGCCACCTGCAATCACATTCCTGATAGAGGTTTAGACAGTTCAGAGAGCCACAGAATGGCCAGAGGAATATCTTCCGTGGAAAGTGAGGACCAGAAAAACAGAAAATTTTGAGGGAAAAAAAGGGATTTGTGCAAGTCAGCACCTAGAAAAATGTATCTTTGCTTTCTCAATAGTGCTTTAGTGAACTACGTAAAAAGTTACTTATGGTGGAGACATAGGCTGTATTGGTTAAAAAACAAAACATTTCCTGGATCTTACCTAAAACATGTACTAATTACAGATCTTTGCCTGGAAAGGACATGAATAAGCCATACATTTAACACAAAATTGTTTCTAATCTTTAACCTTTATTAAATGTATGAACAAAAAAGGCTAACAATCTAATGCGTAAGCTTTAATTTTTTGACAAATGATTATTTCTACTGAAAAAAGTGTTTCTATACTTATATTTAGGGAAAACACAAAAAAATTTTAAGATACTTACAGAAATCAATTTATTACCAATGTTTTTGAAGTAAAAGAAATTTCCCTTTCCTTTCCTCTCACATAGAAAAAAGAACTAGAAACCTAATCATTAATATTTTGATTTCAATCTGTAAAACACACTTACCTTAAGTTAAACTGCCAACGGATTAATTCTTTAGAGTTTAAAATAAAAGATGACATTATACCTATAGTCAAGGTTTCCATGGAACAAAACCACTGTAATTGCAGCTTCATAAAGAACAATCGCGCAGCACAAGGCGGCCTTTTTATTCTCGGGGTTTTATATTACCAACAAAATCCTCAAGAGCAGAGATAATCTGAAAGGATTTGAGTTCCATTTTAACTCAAATTTACCATCTCTCAATTCACATGATCAAATATAGGGAACTCTGGTATCACCTCAGTCACTCAGCAGGAGGGGAAGTTGGCCTCTGGAGTATATGTGAGATGGAGCATCTCTAGGGATAAGCTGAAGACTTTCAGGGGCTATTAAAATATTAATTTCTTTATATACTAAGTTTTATCTCTAGAAATACAATGATAATGGTTATGCTCCTTTTCAAAAACGGAGCTTGGTTTCTAGGCAAAATTAATGTTGCATCAAGAGCCACATATTTCCTTCCTAAAAAACTAGAAGGAGTTCTAAAGTCCCAGGTCCTTTTTAAATCTTTCCAGACTTCCTGGTCATAAAATTCCTTCCTTTGTGAGAAGTCTGGGGATCTTTAAGAACAGAGCCATCGAGAGAGAGGAGGACGAGGACGGAATGCTTACTAAAGACTGGAAGGCAGACGGTAAGATTCCTTCCAAATCCCCCAGATACGTATTTCTAGGACCTGAACTGAGTGAGCAAGCCATACGTTTTCTTGAAATGCCCAGGCCAAATTAAGTTACTATGCCAAGAATGTTACCTAACACTGACACTGAACTATGGCTTTTAGTAACAGAGTCTGGAATTCCTGGCTATTGGGTGTCTGTCTGCCATCAGAGACAGGTGAAAACGTAGTTTCATGCCACATAAATAAGTATATAAACATTAAATGGAGGGGGAGACTGTTTGGCCTGGGAGATTAAGAACAAACGTGAATGGTATTTTCCTCTTAAGACACATACAGAAAAGCGAAGTGGAATTGGAGGCTCTTAAATGTTTCTGAAATATCCAAATGATAGAGAATCATAGGTGCTCGGGTTCAGAAGACCCTCAAGGCATGACTCCTATATTCAGCACTTCCACAACCCTGTTCAAGTTCAATCTGAACACAAGAGAGAGCTTCATCTACCCCAGGAAGCCTCTTCCCCTCATACAGTTCTATCCCTGCGAACACTTCCCTTTACCAAGGAAGTATGTTTTCTAGAACTTCTCTTCACCAACCCTGGTTTGATTCCATAAAGCGGGGACCCCAAATCCACTGGCCTTCGGGTTGAGGCAGAGGCATAAAGGAGTGGCACAGGCCAGAACTGATAGGGACCATGGCCAACTAAAGAGTGCCCTGCCCATGTCAAAGGCCAGCCACTGCTCTGCTCCAGCTGGCAGCTGCCATGTGGGACACAGATCCCGGTCAGTTTTTGTGATGAAGAAAGCCAGGCATCTGAATTTTTGTAGCAATATCTTGATTTTTTTGAATGCATAAGGAATAAATTATGGAGTTCAAACAGCTCTTGGAGATCAACTAACCCAAACCTTCTATAGAGAGAGAAAACAGAGATCCGGAATAGAAAACGCGACTGGCCCAAAGCCAATCAGAGGCAGGTCGGGCGGCGGAGAACCCGAAACATAAGGTCCCATGTCTTCCAGCACAAAAATGCAGCCTGTGAGTCAACAACGCCTTCAGCCTATAGACTTGTTAAAGGTTCCTGAATGAAGAATCCGCTTTAGCTCACTTCCTGTATCAAGTCATCACAGTCCCCGTCTTGTTTTTTACAGCGTCCTTTCAAGTTGAGAGAATATGGAGCAGTAGTTATAAGCATAGACTGGGGAGACACACTACTCCGGTTTGCAAGCCTGGCTCCACCACTTGCTGCCTGCAGGGCACCTCTCCTGACT
This sequence comes from Martes martes, assembly GCF_963455335.1. NCBI lineage: Eukaryota > Metazoa > Chordata > Mammalia > Carnivora > Mustelidae > Martes > Martes martes. The sequence goes on from NC_137889.1 coordinate 136,933,880, forward strand.
AGGCTTCAGCGCCTTGGTCTATGAAACAGGGACCATAGTACCCACCTGAGCGTTGTTGGGAAAATTAAATGAGCTAATACGCATCAGGTGCTTACAACGTGCCTGACAGAGTAAGCACGTCATGGTCAACATGATTACCTCCCAGAGAAAGAACTACAGCACGCCAAGAAGAGAATTAATGCAAACATACTAAGCAAAACCACACAAAACCACACGTCCTAGAATATTAGGAGTCCTGACAAAAAATAATTATAGCAGCTAGTTCCTTTACAGAGATTAAGGCAGATGTAGACTTTAGAAATTAGAAATTTAAATAATGGCCACAAATGTAACCATGAACCCATAAATCAAACTCTTAGCACTCACCAAAACAAGAAAGTGTCAGTAAGCTTCCTGTTTTCTCCTCCAACCTTGGACAAGTCCTAGCATACAAAGGATCTACTCCATCCTGGGCTCTTCCTCATCGAGCTCTAAACAATTACTTCAACCATCTCTTCCCTTCTGTCATCTCTAAGGACTATTAGGGACCAAGTCCCTCAAAAGCTCTTCCCATTCAGCTAGACCTTTAGTCTTCTCATTTCCCTTTCACTATACACTAACAAAAGACAAAGACAGCAAATACATTCTTTTAAAAAAGGAGGAAAAAAAAATGTATCCTTCCTTCAATGTCACAACCCAGTCACCAACTGTCTCCATACACTCCAGCTCTACCGTGTTTATCACGCAGGTCCCTGCTAGGAGGAGACTGCAATTTCAGCCAAGAGAAAGAGCACTTATGCATCAGGAGAATTCTCAGAAGTTCACCAACCATCAGAAGGGGCAGGAATGCCTGGTCTCAAATCACAGAAGCTATAAACAGAAATCAGCACTGCCACTCCGGTCATCAAAGCACGAGACACTAAATAAAGTGATCTTTCCCAGGGCCTCAGTGCACCCTATGGGTCTGAGGATCCAGTCTCCGGCTCTGTGTATCACTATGCACAATGTTTATAAGGGTTACATTTATTGACCGCTACATACCAGCTACAGAGGGAAGCCCTGTACATGCATCGGCCCATTTAATTCCCCTACTAAGCAAGGTAGGTACTGTCATTTTTCATTTCACAAATAGGGAAACTGAAGTCCTGAGGGGTAGAGTCACTTGCTGAAAGATACATAGTAAGAGGGGCACCTGGGTTGCTCAGTCGGTTAAGCATCTGCCTTGGGCTCAATTCACGACCCCAGGGTCTCTGGATCGAGCCCCACATTGGGCTCCCTGCTCAGCAAGAAACCTGCTTCTCCCTCTCCCCTACTTGTGCACATGTGCGCTCTCTCTCAATGAATAAAATCTTAAAAAAAAAAAAAAAAAGATACACAGTAAAAGCAGGAGGGCAAGGACACAAACCCAAGTGGTTGGCTCCAGAGGTTAACTAGTTAACCACTTCCCAAAATTGCAACTATAGATTTCTGATATGACTTTCCTCACTCAGACTGTATCAGAAGGTTCACAGGCATCTGACCAGCTCCAGGGAGATAAGTGGGGTCTCAGGGCCTTTAACTTCCCTTGACAGATCACTCAGTTTACTCTCACTGGCAGAAGCTCCATTCCTATATAGTTTTACTCAAGGAAAACTTAGGCAGAGGCTCTCTGAAGCACCAAAAAGGCACTTCCCCACATCCTTTTATAGGGGACATGTGAAATCTGTGGTCCATGGGTTTAATCGGAAGAGGTAGATTGATCTTTTTCTTCTGTAGGACAAAAAGTGTATGAGTTCAAAGTCCAGGAAAGCACAAGTGATGGCTAGCAAGTAGAAAAGGAGCCAAATGAAAAGCAGGGGGAAAAAATTATATATATATATAGAGAGAGAGAGAGAGAGAGAGAGAGAGAAACTTAGTCCCCAGGGAAATGCAGCTTAAAACCACAATGAAGATACCACTCTTCAACAAGCACGTTGGCCAAAGTAAAAAATGTAACAAGTGCTGATGAGGATATGGAGAAAATGGAACCCCCATATAGCACTGGCAGGAGTATGAAATGAGGCAGTTGCTTTGGAAAACAATCAGGCAGTTCCTCCAAAGGTTGCAACAGGACCCAGAAATTCCAAGAGACATGGCCACACACAAATTTGGACATAGACGTTCGTAGCAGCATTATTCATAAACAGAAAGTGGAAGTTACCTAGATACCTATTAATTGATGAATAAATGAAATGTGGTATATCTGTACAATAAAATATTTGCAACAAAAAGGAATGCAGTACTGACAGATACAGGCTATACACTGACAGACCATGAAAACATTATGCTAAGAAGCCAGTCACAAAAAACACGTATTATGTGATTCCACTTATAGATCTTCAACTTACAATGGCGTTACATCCCAATAAACCCATCGTAAGTTGAAGATGCATTTAATACACCTAACCTATGATCACAGCTCAGACTAGGCTACCTTAAACATGTTCAGAACACAGTCTACAGTTGGGCAAAATCATCTAACACAAAGCCTATAATAACGTGTTGAAGATATCATGTAATTTATTGAATGCTGCACTGAAAGTAAAACAAACAAAAAAACCCAGAATGGTCATATGGGTACAGAATGGTTGTAAGTGTACCAGTTGTTTATCCTCCTGACTGAGTGGCTGGGAGCTTTAGCTGGCTGCTGGCTCAAGCTGCATATTGCTAGCCCAGGAAAAGATCAAAAAATCAAAACTCAGAGTACAGTTTCTACTTTATGCATATCACCTTTACACCATCGTAAAGTCAAACCATGACAACTCTAACTCGGGGACCATCTGTAAATGAAATGTCCAGAATAGGACAATATGCAGAAAGTATATTAGTCATTACCTAGGGCTAGGGGTTTGGGGAGGAATGAGGAGGAACTGCTAATGCAGAGGGTTTCTTTTTGGAATTGGCGGTGAGGGTTGTGCAAGTCTCAGTATAGTAAGAGCCCTTAGATTGCAGACTTTAAATGTGTGAATTGTAAATTTGTAAATGTGAGTTCTCTCTCCCTAAAGCAGTCCTGTTTTTTAAAAGATCTTTAAAAACCGGTTACCAAGTAAAACTACTAGTGTATTCCAGGAGAATCTGTGTCTTTGTGAATGAGAAACCATAATCGCAGAAGTGGCAGAAACCCAAAGTAATTTCAGCAGGGGGAAGAAAATTAAAGAGTCTGTATGAAAGGGGGAAGAGGAACCAATTTCCATTTAACTGAATTTCAAGGTAGTAGGTGTGTCGGGGTCATATCACCCCAAATGCATAGATATTACACGATGGGTTGCATAACTAAATTCTGACCTTCTCACCTAAAAGCTATCAGTTCCAAAAATAAAGGATTTAGAGGAGAGGTGAGATTTAAAAACAAACAAGAAAAACAGGCAAAGGCTGATATTAGCTTTCTGGGGACTCTAAAAATGTTTGCAAATGTAAAGATCCTCTGGCATACTCTACCCTATGTTCACAAAATAAGGATAGTGATTTCCATGTAAAATGTACACCATATCCTAAGATGAATTTAGAAACAGGACTTATATTTAACTAGAAAAAGTAGAGCCTTCAAGTTCTGGAGCTGAGGGTAAGACATGAACACCGAGATCAGTGCTGGGATCTCAGTGTTTGAAATTCAGGAGAAATATTTAAAAGTAAAGGGTCTGCCAAGCTACCCAGTCATGTATCTCCTTAATAATGAGACTTTAGCAGAAATCAATGCAATCTCTGACCAAAGTGAATACAGAGTCCTAATGTGGCAATATGTCAAATGATAATATGGAAGTTTCATGGCCATTAGCAGATGCGGTGTTAACACATTTTTGGAAACAGAATAAGAATTTCGTTTACATTTTTAGCCTTGAACTTTCAAACTACAACCAAACCCTTTACTCCCACTCTGTCTTAAGCATTTGTATGGAAAAATCAGCCTACTGCTTTCTTTAAGAACAGGCAAGCCATTAATTGATCCAATGTGTTGGCAGCTCTGGAGAACCTTTTTAGACAGGAATAAATGATGCCTCTTTCTGTTCGAAGAAGCCACGTTTAACATTTCATGCATATGCACACAGAAACATTTAAGGAATCCTGCAAATTAGCTAACAATCCTCTTGGAATTTAGAGAACCAAAAAAAAAAAAAAAAAAAGCAAACCTCCTTCACAACCCCTCAAATCAGAGTTTAAATACTAAATGTTTAAAGATACTTTACGTGACCTAAAGTGCTCTTCCACAGTCCTCCAAATCCTTGTATATCATCAAGTTTAAGTAACGTTCCTAGGACTCAAATGTTGGGGTACCATCTTTTCTCCTACAAAACTGTTGAGCTCAAGAAAAAACATCAAGTGCCTCTAAATGCTGTATCATAGCTTTTCTAAGTGAACTGCCTGTCCTCTTCATTAATTAAGGAACTGCACTTTTCTGGCCTATGTGTTAAAAGCATTGAACTTTCCCTATTTTACCTATGTTAAGGTTGACAGCTTCTTTGTTGAAGACAGCTGGTGTTGACTACAGGTGATACAGCTCTCAGAAGGAAAACTTGTCCCCAAGAAAGCACTCCCCCCCTCAACAATAGAGCCAAAGCTTGGTGTTCCATTTCACCAGCAGCACTGTTTATTAAAACCTAGCTTTTAAAGAAAATGACATCTTTGATCAGGCAACTCCAGTCAGAAAATGCGTTTGTCATTTCTATTCCCCCACCCCCCTTAATGGATGCCACAGCCTCAACCCAGGAACCCCTCTGGGGAAGGAGGGCCCAACTGAAGGAAGCCAGTCTGCTAAGAGTAGCTAGTTAGGCTGACAAGCCTGGAGAGGACTCCCCCCCACCCCTTGGTTCCTACCGTGGAAGCAGTGCTATGTCAGGACCAGGGGTAAATAAATACGAGTTTAGTATTTATTTCTATATGTATTTCTAGCTCTGGCACCCCTCAGTCATTAAGAAAATCTTATTCTTTCTACTCTGAAGTCGCCTCATTCTTGCCAGAAAAAAAACCTTCAGCATATTTAATCTCCCAATCAGGCAAAGGATAATGCAATACTGGAAAAGCAGGCATAACTTTAGGGCCACCATGCTCTTCTTGGCTGGTTGAGGATTATTTACCTTTGTGCCTGCATGTCAGCTTCTCCGAATGACACAGAGCACAGGACTTTTATTATTATTTACGACGTGCGTCAACCCGGCGGGGGGTGGGGGTGGGGAACTTCTTAATCTCCCAGGAAGGGTTGAAACCTGACTTGACGGAGCAAGTTAGCGGTGGTGAGCGGCCAGCCCCAGTAACTCTACCCACCTCCCGACACACAAACGCCTGCACCAGGAGTGTACCCGATGCACACAGTCGTGCCGCGCTGAGTTATCGGATCTACCGTTCCAAACAGGTGCGGGGCCGGTCAGTAACTGAGAACCATATGCGAGCCCTGCCCCCCAAACTTCACGTTCCAGATCCTCCTCGGGAAAGTTAGCCCACCCCGGCGAACCCACGTCGCAGCGGCGCTATGCTAATTGGAACACATTCTCCGGTTTCCCCCTTTGCTCGGATCTGATTAGTCCTGCTCTGTAAACCCCCCGAAGTAACGCGAAGCAAAACTTAATAGGTCCAGGGAACAGACACGCGGCTTCTGCGCAGACTTCCCAGAAAGGAGCCGGGAGGCAGGCGCTGGATCCTTCTCAGCCCCCACATCCCTTGGGGCTCCCCCTCCCCCGCGGCACACCCGCCCGGGGCGCTTACCTGCATGGGACATGGTGATGGTCTCGTTGGTGCTGGAGCCCACGTTGAAGATGACCACCGCGGAGGCGTTCTGCAGGAACGCGTTCCGGATCTTATCCCTGTACGTGCAGTTGCCCTTGGGGATGAGGGCTATCCAGTTCTTGCCATGGGCCGGGGCGGCGAACTTGGTGCTGGGGTCGCAGGCTAGGCGGTCGTGGGCCGAGCTGGCCATGACCACCTCCCCGCGGGCGTCCTGCTTGGGCGAGTGCTCCCCGTAGCGCCCGCACTCAGTCTTCTCGGTGTGCAGCTCCGTGCCGCCGCCGCCCGCCACTCCGGGCCCGGGGTCCGGCGCGGGCTCCGCGTAGGTGATGTTCACGAAGGCGGTGTACCATTCCTCCTTCTCAGCCACGGTGAAGTCCAGGCAGAGCAGATGCACGAAACAAAAGGAAAGCAGCCATGTTGAGAGAGCCAGACTGCGGCACGCTTGGATGAGAGACATTGCCATCTTTATCCGCCGGGGCCCCCTCCCCGCCCCCCGCGCCCTCCCCCCGCCCCGTCCCTCCTCCCCGGCCCCGGCCAACCCCGGGCCGGCAGCTTCTTCTTCTCCTCCTCCTCCCGTTCACTCCGGGGACCTGCGGGCCCGCGGCCGGGACGCGCAGCCGCCGCGGGGGCCGGGTTCCGAGCGAGGGGATGGCGCCGGCCCCTTCCCCTTTCAGCAGGAGCGTGGCGGTTGCATTTCGCTTCACCGGCGCTGGAGGGGCGCGGGCGGAGGAGGCGCTTGGGCTTGCGGAGGAGTCCAGCTGCCGAGTGTCCGGCTCCTTGGTCCGGCTTCTGCTTCTCTCATAGGGGTGGCAGGGGCCGCTGGAGCGTGCCGGGTGGCGGCTCCGCGCGCTCCGGCCCCGGCGGGGGCGGGCGCGGCTGTTCCAAGGGGCCGCCGAGGGTGTCCCGGCCGCTGCCGCCGCCGAGCGCTCAGGCGAGCGGCCGCTCCTGCTCCGCGCCGGCTTCCTCGCGCTCCGGTCGCCGCTGCGCTCCTCTCTTCGCCGGGTGGCTGCGCCGTGGACGCGCTCGCCGGAGGAGGGGACGGCTCCGGGGCAGAGGGAGAGAGCGGACAGAGGGGAGTCCGAGGTCTGTGTATGTCTGTATATGTTTGTGTGTGTGTGTGTGTGTGTGTGTGTAATGTGTGCGTGCAAGGAGGAGCTTAGTGTGATGTCAAAGATTCTGGGCTCCGCTTGCCACGCTCCCTCGGTCTTTCTTGGTGGGCAGCAGCGACCCCTGCCGGGTCTCAAATTCAACCCAGTCTTTGATCGGTCCAGGTGGGGAGGCAAAAGGGGAAGCGAGCCCTTGACCTATGAGTGCAGGAACAACTTCCTGCGCCTTAAATATAGCGGACCGAGTGTGCCTCTCCTAAACAGCTTAATCCAGTGCAGAACTGTAGCGAGCTCCCTAATTACCCATCCTAGGACCAAAGGCTAAGGCAAAGTGGTACCGAGGGCCTTCCAACACCACACCTGGAGTACCTCGGGCAGTGCCCATCAAATTTAAGTGCATTAGCATCACCTGGGAGGACGTTCCAGCTCAGACTGATGGGCCCTGCCACAGAATTTCTGATTCACTGCATCTGGGTTAGGGCTCCGGAACCCACCTAACAAGGTCCCTCGTGATGTCCATGCTACTGGTCTGGGGATCACTCTGCTGGAGGGAGGTATGCGTTTCCTTCCTCCCGTCTGGAAACAAACATGTGACATTCGTTTTCTTGCAAAATTTCTTACCAGATGGGTGTTTCTATATAAGAAAAGAAACGGAGTGAGAGATTTCTCCACGGTGTTTATTCGGGTTGTCATGACTAGTAGTTTCAACAGACAAGGAAGTTTTCTTTGGATTCTCCCTTATAGTGTGTTCTCCGGGTAGAGATAGAGATCACAAATAGTCAGCAGAGAGCACAGCCCCTTTAGAGTAGTGTTCTTAAAACTGACACAGCACAGGCCCTTACCATTTAAAATGTCTGGATGGTTGTTATAAGTTATACCAACAGTTTCCTTGGCTTGAGATACCTGCCAAATAAAGTCTCTAAGATCATTCAAGGGATGGTTCTCAATCACTCACATTCATCTTCCCACCTGGCATTCTTTCTGAGAACCCAGGACTCAGTGATAAAAACAAAAGTCCCCCTCTTTCCTAAGACCTTAGTATGTTTGCAGCTTTCTGCTAATGGCAGTCCCCCAGCACAGCCTCTCTTTTTCCAGCACTAGTGCAAGCAGCTGGTGGCTGTTTGGGGAGAGCAAGGAGCCCCCGCTATACCCAAATTAGAAGCAGGCACAAGAAGAACTACTTAGAAGAATTTGTCTCTATGGTATTTGATGTGCTGGTTTTGTGTGTTTTCCTAACTTACTCATTTTAGAAAATAGGCTTCTAGGCAATTGGGGCAATGCTTTTTATAGTACCTAATGCCAAGGAAGCAGACATGGAGACTGCCTGGCTGCTGGTCCCTGAACCACCAGAGATCGGAGGGAAGAGTCCATTGGCTGAAAACTCCTAGCTAGGTTCTGTACAGATGACTTAGCAAACCAAGGTGGTTCCCCAAACTTCTCTATCTCTTAGCAATTTTTCTCTAGCTGCAACACTTGGGGAATCTGTATCATTAAGAATGTGTGACTAGGGGCACCTGGGTGGCTCAGTGGGTTAAGGCCTCTGCCTTCAGCTCAGGTCGTGATCTCAGGTCGTGATCTCAGGTCCTGGGATCGAGCCCCGAGTCGGACTCTATGCTCGGCGGGGAGCCTGCTTCTCTGCCTGCCTCTCTGCCTGCTTGCGATCTCTCTCTCTGTCAAATAAATAAAATCTTAAAAAAAAAAAGAATGTGTGACTAACTGGGGTGCCTGGGTGGCTCTGGGTGGCTCAGTCTGTTAAGCATCTGCCTTCAGCTCAGGTCATGATACAGGGGTCCTGGGATCGAGCCCCATGTTGGGCTCCCTGCTCAGCAGGGAGTCGGCTTGTCCCTCTTCCTCTGCCCCATCTCCACTTGTGCTCTCTCTCAAATAAACAAATAAAATCTTGGGAAAAAGAAGAATGCATAACTACTGCTTATCTTTTCTTTCTCTTAGAAAAGTTAGAGACTAAAGAAATGACAGGGTCGCGGCGCCTGGGTGACTCAGTGGGTTAAAGCCTCTGCCTTCAGCTCAGGTCATGATCCCAGGGTCCTGGGATCGAGCCCCCTGCCTCTCTGCCTACTTGTGATCTCTGTCTGTCAAGTAAATAAATAAATAAATAAATAAATCTTAAAAAAAAAAAAAAAGACAGGGTCAAGGAGGCAGCATCCTGGCTGGGAAATTGATTAGTTTCAGGGGCATTAGTCAAATAAATAAAATATTGAGTATAATGGGAGCCAGGTTTCTTAGTGTTGGAAAAAATTTACAAACGTGGGAAGAAAGAAAGCTCTGAAGAACTCCAGAGTGTTAGATTAGTTTAAAAATGGGTATGCAATCACATGCACATATACACCTTAACTCTTTCATTCAGAGACTAGAAGCAATGAATACATCAAGTGGCCAAAAGATCTTGGTTTCTAAGCACCATCCTCCCATAAAAGAAACCAGAGCTTGGTGTGGGAAAATCCAGTCAGCCTGGAACTTCTTATAGGGCAGTGCTCAAAGCATGATGGGAAACATGCCAAGAGGACACATGAGCCAGCTGGATGGAGCTCTCACTGGCCAAATCTGGAACAATTTGAGTGTCAAAATAAATAACGATAGCATCTCATCATAACCTGCTGGATAAAACAAGAACCCATGAGTCCATGCTAACATAAGTGAATAAATAAAGAATGATAGAATAAATAAATGGAGGAGAAGGGACAGCTATTCCTGATGGCAGAATTCGAACTAATAGGATTGATGAAAATAGAGAGTCACTGTTGAGCAGTGTTGATTAATACAGTCAGGAGTCATCATGGTTGCTAAGGTTGGTGGGTGGATGTTGGATGTACAGCAGGACATTAGCCTCGTCTTGAAGTACCTCCTGAAAAATACTTAGTGATTACAAGGGGGGAAAGAGTGAATGTATTGTAGAGAAGCCTGGAAGACACCAAATTGGCCGGGGGAACAAAATGAACATCACCGGTTGTGGAGTGTGTGACAGCACGTGCCTCCTGTGATGCGCGGAGAACACAGCATCATTTCTGTCACATTTCTCTCCCAGAATGCCTGGCCCGAATCTGGACACAGGGAATCATTGGGTAGACCCAAGGTGAAAGGCAGTCTATAGAATGAAAGATTTGTATGCTTTAAAATTCTTAAGCTCGTGAGAGACAGAAAGGCAGAACTAATCAATCCAAATCGAAGGAGACTCAAGAGACAGAACAATTCAATGTAACAAATGATCCTAGATTGGCTCCTGGACCAGAAAGGAAAAATGTAACAGTTGGCCAAAATTGAATGTAATCTGTGGATTGCATGGTAATGTCTTCCAGTGCTGATTACCTGATTTGTAAGCGTATATTACAGCTCGGAGAAGAAGGTTCTTGTGGGGGATAGGCTCTGAAGTATCGGGGAGCGATGAGGCAGTCTGTCTGCAACTTGCTCTTATGTAGTTCAAAAAAAGAAAAAGTGATGATAATCTGTCTGTGAGATCTTGGTTTCCACTAGCCACTATTGCAGAGAAGCTAGAACCCAATTCATGATAAAATAAAAAGTCAAAAGTCTACTTGGGGGTGGTGGAGTGGTTAATAAATCTGTTCCTGGCTTTGTGCTGATGATTCACCTCCTTTCCTCAAACATTACTTGACCCACTGAACTGGGTGTATACTAGGAGATAAGACCGGTGAGGTTTTTGCTCTTGTGGAATTTACATTCTGGGCTGGAAGAAACATTGTTTTACATTATATCAGGTAACAACAAATGCTAATGAAGAACATGGCAGAGTGACAAATGGTGACCTCTTTCATAGAAGGTGCTATTTTACATCAAGGTCAGTGGCTCTGATGTCCAGACCTTGAACAGGATCCTCAACGTAGGGGATATACATGTATATTTGGGGGACTGGTTGAACCTGGACGAGGGAAGCATAAATATAACATCCCTGAAATCCAGATTGTATTTGCTGTGCTTGAAGAAGAGTAAGGAAACCACTGATGTTGGAGAGGAGTGAGAGAGGAGAAAAAGAGAGGTCAAAGAGCTGGGTGGCCCATCATAGGGAGCCTTGGAGTCCAAGGTAAGAACACCTTGGATTTTATTGAGTGGGAAGAAAAGACTTTGGAGAGTTTTGAGCAGGGAAATGACATAGTCTGACATGTTTTAAAAGGTTTATTTTGGCTGTATTGTCACGAGTATGGAAGCAAAGAGAATAAACAGGCGCTATAATAATAATTCAGGGAGCAATGGATAGTGGCTTGTGCCAGAAGGTGGCAGTGAACAAGGGGACAAGTGATTGGATCCTCAATATATTTTGAAGAAGGAATAAACAGTATTCTCTAGTGCATTTAAAATGCAATATGAGGGGTCACCTGGGTGGCTCAGTGAGTTAAGCATCTGTCTTTGGCTCAGGTCATGATCCCAGGGTCCTGAGACTGAGTCCTAGGGTCTGGCTCCCTACTCAGTGGAGACTCTACTTCTCCCTCTCCCTGTACTCTTCTCCTGCTTGTGCTTGCTATCTCTCCCTCACTTTTTCTCTCAAATAAATAAATCTTAAAAAATAAAATAAAATACAGTATGATGGAGACCAGTTGCTTAAATGTCTGACTCTTGATTTCTGCTAGGTTATGATCTTGGGGTCATGGGATGGAGCCTTGCGTTGGGCTCCATGTTCACTGGAGACTCTGGGTGGGATTCTCTCTCTTTCTCTTTCCCTCTGCACCTGTCCCCCTTCTCTCAAATAAATAAATCTTAAAAAAAAAAAAATAGGGACACCTGGGTAGCTCAGTCAGTTAAGTGTCTGCCTTTGGCTCAGGTCATGATCCCAGGGTCCTGCCCTGCATGAGCCCTGCGTCAGGTTCCCTGCTCAGTGGGGACCCTGATTCTCCTTCTGCCCTCTGCTCACCCTGCTTGTGCTCATGCTCTCTCTCTCTCGCTCGCTCACTCTCACAAATAAATAAAATCTTTTAAAAAATCAATCAATTAATTAAAGTACAGTATGAAATAAAAAGAGAGGATTTCAGAAGAACTCTGCAGTTTGGAGCCTAAGCAACTGGCAGAATGGAGCTGTCATTTCCTGATGTATGCTGAAAAAAATTGAATGGGCATCAATTTTTAAAAATTACAATCAATGTAAAATTAAAAATGCAATATAACTCAAACCCTGTATATTGAAACCTCTCCACATTAAGCTTTATTAAATCATTAAAATATGTACACATAGGAGGAATTGTATTTTCAAATACTTACATTCATTTTCTCAAAGTCTACAGTGGAGGGGCACCTGGCTGGCTCAGTTGGTAGAGCACACAACTCTCAGTCTCAGGGTTGTGGTTTTATCTCCACGTTGAGTGTAGAGATTATTTAAAAATTTTTATTTTTTTTAAAGTCTATTTTTTTTAAAGTCTTTTGAACAAGCAGTACGCATTAATGGCAAGGTGCAAAAGTCAGTGTCAAGGCTGAGCGCACCATCAGGAAAATCCTATTGGGTGACATTTGGAGAAATGGGACACTGACATTCTCTGCCCATTCAATTTTTTCAGCATAGGTCCTTTTTTCCCAGAAAGTTCCTAAATAACTATCCCCATGACTGACAAGAAGGGAAACCCTTCAGAACATGACTGTGAAGGGGGAAGAATCCTCAAAATATAATAGGGGATTCGCAGGCCCATATGTGTACAGGCTGGCATTATTTTTTTAATTGATTTCCTATCAATTGGGACAGACATTATCAGGGGACTGTGAAGGTAGAATGCGGTAGCTTTTAACCTGATATATAAGAAGAATTCAGTGAGAGTGAAAAGAATTCTACATGGAAATGACCAAATGCAGGGAAGACTGAACCAGGTTGATTCCGTATCACATTTAGGAGAGGTAACTTTACCAAGGACTGGGATGCCCTATTCCTGCTTATATTCCAAGCATCTGCTAAAATGTCTAATGATAGAGTGAGTAAGTGAGCATTGTTGAGTAATACATAGTAATGAAGAGTTTCAACTTTTTTTTTTTTTTTTTTTAAGAGACGGGGAGGGGTAGGGCAGAGGGAAGAGGAGAGCAAGAATCTTAAACAGGCTCCACACCCAGCAGAGCCCAACTCCAGGGCTTGAGCTCACAACCTTGAGATCATGACCTGAGTTGAAATCAAGAGGCAGATGCTTAATTGACTGAGCCACCCAGGTGCCCCAAGAGTTGCAACTTTTGAGCACTTAATAGCACAATTTCTCCTAAGTACTTTACATAGATGGTCTTATTTAATTCTTGGAATGACTTTATGAGGCTGGTATCATTGGTCCTGTTACAGGAGTGCGGAAACCAGCTCAAAGAGGCAGAGTAACCTGCCTGAGGACATGCAACTAGCGGCCGCAGGAGTGGGGCTTTGATAGCTGGGCATCTGTCTGCAGGCTCCGGGCTCAGGAGCTGTACTATCATAGCTGTATTCTCTCTGAGCTCTCTGCCATCTTGTTCGTTAACTTGACTCCATCTTGCAATTCCACTTCTTTTGCCTCTGGTTACTTTCTTTGTTTGCTCCAGTCGGGCTGGGTTCACTTTTACCTCCATCCATAGACAATTTACCACACTACTGGTGGTGGGCGGTCCTGCTTCTCTGTGACCATTTACTAGCTCCACAGGCTGAGCGGGAGAACTTGCGGCATCCGCCAATCCCTGTGACTTCTTTTTATTTTTTAAATATTTTATGTATGTATGTATGTATGTATGTATGTATGTATGTATTTAATTTAGAATGAGAGATAGATTGAGCATGCTAGCAGGGGGAGGAGCAGAGGGAGAGGGACAAGCAGACTCTGCACTGAGCAAGAGCCAGTCTGCGGGTTCCATCTCACTACCTGAGCTGAATCAAGGGTCAGAGGCTCAACCAAATGAGCCACCCAAGCGCCCCACCCCCGCCCCAACTTCTGCTGCAAGTGTAACTCAGATGGAAATGGGAGGTTATAGAAAGTATTCTTGGAAAGTGTGCAGGAAGGTAACGATATTCCTTCCTCGGCTTTGTTCCCTTACCAATTTCTCAAATTTCAGAACAATAGCATACTCTGTTAAAAATAACCTTTTTCTTTTTTGCTCCTTTGAATTATCAAACGAGCTCCTCTTAGTTCAGCCTTTGGTACAATTTTTGATTTTTAATTTGGGCTTCTTTACCCTTCTCATTAACCAGAACCTTTCCAAATAGTTTTATGTCATGGAATGTTTTGAGTGACTAGAAATGGAAAGTCAGCCTAGAAAAATTCACTTGGGACTTGAGCCAAAGCCAACAGAAAACTTTTTCACCACAATACATCTGTTTCTTTTTTCTTTTTCATATTATTTTTTTCATATGGTTATTCACTTTTTTTCCTAAGTGATGGTATTTCATTGGGGACATTTTTAAAAACTGGCTTCTTTTCTTTTTCTGTGCTTTTAAAGATCATCTTACCCTCTTTCACCAGAAAGCTGGGGTGGGAGAGAATGTGTCTACAGGCCAAGACCCTCAGAGGACTGCATGCTGACTGACTATAACAGCTGTTAGACACAAGCAGCTTTCAACTACACTTTGTCAGAATTATCGAAGGGGAGAGAATTCAGGCCCTTTCCTGCCCTTGCCATTTGGCTGCCATTTGGAAGGATGCTTTTATAGTTTCCCTTTTAGGATAAAGCCCATTGCCATCAGCGGGTGAACAGCAATCAGCACAATTGAGGGAGATGACCTCAGGCCTGAAGTGTACAGGTGTCAGCGTCTTAATCCCAGCTCCATGCCTAATTTGCTACGTAGGTCAAGGCTGCATGACAACTAATCATTCATTTGGGCATACTTTCGTTTTGATGCTAATTCCTAAACATCCATTGAGCTGTGGTCACACGGACCCGTCCCAAGACTCCAGCATTAATGTATTTCCACTGACTGATTCTCTCACCTCATGGTAAGGTCACTGAGTGACAAGGGATAGATGATAACATTTGTGTATTTTTCCCCATAAGCCAGGCCCTCTGTGAGTTGTGATCTAAGTCACCCAGGCTGAATTCTTGCCACAGTGCTGCCAGTGACTAACATGGGAGCTGAGACAGCCCCATCTGAGTCTCTTTTGTCTTCTGTAAAATGAGGGTGTGAGAACTGATGATTTCTACAGACCTCTCCAACTCTCACCTGCTGTGAATTTCATGATTCTCTTATCCACGTAGAACCGTGTATTTCCTTTCCTGTTATTGTTGCTGTGGGCTTCGCTCTGTTGAGGTCTCCAAATGGATCGCAAGAACTTACTTGGAATTTCTAGCTACTCGGTACTCTTGACAGAAGAACAGACCTCCTGTCTTTGAATGGGAATGAACCTTTGAGGAAGTGGACGTCAGCATGGCCAGCCAGTTCATTCCACTACACCGTGGAAAGTGCTGGGGTGACAGGGGTCAAAGAGAATTCTCACTCATATCTATTATTATCATCTATTATTAGGGATCTTACTAAACTTAGCACTCAAGAGCAGTAATTAAAATATTTTTGTGCTGGTTACACTTCTCTTTCTCCTTCTTTTAATTGTTTTAGCTTTAACTGGCCTATTTTCTATTATATTTGATTTCATAAGTCTATACCCATTGTTTTTCTGGACTAGGCACTGGCTTAATTACTGCTCTTGGGTGTTAAGTTGAGTCAAAATTTCCTAATAGGACATAAAAGGGAACATTGGATTAAGTAGTTTTTTGTTTATTGGATTAAAAAAATTAAGACAATTTGTCTTTAGACACAAAGTAAATATTAACTGTTACTGTTATAACTTACCATTACTTCTGCTATTACTTCTGCTTATGAGGCATTAAGTGAGGATCCTAAGGGTGTAGTGAACTATAATGAGAATTATTTCTGTGCTATTAAAGCGAAGAGTTGGCAAGGACCCACCACTAGATGGAAAATTTAAAAAAAAAAACACACTTATACATATATACGTATATGTGTTTGTTTTGGTGCATCTCTAACTTTCTCGCCAACTGTAAGAGTGATCTTGGGGATTTTTAAAAATTTTAAATTCAGATATAGAAATTTGATCATACTTAATAAGAGTATAAAATTTTCATATTTTCAGATTTTGACTGACTTTACCTTTAATTTTTAATTCTCAGTTCACATCCTCAGATTTATTGGTGATAATAGTTGCAGGAAAGAGGACATACAGATGACCTCATTTAGGTCCAGATCTCAACCTCTGGGGTAAATCAATATTCTCAACCCTGGCTACACACCGGAATCACCTAGGAAGGTTTTTTGTTTTGTTTTTGTTTTTGTATAATAGCTACTGAGATTTGGATTCAGTTGACCTGAGGTGGGGTTCTGATGATAGTAATTTTTAAAAGAACCCAGGCTGAAGACCATGGATAATTTGGATAATTTAAAAAAAAAAAAAAAAAAGGAAAGAAAGAAAGAAAAGTGAGGATTTTTAAAAATAATAATGGATAATAACTGTTATACCTCAACTCCCACACTAGTCAGTGTTCATAATTAGCTAAATAATTTCCTAAACTTTACCTAAATTAGGTGGGTTAGATCAGTTTTTAAGTGGCAAATAAAACTGTATAGAATTTAAATAGTTTACAAAATACTATTAAGGTGACAAAAAGAGAATAAACACTGGCCTATGAAGCAATAAATACAAATTGAGTTAGAAATATTTTCATTTAAAATGAATAAGGTGAGGGGCACCTGGATGGCTCACTCCATTAAGCATCTGCCTTCAGCTCAGGTCATGATCCCAGAGTCCTGAAATCGAGCCCTGCATGGGCTCCCTGCTCAGCGGGAACTCTGCTTCTCCCTCTCCAACTCCCCCTGCTTGTGTTCCCTCTCTCTGTCAAATAAATAAAATAAAATCTTTAAAAAAACAATGAATAAGGTGAAACTAATAAAAATATGCAAAATGTAGAATATTATGAAGCTTAGCTTATTATACGAGGCAGGCAATAAAGAAACATAAAGCTATTACAAAGTCAATTTTAAAATCAAGAAACTCAACAGACTGTATGGTTAAAATATACATGAATTATTTCCAATTAAAAAGAGTGTGTGTGTGTGTGTGTGTGTGTGTGTTCGTGTGAATAGTATAGTTGACCATTTATCACAGAATAACTTCTGAGAACTGGCTAGTGATTTATAGCCCATTTCAGCTCTTGGCTGTATTTGGCATGGCTACACTAAATTGAATAATCTTTAAAACCGGGTATCATGAAAAGAAAAAGGAAATCTCGTCATCTGGTATATAGACAAAAAAATGAAGGACGAATCATATCACCTATTCACCCAAAACAAAGTCTGTGATGGGTCAAGGCCTATTTGGATGACTGTATATTATGGAAGTTCCAATGCTCAGGTTCTACCATGGTTCAATTTCCCAACATTCATATCTTGTGGAGATTCTGAGGAGTCAAGTTGTGTCTCCCGGTATCACGGTGTCAGGACAGGTGCAGCAGTCACCATTAGCTGCCTGGGTGTGTGCCTGAGGTTCAGACATTTTCAGTGTCCAGCTGCCTCCCACCCACAGCTCATTGGGACAAAAACCAACTTATTGCTGGTCCCTTTTCCTGATACATCAGAAAGAAGAACTTAACTTCAATGGTTAAATCTTTCTAGGACTCAGGAAGAGGACACAGTCTAACCAACAATTAGATTTACTACTCTGTATTACTTAGGGATGCACATTTAATGAGTCACAAACAGCGTTGGCCCACTTGATGGAGTCAAAGCAATTTTTCAATTTCCATCATACCATGGATCTCAATGATAGAGACTTTGACACTGTTTTCTTGGGTAGGGAGAACATCTGCAGGGGAAACCTTCCTTGTAGAGGCTGAAACCTACTTCAACACTTTTTTTTTTTTTAATTAATTTATTTGACAGACAGATCACAAGTAGGTAGAGAGGCAAGCTGAGAGAGAGGAGGAAGCAGGTTCCATGCTGAGCAGAGAGCCTGATGCGGGGCTCCATCCCAGGACCCCAAGATCATGACCTGAGCTGAAGGCAGAGGCTTTAACCCACTGAGCCACGCAGGCGCCCCCCTTCTTCAGCACTTTTTATTCCCACCTCTATTATTATATAATCATGAAAGAATAACTGTTTGCTTAATTAAAAAATGTTCGCCGTGTCATTCAGAGAATTTGAATTTCGTTGTTTAGGAAAAGGGGTCAGTATATGAGTACGATTGTAGAAAAACAAATGAACTGTCCTTAAAGTATAGCTTAGGCCATCTTCCCGTTTCTGAATGAGGACCAGCCTCCTGGGAGTCTCTAGGAATGATATACAACTACTGTAATTACTAGGGATATGGTTCACAGAAAAACTGGTCAAGGATGTAATTCAAGGGTAAAAATGCCAACATTTGGGATGAGACTGTACACAGCTCCCTACACAAAGTTGCTTCTAAGCATTAGCCAAAATTTGGAGCACTCTTAGATATGATACTTACCAAATCGCCCTGCTGGCATCCAGCCTGTAGGTCTGTATCTCACCCCAGGAAAATGTCTTCTCTGCACCAAGAGAACTATACAATCTGTAGGAGGTTTAAGGAATCAATAGATAATGCCCTCTTTCTACTCCCAAGATTAGAACAAATTGAGAGGTAGATTAGGATTTGGACAAGGGGAGGCAATATATTAGCTTTATTACTGGTAGAAACTCTTTGGAGAATGTGGCTGTATTTGTAAGGATGAGTAAGGCTGGTTCATCAATAAACCAACCTTAAAATCTTAGTAGCTTAATACAACCAGAGTTTGTTTCTTGCTCATGTGAAATCCAGTAAGGATGGTCCTGTTTGATGGGTGTCCTTTCAGTATGGGCATTCGGTGATCTTCCGTCACGTGCATCCAGCATCCCCTAGGGTTTTGGAGCATTTTTATGAAGACGCTATATCTAGCCAATAGACTGGGAAGAGAATGTGAAAGATTACATGGGAGGTTTTTTGTTTGTTTGTTTTGTTTTTTAAAGATTTTATTTTTTTATTTGACAGAGAAAGAGAGATCACAAATAGGCAGAGAGGCAGGCAGAGAGGCGGGGGAAAGCAGGCTCCCTGCTGAGCAGAGATCCTGATGTGGGGCTCAATCCCAGGACCCTGGGATCATGACCTGAGCCAAAGGCAGAGGCTTAACCCTCTGAGCCACCTAGGCGCCCCACACGAGAGGTTTTTATGAGCCAGTAGTGGAAGGGGCACATATCAGTTCAGGTCACATTCGGTTGCATTAGTCACATGGCCTGACCTAACCCTAAGGAGGACTGGGAACATTGGGAACTTAGTCTACCTCATAAAGGTAGAGGAAATGGATTCTGGTGAAAGCATAGCAGTCTTGACCAACATAACAAGATCTCGGGCAAGTGTGCCTGATAAGATTTCCTCCTGGAATTAAGGAGACTCATCCCTGAAGAACAACAGAACATCCCTGCGGGGTACCCCCTGCCTCACTGAGGCTCACAGCATGGCTGACAGAGAGGCTCAGAGCTTACCCTCTCAGTAGGCAGATTCCAGAGAGTGGGGAGGAAAGGCTTGATTGAATGCTACTATTTTTTTCTTCCCATCTCATAGGTCCTAAAAAGGGGGGAGAGAGAATCCAGGAATGCTAGTCTAGGAAAGTCATGCCCTTTGGAAATAGTCTTTAGTCTTTTTAAATTTTATTTTATTTATTTGTCAGAGAGAGAGCGCGCGCAGAAGCAGGGGGAGCAGCAGGCAGAGGGAGAAGCAGGCCCCCCATCGAGCAAGGATCCGGAGGCAGGACTCCCTCCCAGGACCCCCTCCCAGGACCCCAGGATCGTGACCCTAGTCAAAGGCAGGCACTTAACCAACTGAACCACTCAGGCGTCCTGAAATAGTTTTCGTTTTATTCTACCCTGGCCTTCCCGACAAAGTTGCCTGAGTAATCCTGTTAAAACAGGAGACAGACGGTGTCAATCCTTTGCTTAAAGCCTCCAGTGGTGGTCCATCCCACTCGGGGGGAAAAGGAAAATTTTTAGAATGACCTGTGTGACCCTCCAGGAACTGGCTGCTCCAATCAAAACCCCTACATCCGGGTCCCACTCTACGTTAACATGCTCTTGGCTCTCTGCGCTGCAGCCAGTCTGGTCTCCTTGCTGTTCTCTGTGGGTGCCTCACACCTCAGGGTCTCCTCACTGCCTGTTCCCTCTGGAAAGGTGTTCTCCAAGGTATCCATGTGGCTCACTGCCTCACCTTCTCCAAACCTTGTTCAAATCTTTGCTTGCCTTACCGCTTTGTTAAAAATAGACCCACTTCCTTTCCTGCTTCTCCCCATTCCCACAACAGATCTCCATTTAACATAGTATACGGTTGGTTTTGTTTATTTTGATAATTTTTTATTGTTTTTCTCTCTCTCTTTTCCCTCTTGTCCCACTGGAATTTAAATGTTAAGAGGGCAGGGATTTTCATCCACATTCTTTACTACTGTAACTCTAGGACTGGGATTCATTCCTGGGATATAATGCACCCTCACTAAACAATTCTGGAATGAATGAGTGAATCAGGTATATTAAATTAATTTGTTGTTCTTTACAGTTGTTAAAGAATTGTAAGAATAATTCAGAATAAACATAGTTTTACATTTTAATTTATTTAAGCAATGTTATTATAAAAGTTACATAAGTCAACACTCTTTGAAATACACTATTTCAACTAAGTTGACAACAGTCTGGAAGAATCAGAGTTGCAGTAATATTTGGATTAGGAGGAAACTTAAACATTATCTAATCTCATATTTTACCTTAAAAATAGATCAATTCCAGCATTATGGGAGTGCTTTTGCGTGTTTGTTTTAAATTTTTCTGGGGCTCCCTGTCGGACAAGTTTTCAGGATTTTATGGGCAGGAAAATGATTTTTTAAATCTTTATCATATTTGTATTTACAAATAATTTGAAATTCCCTGAGGAAGCCAATGTGTTGCCGTGATAAAATAAAATTCTTCACAGAGAATTTCCAGCTTCATGTTTCATTCAGAAACGAAAAGCTATTCTAATGGATTTAGCAGATATTGTCGGGAAATATTTAATTCTTGGAAAAAAGCATGATGTCAGCCAGGCATGTGTTCTTTCGTGAATCTTTCATTTCTGTCCAAAGAAATATGTAGTTTAGTAACAGTGATAAAATTGTCATTTACTCAATTTTTTAAAAAATTTTATTTATTTATTTGACAGAGAGAGATCACAAGTAGGCAGAGAGGCAGGCAGAGAGAGAGGAGGAAGCAGGCTCGCCGCTGAGCAGAGAGCCCGAAGCGGGACTCGATCCCAGGACCCTGAGATCATGACCTGAGCCGAAGGCAGAGGCTTAACCCACTGAGCCACCCAGGCGCCCATCATTTACTCAATTTTAACAATGGCTTTTACGCAATCTATTAATCCCTCTCAAGCAATTTGGGAAGTGTTGCTATGAATCATTAGAAAAACAAGAAGTTTTGAATTGCGAAGTTTTATTAGAGAATTCTATTATGCCACAGGGACTCTTCAGCTGGTAACACGATGCCAGGATGAAATTCACTTAGGAATTCAGTTCTATTGCCTATGTCACTGGAGGGTGGATTAAACATCCACACTCTGAAATTTCATCTAGGTCTATGAAAAGAAAACATGAGGATTTTTTCCCAAAGTTATTAAGTTTTAAAATGAACAGAGCTAAATAATTAGTCTATGAGAGAATTGTCTGCCCTCTTGAAAAAATGAATATGGAACATCTGAGTATTATTTTAGTCTGCGACATGAGTTTGTTACTTTCACATAACACATTGCAAATCAGAGTGCCATCCATTTATTTGTGTTTTTTTCTATTTATTTTGTTATTTATTTGTACAAAAAGAAGGTAAAATTTATTCACAGGAAGCACTGCCCTCTATTTTGTTGAAGTAGATAATGGATCTCATTCTGAATTATATAATAAGGTCTTCCCAACACTTGTATTTGCTTTATCCTCATTTCTAGGACCAACTCTCAATTTCATTGTGCCCCATGAGATGTTTGAGACACACTAACCACTGCTGGGGGATAAAAGAGACAAGTTCAACGAATATTTTTATTGTTAGGATAAACTTCACTTCATGCACTTGGTATGTGTAACATCTTGTCATGAGAAGCCCTTCAAATTAACCTGTGAAAACAATCCTAGGCTAGGTTTTTGAAGAACCGAAGGCATGTCCCCAGGAATCATTCACAACATCTTAATTATGCACTCTGCTTACAGTATACATAATTATATTCCTTTTCCCCCCTGCCTTAAGCTGAGAAAGGTTTTTAATTCTTACAAGTGCTGGGGTGTACTGTCATTAAAAGTGTCAGAGCACCGTCTGGAGAAGTTGGTGGGGACGGGAAGTTAATGCAGTGTTATGGGCTGAGTTGTGTCCCCTCCCCCCGCACACCGCAATTCATGTATTGGAGTCTTAACTTCCGGTACCTAAGAATGTGACTGTGTTCAGAGAAAGGGTCTTTTTTCTTCTTTTTTTCCCTTTGAAGAGAGAAGCGGGGGATGGAGGGATGGTGCGGAAGGGGCAGAGGGAGAGAGAAAATCTTAAGCAGGCTTCACACTGAGTGTGGAGTCCATCATCGGGCTCCATCCCACGACGCTGACATCGCTATCTGAGGTGAAATCAAGAGTCAGATGCTTAACCGACTGAGCCACCCAGTCGCCCCTAGAGGAAGGATCTTTAAAGAGGTAATTCAGTTAAAATGAGGTTATTAGGGTGGGTCCTAATCCAACTGACTGGTGTCCTCAGAAGAAGAGGAAATTTGGACGCAGATAGGTACAGAGGGAAGACCGTGTGGGGACCCAGGAAGAAGATGATCACCTATAAGCCAAGGAGTCCTCAGAAGAAACCACCGCTGCTGACACCTTGATCTTGGACTTCGATATCCCGGAACTGTGAGACAATAACTTCCATTGTTGAAAGCCTCCCAGTCTCCGCTACTTTGCTCCGGCAGCTTTCACAAAGGAATGCATAATAAAGCAATG
The DNA here is from genome assembly GCF_963455335.1 of Martes martes. Taxonomy (NCBI): domain Eukaryota; kingdom Metazoa; phylum Chordata; class Mammalia; order Carnivora; family Mustelidae; genus Martes; species Martes martes. Next base: position 136,956,634 of record NC_137889.1, read on the forward strand.
AAGGTAACACATCTTCAGTTGAGGATTCACCTATCCAAGTTAAAAAAAAAAAAAAAAGACAGTGGGATAGTGGATGAGGAACAGTCCAGAGGGACGTTGGATCCCCGTTACCTATTTTTCTATTTATTTCCCAATTGGATTGTGGTGCTGCTTAAGCAGAGAGGTTGTCTCATTTGCCTTTGAACCCCCTGCCCTCTGCACAACAGTGGGTGCTTCTACATCCCTAATGAATAGATCAGTAGCGAACTGGGGGTGTGCAGCAATGATAATGACACCCTGCGTGTGGCTGTGGGGTACTGCAGGGTTAAGAGAGAGGGCCCTGGAGCCAGATTGCCCGAGGCTGAATCTCAGATCTGCCACTTGCTCTTGGTCAAGTTTCCTTATTTTTCTATGCCTGTTTCCTTGTGAGTAAAACAGAGATCCTCAGTACACCTGCCTCATCAGTTGGCTGTAGTAAATGAGTATAGACACATGGAAAGCACCTAGAATGGTTCTGGGCACATAAAAGGCACCCAGGAAGTCTATGCTATTAAATTATTCATCTCAAGAACGTCCAGAGAGTGTGTGACCAAGCTCTACTGTCCTGGTCAGTGACTAGCAGGATTCCGGTGTCTCCTGGTATCAGTTCTTTGGTCAAATTCCAACTTTTGTCTTTCTCAGTCAGCAGCTGCGTCCTCCCAACTCTGGGAGAGGAATTGGCTTTTAGGAAGGTGAAAAGGAACTTTGCGACCTGAATAATAAAGAGCAAGGTCATTCTGCCCTTCCTCAGCCTGCCTCTAGATCAGCACTGTCTAGTTAGTAGGGTTGCTAAGGCAAGCAGTTCTCCCCACTTACTGGCAACGATTGTTCAGATCAGAAAGCTAAATACTGGGGGGACTGGGGAGGGGTTGAGAGGAGTCAGAGAAGCACATACTTACAGATAAGTAAAAGCCAAGATCTCTGCCTTGCTTGACCTTCTTGCAATCCTGGTATGTATGGGGAGATAGACTATACCCACGTGCACCAGAAAACTCAAGCAGTGGTACTTAAAATGCAGACCACAGACTTGAGTTCAAAGGGGACATAAATTAACAGATTAATTTAATTTGGGGAAAGCTTGTTTAGAAGGTGAGCTCTTGGTAAGGTTTGCTGGGTGAAAGAATATAAATTGGTAAAGACAAGGGAGAGAAAAAAAACATTATTCAATGAGAACCCATGTTTCAGACGCAATATCTCATTCAATCCCCTTAATAAGCCTAAAGGTAGGTAGAGGTCCCTGCCTCCATGCTTGGCACGTAGTGACAGGAAACCAGAACTACATGCCTGTTCACAGAAATAAATGCTGAGTATGTCATCCTTTGTCCTACTCAGATATGTGACCAACCTCCTTCATAAAGGTTTTTTGTCTTATCTGAACTCCTATTGTTCCACTAATATGAGAATTAGGGTACACAGTATATGTACCTGTAACTTTCTGAGCATACCGTATGGGTGATTGAAAGAGAGGAACCTAGGGCGCGTGAGTGGCTCAGTTGGTTAAGTGTCTGTCTTTGGCGCAGGTCATAATCCCAGTGTCCTGGGATCGAACCCCATATCGGGGAATCCCTGCTCAGTGGGGAGCCTGCTTGTCTCTCTGCCTCTGCCCCTCCCCGCTGCTCATGCGCGCAGGCTCTCTCTCTCTCAAATAAACAAAAAATAAAATCTTAAAAAAAAAAAAAGAAAGAAAGAAACCCATCAAGGTCCAGGCATTTCCAAGCCTCGGGGACCCCCGAGTGGCGATACTTTGTGGAATGTGTAGGGATGCCTTCAGCTGCCAGTAATGTCATTCCCACCTGAAAATGGCTTCAAAACGATGGCACCCAGGGGTGGAATTTCAAGGTTGGCCAAGTCCTCAGTGCAACACTGTTATCAAGGACTCAGGTGCTTTCTGCCTCTCTGCTCTGCCAACTTCAAGTGGCACCGTGTCTCCGTTCACAGTCACAGACAGCTGCAGAAATTTCAGGTGTCACACGCAAATACAACAACATCCCCTCAAAAATGGGGGTGGATACTTCTGGTAAACAGCAAGAAGAATCTTCCCTTGCACGGCCATGCATGCCATGGGCCCCAAGAAGACCTGGCTTGGGTCATATAACCAATGGCAAAATGCAGCCACCGGGAAGGAGAGCAGAAGCATGGCTGACTTAGCCCCCAGGGATTCATAGTACATAGGAGGGTGAGCTCCAGAATGAAATTAGAGCTCTATCAGGAAGCGAGACTAGGCAAGGAAGTGGCCTCTGAATTCCTAACCTTCTTTTTTTTTTTTTTTTTTTAAAGATTTTGTTTATTTATTTGACAGACAGAGAGAGATCACAAGCAGGCAGAGAGGCAGGCAGAAAGAGTCAGAAACAGGCTCCCTGCAGAGCAGAGAGCCCAATGCGGGGCTCGATCCCAGGACCCTGAGATCATGACCCGAGCCGAAGGCAGATGCTCAACCCACTGAGCCACCCAGGCGCCCCTGAATTCCTAACCTTCTAACAGGACTTCATGTTTCTTTCTTCCAGTCCATTTGGAGTTGACTTCATGGTTTAACCTTCAGAAGGCAATCCATTCCTATTCTAGGCCTGAACTTCTCTGCTGCTCTTCCTAGATTGATCCCATGTCTCTTGATTTTATTGGCATGTATAAAAAAACTCTAAGGAAGGAACCATGCGCTGTCATAACATATGACCGCCTCCTATTTGCTGTGCACATTGTAGTCTAAAGAGGGCTGCCTGTAGTCTCACGGCTACTCACAACAGTGCAGCAAAAAGACCAAAGCTCGGGTAAGTCACAGCTGTCTTTTCCAGAGTCAAAACAGCATGTAGTTTGTTGCATTTGCTCTCCAGCCCAGGTCTTCTGTCTCCTTACCCAGTGCCTCCTTCCAGTGCAGAGAACAGTGTGACAATAGAATAAGCGTTCAGCACACACTTATTTACATAAATGGATTCACATTTAAACTTTAGAAAAGTGTGGAGATGCCTGGGTGGCTCAGTCGGTTAAGCCTCAACTCTTGATCTCAGCTCAGGTCTTGATCTCAGGGTCGTGAGTTCAGGCCCTGCGTTGGGCTCCATGCAGGGCCTGGAATCTACTTTTTAAAAAATCTGGAAAAGTGTGCACATCATTTAAGTAATTCGTTTTTGGAGAGTTTGAGAAAATATAAAGCACTATAACAAGACTGCCACTGGAGGTCGCTACTATTTCACAGAAGGAGAATTCGCTCCTCCGTCAGAAAGAACAGCCTGCTCCAGTTCTAAAATGCCAAGTGAAATGATAATGGTGGTTGTTACATAATATTGCCTGACTTCCCAAGGCTTTTGGAATAGAAAGCTCATGCTTGGCGTATTTAGTTTTAACATTTACCAAACATTCTGCTCACTGCCATAGCTAATTTTTTTCTGTGGCATTTCCCCTACGTTATAATTACCATTTCCTTTTTTTTTTTTTTTCTTTTAAACAAGGTAAAGACAGTGGGGTTATTTTGTTCATAGAAAAAAATTTTTTTTTCCATCCTCAAAGTTGGTCCCCCCCCCCCGCCTTGTTATATTCCCAGGGAAGGGCCATTTCTATTTCCCCTGGGTAAAATTTGAACATTTAGAACTCAAATCTCTTTTCACCCCGGGCCATTCTTACAATTCATGCACAGATAATCTGGCTTCATTGATAGCTCTCCATGCCTTCTTCCTCGGTTTGCATTCCCGCTTTGAGGGCCTGTGCTCCAGAAAGGCATTTCCAAAATCGCAGTTCTTCAAAATTTGTAAGAGTGCAATTGCAATGTGCCATTAAAAGGAGGGTTCTTCAGTCAAGTCAGATGGGGAAATGCAAAACAGAGTCCCCTTTGCAGCTGCAGAAACTCATTAGCAAGTTAAATGAAGAGAAATTCGGTGGCAAAGAAATAATCTGTATTGCTTTTACAACGTTTCCAAATTTTTTTTTTTTTTTTTTTTTTGAGCTGAGGTCAGCAAACTTCTGTAAAGGACCAGATAAGGAAATGCTTTAGCCTTTGTGGGTCATCCTGGGTCTCCGTTGGACGTCTCAAAGTCGCCATGGTGGTGGCAGAGGCCGTGGGCGGCGTACAGATAGATGAACGGCTGTGGCTGTGCTCGGATAAAACTTTCTTTATAGATATCGACATTAGATCATGTAATTTTCACAGGTTATGAAATATTACTGACACATTGATTTTTCTCCCCTACCATTTAAAAATCTAAAAACTTGCAGCTGTATGCGTTTTGTACAGAGCTTGTGATGTGTGCCAGACTTGGCCGATGAGCCAAGCTTGCTGACCCCTGTTTTAGACCACAAGTCTTCTCTCCTTACTTTTTCATTTTTCATGTGGCATTTATTAAGACTGAAGGGGCTGTAAGAACACAATTTGGAAAAGAGTGGTAGCTAATGCTTGTGCATTTTTTTTTTTAATTTATCAGCCTGCTTGCTTACTTGAGATATTTTCTTAAAGATTTTATTTATTTATTTGAGAGAGAGTGAGTTAATGAGAGAGAGTGAGAGAGCACACAAGTCGGGGGAGGGGCAGAAGGAGAGAGAGAAGCAGGCTCCCCAAGAACAGGGAGCCCAATGTGGGGCTTCATCCCAGGACCCTGAGATCATGACTTGAGCTGAAGGCAGAAGCTAAACTGACTGAGCTACCCAGATGTCCCTGTTTCTTTTCTGTTTCTAATGTTCTAAACAATGTGGTAATCCATGAGTTATATTCTTGGATCTCTTTTTAGATATATTGCTTCCTAAAAGAAATGACCCAGGACATATATGGGGACAATTGAGGTACCTATACATAATTCAAGAGAAGCTATGATTTTGTCTCTATTTCAGGACAGATGACATTCTGCCCTCTGCTTGCTAAGAAAGTAATTAATAATGATCTGGGCATTGGCACTAAAGGAGAGTAGGAAAGACAAAATTATCTAGGCTCCGTCCTTCTACTCATTTATCTATTCCAGAGGCTTTGAGTAGGGAAGAAAAATGTACGGGCAGAAAGACAAAAGGATTTGATCACAAATTACTCCAGTAAAGCAGTAGCACATTGGGGAAAATAACATTAATCCCAGGAACAGTTTTAGTTTTTTGAACTATGCCTTGGAAATTAATAGAAAAACAAGTGTAGTAAAAGAACATGACCTTCTAGAAGGCATTTGTAGACATGTCTGGTCAGAGCAGGTCAAGATAACTTTAAAAAAGTGAGTAGGAAGTAGATATCCTATCTTTGGGGGCATCAGGGTTGCGGACTTTGTGGGGGTGGCTTTGATGACAGTGTCAAGGATCCTAAGGCCTCCCAGTGTTTTTGAGTCTTTCGCCTTTGAAATTTATTCCAACTCTTACTTCTGATTCGTTTACTTGACATTTCAGACACAAACAGCAAGGGTTGGCTTTTAACTCCCAAACTACTTTCATCTGTTACCATCTGTAGCATTTGAGAAAATATTGCAACAATCCTTGGATAAATAGCTTCCTTGTTTCCAAATGTTCTTTAGCTATGATTCTGGAAGCTGGGTTCCAGATCAGTAGCATCAGCGTCATTTGGCACCTCTTTTGGTGACCATGCAAATTGTCAGGTCTCCCCCAGACCTGTGGTAGTGGTCCAGCGGTCTGTGTTTTCATAAACCCTCCAGGTTATCCTGACATAGGCTAAGTTTTGAAAAAAAGCCACTGTTTGAGAGCCACTAAACAGAACATACGAGAACATAAGGAGAGGAGAGTCTGAAAGCTAGCATGGATTATTTGGCTAAGGAAAAAACAACTGTTAAAGAATAGGAATCAAAAGGAAGCCTGCTGGAAAGAAATGACAAGGAATTAGAAACACACATTTTAGGGGAGGTGCTGGTGGGTATCCTGATGGATCTTATCCCAAGTATCATATGATTGTATAAGTCCACAGTTATATAACTTTGTGTAAGACGTCTTTGCAAAGAAAAATAAGAATAATTGTAAAACTTTACAAATAGTCTAAAAATTTGTCACGTCCTGAAAAAGCAGAAAAGAAAATTAACTTCTCAACACGTATTTCTTTGGCACTTTTTTAATGGTTATAACTTGGTAAGGAATCAGAGTAATTCATTTAAGAAGGAGAAACAAATCCCTCCCAGGATGGGTAACAGGAAAAGATCCAAGAATCACAATAAAAAGGTTAATGTTTAAACACATTTTTTTCCCTGTCTGCATTTCAAGGTCTTTGACAGGCTGTCTTCTCTTTTTTCAGGTCTTCCGATTTTATTTTACTTATTATTGTACCGAAGTATAATCGACATATGACATCCTATTAGTTTCAGGTGTACATGATAGTAATTCCGTATTTTTATACATTATTAGATGAGCCCCCTCAGTATGTCTAGTTACCATCTGTCACCATACATGGTTATTTCAAGATCATTGACTATATTCCCTAAGCTGTACCTTGCACTCCCGTGGCTTATTTTCTAACTGGAAGTTTGTGCCTCTTGATCCCCTTCACCTGTTCCTCCAGTCCCTAGTGCCTCCTCTGTGGGTTGCCAGCGAGGAGGCAGTGGGGGCTGGGCAGAACAGGTGAAGGGGATCAAGAGGCAGCAGCTGACAGTTTGTTTCCTGCATCTGTGTCTTTTTCTGTTTTGTGTCATATGTTCATTTGTTTCGTGTTTTTTAGAGTGGGCATACTAAAGGAGCGAGCCTGGCTTGGGATTCATGACGAGGCTAGAGCGAGCACAAAGACCTTTTGGAGTAAATTTCCCCCTACACTCAGCAATATTTTCATCTTCCTTTGAGTTATCTATTCACATTTGAATCAACTTTCAGTTATTATATTTAACTCCTTATTTGTTATTCTACTCATTTTTTGCCTTTCAGGTCTAACCTTTGTTTTGTTGCAATATTTGCTATTTATTTCCTTTTGACATGTGGAAAGATAATTATAGTTCTATACCTCTACGAGAACTATTTAGCTTATCATTTGAGTCACTTAACACATTTTCCTAATCTCCATGACTTCAAGGGTCCTTACTTTCTAAAGCTGTATGATTCTACAATTTCCAGTTCATGCTGTAGTTCTGAAATCCCAAGAAGAAAAATAAAGGAGATGAATGAACTTGTTAAGAGAAGCATTTCAGAAACAAGAATCCCAACATTAATATTTATTTTGCACTAAACTAAACATGAATCTAGATTTAGGGATGGTTCACTGCTCATATAATTAAGCTAATGTTACAGAACTGTGGAATCATGAGTCTGCAAATGAAAAGAAATGGAGATACTAAATCAAATCTAGAGTTAATGAGCCTTTTCAGGCTTCATCGTGTTAAACAATATATTCCATTACTATAAATATTTGTAACAGTTATGAATCAGATGATATACAATACATTGATAAACACACTTTAGACCGTGTAGCCTGTAATCTCACCATTATTTTGAAGAACTTTATCATATAGATGTCATTTATTCCATGTCCTGGGGCACCTGTGGATGGTTTTTGTTTGTTGTTTTATTTGACAGAGAGAGAGAGATCACAAGTAGGCAGAGAGGCAGGCAGAGAGAGAGGGGGAAGCATGCTCCCCGATAAGCAGAGAGCCCTATGCAGGCTCGATCCCAGGACCCTGAGATCATGACCTGAGCCGAAGGCAGAGGCTTAACCCACTGAGCCACCCAGGTGCCCTGGATGGTTTTTTATTGTGACATGAATCACCATAGAATGCTTGGATGGCTGAAGGTTGTCTCCAGATTATCAAAGCTGTCAAAATTTGTTTTTACACAACAAACTGAAAAAATAATAAAAAGTAACTCCTTTAATTCACACTTATTATTTCCATTATTGTGATATAACTCCTACTCTGCTTAAGAAAGTGAAATCTGCAAAGACTTTTTTTTTTTGTCTCTGCAAAGAAGAGTCTATTATCAAAGCAGTCAAAAATAACTTTGATTACTTTTCCTAAGAGAAGGTCATAACTTTTATTTTTATTTTCAAAATCCAGTAGAGTGGGACTCTTGGGTAGGCTTCCATACAGGAGTTCTAAAAACAATCAGTAAATAATCTCATTTGGGAAATGGCCACAAGAATCACCTTATGTGTCAACTGGCTTCAGAGTGTTCCAGAAAATAGTCACTCTTGTTAGAACCTGACCGTTGTCAGTAGGGAGTGTCAGAAGGATGGTAGGGTCTCCATTCTGAACCCTCCCCCAGTTGGATAAGTTTGTGTCCAAGATATGAAGCATCAAGGCTGATTTTTAGAACATAACACTTACTAATTAATGTATACAAGGTACCAAGAAGTGTGGTAGATGCTGAGAATATGAAGAAGAGTAAGATCTGATCCTTCTTTAAGAAAGCAACAGTTTTGGGGCACCTGGGTGGCTCAGTCGTTAAGCATCTGCCTTCAGCTCAGGTCATGATCCCAGGGTTCTGGGATCAAGCCCCACATCAGGCTTCCTGTTCGGCGGGAAGCCCGCTTCTCCCTCTCCCACTCCCCTGCTTGCATTCCCTCTCTCGCTGCGTCTCTCTGTCAAATAAATAAATAAAATCTTCAACAAAAACCCAAAAAACAGTTTCGTGGAGGAGGCAAAAATACACAGCTGTAATTCTGATACAGTCATATAAATGTGAGGAAAACTACATACACAGTCTGTTTAGGAAGCAAGGAGCAAGCTTTCAACACAAGGCTCGAAAGACTGGCTTGCAGGAGGGAGGCTTACAGGAGGAAGACCCCTTCCCTCCAGCCTGTTCAGCCTGGGGCTAGCACTGTGTAGCAGAACCAGGACTTGCCCCTGGCTCTCCTGGTGCTTCCCAGTGCTCTTTGTGCTAACAAAGATGCCTCTTGGGAGACAGTGTTCTTCTTTCCGATGGTCTACATGGAGATTGACCCATACAGCGGACTCTCCCTCTTGTGAATTCAGGAAAACATTTTTGAAGACAGAAGTGGGGATTCTCAGTGCTTGCCCGTGAGTGCGCAGGGAACCGGAGCATAGAATCTGCTCTTCTCTCAGTTCATCTCTTTCCCTGCGCCTGTCAGGGCTGCATTAAAACCTTCTGAGTACAGGGATGCATGCTGACTTTGGAGGCTTTACTCCACCTTAAATCAAACTTTTTAAAAAAGATTTATTCATTTATTTGAGAGAGAGAGAGAGAGAGTGTGGGGTTGGGGGGTGGGAGGGGAAGAGGGAGAGAATCTCAAGCAGGCTCCCCGCGGAGTGTGGAGCCTGATGCAGGGCTTGGTCTCACGACCCTGATCGTAACCTGAGAGGTGGGTGCTCGACGGACGAAGCCACCCAGGTGCCCCTCCTTAAATCAGACTTACTAAAGTGTACCCATATCCCACATTAAATACAATACACACATAACTAGGAAGCAACCAGACTGAACTGCAGTTGACCAGTTGACATCAAGTCTCATTTTGCAGATATTTAATGAAACGGCGTTAAGTTGTCCCCCCCATAGTTTGGAATAATTTTCTTCAGGTTTCAGATATATCCCCATGCCCCTGGGGGAGCTTGTTGCTGGTAGATATCATGCCTGCCATGCCCAGGTCCCTCTTTTCCTGTGATTATCTAGCCCTGCTTAGAATGAGTTAAAATACTTAAATTATATTTTCATTATATGCTCTTTAGTATACACTGTATAATAATGTATACATTATTTTATAGCTGCATATAAGATCAGTGTTTTAATTAGCTGTTGCCATAATAATATTCTCTAGCAAAGAACCACAAAATCTCCATGCTTTCCAACAATAGGTTTCATTCTTTTCTCCTGGGTTCACTGATGAGCTCTGTTCAGCACACATCTCATCACTCTCCTGGGCCCATGGGCAAGCTGTGCTAGTACGTGCCTCTCGTGATCAAGGCAGAGGTGTGGAAGAGCATGTGTAAGCTCATGGGATTTCTTGAGACCCAGACTTGGAACTGGCACAGTCCTTTCTGTCTGTATTTCTGTAACCAAAATAAGTCGCAGAAGTGAAGGGGCAGATAAATGTACTCTCTCCACATTGAGACTGTGGTAAGTGTGAATGTGGCCAGAGGGGGAAAACTGGGACCAATAATTGAATCTCCTAAGTCACCCCCAACCCATGGAATGTCTTCTCTGCCCTGTGAGTGATCAAAACTATTGGAAGGCTATCAGGTATTCACCGACTGACCTCAAAACCCATACCTGTATGAGATGTGACCCAACTGTCCCTCCACCAGCTGGTGAGTCGTGTGCCCATGAGGCCAAATCATCTAGTGAACTGCCGGGGTCGGAGCTACCTTCCTCTATGCCCAGGATCGTCACACTCATTTGGGCATGAATCATACTGGGGTCAAAGGTGGATTTAAGAAAATCAGGATGTCTATTTTACTCTAAAGTAAAATGTTACTGAGGGCGTGGTTTCCGAGGAAAATCTCTTTCTGTCAACTCATTGCCTTGAGACAGTCAATGACTTCTCTCTCTCTATCACATATTAGTTGTTTTATCCAAAATGGCCCCATGTGCTTTATAAGGCTTTCCCTTATCAGCCAATCCTTGATGCTTTGTTCCGTTATTGCCTGTTACTTTCAGTGATGGCTTTACACACTGGCTCACTGGCTTTAGACTGGGTGTCTTTTATAAATTTTTGATTGTGTGTTTATTAGTTTTCATTACAAATATGCCATATGTTTATTGTAAAAAATTAAATACATAGATAAGCAAAAAGATTCACGTTCCGAGTGCTTTATAAATACCATTTCAAATATTCTCCACACCTGTGCAAGATAGCTCTTGTTTGGCCCATTTGGCAGAAGAGGAAACCGAGGACAGTGAGATCAAGGAATTTGCCTAAGTTGACAAGGCTGGTAAGTGGCTGTCCAGCTCTGAAGCCAGTGTCCCACTAGTATACCGTGTTAATATAGCGCTCACACCCTGCCTACAATTCCTCTACTTGGAGCTCCGTGCTGTCTTTGTTTTATTTCTGGAAAACTTTAGTTAATACAAATAGTAAATACATTGTGAACAATGTAGAAATATTCGGAGTAAAAAACGAAAGTTCGCTGTCAAAATCCCCAAATCTCATTCTTTTTCCCTTCCCAGGGACAGCTACTGTTATCAATTTGGTGTGAAATTTCCCTGGCCTTTTCTTATGATTTTATAAATGCAGATTATGTTTTGTGGGTGTGTCTCTACATGTGTATGGCTGTGTGTCTCTGTGTGTGTGTGTACTTTAGAGAAAAGGAGTCATACTCTACCTAGTCTTCTGCAATGTGCATTTCTTACCTAACATTCCACTTTAGAGATGTGTCTGGGGCAGAGTGTTAGTTGACTCTAAGATCCATGTCCCCATTTTTCAATAATAAAAGAATTATTATCTGGGCATAGGCTGCCCAGAATAAAGCGACATTTTCTACTCTTCCTGACAGCAAGGTGGCCACGTTACTAAGTTTTGGGCACCAGGGTGTACATGGGAGCGTTGAGACAACTCTTAGTTCTCTTTTTTAAGAGACAAATTGCCATGTGCTATTTGGGCCCCTCCTTTTCTGTCCTTTTTTCCATCCTATTGTCTGCAATGCTGATGACTCCATCCTGGACCTCAGGGATTGGGACCAAGCTCAACAGAGCAATAAGATATGGAGGTCTGTGTGTCAAGCCCATGGAGTGCCATACCAGCTTTGATCCTTTTCTCTTTGCTTAAAACAGAAATACATCTCTGTTTTGTTAAAGCCACTGCTATTTTGAGGTCTTCCATTATTTGCAATAGGTCTTAATCCCAGAATTGTAAGTGAGTTGCAGTGAGTGGCTGACTCAGAGCATGTGTTACTGTCTTGGCGGAAGTGACTGGTGGTGGATGGCAAGGAATCAAATATTATTGGCGAGGAAGTTCACGATCCCTATTTAGTTCAGTGGTCCCTATTGCATCTTGAATGGCAGACCATAAGCTGGCAGAGTCTGTAGGGTTTGAGGAAAGGAAGAGAAACTGGAGAAGGTTGATGGTTACCCTTTCTGCCTTTTGGGTGCAGCAAAGTCCCACTCAAGAGCGATGAGCCCAGATCGGAGAGATCCAGCAGGGAAGCTGGAAGAGAACACGGTTCCACCAAGACAGCATTTCTGCCCAGAATCTGTAATCTAAGTTGTCTCATTGGCTACCCAGGACCATCTACAAAAGGAGAACAATGTTGTACATCCACAAGGAGACGTTCTAAGCAATGACTCTGGAAGAACAGCTACAGCAGGAGGTAAAAGCCACAAGTCCTCTCAATCAAGTTCTGCTAAGAGTTTTCTGACAAATGATGGAATCCAGCCCCTGATGGGGTGGGGGAGGGGGCAAAAGAGCCAGGTTAAGCTGATTGTTTTCCAAATTGACTGTTTCAGAAGGTGACTGCCAGAAAGCCTCAAGGTGGCCAAAATCAAACTGAGAAGAGGGACGGGGCAGAATACTGAAGGTAGGAACAAAAGCAGTCATCTTTAGGCACTCTAGGTCAGTCTGGAGTCAGAGCGCCGGGATCAAGGCTCTTAGCCGTGCAGACTTGGAAAACCGCTTCATCTCTCCACTCAACACAAACTGATTGAGCTCCTATTATTTTGCACGCACCTTTCATGGGCTGGGGACAACATGATTGTTGTGGGTCTTGAGTGAGAGAGAGAGAGAGAGAGAGAGTTATCCAGTAAACAAATAAATTAACATGATAATTGCAGAGAGTGGAAAGTGGTAAGAAGCTGGTGAGGCTGACAGAGAGAGTATTACCTGTGCCTATCACATCCCAGGAAAAGCACTGATTCTACATTAGTTCTAAAATCCTTCTGTGTTACTCACTGCAGGGTTTAAGGGAGCTTAATACGTGCATTGCAACTCTGTTTCCTAGTTGAACCCTGTACCGCATGAAAGATAAAGCAAAGGAGTCAGGGTGACCCCACTCCGAGGACAGACCTATTACTGAGAAAAGCTAAATTCGAGTCCATGGCTTGGTCTGTGACAAAAAACAGACTTCGGAATATGGAACCTTAGAATTAGACTAACCTTCCCGTCCAGCCATTGGGATGGGAAAGAAATGACAATTCACTCAATTTAACAATGAAGTCCAAAGCAGGTAAAAATCTGATGGAAAAGAACCTTCACCATACAAGACAATTATAATTTTAGCATCTTCAAGGAATAGAATTTATCAGTATTTCCTTGTCTTTTATCTTGAGAAAAAGCAAAATAGCCCCTTCAGTGCCTTGCATGCCCAGTATTTTATGTCACTAGCACAAAGTTTTTTTTTTTTAATTTTAAATACTAACTTTATTTTTTTAAAGGAGTTTTGCATTTATTTGAGAGAAAGAGATAGAGAAAGAGAACAAGCTGTGGGGAGGGACAGAAGGAGAGAGGGAGAAGCAGACTCCCGCTGAGCAAGAAGCCCAATGCAGAGGATGTGGGACTTGATCCCAGGACCCAGAAATCATGACCTGAGCTGCAGGGAGGCACTTAACTGACTGAGAAACCCAGGTGCCCCTTGCTAGCACAAAGCTTTTAAGTCTCTCAAGTGTTCTCTACTGAACATGTTCATGTCTACTAGTTTAATAAGTCGAGGACTAATAAAAAGTACATGATACAGAAAGTTTAATTCTCCAGTGTCATCGATAACAATCTATAGTTACATATGGAACTGGGAATCTAGCAGAAAGGTTAGTTAGGGTGCTGGACTTAGGTTGCATATAATTGTGTGAAAAAGAATATGACTTTGAAACATTTCTATTTCCCTCCAGTGAAGCCACTACAGGGATGGAAACGTCTAGTCTTGGTTCTTTGCTGTTCCATTCTGATACATCCTAAGACCCAGTCCATGTTTCTATTGAGGAGCGTAGATTTCGACAACCCGCCAGCATTACAGATGAGGTTCAGTGGCATGGGAATGTCATCTTGATCTCCCCTGTTCCTTTTCTCTCTCATGAAATAGCCTTGAATGTACATTAATATCAGGGCAGAAGCCATGGTGCAGGGCATTTCATTGTCCGGGAATGTCAAACTTTCCTAGGAAGCCGATTTTTCTTTAAGAGAATTTCCACAATCTCGATGCATGCACTGACATTCTCTTTCCTGTGTGTGTTATTTCTCACGCTCAGTTCTTGTTCTTTTTCCTCTGACATTATAGAAGAAAATTAATGGTACAGAATAAATTAGGAGCCCTGGTACTTTATCATCTTAACCGTTCAGCAAATCTAATTGATACCTTGGGGAGATCAGGAGGTGCTTGCTGATAACTCCTTTAGAACAAAGGGCTTTTTATTTGTTTGTTTTTGTTTACTTTTATGTTCTATTTACCATAAAGAATCTCATACTGTTACGATGTTGTGTAAATAATAAATACAATAGGAAATATGATAATTAAAGTTTTGGGGAGACGTGACAGTTTTACTCTTTTCAAATTAAACTGCAGTATTTTGTCCCCAAATTATCTATAGAACTGACAAACCTGGTCATTGGATTAGAAGTGAGTAGGTAGGTTTTATTAAAATTTCTGGAATATTTATAACACTGAAAAGTAGTACTTAGGAAGGTTGAAGAAATTCTCTTTTTGGAGGTGTCTGAAATAGGATTAGGGCTAACCTCAGAGATGTTATTTTCTCAATGTCTGTTGCAACCTGTGTGTGTGTGAGAGAGAGAGAGAGAAAGAGAGAGAGAGAACAAGCATGTGCATACTGTTTTCTTGAGAGCTGAATTAACAGTACTAGCTCATGGGAAGCTTTCTATCTAACTCAAAATCCAAACCTGCATCGAGGTTAAAAAATGATCATTTTCGAAATGAGTAGTGAAAGAGTAATCTTTGTGCTTTAGATTTAAAGAAGTTAATTTTCTCTTACCTTCTCTGTTTTTCCCACGTGAGAGATGTGTCCGAAAGAACAAGTTCTGGAGAAATTTTCGGGCTAAAAAGAAGAGGCCACTTCTCAACTGTTCAGAGTCATCAGTTGAGAGGTCTTGTGGTCACTCCCTTCCTGTCTTTAGCTTAAAGAAATTGAGTTGCATGGGGTGGACGGGGGTGGGGGGGTGGGGGGGTGCAGAGACCTGAAGTACAGCCAAAGCTTTGAACTTGCACCTCTAGCCTGGACAGGTCTATTTCTATGGATGCTAGTTTAGGTTCTTTCCCTGCTGCTTAATGCCAAAGCTCAGTAATAGTTTTCAGCTTCAATTATGTATTTTTGCTGTCTAAGTATCCCTGTGACGTTGAATATTTCCGCCTTGAATCCTGGCCCCACTCTTCCTCCTGCCGACACCATTTTTCAGCTCCATGCTTACTGCCACTATCTCTAGGAAACCTTATTTGACTTCGAAATTAGGATCCTGTCTTATAGTGCAGAGGAACATGGGGGAGGGGAGGGAAAACTGAATGGGAAATCATCAGAGAGGGAGAAAAACCATGAGAGGCTCAACTCTAGGAAAGAAACTGAGGGTTGCTGGAGGAGAGGTGGGTGGGGGGATGGGGTAAGTGGGTGACAGGCATTGAGGAGGGCACGTGATGTGATGAGCACTGGGTGTCATACGCAACTGATTAATTGTTGAACCCTACATCTGAAACTAATGATGTACTACATGTTGGCTAATTGAATTTAAATAAAAAAGAAGGATCCTGTTTTATTTTTCTCTCTAAGTACCCTGTTCCTTTCCTTTGGAGTAATATATGTATAGAAATACATGTCCAGGCAGATAATTCATAATTACTTACGAAGATCTCTTACTTGTTAAAAGTTTCTCTCCTACATTTGACTGTATGCTCTGACTCTCGATCTAACCAGGTAGGACAGTCCAGAACCAGATGGTAGACAGCCAGGCGGGATTTCCTGAGTGAATCAGTACATATTGCCTCACTTCTTCAGAGTGGCATTTGAGAGCTTCTCTGTCTTTATTAAATAATCTTCGGTTGGCATTATTCCTTACCAGTTCAGGTCAAGAATGCTGTGTTCTTCCTTCGTTGCCAAGGGGATTTCATATTGAAAGGAGTTCAAGGGCGATTTGTTTTGTAAACAAAGAAGTTATTTGATTGCATGAATATTCCATATTCTCTTAAAGGTTGTGTTTATTTTCTTACAGATACTCCCTTGTTTACAGGGTTTCGCTGCTAGGGCAGTGTCCTTCCACAAGGGCTGAAACCCCACTCATATTTCAGTAAAGGGCACTTTTACCTTCCTGCAGAATGTCTGGAAGCATGATTGCTGTGTGGTCAGAGCCCAGGGGCTGCTGTTCGGTCCCGATGCCCCACAGAGCCACAGGGGAGCGATGAGGCCGATTAATGAGTACTAATTATTCTTGATCTGGAAGATCTCCCCTTAGTCCGACAAAATAGAATAAAATCCCCCACACTTGGCTCAACCGGTTGGAAAGCTGGGGCCCCACCAGACGGACGCAGGCACTGACACTCTTTCTTGGGAAACCAAACACAGCTGAATAAACAACGCTAAAAACCCTGACCGGCTCCGCTGTCCCCTCTGGGGACCATCCAATTTGTCTTCCCCCTCTTATTCATAGGGATCTCAATAATTCAGTGCCCAGGCAGAATGCCTTGTGCTTTAAATAAGAGGCTATCTGGTACACGGTTGTCTAAACAGGAGGAGATGATATCAGTCTCCAAACAGGAGCTCTGGGTGTGCGTGCTCGCTGATGTTTGTTCAGTGACTCACGAAGTCCGGACTCGGGGTTCGTCTCTGATTCTTACGTCTGCCAGAGGATGGTCGCAGCTCCCAGCACCCTCTGCTCGCACATCCAGGTTCATGGGCAGGCAGCAGGGGCAGCTGGCGGCCAAGGTTTACAGCTCACTCCCATCTGTCTTGGCCAGGAGATAGAAACCCCATAACCTTCCCGGCTTCCTTTATCTCCCCCTCCCCCTTAAATTTTATGGTCCAGAACTGGTTTCTAGCTGGGAAAAAAAAAATGAGTAATGAGTTGTCCAACTGTTACAGTAGGTAATGGAAAATGGAGAAAGGGCTTGGAAACGGTTTTTGAATAGAAGAGTCTGTAGGGGGTCCTAACCTGGGATCCTGCTCAGCCCTTTGCAATCTCATTTATTACAGGACCAAATCTGAATTCTTGGTGGTGACCTTCTTATATTTTAAATTTCTCCTTCTCTGTTTGGTGCCACACCTCCAATCTGACCTTTCCTTAAAAAAATATTTGGCATTGAATCAGCAAATCACACCTTTATATGGTAGATTAAGCATATCAGCAGAACATGTTGCACTAAAAAAATTTTTTTTCCAATGTTTTTGTCCCCACCACTAAGGTATTGTTTTCTTCTTTCTATGGACTTTTCTCAGATAATTGCAGTTCCTAGAGTCATAAATGTAGGCGTTGACACCAGATTGCGGTTGACTTTTTTAGTGTAGTATACAAATGAAGTGAGATCAGTAATTTCATCATTTGGGATGCATGATACAGAGAAGCACTACCCTGAACTTCACTATATTTATTATTTTTTGAAAAGGTAACATGAGATAGATGTTCCCCTTGCCTCCAGCCTTTCTAAAGTACACAGTTTAATCAAAATCTGTCCATCCTAGAGATGTTATCCCATACCAGTATCACCACTCAATTACAGCCTCTTGGGTTTAATCATCACAAAATTATTGGCACAAAATCTCTCGCTGAATTTCTTCTACCTCTTGTATCTTAAGTCACTGGGGCCCCTGAAGGGCTGAAGGATTAACAGTCATTTCACCAAGAATGGAAAGAGAAAATGGACAAATGTTCTTGGTAATTGTTGATGGTTCAGGATATAATGCTATAAAGTTACCTAACGTGCTACATTTTCACCTGAAAGAGAAAAAAAATAGAATCTGTATAATCTTCCTATAATTGTGATTACTTACAAAAATTGATTGACCTGAACTATTCCGTTTTCTTCATCTGTATATAATTAATAATAAATGAATTCTGCAAGCTGAACAATTTTTTTTTGAAGTTCATTTATTTGATAGTCTTGATTTGACCTCTTTGAAAATACCCTGCAGCTCTGCTTTTTGTTTGCCTCTTTGATTGGGCATGGGCAATCACTCATGCATAGAAATTCTTACTGACTCACTCAATGACACTTTCTCTTTTGCATACAAATGTTCTCTCTAATTTTTTTTTTGCTGTCATCAAATGTCCATGCAACATGATCTACAAATATGAAGACTGTGCTCATCCAAACAGAGTTCAGTGTTTAAATAAAACATATAGAGAGTTAATCTGACACATATTTAATGATGTGTATAATTGTTATTGTACTGCGTGGTAATTTGGCATAAATGGTAAGCTACTCATGTCATAGCAATGGAGAATATATTTATACAGACAGACTCAGCATTTTTTCTAATCTGCAGTGGGAAGAATATAAAAGTGGGGGCAGTGAGAATGGAAATGTAGTTTGTGGAAAGCTTCTCCCCTCCCACATGACTATGTGAAGATTGAACGTTTACCTTTTTTCTCCCAGTTCTTTTTTTTTTTTTCATAGAGAGGGTGCACGAGTGAGTTGAGTGCACGAGGGAGAAAGAGAATCTTAAGCAGACTCCATGCCCAGTGTGGAGACCAACATGGGACTTGATCTCATGATTCTAAGATCCTGATCTGAGCAGAAATCAAGGGACGCTTCACTGACTGAGTCACCCAGGCATCCCTGTTTTCTCCCGGTTCTACCAGACCCTAAGGAAAGGTATCTAGCATCTCAGGGTCTCTCCTATGTTCATTTTCCCAGGGTTTAGATGGACTAGCAGATCAGTCTACACTGAGGCTTCTTAAGCACGTGAACGTGGGTCTCCCAAGTAGATCATTTTGGAAAGAAAAGAAACTGATTACAGGACTAAAATGTCCAATGACTCTCAATAAAACAAGTAGGAAAGGAAGTGTTTTCCACATATCATTGTCTTGGCGTAAGAACCCCTGGGCAATGGTTCTTTGTGCTCATGGGTGGAGAAGATACAGTTTGCGTCCTTACCTCGAAAGGCCTATGTATAACCAGTTGGGGTGTGGAAAACCCTTCACAAGCCTAGGTAATAATCATGGTGGTAGGTCGCCTCTAATTACTCCTTTAGTGGGTATGTTTGGCAAAATTTTAGACTTAAACTTATCGATTAAAGTGATTGCCGTTCCTTCTAATCCTAAACATTCTCATTTCATGTAAGTCTTTACTCAATTTGAAGTCTAGTTCCACCAGAAACATTTCAACATCTGGTCCCTGTTTTCTACTTCCCCAGTTGGCATCTTGGTTCCATTGAGAACTTCCTGCCCTTCTTCATTCTCATGGTGGTAGAAGGGAGATCCGTGTGGTGACCTCTGGTCCCTCCCTGGTCTTGGCTGTGAGAGGGTTGACTTGGGCTCCTCTCTAGGTAATGACACAGAGCTGGGACAGGTCCCATCACTGACCAGCAGACCCCAGCAGAAGTGTCTGCTGCAGATCTGGGGCTGCTATATACCATGCTTATATCTTTCTTACTTAGTCTGGGCCTCAGGTACTCCCTGGCTGACACAGCCTCACTTGACTCCCTCTGAACCCCTTCCATTTGTCTCTGGTTTGGATGTTCCATCTCAACCCTTTGCCCCTTGTAGGTCCAGTAGCAGGACCTCTGGTTCTAACTCAACATTCACCCACATCTTCCCCTATCTCCAAAGGGCATTTAGAAACTTCTGGGTCTCATCCTCCCTCAAACAGTTAAAATTCAACCCTTTGCCGATCATAATATGCTAGTGTATTTCCTTTGGTGCATCTACATTGCTGCAAAGGTGCAAGGCACACTCCTTTCAAAACCCTGGATGTGAGAAAGAGTAATATCCCCTCCCATCAGTGTTCCCATAGACTTATCTATCACATTTCTGCCAACCCAGAAAAGCCTAAAGAGACAGATTTAGGTACACATCTCTCATCCCTGCCTCTCTTCCCTCAGATTCCTTCTTTACCACAATCCCTTGTTGGTAGCAGGAGCTTATTTTTATTTATTCTTTCTATTCTTCCAAGAACACCCTGAATGCATTTGGGCCAGGAAGGCAGGGGTCTGTGCTCCCTAATTCTTCAGCCATAATGGAGGGTAGGACGTGTTAGAGAGAAACAGATTGGCCAATAAGTCTAAACCGGAGGGTATTTAAAATTTTTTAAAAAGTACACCCAATTAAAATGTCCACATGATAAAAACTCCCCAATCTCGGGGGATATTTACTCTTATTTAAGGGGTCACTTCTCCCTTTTCCCAAAGGGCAAGAGACAAGTTTCTGCCTTGAATTTACTTTCTGACTTGCCTCAGCCCCCAGGTCCTCTGAGGATGGCTCGGGAAACCTGGGGACTGGTCCGCTCCTGCGTTTGGCAACATGTCTTAGATCCAAGAAAGCGGGAGCTTGCCAATACTGGCCATTCAGAGACCCAGGCCAGGTGTGCAGGTGGACCCTCCCCTGAGCCAAGGTAAGTCAGTCTCAGGGGATCTTGATTAGCTAGGATGAGATGTTTCCCCTATTTAAAGTTAGCAGACTCTCTGAGATGCTACCTCCATGCGTAAATTCGCCTCCGTGGTCTCTTCAGCCGTGGTTCTATGGCCCAGGAGGGGAAAAGGTGAAAGCCAAGGTTACGTCCTAAGACCAGAATGCCTTCACTTTCTATCTTTGTGAATTTCTCGAGTCACACTTTGCTTCAAGTCTATCAGCTATGGAGACGCTTTCTGGCCTAAATACAAATTTGGAGTCTGATCTCATTCTCCAGGGCAGAATTTGAAATATGTCCTGGACCTGAGTTGCTGGCAGGAGGCTTCACCCTGCTGAACGTGTCTCAGTCATTTTAAAGAGAAAGAGTCTTCTCTCCTTTTCCTGAGTGCTTCCTTTCTTGAATCTGCTAATTGTCTACAGTTGCCTGTATAAATAATTTTTATTCATTGTCTTGACATCAAGCTTATTCAGCTCTCAAATTCTCATCTGGGTGTTTGTGACCTGTCAGGAGTACAGACATTGTACTTCCCTCAGGTTCTCAAGGATCCCAAACAGGCTACTTCAGGCAGCAGACTTGCAGATTTGTGTCCTTTGATGTGGAAAGAAAATGTAGCTTATTTAATTTGCTGATAAACGGTCTGCTTCCCCTTGGAAGCCTGAATTTTGTGCTATGCAATCATTCAAATAGCCCTTTTAGATGGTTCTCCCGATGTTTATGTCCAAACGCACATCTCCTCATATTTCCACATAGCTCCTGTCCAAGAGAGCATCTGTGTGATTGGAGGGGTGGCATAGCGTGATGATGAGGGGAGGCAGCATGCTTGGATCTGTACAGTGCTTCATCAAAAGAAACACAGTCCTTGTAATACACACATACATAACATAATACTTTATATAATATACCGATGTACAATTGCTCTCTCTCTCTCTGTCCATCCACCCACCCACACCATCCAATGCTTTATGCTGTTTAGAAAGATCTTAAAGAACACCCTAGCAAGGGCTTCCATGACCTCGTGCCCACTGAGGGCTGATGGTAGCATCTCTGGGTACTCCACAGTGTGTGCTCCAGAGGCCAAAGGCCAGTGTGTCCTGACCTGTTTTCTTACCCTTGGTCAGGCCTAGCTCCAGAGGCTTCGGCACCACCTTGATTCTCCCTGGCTTTGTAGACAATCCTGCTTCCACCGACCCCCACTCGTTATCCCTAAGTTCCCATGAACCAGATGGAGTGTGAACTGGGCTGTTTCTTCTTTTTCTGGTCCAGATTTCCTCAAAATCACCACTGCTTCCTGTCCCGCGGCAACAACCGTCTGAGTCCTAAAAACTCAGTGCTTGGTCTGCTAAAGGCTTTAGAAAATCCTAACTCCCTTTGAGTCCATCATCTTACTGCAAAAACCCTATTTTGAATATTGGAAACTGAAAATTAATTCTGTAGTTCTCGCTCAATTCCTAACACAATAACCTTCACGTCTTCTCTCTACTTGAAGCAGGTAGCTATACACTTCTGGCCAGCTAGAGCGCCAGGGAGAGAGTCGTGTACACAGAGATGCAGGAGAGGAACACATGCTAATATTTGTCAAGTTATTACTTAAGTGCACAGAGTGAACTGCAGCGAATTAAATGGAGCAATCTCTGTTTCTTAGAGCTATAGCCCGGCGAGAGAGACAGATATTATTCAAATAAGCATCTATGCTAGTTTGTGGGCAGTGGTTTGTGGGCAGGAAAACAGCTGGTAGGAAAGAAAATGCCCGAGGTTGACAGTGGTAGGAAGCCTAGGTTAGACAGGGACATCAGGGAAAGCCCCTGCAGACAAGCAGCAGAGACCTGAGGCTGAGTGGATGTTGGTCAGGCACAGTGCAGAGTGGGGAGTGCTCCAGGTGGTGGGAGCAACATGAGGGATGGTTCTAAAGGGAGAGGCACGAGGGAAAGCCAGCAATGCTTCCTTTCCATCTCCATCAGGGAAGAAGCCAAAGTCCTCCTATCACCTAGAACACTCTGCCATGTATAATTACCCCATTATCTAAACCAACTCTGTGATCTCCTGTTATCTCTCTGACTTCATTTACCCCTTCTTTCTTCCTCATTCCCTCTGGAATAGCAACACTTACCCCCTTGCTGTACGGCAAGCACACCAGGCAAGTTCCTACCTCAGGGCCTTTGCACTTGCCATTTTCTCCAGCTGAAGGCTCTTTTGCTGGGCAGTGGCAGGGATCACTTCTCATGTTCTCCCAGCTTTCAATCAAAAATGCACCCTGTCCATAACACTTGCCTTGGTCACCTTAACTAAAAATGTCATTTCCTCCTGCTCTGACATTTTATGTCACTCTTTCCTGCTTTTATTTTTCTTATTAGCATTTCTCATTATCTAATGAACCGTATGTTTTATCTATCTGTCTTAATGATTGTCTTTCTCCCATGTAATGTAATGTAAGCTGCGAGGGCAGGGATTTTTGTCAGTTTTATTCACTGTTGTAGCTTAGCGATTAGAGTAGTGCCTGGTGCATAGTAAGCATTCAATAAAGGTTTGTTGAGTGAATAAAGAGGTGGTTGACACATCTGTTCATTTTCAATGCACTTTTGGTTTGTGTTCTTCCCTGCCTCATGGAGTTTGCTCTGCATCAGTCCCTGCAGCCTCTTACAATCCTCTTAACCAAATCGGTCTCATCTCAGTCTTTTTGCTATAGATTTCCTGACAATGTGACACCTGCATTTTTAGCTGGTGTTCCTTCCTTCACAGCTTGAATAATTATTTGTGGGGCACCAACTATGTACCAGGCATTGTCCTGGGCACTGGAGATGCAGTGACCAAGAAGACAATATCCCTGTCTCCACGGGGCTTAGATTTTAAGCAAAAAAATTTTCCACAGAGACTTGTCTTGTGACGAATGCATCCCCCGACTCTCTGCCTCCCCCTGCTGGAGAACCTTGGTAACAGCAGCCAGCCTGGCAAGGCGCCCCACCAAGAAAATCACTGACTGGGGCGTAATGCCGCAGGGTGTAGGAGCAAGAAATGAGAAATGGGCCTGTCTGATGCAAACCCTGCAGAGGGCAAATAACTCCTGAAGGAATTATCCAGCTGGGAGGGAGCGGTGAAGTGCTGTCCCTCGCTGAGTTTAAATACAAACTGGCCATCCAATTTCCCACTACCATTAAACTTCCTCATTACATGACAAGGAGGATCATTTTCTTCTAAATTTGTTCTTAGATAAATTAGAATGGCCACTGAGGAAGAATGGCTACATCTGTGTAGGCCGTAAAAAGCAATGGGGCGTTGTCATTCTGATTCCCACAAGCACATGGTTTTACAAAAGTTGTTGGACATGCCATTTGAAACACACATATTGTACACTCCACACTGCACACGTCCAGTGTGGCAAATGCCTAAGGAAAGTTAACGGGAAATCTGACAGGTCCCCAAAGCTGGCACTAATGCCTTTATAAAGGGGGTTTTGATGTATTACAATAATTACAATGACAGAAATTGGAAATAGAGTATTATACTCATTCAAAATATTAAAAAATAGCTTAAAGTTTCCTGGGGAGAATCAGTTTTTATTAGCATATTATAGCTGATGAAAAAGGCTAAGAAACATATATATGGTATTTAGTTGCGTAGACATTACATTCTAATGAATGTAGAGTATTTTCATACATAAATGAATCTTAATAGCTAATATCATTTTTATATTTTAGATCAGACCACATAAAATTCTTATCTCACGAATGCAAGGGTTTTTTAAAAAATCATAATAATGTCAAATTTTAGTATAATTATAAATAGAGATTCACAGACCATTTTAGGCCTGTTTTTACTGCTACGACACTGCCTAGTATGCTATTATAATTGTGAGCCCCTTCAGATAGGGACAGAATCCTATTCATGCTTCTTTATTCTCAGATGGTTCTAGAGCACCAAGGAGAGCCCCACATGTAGGAGGTATTCAGTATAGATTGAACTGATCAAAGAGATGGTACATAAGCCGGTTGGCTTCGAGAAACACAATTCGCATGGAAGAGAGCAAGAAGCTTGGCTTTTGGAGCAAGACTGCCTGGGTCCAAATCCCAAGTCCGCTCCTTAACCCTATGCCTCAGGGCCGTGCTCTGTAAAATGAGGATAACAGTAGGAACTCCCTCACAGGGTGGTGGTGAGGATTGCACGAGTTAGTTAAAACATGTAAAGGCATTTAGAACGCTGACTGGCTCTTGGGAAAGACACAATACAGTTAGCTACTGGTAGGTCAGATCAGCACACATACTCACAAGAAAATAGAGAGCATTAATATGTGTTTTTCTACCCTTCCCCCTGCAAGTCTCCTTTCTGGGCCTTTCTGCCCACATGCACATTTGCAGACACATAACCCCCTCCATGAAAATGAAGAGAAGTGGTTCCTTCACAGGCTCTCAGGAACACTGATCTGGAGGGGAGCCGGGATCCTGATGTAGTGCCTGCCCCTTTAAATGAACCCAGCCTGCCCTTGTAAACCTGAGCTGAGATTCTGTAAAGGGTCCCAGCAAGGCCTCTAAGCTCTATCCCTGGACCAATTCCAAGTCATTTTCCATCTGCCAGTAGTGCTAATCCTTGATCTTGGCGTGATTAGATAATCTTTTCAGATATTAATTTATGTGGCTTTCTTCCTGCATCTTTTCCTTTACAATGCCCCTGACAGCTTTGCTCTCTCTTCCTCCTCTGCCCCCCCATTCAAGCTGACCTTTAACCCAGCTCTGCTTGCTTCGTTAACTGGTGGAGGTGGGGGCGAAGTTGGGGGATGTGGTTAGGGCGGAAAGCCCTGCAAAGCGTCTGAAGAGTCTGCAAAGCATCCTGACTTTCTTTGCTCAAAATCTAAGCATATCTGAAAAGTAGAGGGTCCACAAAGTTGATAGAGAGGGTAAGTGAATTTGTGAGGTTAGAACAGTCTCGAGGAAACATAAGGGGAGAATGATTTCCTGCAATTTTTTGAGCTTCTTTCAGATTGTGGTAGGGTTTGCAATCTGACTGTTTTACCAGTGAAAGAGATCTGAACATTATTCCCTGCCGAAATTTCAAACCTGTGATGTGACTCCAGGATTGGCTTCAGAGCACACAGGGAAACTGGGACCACAGACACCGCGTTAAAGATTTCCACATGCAAAGCTCAGGTTGGAAGTGATAAAGAGCTGGCAGGCAGCAGACATGAGGACGAAGATGATGGGATTCTCCAAGCAGTCTGTGTGGACAGTAGGCCAAAATTTGGAGTGCCCCTTCGCTATGTCTTGGTGATGGAGAAAGCTCTGAAACAGTAGCAAAATGCCTATGGGTAGAGAAACCCCAAGAAATGACAGGCGCAATTTCCTACCTGCCTGGGTGAGTGGGCCTCAAAATAGAAATTAATTTGATGAATACAAAATAAAGAAGTGCAATAGTTTGGGCAGGCATTTCTCCCTTGTAGCAATCTTTCTCTTTCTTCTGCTATAGGACTTTGACCCCACTGGAGGGCATTTACATCCCCCAATTTGAGGAGATGCAGTGCACCTGTTGGTCAAGTCTTGCTAGAGCAGAGAGGGGAGGGCACACAGGCCCAAATTAGATGGGTCAGACTGCCCTCTTTCAGGACTTTGCTTCATAAGAGGAGTGATCCAAGTACCATGCACTGTTGGATCTGACTAGTCTGGTTTAGCAGTAATCAGTCCCTGCCCCCCACAGCCATAGCTGCCCAGTTTCTGCCCTCTGCAAGTCCCGGTCCTCAGGTCTGCCTTGATTCTGAGAACCGCTTCCTACACTTTCACTACATTCTTTTTCAGTTTGAAAGATTTTGGGTAGAAATACAAGGTTAGAAAGATGGGCTTTTTTTTTTTTTTTTTTTTGGGTTGCAAGTCCTAAAACTAACAGTTCTGGTAACTATTCTAATGTCCGACTGTACGTAGCTTTGGGTTGAGGAACCGGTGATGAATTGCAGTCATAGTTGTCCTAGGCTTTTCACCAAGATCTGCATTTTGGCATTTCCTTCAGCTTTGCACACTGACCCTTCTAGTAAGAGGGGGCCGATCCTCCCTCTTTCTGAACCCAAGTGATGGAGTCCTTCCACTTCCCCTCTCCCAGAATCTGCTTCGTGGGAGGAGGACCAGGGAGGTGGCTGGCTCCTCCAAAATCTTCTGATCAATTAAAAGATGGTCCCTCATTTTCACTATGTCCCAAATGAATTTTATTTCATCATTCTCCAGTTTTCAAAACATTAGCATGAACCTATCATGTTCTGATCAGTGGCTGACATCACGACCTGGATTAAGTTTTGTTCCAAACACAAAATGTTTTAAAAATTTTTCTTTTATCCTTTTGTGTCATTTTCTTTGATCTGAGTTGCCACTTTTGTTCACTATACAAATGTCATGCTAAAATTTTTATTTTACGAAAAGTGATGCATCTCAAAATATTAGTGAATTCACAATTGCAATCCAATTTGGAATGTCAAAATTTAATTTGAACATATATCAGGGTTGGTTTGAATCCTTTGTCAGTAATAAATTTAATTTTGTGTCTGTTAGATACAGATTTTCTTGATTTTTTTCAGGGTTTTCATTCCTCTCCTTCTCCACAATTTTATCACCGTAATATTTTAATACATGATTTAAGAAAATATAAAGAACAAAATATGCTCAATGTATTAATTTTAAAATGTTTAACATTTTGTATTTGCAACTTATATTGTAGCATGAACCATTTTCAGAATAAAAATAAAGAATAAAAATAAAAATAAATAAATAAAAATAAAAATAAAGAATAAAAATAAAGAAAGTTAATCGAAAGTTTCTTTTACTTTCCTCTCTAAATACACCTTTAACAAATCTTTTTGAATTTGTATTTTCTAAAGTTAAGTGATCAAATATTAAGAACTAGTCAAGGGTGCCTGGGTGGCTCAGTGGGCTAAGCCTCTGCCTTCAGCTCAGGTCATGATCTTAGGGTCCTGGGATCGAGTCCCGCATCAGGCTCTCTGCTAGGCAGGGAGCCTGCTTCCTCCTCTCTCTCTCTCTCTCTGCCTGCCTCTCTGCCTACTTGTGATCTCTCTCTGTCAAATAAATAAAATCCTAAAAAAAAAAAAAAGAACTAATCAAAACAAGCAGACTGCTGAATACACAGTAAATGCTTAATTAAATATTTATTGAATAAGTGAACAAAACAATTTGATCTGACTTTTTAAAATTTACTACAAACTCTTACAGTGCATTAAGCTATACTTCATCTGTCTCTTTTCACATATCATAAGGGATTAACTCATAGGTTTATCAGTTATGTCTGTTCCCACTGTGTTTATGCAGAAATGCTCTCCACTTGCATGAAATGTTCCGATGAGGTGAGACTCATTCATTACCCAGAGTTTTGTTGAGCATCTATAATGTCTTGGGCTTCAGGCTTACACAGAAATTCAGCGCATCATCTCTTTCTTCAAGGACTTGGAAGGAGTTAAAGAGTAAACAGATCATGAGAGCAAAAAGGGGTTAAGTGTAATCAGTGGTACATTCAGAGGGTCATGAATAAACAGAAATAAATGTATATCTGTAAGGCGTCTGGGGTTAGGAAAGGATTCACAGAAGATGAGCCAGAAATTTCAAGTCTGTGTTAAAAAAAAATCAATAAAAATTTCTTTGCTCTGTTTGGTGCTAAGAACATATCAAGCATACTCTCTACCTTCAAAAAAAATTCTATTAGGTAAGGCTAACGTAGTGCAATTAGGTAGCTTCACAAAAGTAGGGTTTTACAACACCAAAAGGATAATCCATAAAAGTAAAAAAAAAAAAAAGATAAACCAGACTTTATCAAAATTAAAAAGTTTTTCTCTGCAAAAGTGAATGAAAGACAAGTTGTAGACTGGGAGGAAATACTTGCAAATCACATATCTTATGAAGATTCTCATGTCCAGAGACACAGAGAACTCTCAAAAGTCAAAAAATAAGAAAAGAAACATCCTGGGGGGTACCTGGGTGGCTCACTTGGTTAAGCGTCCAACTCTTGATCTTACCTCAGGTCTTGATCTCAGGGTTGTGAGTTCAAGCCCAGCATTGGGCTTTAGCCATGTGTTGGAACCTACTTAAAATAAAAAGGAAAAGTAAAGAAAAGAAAAGATCTCAATTTAAAAAATGGGCAAAAGATTTGAGCAGATACTTCACCAAAACAGAAATATGGATGGGAAATGAACACATGAAAAGATATTCAACATCATTATTTATTTAGAGAAATGCAAATTAAAATTCAGCGAGATAACACTCCATACCCATTAGAATGGCTAATACCATCCACCTTCTCCCTAAGTGCTAGTGAGGATACAAAGCAATTAGAACTTTCAAGCATTGCTGGTGGGATCACAACATTTTATAACCACTTAGGAAAACAGTTTGTCAGTTTCTCATGAAGTCAAACATACACTTACCATATGACCCATCAATCTACTTTTTAGCCAATAGAACAAGAACTTTTAGTTAGATAAAAACTTTTACATGGAAGTTTATATAATTGATTATTAATTGCCAAAAACTAGAGACTATGCAAAAGTCCTTCCATCTACAAATGGATAAACCAACTGTGATACCCTCGTATAATGGGTCACTGCTCACCAACAGAAATACACTACTAATATACTCAATAATGTGGACGAATCTCAAATGCACTTTGCTAATCGAAAGAAGTCAGCCCCAAAAGAACACAAAGTGTATGTTTTCACCTATATGACATTCTAGAAAAGGCAAAATTTGGGGGTCAGAGAGAAATAAATCAATGGTTGTCAGGGGTTGGGATTGGTGAATAGTTGAGGACAGAAGCAAAGCATGAAGGGAATTTTCAGGATGATGGAATGGTTCTATCGCATGATTGTGGGGGTAAATATGATTATGTTTTTGTCAAAGCCATAAACTGTACACCACCAAGAATGAATTTTACTATATAAAAATTTTTTAAAATGAGGGGCACCTGGATGGCTCAGTGGGTTAAAGCCTCTGCTTTTGGCTCAGGTCATGATCCCAGGGTCCTGGGATGGAGCCCCACATCGGGCTCTCTGCACAGTGGGGAGCCTGCTTCCTCCTCTCTCTCTGCTGCCTCTCTGCCTACTTGCGATCTCTGTCGAATAAATAAATAAAACCTTTAAAAATAAATAAATAAAAAATAAAAATTTTTAAAAATGAAAAGAGCAGGGTTTTGACTTCCTAGTCTCTTGCTCAAAGCTATAAACGAGGAGGTAAAAATAAATTCAACTTTGAGTACAATGCCCTCAGTATTGAGTTTTACTCAGTCTATGCAGAGTGTAGACTATTCAGTTATATAGGTGTGCACATAGATCTTGTGACACTCAAAGTACTAAATCTATGGACATATATCAACTATTTCAAGTATAAAAGGATGAACAGAGAAAATTAATGTCTGATAAGACTGTTATGTAAAAGTCCATAAAAACAGAGTAAGGGCAACCTGTGTAAAGGTACGAGGGCGCCATTAAGAAATATCTGTGAATAGTGAGAGAGCAGATCTCCACATTTATTTTACAAGAGCTCTTTTGTATGTAGTTCACTGTCCCCGAAATTGTTGAAAAAGATTAGGGACCTAAAGGTTCTGGTACCATGTCCATTGGGAACTCTCAACAATTCAGATCTAGCAAGTATTTAGTGGCTCTACTAGTCAGGACTCAACAGGTGGCAAATGGCAGAGACCTAACCTCAACTGGATTAGATAGAAGGATAGTTTACTGGCCCACACAACCCAGAAGGTAAAAGAAAAACATGTAGGAAATGGGACTACTATGAGAGGGACAGGTATTCACACCAAATTCACGTGAATTTGACAACTTACTCTATAAAGCTTTACCAATAATTTCAAAAATACAAGTAATTGTGAGGCACAGATGAAGGGAAATATTTAGGATCCCCCAGAGCAGGTCTACGTTTACGCATCTTCTGTTATCACATCTGGATGCACTCTGGCCCAGATTATATACGAGTTCTATAAATAATGCATGAGGTAATATTAACTCTCACAAAAGAATGTTGTTTGATGTAGGAATGTTTTGTACCCACATAGTTACATAGCTTACATCAGATTTTCTAGGGAGTCAGGCCCCATAAACCTATGGATTCCAGATTTCCTTACTATAAGTGTTTCTGCATAGACCAGGAACATCCTTCTAAAGACATGACATAGATGAAGATTCTCCTCCTAGTAAATATCATTGGCGTGTTTTCCAGAAGGTCAGTCACTCAGGTGTTTACAAGGACATTGGACCAGATTGTCTTTCTCATTTCTTATCTGGAGGTGCCATTGTCCCAACGTCTACATGAAAGTGAGAGGACGGGCACAGTCCTGCTTTTATTTTTTTCTTGAAACCAAAGATTTGAACACTTCATAAGTTAGGGACTCAACCTCATCAAGAGTTTTTTCTTTTTCTCTTTCCTCTTCTCTTCCTCATTCACTGTCTCTCTCAGTCTCTGCTTGGCTTCATTTTGGACATAGATTCTCTCCTTATCCTTTGGACGATGGCTGCTGTCTCTAGAAACCCTAGTAGAGAGAATTATTTTGACTGTTTGTTTGTTTCATTCAGAATCCCAGGGAAAACCTTGGGAGGATTCCTGTTTGGGCATCTCCCTGTTGTCAGGGAATTTAAGTTCTGGATCAAGTGGAATCAGGGGAGCATGTCCTGTTATTTATGAAGAAGTAGGAGGAAACTTCCTTCAGAGATAAAAATAACAGCCCACTAAACTGTCCGAATCATCCTTGTCTTAAACACAACCAGAGTTTAATCAGAATTGTAATATTTTATTAATGAAAATACTCTTCAAGATATTTTCATCCATGTTTACTAGGTGTGATTTTAAAGTAAAACTTCTGTTTAGGGGCGCCTAGGTGGCTCAGTCAGTTAAGCACCCAACTTGTGATTTTGGCTCAGGTCATGATCTCAGGGTCCTGGGATAGAGTCCTGCACCCAGCTCCATGCTCAGTAGGGGGTCTGCTTGAGCTTCTGTCCCTCTGCTCCTCTCTCCTCTTGCATTCTCTCTCAAATAAATAGATAAACCTTAAAAAAAAACTTAAAAAAAAAAGTAAAACTTTTGTTTAAAATATCACGGAAATTCATATCAAATGATTACTTTTCCAAATCAGTTTTTTGGGGGTGTTTATTTAAAACATCCTGCAACTATGGGGGCGCCTGGGTGGCTCAGTGGGTTAAAGCCTCTGCCTTCAGCTCAGGTCATGATCCCAGGGTCCTGAGATCGAGCCCCACATCAGGCTCTCTGTTCAGCAGGGAGCCTGCTTCCCTTCCTCTGTCTCTCTCTGCCTGCCTCTCAGTCTACTTGTGATCTCTGTCTGTCAAATACATAAATAAAATCTTAAAAAAAAAAATCCTGCAACTATGTAAAAGATTTTTGGAGTTTTAAAAAAAAAAGATTTATCCTCTTATTCTAGAAGGAGAGCCAGCGTAGCAGGGGTTGGGACAGAAGGAGAGGGAGAGAGAAAATCTCAAGCAGACCTCTCCCTGATGAGCTCAGATTCCCAACTCGGGGCTCAATCCCACTATCCTGAGATCATGACCTGAGCTGACATCAAGAATTCAGCCAAAATCAAGAGTTGGACACATAGCAGACTGACCCACCCAGGTGCCCCAGATATTTGGAATTTTTTACGAAAATGCTTTCAAAATCTGTTTATGACTTACACAGAAAATTATTCTCATTACTTTATAACAACATATTAAATTTTATTCTCTGCAGTCAAATGTTTTATCATTAGCATTTGTCTTAGAAGAAAACTCTGGAAGTTATTAAGTGCATAGTGACAGAAAAATATTTTCTTAAGTCCTTAGGGGTCAGACCACTTTCAAATTAACAAACAATAATATTTCACTCTTCAGCTGTAAACTATTCCATAAAATGGAATGGTTGTAGAGAACATAGGGGAAATAAATCCTTAAAACAAGAGTATGCTGTTTGGCATGCATTTAAAAATAGAATTCATGTTTTCTTTGGAAACGCCAAAGGATTTATTTACAATTTCACTTCCTAATAGACATTTGGATTATAGGACCACTCAGTTGAATGTGTCTTCAGCAGTTTTTGTTTGTTTGTTTGTTTATAAAAAAAATCACGGTACATCTATGTGACAAAAATATGTGACTATAATGAAATGTGTGGACTCTGATCATTCTGTGTGATTGAGAACTAATTATGTCCTAGTCGCCATTTCCCCAGACACCAGCCATTGGATGGACAAGGATTGCTTCTGTCTAATTTACTTCAGACCCAAGGCCACCAGGTCTGGAAAGATTGTTCTCAGCTTTCCTTAAACTCTAAAGGTCTTTCTTTGTACCTTTACAAGTTAGCTTGGGAGTACCTTCTGGGGAGATTTTGTTTTGTTTTGTTTTTGTTTTTGCCTAGAGTGCTGCTGGGGTCTCAGGGGGATAGAGAAAAGGCTGATTGAAAGGAGAGCTGTGGCTTTGGGCAGGTCAACGGTCACACCGTCACACGGCCACATGGTCACAAGTCAGCTCAGGTCTTCCTGGCATCTAATCACGAGAGTAACAGACAGATGCTCTCCAGAACGCAGTGAAAGGAAAAAAGGAGCTCTTCTCTAGCCTTTCTCAGAGGGGTAACGTTTCTGTTAAGAATTTTGGAAGGATAAGCGGGGCTTGGTAGGAGGCAGGGGAGAGTGGGGAGAGAGCTCCAGGTCAAGGTGATACCACGGAAAATGCAAACTTTCCAGAACTGGACGTGGTTTGTGAAGGAATTTGGACTTCACTCTGTAACCTATGCGGTCCATTTGAAATAGAGAAGCTATTTGAGCAGGAGACAGTTCAGAAGCCTGGGTCTTGGGGCCGCTAGAGGCTGGATTCAGGCAGATGGGACTGGAAGCAGGGACTGGGTCCTCCAGGAATCTCCCGGGTGAGAGTTGGTGAAAGAGCCGAGTGTATATGCAGGAGCGGTGAGAAGGGGGAAAGGGAGGTGACACATAGGAGCTTCTAGTGCCAAATTAGGATTTATTGGATGTGAGGGTCGAAAGGGAGGGGATCTTCCTGCAGCGCCCAGAATGATCTCTGCAAAAAGCAATTATGATAAGCTATTCACCTTGTTTAAAATGCCTTCATTAGGTTCTTATTTTTAGGCAAAAAGGCAAAATTCCTCATCTATTCACTTTTGCATCTTTAGTACTTAATATATGGTAGACACTTGATAAATACAAATATTCTCCATCCCATCTCCTCCCTGTTCTATGAATATGTGCCAATTAAATTGATCTCTATTCTCTGAAGGTGGAGGGAGATTTTAAGGGAGATAAATGGAGGTTACTGTTGGTGACAGGGCTGAAATCGTTCTTGGGACTCATAGTGACAAACTTGATGCTCTTCTTGTCCAAATAAGATAACTGAGGTGGAATTCTCAATAAATTTTAAATTATAATAAAAATATAAAGATTATGATTATGTTCTGATGCACATTTTATACTTGCTAAGGTCCTCAGTCTTTCGTAGAATATTAATAAATGTCTTTAGGGTCAGAGATATGAATGTTCTAATCTCGGTATAACCACAAGCTAAGACCATTTATTATTTTAAAGGACCTTTTTCATATAAGCAAAACCCAGGGGTATTTTTGAGTGTAGAATTTTGGCAAGGCCATTTGATATATTCCTGTAAATGTATGCCTTGAGGTCTTTTCCAAACATAGTTAACCCATTTGGGATAAACATTCTTAAAATGATCTTACATCAAATAAGTATTGACATGTTTTTAAGGTCATTTGACACAAGACTAGAATATTAACCAGAGGCTAAATTTGATGCATTTTTTAATACCAGTAAGTGGAATTAAAATTTACTGCATTTATTTATAATAAAAATTTCAAGTATTAAGAAATCATTTTGAGGGGTGCCTGGGTGGCTCAGTGGGCTAAGCCTCTGCCGTCAGCTCAGGTCATGATCTCAGGGTCCTGGGATTGAGCCCGCATCGGGCTCTCTGCTCAGCAGGGAGCCTGCTTCCCCCTCTCTCTCTCTGTCTGCCTCTCTGCCTACTTGTGATCTCTCTCCCTCTGCCAAATAAATAAATAAAATCTTAAAAAAAAATTTTGAGTTTTCTGTAGCCCTTGCCATATGCCAGGTGGCTGGTAAATGTATATAGGCTATTCACTTACAATGCTTATAAAATGTTTTTCATATCCCATTTTTTCTTATAATGCCCTGAGACTAAAAGATCTGAGATGATGAAACAGAAATTTCTTTCAAATTCTTATTTATCTCTGCATATTTCATTTTTTCCTTTCTGGACTATGCTTCATGGGTAACAAAGGAAACAAAAAGAATGAGAATCGAGTATGGTAAGACAAAATTAGAGAGGAAAAATAGTTTCCATTATTGAGAAAGATGATGAATTTATAAAGGCAGGACAAAAGTTTCAGTCATCCTTCTAATGAGTATTTTTGTTCCACATCAAAGCACAAATATGTTTCAGGGTGTATGCGTGAGGGGGTATCCTTATGATAAGAAATGTTTCTTCTTGGGAGCCAAATAGCAGGAAATATACTTCATATCTCTGTAAAGCTAGACACATAGTTTGTTCATTTGACTAGAAAATTGGTGATGTCCTCACATCCCACAGAATGACCTCTTAAATTCTAGGTCCCAAGGAGCAACTCCAAATTCCCCATTCACCTCAGATCAGGCTTTTCATGAAAGCTGATTTTAAGAAATTCCTCTCTTTTCCAATTTTGGCCACTTTCTGTGTGTGTGTGTGTGTGTGTGTGTGTGCGCGCGCGCGCGCGTGCGCGCGCGCGCATGCACGTGCCCTGGAAGGGAGACTGCTCAATTAAAAAGAATTTATGTGTCATTGATGGAGAAAGGAAGAAGCGGGTCTTGAATCTTAATTTTTTTTTTTAAAGGTTTTATTTATTTATTTGACAGTCAGAGACCACAGGTAGGCAGAGAGGCAGGGAGAGAGAGAGTGGGTGAAGCAGGCTCCCTGCTGAGTAGAGAGCCTGATGCGGGGCTCGATCCCAGGACGCTGGGATCATGACCTGAGCCGAAGGCAAAGGCTTAAACCACTGAGCCACCCAGGCGCCCCATTGAATCTTAATTTTTAAAAATGAAATCATTGAAGTGATACCTTAGTAGATGCACCATTTTTTCCAGGTCTGTTCATAATCACTCTTGCAGCCCTCAAAAGTCCCCTGGGGCCTGCTTCGTTTTTGTTGCTCTCCTACCTCGGTAGTTCCTTTCCATCTCTCCCTGTCTTACTCCTACCTAGAAAAGTGTCTAGAAACCAAAATAACAAGCTGAAGAAGATTGCCACCATCAAGGCAGATCATAAAGTTTCAGGGGAGAATGTCAAATGGAGCAGATATAACAAATAACATTCCAATTTTTCCATGGTGTGGCAGGCAGGCAGAGCACCCTTCCCCACCCCAAGAGGTGATCATACCCTAATCTTGGGAACTTGTGAATATGTTATGTGACCTGGTGAAGGGGACTTTGCAGGTCTAACCAAAGATAAATTAAGCCGAGGAGTTTATCCTGGATGATCTGGGTGAGTGTAGTAGAGAAACTTCTCTGGTCAGAATCAGAAAGATGGAGAAGTTAGGAAGAGGAGGAACTTGGGAAAGACAAGAACCCAAATCTGTCATTAGAGAGGGTCTTATGGAAAGCATGAGAATGAACATGGGCAGTCTCAAGGAGTAGACACCAGCTCCCACGATGGGCAGGTCAGACAAGAGAACCTTAGTCCTAAAGCCACAAGGAACTGAAGTAAACCCATAAGCCCAATGAACTTGAAAACCTTACTTCCCCACAGCCTCTACCAAGAAAGAGGCTCTTCTTCTTCTTCCTCTTTGTCGTCGTCTTCTTTTTGTAATGCAAAAACCAAATTTATTTCCATGCATAACAATGAAGATTGGGATACTAGATTAAAAGGAAAGCAGTCTTCTGTCAAATAGAGATCAAGAATCTTGAGTAGCTGCCTTTGGGAACTACTACAATGGAAGACACTCTAATTTTGGCCTGGTGGAACGCTAAGCACAACACTGGCTTAACTCCACCTAGACCTTGGACCTACAGAAGCTGTAAGGTTTAAAAAAAAAGTTTTGTTTTAAAACACTACGTTGTAGTAATTTGTTTTGGCAGCAAGTAACTAACATATAGGGATATGGATTTGAATAGAATCATTGGTTCTATTTTTACTGCTAAAGTTTTGGCAATGAAGGGGCGGGGGGACTAAAACCAATTTAGAATAGCTTTTCCTAAAATCTGACTTCTTTTATCAGGCAGGGTTCAGTCAGGACAAGGGAAACCATGGCAGGTACTTCAAGCAGGAAGGTTAGTAAGCATTTTAACTGCAAAAGCCAAAAAACGAAAACACGGTCGAGGGAATGAAAATGAGGAAAGCCACGTCTCATGAAATATGGAAATTGAAGGAACCACAAGAACTCATTGCTGATGAACTTAGTTATCTGTGGCACGGAAATGAGTACTTCTCAGAAGAGCGACTGAAAGGGGTTGGCGACGCTCCATTTCTATTGTCTGCTACAGCTCTAGGCCTGCCTTGCTCCGAGGGAGGAATAATAATGGCTTTTGCCTGTCTTCTGCTTTCAAACCTCGCGTGA
Organism: Martes martes; assembly: GCF_963455335.1. Lineage (NCBI taxonomy): Eukaryota > Metazoa > Chordata > Mammalia > Carnivora > Mustelidae > Martes > Martes martes. The sequence continues at coordinate 136,993,562 of NC_137889.1, forward strand.
TCACCTCTCACTGGTGGAATTGAACTCAGAAGCCAGGCTTCCACTCCTGCGATCCAGAGAAGAGCACAAAAGGAAAATGGCTCTGAATGGCAGGCACGGTGCTGTGTTTCATTGCAGGAAAAGAAAGGAGGCCGGAAGGAAGAAAGGAGCACCATCCACGAAAGCACTTAAGGGTACAAGATTCAGACGTTTACAAAGTGAAACAGTAAAGGAGCCTCTAGTCTTCCTCGCAAGCTCCATTTTATCTGGGCGAATGCCTTCGCCTCCAGATCTCAGGGTATTTTTCCTGTCCTCAACCGTGGACTATTAGAGACTATTTACTTCAGTTTTCTCCTTTTACTTAAGAGGAACAAGAAGGTTGTAGAGATTTCTGGGAAGTCCACGTCAAGAGAGCTAGTTGGTGACTAAACAGGGTCAGGGTCTTTTGAGTCTTTCTAGTCTCTCAACTTCTGTCAAGGTCCATGAAGTATCTGGGATTTTACCTGACTTACGGGCTAACAGGAGAGCTTGTTACTGTGAATGTCGGCAGAAGACACAAGACTCACGGGTCAGAGACTTCTGTACTTATGGTACTGCCGAGGCGGAGTGTCAGTATGGTAAACATAGTGATGATTCCTCTTGACTCTCATATCTCATAAAAGTGGTGCTGAGGGACCACAGGGATACTAAGCACAGAGCAGGTTTGCATTGTAGCCAAAGAGTACTGGGCTTGTGGAATTTATTGCCATGTTTAGCATGTGGAAGCAGGCCTGCTTTTTGTCCAGGGAAACGTGTTACTTCAGTCTTCAAGGTTGCTCATTGCAAACATAACTCCAGAGATGGCCCTGCTAAAGGGCCTTGCACTCTTGGCACACCAGCAAAAAATGCGCGGCTGAGGCTCCAAGGCCTCTCTCAATACCCACTCTCTAGGAAGTACCGACAGGATGCACAAGCAATTATTCACACTTATGATTTAAAGTACATAATATTTATAACATCCAAAAAATATATGCAAAATATATGTAAGCACTGTTTCTGAAATCAGGCATGATTCTGCACATTGTTGCAGTTTGTTCATTTTCACTACCATAAAACATTGCATTGGGTGAATATGTGACAATTTACAGATGTGTCCAACTGCTGATAAACATGTGAGCTGGTCTGCGATATTTTGCTCTTATGCTGCTATTAATATTTTTGCATACATTTTCTGGTGTTTATGTATAGAACTTTCTTTAGAGTATTTGATTAGGTGTGAAATGACCTGATTATTAATGAGGCTAGAAATAGCTGTGTATGTTTATTCACAGTTTGTGTTTTCCTGTCTGTACATTCTCAGTTCATATCTTTTACCCACTTTTCTATCGGGTTGCTTGTCTTTTTAAGTTTATTTTTAAGAGTCCACGATTACATCCCTGATTCCTGGTTCTCACAAAATCTCTTAGCCATAGAAAGGAACATTCGTACTCTGCCCTCTGCTGCCAAAATATTTTTTTAAAGGTTATCTGTTAAAACCTGTAATTTCAAACATCATTTTAATGGCAATATGATAAAAGCATTCTCTTTAAAACCAGAAACCAGATAAGAATGCTTCTGTCATGGCTTCCATTTAACATTGTATTGGACATCCTCCCCAGCTCACTAAGGCAAGAAAAGGAACTAAAAGATATAAGGTGCTGGAGTGGTAGAAAGCAGGTCACTTACCATAACTTATATAATTGTCTTATAAAAGCCAAAATTATTCACAAAAAGTAATTAGGCATGGACAGAGAATGTATAGGCTGTATGGGTATGTTAAGAAGCACAAACGAACGAGGAGTGAAATGTTTTTCTACAAATACTGAGATGACAATGTACTTTTTTGTCTTTAAGGAGTTAATGGGTTGAATCCTTTGTAGATTTTGTGTGTGCGTGTGTGGCCCTTTGGCCACTTCTGTGTGTATTTGTTTGTCTTCCCTTGATCTCCTGTTTGGTTGATTTTGCTCTGTGGACAACCTGGAGGCCTAAATTGGCCATTCTTTCCTCCAACTGGTGTTTATGTTGGCTTCTTGTTGAAGGTGGGGACACTACTGACCTGGGGCCATTTCAGCTGCCTTCAAGGACCCAGGATGTAACATGAGCCTGTGAGCGAGCTCCTTGAACTGGTTGCCGCCAGAGACTGAGTTTCACGTGTGCTGTGCTGATGCTGGTTTGGGCCCGGAGACAAACACCCCTTCCGTGTTAGTTTACTTTGTAATACCCTGGTTGCAGTTCCAGCTTTTGTTTTGTAGGGAAAGGATGGTGTTTGTGTTGGAGCTTTCCCTTACTTCCCACGAGCTCAGCGATACATTCAGAATTATGCTGCAAGAGGGATCTAGTTGTCTTGTATTGGAAGGGATTTTTAAGGAATACTATTTACCATGTTGAAACCATTCTGTCCCACTCCCTGCCCCCCCAATCCATTCTTAGAGTTTTCAAATTTCCTGTCTTGCGGAATATCAAATATCAAGTTGTGGCTAAAACTGCTAGTTTCTGACTTACATCTATTATCCATTTTCCCCTTAATAGCAGAACCTCAATTTTATTTAAGGTTGTAATGTGTCCAGATGAGAAAATTGCCTGGCTTTCTGCCACCTAGGGATGTTCGTGTGATTCACTTCTGGTCAATTATCCAAATCCAGAGTCATTTGGTTGGGCTCTCAGGAAAGCCACCGACAGGGGGTGGCTTAGCTGTGTGGGGCCTTTTGCCTTTTTCCCCTTCTTTGTTTTTTCCTGCCTAACCCGTTCCTTGATGGTGATTACTCTTAAGAGCTTGGCCAAAAGAATCCCAAAGACTTTGGAAGTACAGTTCTTCAGACACTGTGTCAGTTCTGGACTTCCTGTAACAGGAGAGGAAAAAAAAATAACCTATCTTGTTGAATCTACTATTATTTGAGTTTTCTGTTACATGCAGCTGAATACAGTTCGCAACTGATGTATTTCATATCTAGTTTTGATGTAATTTTTAATTGTTGCCTTAACATCTTGAAGTAGCAGACTTAAAAAAAAAACCACAGTAACAAATCGTATTTTTTAATGTATGTTTGGTAATTTAAAGTGTTTTGCTTTATCACGGTTAATTATGGAAGCAGCTGGGGATTAGATGTATCTATGCTTGTTATTTCAAGAATCCTTATTGAAGTTATAATTTGATTTTAGTCAAAGAAAAATGAAACGATAATTTAAGTCAATACTATCTGATGTTAGACATCTATCATGATTAACATACTGTCTACTCCTAGTTAGGAAATTATCTGATTCTGTTATTATAATGCCTTGCTATTTCCTCCAGGTATTTAACTTACTGTACTTCAACTTTGATCATATTGAGTCTGTTTTATTATTTTTTATATCGAGTCTGTTTTAAAGCCTTTGAAGTTTATCTACACATTGTTCTTTCACTAGTTCCCAAGTAGAGAAGTAATAGAATCACTAACTGTTTTCACTTATTTTATTTTATTTTTAAATTTTATTTATTTATTTGACAGGCAGGGATCACAAGTAGGCAGAGAGGGAAGCAGAGAGAGAGGAGGAAGCAGGCCTCCCGCTGACCAGAGAGCCCGATGTGGGGCTCGATCCCAGGATCCCGAGATCATGACCCGAGCCGAAGGCAGAGGCTTTAACCCACTGAGCCACCCAGGCACCCCTGTTTTCATTTATTTTAATGTTTCAATATTTTTTCGGACATGCGGTAACTATTATCATCCAGATGACTATACTGGGTAAAAATCACATTCTATGCTCAAAATTAACAGTAATTGACATCTCTGGTTTTGAAGATAGGGCAGTTTCACTTGGCTGTATAATCTTCATTGGCAATACTTTAATCAATTTTTAAAAGGTTATTCCATCTGAAACTCCCTACTCAGACAGAGTTGTAATAATGATCATTCCTAAAATGAAGGGAAGTAATTAATAAGAGAGGAAACTAGAAAAAAAGTGAATGCTTTGCCCATTTGAGTAGAGTCATTATATTATAACCTGTAACTACCTTGTCAGATTTTTTGTTTTCTTTTCCCCTTTATTTGTTTATTTAATTCCAGTACAATTAGTGTACAGTATTATATTATTAGTTTCAGGTGTACAATATAGTGATTCCACAATTCTATACATTACTCAGTGTTAATCATGATAAATGTACTCTTAATCCCCTTCAACTGTTTAACTGTCCCCCACCCACCTCTCTTGTCATAACCACCAGTTTGTTTTCTATAGTTAAGAGTCTATTTTTTTAATCTCTTCTTTTCTTTGCTCATTTATTTTGTTTCTTAAATTCCTTATATGAGTGAAACCATATGGTATTTTCTGAACTGACTTATTGCACTTAGTCTTATACTCTGTAGATATATTCATGTTGCAAATGACAAGATTTCATTGTTTTTTATGGTTGAGTAGTAGTCGTGTGTGTGTGTGTGTGTGTGTGTGTGTGTCTGTTTACCACCTCTTCTTTGTCCAGTCATCTATCAGTGGACACAGGTCTGTTTCCATGTTTTGACTATTGTAAATCATGCTGCAGTAAACGTAGGGGTGCATATATCTCTTTGGTATATATCTCTACTAGACTACCTTGTCTGATTTACGTGTCTCATATCAGTGCTCCCAGAGTCCCAAGTGCTACAAAGACAGTATTTTACTGAATACTCCGGATGACCCTGTAGGGACCACAGGCCTTAGGAGGCCTGCTGTCTAAAGCAGCATGGGACAGGACTAATAGGTGAGCTGTGGCTAAATGAAGTGGGGGTCGTGGGTCCCTTATAACCGAGTACCCAAGGAAGAAGAAACTTCATACTATCTCCCACATGCCAGTCCCTGAGCTGTGAGTTTCATACCGAGTGTGTAGTTCATCCCTTCCACTGCGCCTATGTGGAAGGGCCTTTGTTACCGCAGACCAGAGATGTCTCACCTTGTGAATATTCTGGAGCCTCTAACTTCCTTGCATTTGCTATCTTTATTTCACTATAGAATATAGTGGAAAAAGCCTTAAAATCAAACTTTACAAATTCTTGAATGTGTGCTTGTCATTAGGAATTCTCTTGTGGTGTTTTTTATGTTTATCTTTTCCTACCCTACTAACAGACAAAGGTGACACACAGAATAATCCTTATCACCTTCCTCCATGTGGCAAGAGGTTTTTGTTTTTGTTTCTGCTTCTCTAAACATTGTTTTTGCACTGAAGGTGTTGTCCTTTGCAGGTCCCATCTTCATGTTAGAGTCGTCATACAACATCCTACTCTTTCAGGTCACAGGGCGTTTTTTCAGCGCACATGGTCCTCACCAGCATCCAAGTTCTAGGTCATTGGGTTTTCAGATGGTCTCAGCCAAATGTCAGCTCAGAAGCTTGCATACTGTTTGGACTCCTGCTTTCTTAGTCCTGTGAGTTTCCATGAACTTCTACTACTTTGCCGTCAGCTTAGCCACACTCTGGAAAAAGTGGTTTTTGTTTGTTTGCTTTTGTTTTGTTTCATTCAGAATTTTGTGTTCTCTGTTCTTAGAGAATTTCTCCAGACATCTTGCCAGAAATAGATATCTTGACCTTATTGAGAGAATGAGCTTGACAGATAATTTGGAGGTCATATTACTCAGGCCTAATTATAAGAGTAATGGGTAGGAGAGATGAGAGTGTTTGGGTTGATTCTCAGATTTCTGGCTTAAACAGTTGGATCAGTGCCTTGTGTTCACTGAGTTAAGACTCCAAGGAGCCATCAGTTTTTGTGGGAAGATGTTGAATTTGATTTTGAACAGTTATCATTCGTCATGACGGATACAACTAATTTACAGCTTTCTTATTTATAAAGTGGAGATAATATCTGCTTTGTGACAGAGTTTTTATGGGTATTAGCTATAATAATGAATGTGAAAATCTTAATAAACTGTAAAGAGCTATACAGGCATTAGATACTTAGAAACCCTGCCTCTCTCCACAAAGCTAAAGTGGATAATAGGGTGCGATAACCAGTGAAAACCAGTGAAAAAAGGAGAAATGAGTCGCTTCTGAACACTATAAGTCATTCTGAACACTACAAGTCTTCTCTAAAACACACAAACCATTTATTAAGGATCCTTTATTAGCCTAACTAAAGAATGTGATGCTTTAAAAGAACTGAGGGGGAATTGGTCAGGCAATTATTCTGCAAACCACATTATTTCCCTTCTGATTCTTAATGGTAGTGAAATACACAGAAGACAGACAACATTAGTTGTCTGGATTTGGAAAGTGATTTTCTGAGCTAGAAAATGTATTTTTGTTTGCAGAATTAAAATTAAAGAAAGCCAAACTGAAAAACCCTTGAATGGGTAGTGTAAGAACTCCTGTGGTTCAGAGGTCCCCAACACTATCTACCCCAGCACACTTGTGTGCTGTAAATGAGTTGTAAGTGTCCTTAACCTGGGCCCTTGAGTCGGGGCCAGAAACAAAAAAAGTCCATCTACTTCAAGAAACAATGAGTTTAAGAGGTACTATTATGAAAATGCAAAGAATATTTCTTTCAGGAAGATAGATGAATAGAAATTTACCTTTGCACTAAAAAAGGTTGGGGGGAGGTGGAGTAAAGTCACACACACACGCACACACACACACATACAAAAGTGAAGGGAATGAAAAAGTCTTCTCTACTCATCAAGGTCTTCCAGCTGGACTAAGAATTAAATTTACATGAGACAGATTAATAGGAGAAAAAGCCAAAGGTTTATTATGTGTCCATGAAAGCCCAACTACGAAATTGAGACCTAAAGAAATGACCAAGGCATTTTTTTAAAAGATTTTATTTATTTATTAGACAGAGATCACAAGTAGGCAGAGAGGCAGGCAGAGAGAGGAGGAAGCAGGCTCCCCGCTGAGCAGAGAGCCTGATGTGGGGCTTGATCCCAGGACCCTGGGATCATGACCTGAGCCGAAGGCAGAGGCTTTAACCCACTGAGCCACCCAGGCACCCCGGCATTTATATTTTTTAGACAAGACACCATAGATCTTCAAGGAATTGACACGACAGAGAGAACTTAACTTTGGGAGCTCCAATCAGCAAGGAATTCTAAACAGAATTTGGGCTGGGATAGTAAATTAGAAATTAGTAAATTAGTAAAAAGTAACAAGGGTTGTTTATAAAGTCTTTTCTGCACTAAATTTCCCATCTCTGGTCATAAGGATGTCTCTTTACCCCCAATACATGGAGATTATCTTTTACAAGGGAGTTTTTTTTCTCCTGCTTCTGGGAGACAGAAGAGGGTCTGGATGTCCCTGGATAGGCAGTCTCCTAAGTAACTCTTATTTAAAATAATTAATATGCCAAAGTGGCCCATCTTGGGGCTGCCTGCCCTTGACCCCTACGGGAGTTACCTCTGGCAACAAATAGACCTGTCCTGTTTACCCTTGTGTGCCCTGTAAGTTTTATTTTTTATTTATGCCACAGTAAGGAAGTATGGGAAGAACCGTTGTAGATGGCTACTTTTAAAATTTTCATCCAGGGGCGCCTGGGTGGCTCAGTGGGTTAAAGCCTCTGCCTTCGGCTCAGGTCATGATCCCAGGGTTCTGGGATCGAGCCCCGCGTTGGGCTCTCTGCTCAGCAGGGAGCCTGCTTCCCTTCCTCTCTCTCTGCCTGCCTCTCTGTCTACTTGTGATCTCTGTCTGTCAAATAAATAAATAAAATCTTTAAAAATTTTTTTTCATCCAGATTCTCTGCTGCTATTTTTAATTGGTATTCCTTTAAAACTTATAAAGAAACACTGCATGTGTATGACATGAATCATAAATTTACAGATGACTGTTCACAGTTGGCATGTAGTTGTAAATAGAATATTTCCAGTACTCCCCTTTATGACCCTTTCCAGTCACTACCTTTTCCTGCAAGTGTTAAAAAGAAACAACAGGCCCCAAATGAAGTCACTCATCTTACGTCCCCCTGTGACTTAATACCTAACCTAACTGTAGTTTCAGCCACTCCCAGAAGTGTAGTTTTAAATCAATCAGTCTGGAAGCCCTGCTCCTCCCCGCAAGGTGACCTTGCCTGAACGAAACCTCTCTCTCTCTCTCTCTCTCTCTTTTTTTTTTTGCTAGTAACTTCCTTGTCCAGCCATTTCTGCCTATAGAAGTCTCCCATTTTGTATGGCTCCTCAGAGCATCCTTCTGTTTGTTAGCTGGAAGCTACCCTATTCATGAATCACTGAATAAAGCTGATCCGCTCTCTAGCTTTACTCAGTTGAACTCTTGTTCTGTAACAAAGGTAACCACTATAGACTTCTAACCACATAAGTTTAGACAATTCATTAACTTTACATAAACAGAATTATCATGTAATTCTTTTTTCACTGGTGACTTCTTTTCTTTGCTAGCTTCATTTGCTAGTACAACTGGTACTCCCTTCAGGATCTGCCCCCAGCCTCCCTCCCCAAATTATTTTTGTGAAATTTATCCATATTGTTATGTGAAGTTGTAGTTTGCCCATTTTTAAAATTATGTTATGTTAGTCACCATATAGTACATTATCCGATTTTTTGAAAAAATATTTTGTTTATTTATTTGAGAGACACAGTGCAGGAGTCGGGGGTGGGATGGGAATGGGCATGGGGGTTGGTAAGAAGAAGGAGAGCGAGAAGCAGACTCCCCACTAAACAGGGAGCCTCATGGGGGTTCGATCCCAGGATCCTAAGATCAGGACCTGAGCCCAAGGCAGATGCTTAACTGACTGAGCCACCCACGTGCCCCTAGTTCGTCCATTGTTAGTGTACAGTATTTTGTTGTATGAATAAATCATGATTCATTTACCTATTATGCTGTTAAAGGACAATTGGGTCTTTTCTGGTTTTAGGGTTAATTACAAATAGTGCTGCAATAAACATCTTTATTTTAATATTTAGTAAATATAGGTATGGACTTAATATATAATGTTAAATAATTTACAAAGAGGTAGTCCAAATTCACGCTCTCCCAAATGGGATGAAAGTTCTGGCTGCTCCACAGTTTTGTTTTTTTTTAGAGTCTCCCCCAACCCCTTTTTAAACTAGGCCCCATGCCCAGTGTGGAGCCCAACATGGGGCTTGAAAACTCATGACTCTGAGATCAAAACCTGAGCTGGAATCAAGAGTCATATACTTAACCAACTGAGCACCCAGGATCCCCCTGTTGCTCCACATTTTTATCTACACTTGGGCTTGTCAGTCTTTTTAATTTAAGCCATTCTGGTAAATGTGGTATTGTTATCCAAAACTGGTCTTATCTGTTGGTGGGTGTCAAATCAAAAGACACAACCAAGTCAAAGAATAGGAAAAGAAAGGGTTTTACTTGCAACAAGTAAAGGAGAACAATGGGAATATTTCTCATACTGTGTCTCCTTGAACAACAAACTGGGGAAGTTTCAAACTAAAGGTACATATCTACTCACATGGGGCTTGCACAATGAGGAATTCCACGTGAAATAGGGGCAAAAGTCACCTTAAGGTGACAGAATCCAGGTTGAAGTCACAATAGCCCAGTCAGCAAGGATCAGCAAAAATTTTCTGGCTTTAGTTGGTTGGGAACCTGAGTGCTCAAAGGGCTTTCGATCCTGGAAAGATAACTTAAGAATGTGCATCAGGTCAATCTTCAGTTTTGTACCAGCACTGGGAGTTGTACTTATAGAGTAGGCAGGTAACAGATAAGTGCTTTCAAATTGATAAAAAGGCTGAGGCCCAGGGTGCCTGGCTGGCTTAGTTGGTAGAGCATGTGACACTTGATCCTGGGGTAGTAGGTTCAAGCCCCATGTTGGGTGTAGAGATTACTTAAAAATAAAATACAATTTAAAAAAGGGCTGAGGCCAAGTTCCAAACAGTCTGTTCAGACCCCAGGGGATGAACCCTATGACCACTGCCCTACAGTAACCTATAGCTTTATTATACATTTATATTGTGATTTTAATGGCTCCCCTCCCCAGAGAGAATGGCTGCCATAACAGTTTCTGACAAGGGACATAGAAGGCCAAAAACTCCCCACCACAACCAGTAGGGGGAGTCCTTTAGAAGACTGGCCACAACCTTAGTTAGACACTGCCCTAGCTATCACCTATCTAAACAGAACCCCTGGTTCATCTGCCACCTCTGGCCTGCCCACTCTCATATCTCAACAGTGTACTTTTGCTCAAACTACTATTAAACTCTTGCTTGCTTGAGAGTTTGGCCCTGAATTCTTTCTTAGCCTAACTCAAGAACCAAGGCCGGGGAATGGGACTCACCATGGCCATGCCACTGATTTAATGTCCCTGGTGTGATTAGACTATCTCCTGACCTGATAGTGGCTGTTGGTTCTTACATTCTCTTGTTCCTTTAAAATTATTATCTATTGGGGACTTTCCTTCTGTAATTTCAACATATCCTAGGAAGTTCTGCAAGAAATGTGCTTTGGGCAGGTAGTGCCAGTCAGGGGCCTAAAATGACCTTTCCTATGTCTCATCTTTCTTTTTCCAGGGACCCCTAACTGTTTCTGCTTACAGTATTACTTACGTTTTTTGACTAGTATTGTTCTGATGAAAGGATACCTAATGCCTCACAACCGTCTGTTCTCTTTTTTCACCAGAGATAATCACGATCTGAAATTAGTATCATTTCCTGTGAATGTTTTGATACTTTTACTAGGTACATATTCCTCCATAAATAATGTATACAATTGTTTCTTTTTTCAATTTTATTAAATAATATTTCAATTAGATTTCTCTTTTACATAATGCTTTGGGATTACCCATGTTGATGCTTATAGATTAAGTTCATGAATTTTAACTACTACATAAGCAGCATATAATTTATTACTTTCCGTAATAAAAGATAGGTGGTTTAAACTTTTTCACTATTAAATTGCTGTTAAAACCTGCTACGGGTTTAAAATTTATGCTACCACCAGAATTGCTTAAAATCTGCTTCTCCACCTTTCCTCAATTTTTAGAATTTCCAGGATTTTTAATTTTGGCCCGTCTGATGGGTGTGAGATGGTATTCTATTGCGGTATTGAATTGGATATTTTCAGTGCTATTTAGATCTCTTTTTCTATAAAATCTCCTGTCTTTATCTTTTGCCTATAATTCTTTTGGGTTGTTTGTATCTTTTTTCACTGAATGGTGGTTCTTAATTTATTCTACATATAAATCTTTTGTCAGTTACATGAGTGCCAAACTTATTTCTCTAATTTTTGGTTTGCCTTTTCACTTTGGTCACTTTATTCATGCTGAAGTTTTAATCTTTAATTTAGTTACATCCATTATATATTTTCTTTAATTTTTTAACTTTTTTATGTCTTATTTAAGAAATCATATATACCTCAATATCATAAAGGCTTTCTCTTACACTTATAAGAGTTTTACATTTTTTGCTTTGTATATTTAGGTCTTTAATCCACCTGGAATGTATTTGTATATATACTGTTAAATGGGGATCTAATTTGGTTTCCTCCATATGGATAGCCAATAGTCTCCACATCATTTATTGAATAATATGCTTCTCACTGATACTAATGAAACGATACCACTTACCAAGTATCCAAATTTACGTTAGTCTCTATCTGCTATTTCTTTTCAGTAATATTTGCCTAGTTTTCAACATCTGACTCTATACAACACTGTTTCAATGAGTAGAACTTTATAATAATAAAGGTATCCTTCTTTTGCTGGTGTTTCAAATGGTTTTGGATGTTCATGGTTCTTTACTCACCCACACGAATTTTAGGATCAGTTAATCAATTTCCATGAAAAAGTCCCTGTCAGGATTTGTTTGAATTGCATTGAATACATTTTTATTTTTTATTTTTTTAGATTTATTTATTTTAGCAAGAGAAGGTGTGTAGGGGGAGGGGCAGACAGAGAGGGAGAGAAAGAGGGGGGGAGGGAGAGAGAGAATCCTCAGGCAGACTCCTCACTGAGCAGGGAGCCCAACACGGGGCTCCATCTCATGACCCTGATATGATGACCTGAGCCAAAATCAAGACTGGGATGCTTAACTGACTGAGCCACCCAGGCACTTCTGAATTGCGTTGAATTTAGAGACAATTTGAGTTCCTTATAGTTTTCATATTCAAAATTGTTTATTACAGTTCTGTTGTTTTATACAGATGTTTTAGATTTACCCTATATGTTAAATGAATTGATTACACACTATTGCTTTGGGCATCACCTCCTCTTGAATTTTATTTTTGTTTTCCTGAAGTAGACTCTCTGGAATTCTTTCTTTCTTTCTTTCTTTTTTTTTTTTTTTTAAAGATTTTGTTTATTTATTTGACAGACAGAGATCACAAGTAGGCAGAGAGGCAGGAAGGAAGCATGCTCCCTGCCGAGCAGAGAGCCCGACGCGGGGCTCGATCCCAGGACCCTGAGATCATGACCCGAGCTGAAGACAGAGGGCTTAACCCACTGAGCCACCCAGGCGCCCCTCTGGAATTCTTTCTATGAGGGTCTGCAAATGGTAAAGATTCTTTGTCCTTGTCAGAATATTTCTTTATTTTGACATCACTTTTTATAGTGAATATTGGGAGGCATCACCCATATTTCTCTTCAGAATGAAGGACTTATTCCCTGAGCTGCTGGGAGTTCAATGAGCTAACAAATTTTAGCTGTCAGCCTTCAGTAGTAGTCTAGTCCAGGGTTATATTCATTTTCCTTGCCAACTCACATCCTCTCGCCTCAAGTCTGAAGGGACATCCCAGATTCAAAGCTGAGGTCTTCACTGAGATTAAAGTATAGGCCAGCTCTTTTCTTTGTCCAGTCCTACTACCATCCATTCCTCTGCTGTTGTTCCTAAAGCACTCCCCTAGGAACTCTCTATACTTCACCCTGACTCGCAGTATGCCACCAGAGAAACCAATCTAAGATAGTTGATGTTAGGGATGATTCAAGAAAGTTGAAGCTAATCTGCGATTTTTTACTTGAATCAGTGGCCACCTGACCATCAGTGAGGATCTTCTCATTGGTGAGAAATACAGGACAGACATACCTCGGCACAAGGTAACAGAACAATAGGTAAACTTTCATCATTAGTGAGCCGGGGTGCTTTCTAATGAAAGATAATATACTAGTGGGTACATTTAAGTAATAAGAAGGAAACTGTTGTCTTAAGGACAGAGGAATTCGCTGTTGCTAAGCAAAATCGTTTCTTTGGAAAAACCCAAACACTGGGATGGTTAAGGGCTATTAAAAATCTAAGAGTAAAATTCACAAAGCTTCTTTGGTTGCAAATAAAGAGGTTTTCATCTCCTGCAGTGGGAGGGCAGAAAAAGCTGAAGAACAGGCCCAGCACTAAATCATAAGTGTGGCAGAGCTCCAAAGGAGATTAACAACCATGCCGCTCTGCTAGGTCGGCTATGCCAAGGTCAGAATGCTGGATTATAAAGAAAGAAGCTCTGATGCAGTGGGCTGGGTTGTGACAACCTGAAAATCTTGAATGCCCAGATTCTCCTGAACCCTCTGTTTCTAAACATGGTCCCATATTCCTGATTAATGGGTGGCGTCCCCGCCACATATACCCTGTTTCAATACCACGCAGAGGCTTCCTCCTAGTAGTACAACTAGTACTCTCTTCAGGAGCTGTCCCCAGCCTCCCTCTTGTGGGGAGAGAGAGAGAGGTGGGGGAAATGGCAGAGGGAGTGAGAGAATCTCAAGCGGGCTACACACCCAGTCAGAGGCTGAGCTCCATCTCATGACCCTGAGATCACGACCTGAGTCATAATCAAGAGTCAGACGCTTAACTGACTGAGCAACCCAGGCGCCCCCTGGCACAATTGTTATAATCACCAGCAAGGGCAGAGTGGCAGCAAGGGAGAGCACTCTGACCCTCAGAAGATCAGGGAGTTGGTTAAAAGAATACAGTGCCCCAGGCGGCAGACAAGAATCCTGCCCAGTGCATATGATCAAAATAAATCAAGGGAGCACACAAACAGGGAGTGTATGAGCAAGCCCTACAGGAGCAGGCTCTCAGTATGAGCTTGAGAATGATACTCCAATAATGAGTCATGATTCTTTGCTCAAGTTTTAAGTCTGAGCCAGTTTTGGGATCTCAAAACCACTGACAGCAAAAAGGCCAGATCCCCAGGAGGAAGACCCGGAAACTTCATAATGGTGCACACTCTAATAGTTCCCCCAGTCCTTTCCCAGAGGGTTCTTTACGATTTCTCTGGCTAACTGTATATTGGGAAAATGAGAACATAAAAAAAATTTCTCAGTGGAATGGATGTTAAGGAATTTACCTACCTTCTATCAAGCTTTACACTAAAGACGTTTGCAAGACTGTAAAGCAGTGCCATTCTTGTATGTTTTTTGTTTGGGAAAATATAACTTTTTTTTGAAAAAATATTTATACTAAGATGTAAGAGATGTATTACTCTTAATGAATTAATAAATTTTTTCTCTTTAATTTTTTCACTGGTAAATACCAATAGATATAGCCCACCTAAACAAAAGTTGCTAGAGTCTTCAATTTTTAAGAATTTTTAAGGGGTCTTGAGACCAAAAGTTTTAAGAATTGCTTCAACAGGCAATGCCCCAACCCAAACCACCTGTGTAGTCCTGGGGCAAGTTTCACAGTCTCTCTGCTTGTTTCCTCATGTGTAAACTTAGGAGTTAGTATTATGCATGTAAAGCAATTAGAATGTCAGGAGCATTCAATGAAATATAATCATTACTGATATTCTACCTCCTCTGTGAAATACAATATCTGCTAAAATTGATGGAAACAGTGATGGAAGGTTGAGGAAAGGGGAGAAGATTGAATAAAACAGTTTAGACGATGGGAATGATAGATCTGATTAGGAAAATAAAGGAGGATTGAAGGGCAATTTTGAGAGCCTTGTGGAGGTTTGTAACTTCCGTATTTGGAGTAAAATCATGGTTGTGTAAATTTTGTGTAAAAAATTTTCCCCTTAACAACACTAAGTCATGTGTAGAAAAGAAAAGGCAAGCTGTTGAATTAATAGAGCTGGGAATGTTCCAGTTGGTTTGCTAAAAAAGAAAATAAGGCAAATTGCGATTGGTATGATGAACTGTGTTTGATAAACTGGGGGAAAAGGGGAGGGAAGAAAACAAAGAGATAATCAGTAGAGAGCAAATAGAAGAGTTAAGAGATTTGAAATCTTCATCGGAAGGGAAAATTGAGAGAGTTGGTAAAGTAGGACGTTAGATAGTTTGTCTAAATTTTGGATTTCAGTGGTTAAGTAGATGACAAAACCTGGCGTGTGGTCATGAGAGAGAATGTCTGTAGTGTAGTGGAGGTGATGACTAGTGGAGTTGAAATCAAGAACCCAAAAGAATGAATGGATTTGGATGTTAGTGTGATTCTGGGTGATAGCAGAAGTTGGAAGTAGGTTCCAAAGTTTTCTACCAAAAAGGAGTGGATAAAAAATAGCAACAACGAAGGAAAAAAAGTGGTATGGCTATAAAGAAAGGAAGAATAATTATCTGAGTGAGGTACAGGGGAACAAGAGGACTGACCAGACCTCCTAACCAAGAGATGAAGTGTGCAAAAATGAGCACCTTTCACTTTATAGAGGTTTAAAGCAAGTTGTCTTTGTAAGGGAGAGGATGTTAGGTTTCAATTAAGGACAAGGCAGAACACACACTAGAGGCCCTGAATGTGGGAAAATTTGTTCACAGAAGAATGGAGTTCACAATTTGCACAGCAAACATGAAAAGTAGGTTGTGAGGCACAAAAGATGTAGGTAACAGAAAGTTACAAAGAATTAGGCAAGAATTTTCTATTTTAGAATTTTTCTATTTTAGTCAGTTAACGCATGTGAATTCATTTCCCTCTTCCTTTAGATTTCTCCTTTTCTGAAAAAATAAAATTTCCTGGGCTTTCCCGTGCCCTGTCTTCCTGTTCCGTTTTTCCTGTTTATTCAGGTAGCCTCTTTCTGCTGGGTCAAATCCCCCATCCAGGAGTGGGAGCCCCGCCCCCCCGCGGGAGTGGGCGGGACCGGGGCGGAGCAAATAGAAGTGGGCGGGCCCTTTCCTGTCGGCGCGCCGGCGTAAAGACGCTGCTGACGTAAGAGGACATCCGGTCCGGCTTGTAGTGTCGGAAATTGGCTCTGTCTACCCTCCTTCGGTTTTAGTAGCTTCTTCCCTGGAGTCGCGGCCCGCAGGTTGGAGTTGCTGCTGCCGCGGGCCGGTCTCACGCTGTTCCCTGCCCCTCTGCCTCCGGAGTGAGCCCGGCCTCCCCGCAAGGGTGAGCGAGGTCGGCCTGGAGCGCGCGTGAGGGAGGGCGTCCCGCGGGCGGGTGGTGGGTGTCAGTTCCCCGAACCGCGTGGCACCTCCGCCGTCGCCTCTGGACACCCCCATCGCCCCGCTGGGTCCTCCACTTGCAGGCTTTTCCTCCAAAGCTGCGCTGACCCTGTGCCTTTTTCCTCATTAGGTGACACAGGTCACGTCTTAAGTCGAAGCGTTATTAGGGAAGGGCTTAAACCTATATAAGACGAGAAAAAGAATTACTCTTTTAACTTTACAAAAACAAATTGGAGAAAAAAAAAATCGAGGCTCAGCCTGAGCCTTTTCACCCCTGGGCTCGCAAAAATCCCCACGGGAATGATCACCCCGTGATTGTTTTGCAAGTTCCTTTGGCGGGGGACTACACAATTTTTTTTCACCCTGTAGATTTTTGAAATTTTAAATACTGAAAGGGTGATCTCGTGGGCGTGGAGTTACTTGGCTGACCACCTACTAAACTTCCTGGCCTTATTTGTCTATATTTGTAAGTCTCCTCTTCCCACCACTTGGCTTTTACTCGGACATTTTAACGTTAAGAGTAGATACCCAACTAGGAAAACTTAGTAAGATGAGCCAGCTGGTGCATGACTTCACCCCATTGTAATAGGGCCTTTTAAATAAGAAATGTGTATTTCTTCAAAGTGGGATTTCTTAGAAATCTCTCCATGTATCATGGACGTTTTTTGGTTTCTTTGAAGAGAATGTTTGTGCCTTCAGGGAGATTGTGTCATAGTCACCAGTGAAACTTAATCCTGTCCTTGGAATTTAGAATTTGTAGATCTTGAACAAGGCCTAGATGTGTAATTCTGTATTTCTACAGTTGACTTTTGAGAATCAATCTTAGAAAATACTTAGAAAACATGTATTTTGAAGACTGTGAAGAAACTTGAGATTCATATTTTGAAGCAAGTACATAGACCCCTATCTGTTCATGTGTCTCTTCATTTACTGACTGCTTAATATGTGCCAGGCAGGGTGGGAAGATAAACATTGTCAAGAAAGACAGGGCTCAAATCCTCAGGGAACTTGTAGTCTGCAGATGGGATGAATAGCCAAATAAAAGTGTATTATTTAGTAAAAATCATTTTTCTAAATGTGGTAGTTCTTTCAACTAAGTAAGGAAAGATGAAAGCCAGTTTGAAAGGCCTTATTTATACAGGACTTTACATACATACTCATTTATAATACATACTCTTAAACATAAATAGAACTCTGTTAGAATTATATGCTCACTTACATGTAGAGAGAGGGACAGCTTCCAGAATCAAAGCAACTATAATATCTTTAATATCTTTTTGGAGAGGTTTGGCTTTATAGTTAATGTTGTCATTTGACTTGACTTGTTAGATGTTTTGTTTAGTTATTACACAGGTGAAATAAGACTTGTTATACTTCTAATCTTATGAAGTTGAATGTATAGCTCAAAAAATGATATAAACTGAGTAAATAATAAGATTTTAAATATTTCTTATTAATGTTATATGCCTAAGTTTTTAAAATGTAGTAATTTTTATTTTTATTTTTTTAAGATTTACTTATCCGGGAGCAGGCAGGTGTGGGAGCATGAGGAGAGGAGGGGCAGAGGGAGAGAGAATCCTCAAGCAGACTCCCTGCTGACAGTGTCACCCTAGGGTGGAATGGGAGGGGATGGGGACTTGATCTCAGTAGCCAGCCACCTCACCTAGTCTCATATACAGAGTAATTTTAAAGAATACTTAACATGAGAGAAACTTTTTCTTTTTTTTCGGTGGGAAAAGAAAACATTTGGCTTCTAGGATATAAATTGTCTTGATGTTTACATTCTTTAGAATTGTAGTGCAAATAAGTGCCTTATTTTAAAAGTCATCTATTTTATTTGGGATAATATATATTTAATATTTCATAAAGGCTTAAAATGTGCTTACCAGTCAAAGTGCTAGGTTTGAGTTTAAAATTTAATGAGTAAAAACACTTCATTCTGCTATTTCTTAGTTTATTTAAAATAGCAAATGCAACCTGGCAATTATATCTTCTCTGTTCTCTTGTGTAGAAAGAGGGGTAAAATGCCTAAAAAAAAGACTGGTGCGAGGAAGAAGGCAGAGAACCGCCGGGAACGTGAAAAACAGCTCAGAGCATCGAGAAGCACCATAGATTTAGCTAAACATCCATGCAATGCATCAATGGTAACAGCTTTTTTGGATACCTTTTGGTGGTTGAAAAACTATGTAATACTTATCTGAAAAATGCTTGAATAAAATTTTAGTGAATACAGTGTTGCCGCATATATTTTATTGAATTTTGAATCTGTGTTAGAGGCATGCCTGTTGTTTTCAGTAATACTGAGTACCAATGATTTTGTTTGATTTTATGTTATTTATAAACCTAGCGTATTACCTTGGCTGCTGTTAGTGATAAATAGATATGAAACAAGAATGCATACTAGGGATTGTGTGATGATTTCCAACTTCTCTAACCTTATATGCATATTTTGTCCTATTAGTTGGAGCCTTTTCACTAGTTCTTTCAGCAATTCTTAACTCATTTGATTTCTTTTCTAAACTTTTCACTTTTCTTGACATCTCTTTTGGCTAACTGTTCTGTTATCTTCTTTTGCTATGCTCAGTGTGTTAGTCCTGATCATTTTTGGGCTTGTTTGGTCAAAGTATAAAAAAGTAAGATTATCATGTGATTATAACCCTTTTCTTTCTTTCTTTCTTTTTTTTTTTTTGTCCATGTTTCTCTGAGTTATCCCATATTTCCCTATTTCCAGTCCTTTCTACTTTTTCTGTTCCTGCTACTCCTCTTTCTTCTCCTTTTGTTTCATCTAAAGATCATATGAAATGCTTAATAAGATTTAAATCCCTGAATGTTTCTTTTGCATCTACTTTGTGCAGATGGTATTTTAGGCACTGTGGGTTATATAGAAATGAAAGACACAGTCCTTGTTTTGACAAGTTCATAGGTCAGTCATTTTGTGTATTACTTAATATTTGTTTATAAGTTACAAATCCAACTTAAGTAACTTTAGGAAGAAATAGAGTTTATCAACTAATATGTTGTTGGGCAGGGCAAGGAAGTAACTGGGGCTCAGGGATGCCTGGAACATGAACAGCCTTTTAGTTCCATCTTTTGCTTGTGTTTCTTTTTCCTTATTAGTTCCATTTTCTCAGATTGTCTTACCCCATTGGTTTAGGTTTTAGGTAGTGGTAGCTTGTGTGTGTCACTTCCCAGAGTGTTGTCAGAGAGGGAAAGAACTGTTAGATTGGTACCCATCCCAGGGCTAATGTTTATGACTGGCATTGGGGATGGGAGGGACCAGGTTTACATAACACAGATAGGACAGGTGGTAGAGACTCCCTTCAGGGTCATTTCTAGAGATGACTAGAGAAGGGTATAGGACAGACAAAAGAATTGACTCACATGTGTAAATACACACGATGAAGGCTAGGGTTTGGTAAGTGTTATAATAAATGTACAGTTAAGACAGGGACATTTGGGTAAAACAGGGATAAACTTGAGTGCATGTGCATGGATGGGGTACAGTTCTTAGAGGAGGTAGGTTCATCATCAGAACTTTCAACAGGGAAAGATGGTAAAGATAGACTTTTCAAGGAAAAGTATTAGAATAGTAAGGCCTGGAAAAAGCACAAGACCTATTTCATGAATGGCTGACAGATAGTGACTGGAATCTAAAGAAAATAGGCCACCAAGGTTTGAAAGTGGTTAGGGACCAGATTGTTGAAAACTTTTAGTACCATGTTTTAAGATTCTAGATTTTCTGCGAGCTTCATCATACTGTGTTCTCTACTATTTCTTGTGTCTATTCTGTAATATTTGTCTGATTAAAAAGCAACAGCAACAACAAAACACAACAAAAAAACAAACCATTGTTGTATTTATATAGCCTATTTAGAAATGCCACTCCTTTCTTTGGTATTACTAAAGAAAGTATGTCCAGGAACATACCTTTGTTAGTAAAGTATGTATATATGCTTGTATATGTGGATGAAGTTGGAGGCTTTGGCAAAGTGCTCAAATTTTAACATGAAAAATGGTATTCTTTATAATGAAAGTAAATTTGCATTTTCAACCAGTAGAAAATTGTTATGTTTTTATATTTTACAGGAGTGTGACAAGTGTCAGAGGTAAATATTTATTTCTTTTTCTATCTGTATGTAACAATATAGATCCGCTGACCTTTTATCTGATATTGACTATATTTTAAAATTTTATTTCATATGACAAGGCGGCAGAAGAATAGAGCGTTTTGCTATTTTTGCAATTCTGTACAGAAGTTACCGATTTGTGCACAGTGTGGTAAGTATATGATAACTGAGGACTTAAGCCTTTTCTTTTATCAACCATTTGTTTTGCAGTTAATCAGTTTGAACCTGTGGGTTTATCATTTTTTATAATACTGCTAGACCTTATCATTAATGAAACAACAAATTGTTATTTGGTATATCAAGCCTTGATTTTGTCTCTTTGATGTAAGGTTGAAAAATAATTATGGTACAGTTTGGATACTACCATGTTGTAAGCATTAAAAGATCAGATTTCTGACTAATAACATTTGGTCACCTGAATTTTTAGTTATACTAACTTTGTCTTGTTGATACCTGTTTGTATACTTTTCTAAGTTTTGATTCCTAAGTTTTGATATTGCCCACAGTATCTTAGACCACTGAGAATAAATTTAATCCACATTTACTGGTGCCAGTTTTTTTCTGTTTGACTCTTACCATATTATTCTTGAGTTTCTTCATATGATTTCCCAAGTGATTGCAGTAGAGTTCCTAAGCTACGTATTCAGCTCCCAGGTATTTGTTCGGAGTAAATGATTATTCAAAGTAAACTATGGTAAAACTAAATGGTAGTTCATAGAATAACAAGATTGGCGTTTCCCAAATAGCCTTCCACAGAATACTTGAGCTATTAATAAGTAATTCTTTCTTGGCTTATCATTTCTTATCTTGTCTTTTCGCTTTTCTTTTCTCTTCTTTTCCTATCCCTTTCCTTTCCTTTTTGAGAGAGAGAGAGACAGAGGGAGGGGCAAAGGGAGAAGGAGAGAGAGAATCCCAAGCATGCTGCACACCCAGTTCAGAGCCCGATGCAGGGCTTGATCTCGGAACCATGAGATCAGGGCATGAGCCGAAATCAAGTCATACACTTAACCAACTGAGTCATGCAGGTGCCCTTAATATGTTTTTCTTTAAAGAATGCATACATTTGAGAAATGCTGCTTAGCTCATCCCTGCCTTTCTATCTGGGAGATTTCTGTTACATACTTGTATGTTAAAGGTTATGAAGACCTCCAGTAAAGAAACCTAATTCGTTTTGTTCACACCAGATTTACTCCCCAAACTTTTATTTGAACAAATACTCCCTTTGGTTATAGGATGATAGTTTCAAGGGGAACACAGTTTGGGATATACTCACATAAATGTGTTTATGTATAATAACATCACAGAAAATTTAGTGGAGTTTAGGACTATATCCCTGAATATTTCTAGTGTAGTTCAAGTTTCCAAAGAGGCCATCTTTTGGGGTTTATCAGCTCAGGTCTTGCTCTCAGGGTCGTGAGTTCAAGCCTGGCATTAAGCAGACCCAGTGTGGAGCCTACTTAAAAAACAAAAAAACCCAAAACTGGCCTAGAGAGACTACTTGACTGACAGTTTTTATATCCTTATTTTATAAAAGACAAATACAGAATGAGAAAATAGAGGGGCTCCTGGGTGGCTCAGTCAGTTAAGTGTCTGGTGACTTGCAGCTCAGATCATGATCTAGGGTTCTGGGATCCAGCCCTACCTTGGGCTCCCTGCCAAGGGGGAAGGTGGTTTGCTTGTCCTTCTCCCTTGGCCCCTCCCTCAGCTTGTGCGCTCCCGTGCACGTGCTCTCTCTCTCTCTCTCAAATAAATAAGTGAAATCTTAAAAAAGAAAAAAGAATGAGAAAATAGATTATGGAGATTGAGTTCTTGCTAGGAGCATCCCATATTTTCATTGTTATCTGGGCTTGAATTATATAGTGCTATGTACCTGGAACAGTTGGGTAGCTGCTGTCTGTCATTTCCAGTCTCTCTTCCCATTTCCTATTGTCCTAGCTTTGTTCCTCACATAGTCAAGATAATGGAAAATTGTACATCTTCTGTGTGTTTTGTGTTCTACTTTGCAGAGTCTGAGATGGGTTATTAATATGTCACCATTAATTTTGACATAGTGTATGGTGAATGAATTTCCTGATAGTGTTTTGTGTTGGTAATTTGCTGCTAGCTTAGAACTTTTGCGACTGTAGGCTGATTTTTAGCTCTGTCACTGTATTCCTGGTTTTTTCCTGCTCATTTGGGCACTATTTCAAAATTCTTTTGGAAGAATGTTTATTTGGGGACTATATTTGTAAATTTTTACATAAGGATAAACTTAAAAAATGAATTAGGTAAGTTGCATAATCATGGTTTGGTTTGGTTTGAGATGTTCTGTGGAAAGAAATAAACAATAATTTTAAACCAGGCTGTTCTTACTGTGAGTTACAAACTGTGAAATTCATTTTAAAGCATAACTTTTTAAAATCTGTATTAATTCATCTGAAAATTCACAAGATTTTTAACTGCTTTAATGATTGTTAGGTTACAAACTATTAACTTGGAGTTTCTGATCTGAGTACAAATAATTAGCATATAATTTTATGTGTAATACATTTTTATAGATATACTTATAAATTTCTTCTCTTAAAAGATCAGGGTAGATCTGTTACATGGATCTTTTTTTTTTTTTTTTTAGTAACACGAGCAGTAAACTGATTTCTATCCATTTTCAAGTTATTTCTATAGGAATTGAGGCTAGATAAAAAGCAGCATTAATGAGTACTTACATGTACTACTCTGCAAGACTGATAATGCAAATTTGTGTCTTTACTAGGGAAAACAAAATGCATGATGAAGTCTTCAGACTGTGTCATAAAGCATGCTGGTGTGTACAGTACTGGCCTTGCTATGGTGGTAAGTTTCTTGTCTTCATCTCTTAGACAAGCAGGTTTCTAAGGATAAGAAAAGTCTGTCTGAGCAATGATTATTTTTTCGAAATAGTACTGTTTTGTCCTTGATTCAGTCAATCTGGAATTTTCTGGTTTATCTATGGCATATTCTTTGAATGATTTGCCTATATTATCCACTTACTTTTGATTGCTTCCTTTTCTTATTGGAAAACGGACAAGAAATGGAAACTTATTTATAGTTGACTTAAACAAAGATTCATTTGTCAGTGGTACCTAAGGTATCTTAATCAGACCTCATAGACTGTCATTTACTGTACTGAAAGCCCTACTTAAGCAAGGTTCAAGCTTTTTCTCCTTTTTTATTTTTTAAGATTTTATTTATTTATTTATTTGATAGAGATATCAAGAGAGGGAACACAAGCAGGGGTGTGGGAGAGGGAGAAGTAGGCTTCCTGCTGAGCAGGGAGCCCGTTGCAGGGCTCCATCCCAGGACCCCTGGGATCATGACCCGAGTCGAAGGAAGACGCTTAGTGACTGAGCCACGCAGGTGCCCCAAGGTTCAAGCTTTTGGTTAAAAAGCATCCTGGTTTCAGGGGCGCCTGGGTGGCTCAGTGGGTTAAAGCCTCTGCCTTCGGCTCAGGTCATGATCCCAGGGTCCTGGGATCGAGCCCCGCATCGGGCTCTCTGCTCAGCAGGGAGCCTGCTCCCCACTCTCTCTGCCTGCCTCCTCTGCCTACTTGTGATCTCTGTCTGTCAAATAAATAAAATCTTTAAAAAAAAGCATCCTGGTTTCAAAAGAGCCCTAGTATTAGTGGGTTTTTTTTTTATAGCTTTACATTTCAAAAAAGAATCTATCTTTAATGTAGACTTAAATATAATTTCCTCATTACATGTAGAATTTTCTAAGGAAATTCATTGTTTTAAATACAGACATACCTCAGAGAATACTGTGTGTTGGTTCCAGACAGTTGCAATAAAGCAGATATTACAATAGAACAAGTCAAAATTAATTTTTTGGTTTCCCAGTGCATATAAAGGTTATGTTTACAGTATTTACTACACTGCAGTCTACTTAATGTGTAATAGCATTAATCTAAAGAAACATTTTAAATGCCTTAATTAAAAAATATTGCAATAAAATGCTAACCATCATCTGATCTTTCAATGAGTCGTAATCTTTTGCTGGTGGAGAGTCTTCCCTCAATGTTATTGGCCACTGATCAGGGTGATGGTTACTAAAAGTTGGGGTGGCTGTTGCAGTTTTTTAAAATAACAATTTCTCCATAGCACGCAATGCTATTTGATAGCATTTTACCCATAGGAAAACTTTTTTCAAAATTGGAAGTTAGTCCTCTCAAACCCTGCTGGTGCTTTATAAACCAAGTTTACGTAACAGACTCAATCCTAGGTTTTCATTTCAATAGTCTTCACAGTGTCTTTACCAGGAGTAGATTCCATCTCAAGAAATCACTTTCTTTGGGGTGCCTGGGTGGCTCAGTTGGTTAAGCGACTGCTTTCAGCTCAGGTTATGATCCTGGAGTCCTAGGATCCAGTCCCACATCGGGCTCCCAGCTCCATGGGGAGTCTGCTTCTCCCTCTGACCTTCTCCCCTCTCATGCTCTCTCTCTCTCTCTCTCTTTCTCTCTCACAAATAAATAAATAAAATCTTAAAAAAAAAAAAAAGTAATCACTTTCTTTGTTCATTCATAAGAAGCAACTCCTCATCTGTTCTGTCATGAGATTGCAGCCATCCAGTCCTGTCTTCAGGCTCTACTTTTTATCCTCTTGGTATTTCCACCACATTTGCAGTTACTTTCTCCACTGAAATCTCGAACCCCTCAAAGTTATCCATGACAGTTGGAATCAATTCTTCCTAACTGCTGTTAATGTTGATATTTTGATCTGTTACCATGAATCAGTAATGTTCTTAAAGGCATCTAGGATCCTGAATCCTTTCCAGGTTTTCAGTTTCCTTTGCCCAGGTCCATTAGATGAATCACTATCTCTGGCAGCTGTAACCTTATGAAATATATTTCTAAATAAAAAGACTTGAAAGTCAGAAGGACTTTTGATCCAGGGATTGCAGAATGGATGTTGTGTTAGCAGATATGAAAACAACATCAATTTCATTGTACCTCTTTCCACAAGCCTCATGAACTAACCTCCTAGCTCAAACTTTTCTTCTGGAGCTTCTTCACCTCCCACAGTCCTCATAGAATTGAAGAGAGTTAGGGCCTTGCTCTGGATTAGGCTTTGGCTCATTAGAGTGTTGTGGCTGATTGATCTATCCAGACCATTCAGACTTTCTCATATCACCAATAAGTCTGTTTTGTCTTTTTATCATTCATGTGTTCATTGGAGTAGCACTCTTAGTTTCCTTTAAGAGCTTTTTTTTTCACATTCACAGCTTCGCTGAGTATGGCATGAGAGGCTTACTTTTGGCCTGTCTCAGCTTTCAACCTGCCTTCCTCATGAAACTTAATCATTTCTAGCCTTAGATTTTTTTTTCTTTTGGTGTTTTAGATTTTATTTATTTATTTGACAGAGAGAGAGGGATCACAAGTAGGCAGAGAGGCAGGCAGAGAGAGAGGGGGAAGCAGGCTCCCCGCTGAGCAGAGTCTGACGCCGGACTTGATCTCAGGACCCTGAGATCATGACCTGATCCGAAGGCAGAGGCTCAACCCACTGAGCCACCGAGGCGCCCCCTAGCATTAGATTTAAAAGTGAGAAACAGTGCCTGGGTGGCTCAGTGGGTTACAACCTCTGCCTTCAACTCAGGTCATGATCCCGGGGTCCTGGGATTGAGCCCTACATCAGGCTCTCTGCTCAGCAGGGAGCCTGCTTCCCTCTCTCTCTCTCTCTGCCTACCTCTCTGCCTACTCGTGATCTCTGCCTGTCAAATAAATAAATAGAATCTTTAAAAAAAAATAATTAAAGTGAGAAACATACGACTCTTTCACTTGAAGACTTAGAGGCTATTGTACGGTTTTAATTGGCTTAATGTCAGTATTGTTGTGTTTCAGGGAATAGGGAGGCCCAAGGAGAGGAAGAGAGGTGGGCGAACAGCTGGTCAGTGGAACAGTCACAATACATATAACATTTACCGATTAAGATTGCTGTCTTACATGGGCACAGTTTGTGGCGTTCCAAAAGCAATTAGAATACTAATATCAAAGATCACTGATCACAGATCACCATAACAAATATAATAATAATAATAAAGTTCCAAATGTTGTGAGAATTACTGAAATGTGGTACAGAGACATGAAGTGAGCAAATGCTCCTGGAAAAATGGCCCTGATGATGCAGGGTAGCCACATACCTTCAATATATAAAAAATACAATAGCTGTGAAGTGCAGTAAAATGGAGCGCAAGAAAATGAGGTATGCTGTAATAAAGAGTTGTGTGATACATTTTGCTCTCTTTTTCACTAAAAAATAGCTCTTAAACCAATTTTACTGTATTCTGTTGTGTGGCTTATTTTTTTTTTTTAAGATTTTATTTATTTATTTATCAGAGAGAGAGCGAGCGAGAGAGAGAGAGCACAAGCTGGCAGAGAGGCAGGCAGAGGCAGAGAGAGAAGCAGGCTCCACACTGAGCAAGGAGCCCGATGCGGGACTCGATCCCATGACCCTGGGATCATGACCTGAGCTGAAGGCAGTGGCTTAACCAACTGAGCCACCCAGGCGCCCCTTATTATTATTATTTTTTTTAAACTTACTTATTTGAGAGAGGAGGGGGTGCTGAGGGAACAAGAAACCCAAGCGGACTTCACACTGTTTACAGAGCCCAATGTGGAGCCATTCTCATGACCCCGAGATCACAACCTGAGCTGAAACCAAGAGTCGGATGCTTAAAGGACTGCACTACCCTGGCGCCCCATTGTTGTGTGATTTTGTGCTCGGGTCCAAATTTCATTCCATGAGAAAAGTAATAGTACTTCAATGTCAAGCAGATATTTTATTTATAGCAACTTCCCAAGAACATTATTTTCCATCATGAAGCACACCTTTATATGATCTATTTCACATGTAGATATCTTACAGAAGCAAGAATCTAGACTTATTCATCAGTATCTTGTGAATTTCTCTTCATTTTTAAATATAGGATTGTCAGTATTATCTTTACTCATAAATCAATGTAATCTTCCTTGGTAGCTTGCTTATGTCCAGATTTATCAAATGCTTTTTAAAAAATTCACTAAGTTGTATGAATGTGAATGATGTCTTATATAAAACATTTCAGTAGACTCAGGTATCATTAGCTGTAAATTCTAGCAAAGTGATTTTCTGGGAATCTTCTCTTTGTCTGTCAAAATTCCCTCTCTCTTCCCTCTTCTCTACCCTCCTTTGCCCTGGGAACCTGACCTGTGTGTATGGACTGGTCAGTGGCTTTCTTACTTTCTGGCTTCCCTTTGGGTTCAGCCAATGGAGGCCCTGGCAGGACACCTGTAGATGGGAGGACAGTACAATCTGGGTGTTCATTCTTCAAGCTCTCTCGACCCTGTTATCCTAGTTTGGATATGGATTGGCCATGGTTTCTCTCTATATGGCCAGGTAATCTTCTCCACACTGCTCTCTTTCAAGGTTCTGGTAACTCCCTCCTCTCCTCTTATTTCAGGCTCAGGGGTGGTAACTGCGTCATCCCTTGCTTTTTCTAAGCCCTTCTCCGTCCTTTGTAAATCATTTCTTGTAAACTCTCCTGGATTACTCAGTTCAGTGTGTCATCTTTTTGTTGCTAGAACCTGGATGTTCCAAGAGATGTATTTGAGGATTTACTATCCATAGTGATAATCCATTTTTATAGCTCAAAAAACATCCTTCCTATTTGTTCTTTACTACTTCTGTTACAGAGAATCTCGAATACTAGAACATTCAGTTGAAATTCAGAACACTGGTTTAAATCCCAGCTCCACTGTAATGTAGTTCTGGGATTTGGACTTAAGACTTGGGCCCCTGTTTGTCACCTATAAAGAAAGACCATCTAGTCCCATTTTCTTGTTTTCTTTTTCTTTCTTTTTTTTTTTTTTTAAGATTTTATTTATTTATTTGTCAGAGAGAGAGAGCAAGCGAGTGCACACAAGCAGGGGGAATGGCAGGCAGAGGGAGAAGCAGGCTGCCTGATGCGGGACTCCATCCCAGGACCCTGGGATCGTGATCTGAGCCGAAGGCAGATGCTTAACCATCTGAGCCACCCAGGCATCCCTAGTCCCATTTTCTTAATATTCTATAGATGTCATTGTGTTATCTCGATGTAGAATTGGAGAGTCGTACCCTATTTAATTCTCTCTTTCTCTCTGGTTTGGGTTTTTTTTTTTATTTTTATTTTTTAAGGTTTTATTTATTTGGAAGAGAGAATGAAAGAGAGAGAATCATGGTGGGGGGCGGGAAGGTCAGAGGGAGAAGCAGACTCCCTCCCTGCTGATCCTGGGTCTCCAGGATCATGACCTGAGCTGAAGATACTTGCTTAACCAACTAAGCCATCCAGATTCCCTAATTCTGTATATTTTATTTTAATTTTTTCCACAAAGAAATGTAATGATTCAAAGCTTAAGTAGCCTTAACAGAAAAAAGATGCTGACAGAAGTTTAATATTTTTTCTGTTATTTAAAAAAGCTATATGAATTATTTTATAAATGATTCAGGAAGGAATTTTCTTATGTGAAAAATATTTATTTTTTTGGAAGATGGAATATATATTTGTTATAAATCACAGTATCACACAGGTGCACAACATAATGATTTGATGGTTGTATATATTGCAAAATGATCACCACAATAAGTCTAGTTAACATCTATCACCTCACATGGTTATAATTTTTTCCTGGTGATGAAAACTTTTAAGATTAACTGTCTTAGCAACTTTCAAAGAAATAATACAGTATTATTGACTGCGGTCACCATGCTGTACACTACATCCCCATAACTTATTTAATATGTGACTGCAAGTTTGTATCTTTTTTTTATTATTATGTTCAGTTAGAAGTCAAGAAATATTTCTAATTGAAAAAATTCAGTTTAGTTACTGTAATTGTTATAGATAAGAATGCTTAAATGTGGACTCTGGACACCATTCGAATTAGAATTCAGTTAGAAGGCAACACTTTTAGCTCTGTGACTTACTTTAATGATTAGTATTAGGGCTAAATGTATAGTTCCCCCCCTTGCTGCTTCTTATTTTGATTTATAGCCAAGTTTTTTATATTGTAAATAGCTGTTGGTGAAGTAGTTTGATTTTCAGAGAACCCTCTTTAATTTTGGTTTAAGCAAAATTTTTTCTTTAATGAAGCCACCCACTATCACTAAGGGTTGATAAATTGCTAAATGTATACAATTTTGATGATTGCCAATGGCTAAACAATGGTTGCAGCCAGGCACGTGACAAAGATTAATTTTTTGTGTTCCTTGGTTACAGGGTGCAATATGTGACTTCTGTGAAGCTTGGGTTTGCCACGGTAGGAAATGTCTCAGCACACATGCCTGTGCCTGTCCTCTTACTGATGCTGAGTGTGTGGAGTGTGAGCGAGGTGTCTGGGACCACGGTGAGTGATTACATACAAGCAGTGAACTACTATAAGTAAACGTTGACTTTGAAACATTCTGGGTGCTCTTTTTATATGAGTAACCAGGAGATTGTGGGAGTCCACTTTTTTATGGTTCAATTTGGCAGTTTTCATTGTAGCCTTTACCAGAACAAAAACTACTGTGTCATTTTGGTGTAATTCTGAAGTAAATTGCTTGACTTCTTTAAATTGGTATTTATGACTTCTTTAAATTGAAATTTATCATGTTTCACTTGTGGGTTTTATTTTTTAATCCAACAGGAGGCAGAATATTCAGTTGTTCTTTTTGTCATAACTTTCTCTGTGAAGATGATCAATTTGAACATCAAGCCAGCTGCCAGGTTTTAGAGGCAGAAACATTCAAATGTAAGTTTTTATAAATTAGATGTCCTTTATACCCAGGATTCTTAGTAGTATTAAGTGTTAGACTCAAAAAAGAATCTAATTTTTCATGCAGCCTCTTGTGGACTATAATTCAACTTAATATCTATTTTCTGTTTCTAAAAAAAAATTCAGAACCAATAAATAAATAAATAAAATTCAGAGCCACATACTTCTGTTTTTTTCAATAGGGATGCCATTTACATTTTGGTTGGGTCAGTTCTTTGTCATATGGGATTGATCGGGCACTATAGAGCTTGTAGGCTTCCTGGTCCTGAGTACTAAATACCATTTTTACCTCCCAAGTTATTATAACCACTCCCAACTCTACCTGCCTCCACCGCCCCCCCCCCCCCACGCCTTTTCCAAATGCCTTGAAGTAAGTGATCTGTGATACTACCCCTAGTTTGTTCCTGCCAGTTGGTTCTGGTGGTTGTTAGACAAGAGTATGCATCAGAAACATCTGTGGAGGTTTTTTTTAAAATTTAGGCACCCCGGCCTCATCCCTGGTGATTCTCTGTTTGAAGTCTA
Organism: Martes martes; assembly: GCF_963455335.1. Classification (NCBI taxonomy): domain Eukaryota; kingdom Metazoa; phylum Chordata; class Mammalia; order Carnivora; family Mustelidae; genus Martes; species Martes martes. The sequence continues at coordinate 137,024,200 of NC_137889.1, forward strand.
TGATAGGTACAGGCATATATGTATTTTACCCACACACATAATTGTCAAGTATCTTCCAGTTTGAGAATCAGTGTTACTGATTGGGTATTATCAATGGGATTATCTTTATAGATAGATTACATTTTATTTCTGCATTATTTTTGAGTCTCAAAGCTCAAGATTTAGAATCAAAACATTACTTAAATTCTATTTCCTGGTTATGTGATTTTGGGCAAATCACCAAATCTTTCTAAAGCTGAGTTTCCTTATATATTAAAGGAAGATGCTAATTTCTTTTTCAAAGAGTTAATTAAAATGCAAATCCATTATAAAGTGTTGTTATGGTACTTTTACTTAGAAAGCCCTTATTAAACAGTAGATATCATTATAGGAAAGGCTGAGGTTCCCCAGATACTCACTTCCTTGAATTTGGTTTTTGTTTTGATATGAAATGCTAATCTCTATATACTCCTATAAAGTTGATAGTTTATCAGTTTATACATGTTTATACATATTTATACATAAATGCGTAGGTAATTCTCACAGTATTCCTATAGAAACTGTATTTCTATATATAGTATATATACTGTATATAACTATATATACTATATTCCTATTCCTATAGGAACTATAGAAACTCTTAAAGGTTAAAGAACATCTCAAAATAAATAACATTTTTGAGCCATTCTTAGGCTTCTGCAAATGTGCAATATAAAAATTGAGTTACTTTATTTGGGACTTGAAGAGCTTTGAGTCTTTTGTAGCATGTGGCCCCAAAGACAGGCAACTGTGACTGATAAGGCTATAATTTCATCAGGAATTTTTAGTGATTCAGTAAAAGACAAAGGAAAAATAAATAGTTGACAGGATTAAGATAAATCTGTCATCATGTCTTTGATATCTGATATTAAGGTCATGCTCATTGCAGGTACCCAGGTGTCTTTGGTTTACTGTAACTTATCTTTACCTTTTTTCTTCATTGCTTTATTTTTTTCTTGCCATTCTTTCTTTGCCAGTTGCCGTTCACTGCTTGTTTTTTCTGAAATATTTTCCTAACCATATCCATAGGCCCCAAAGATATAGCTTATTTCCACCCCCTTAATTGGTCATATCTCATTTATAGGATTGACCTTACTTAGGAATTGGGCAATATAGAAATTCTTTGAAATACTTATTTACCTGCATTATCAGTGGGAAGGATGTTTTAAGAAAAAAAACAAAACAAATGTGTTGACTCTGCCTGTATTTTTTTTTTAAATAATTAAAATGGCTCCAGGACTTCTGATATAAAATGGCTTGTTATCAGCAGGCTTTGATTCATCCCAGCCTGCTCTCTTTTAAAATAATCTGAAGACATAGAAATAGATTTAAAATGGAAACCATTCCCCAGTTTAAAACTAGGAAACTCAAACCATTTTAGAATCTGAGAGAAATGCATTGTTTATAAAAGTCCAGGATTGTAACTCTTGGGGAGAGAAAGAACTGGGCAGTGAACTAGAGTGCCTGTGTGTTGGCTTGAGGTAATTAGGGAAAGAAAAATGGCAGGGCCATGTTCTATCTTTGTTTGAGTTCCCAGAAGTAGAGATGAGGTAAGATAGCCAACAACTAATTTCTTGGGATCATGTCCTTGTGGCATGTCAAAGCCTTAAGTAGTGGGGTTAGGAAAAGTTTCAGTATCAGAAATGCCTGGGGCTCCTTGGTGGCTCAGTTGGTTAAGTGCCTTTGGCTCAGGTCATGATCCCAGGGTCCAGGGTTGAGCCTCAGGTCAGGCCTCTGCTCACTGGGGAGCCTGCTTCTCCCTCTTCCTCTGCCTGCTGCTCTGCTTACTTGTATGCTCTCTTTCTTTCTCTCTCTCTCTCTGTCAAATAAATAAATCTTTAAAAAAAAAAAAAAAAAGAAAAGAAATGCCTGGTGTACAGTGGGAGATTGGGTTGGGAGCTCTGTACTTTCAGTATGTGTTCTAGCTATGTATTTGGAAGAGATATAAACATTTTGGTTAAATATATCCCTTTTAACTGAATGAAGAAAGAACCAAAAAATTCCCTGGGCATATCTTCAGGTGGAAATGATTGAGATTTCAGATTTTTGTCCCACAGACTGAATGAACTGATACGGTTATTATTGGAGTAATTTGTTATATATGTGTAATATAGTTAACCCTTGGACAGTATGAAGGTTAGGAGCACCAACTCTGCGCAATTGACAGCCTGCATATAACTTCTGACTCTCCAAAAACTTAACTCTTAATAGCCTACTATTGGCCAGAAGCCTTACTGATAACATAAATGGTTGATTAACATATATTTTGTATGTATTATATAATATATTCTTAGGCTAAAGTAAGCCAGAGAAAGTAAAATGTTACTAAAGAAATCATAAGGCAGAGAAGATATATTTAAAGCACTGCACTGTATTTATTGAAAAAAATCTACATATAAGCAGACTTGCACAGTTCAAACCCATGTTCAAGGGTCAACTATAGTAAGCACTCAGTTTTTTATTTTTAATTTTTTTGTTATTTTTAACTTTTATTTAACTTTTTAACTTTTTCTTTTAAACTTTTAAACTTTTTCTAACTTTTTTTATTTTTAACTTTTATTATTAACACACAGGACAAATAATATATATCCAACTGAATTATTGGCATTACTGTGGAAGAAAGTGGGATACTTGGGCAGAAGCAATGATAATACACATAAATGAGAGCATCATTCCTGAGTTTAAAAAAAATACTTGCCTGTGCACATTAAAAAGGCTACCCATGAACCAGGCAAAATTAAGTAAGAGAATTCCCAAATTAGAAACATCTGGTCAGATACTTACATTACAAAGACAGGCTTCCTTTTATTTGTTTTTCTCTTTATTTTTTCAAGACCTCTAAGTGAATTTTATATTCAGGCTTTATTAGGGTAAGGCTTAGTTTATTTTCTCCTTCTATATCTCTGGTACTTATTTTTTCTTCCGTTTCTGACACAGTCAGTATGAGCCAGACATTCTGGCTTTTCTAATATATTTGCACTAAGTTTAGGTTTTTTCCTCAGTGATTATAGGTAATGACCAAAATTAACATGGTGTACTGACTAAAATAGAAATAAAATATTTTGGGATTTTTCCCATCTTTTCCTGCGCACTTGAACATTATTTTCTCTTCGTAGCCACCCTTTCTATCTGAAGTATTCTATTCCCTTATCAGAAGTTATGCAGAAAATGGTAATAGCCTGTGTCATCAGGAGATTATATATTAATAGAGAAAATTATTTTTTTAAAGATTTATTTTTTAAAGATTTTTATTTACTTAGAGCAGGAGCAAGGGGAGGGGCAGAGGGAGAAGCAGCCTCCCGCTGAGCAGGGAGCTTGATGTGAGGCTTCCGTCCCAAGACCCCCAGATCATGACCCGAGCCAAACGCAGACGCTTAACCAACTGAATCACCCAGATGCCCCTCTTTTTAAGACTTAAGCATTATTTGATAAAGGGAAGAATTCCAGCCAGTGTCATGGAAAAAAGGATGTCTCACCATTTGATTCTTTTAAATATAATTAATGAACTTGGCCATCTCCTAGATTGAAGAAATGGAAGGAGATTGGAGAATAATTAGTGCCATACTAGTGAAATAATGCTGTGTGTGTGCACTTTGTTTCTTTCCTTCTGGCTGGGGATTCCATCTCATTTTGTATGTCCTCTGGGTTATATTATGAGGCAAAAAAATAATAATAATTGAGCTAAGTACATCAAGTATAAAATCTGTGGAAAATAGTATTTTCGTTCCAAGGTTGAATCTGGACATTATGTATTTTTGCCCATAGGTGTTTCATGCAATCGACTTGGTCAGCATTCCTGTCTTCGTTGTAAGGTATACTTGTCTGTTATTTTTAGATTTTGTTTTTAATCCCAGTACTCTTCCACATTGGATTATTTATAGCTGTAATTAATCTAACAAAGGTCTTTAAACATTATGTAGTTTACTTCTTTTATTTTGAAGATTGTGAAATTGAATTGAGAAAGCTGAGTGACTTTCCTAAGGTCATCCAGTTGGCTTATCTTAGAGTAGACTCTAATGCACAAGTCTCCTGAATCTTGGCTCAGTGTTTTTACACCTTATGTTTATGGAGAATATTCTGACCAAAGTGTTGAGAATGTATTTTAACTAACATCAGAATTCACTTGCTTATAGGAGAGTTTGAAAGGAAGATTTCCATAATGGTCTATTTCCTTAGATTTTGTCTCCAGCATTTCTGTTTGTCAAGGATCACTAAACAGGGGCAGCCCATTCACTTCCTGTCAGAAACATTTCTCTGGTTCTTCTGGTCCTAACCCTATCTTTCCTTTTTCTCTCAAATCTACCCCCTGTTTGACCAAATGACTTTCAGGTGTTATCTATGCTATTTCTTCTGCCTTAGATCCATCCCTCTTCCAGTTTTGCTTACCTTACCCTACTGTACCCTTGTTCTCCTTCAGCTCTCAGCCAACACATCATGTTTTCCAGGAAGCCTTTCCTGAATCCCATATCCGGTTTAGTGCCCCTCCACTGCACTTCCCTTTCAATGAACGGTGTCTTGCAATTACCTTTCCACTTGTCTGTGTCCGCAGTTAGGTTCTATATCTGTGAGGGTGGATAGGCTATTCACCATTATGTCATCAGGGGCTTTGTGAATGCACATGTATTTATGAATGAAGCAGTGTGCCTACGCTGTCATACCCTGTGTATAATTTCTGCTTTATATTAGGTCATAGTTCAGAGAGTTCTGGCAAAGACCATTTCCCTTAAGAAATTTAAATCGGGAGTGTGACCAGTCCCAACAAAAGTCTTAATCTCTACCCTCACAAAACTGCCTTTAAGTTTTCTGGAAATATTGAATGATAATTTTGTATATTTTTTGAATTATTTATTTACTTGCTTATTTTTACTTTTCCTTTATAGGCTTGTTTCTGTGATGATCATACAAGGAGCAAAGTGTTTAAGCAAGAAAAAGGTAAACAGCCTCCCTGCCCCAAATGTGGACATGAAACTCAGGAAACTAAGGATCTCAGCATGTCAAGTAAGGCTCTTCTTAAAATACCAATGGAGTGATTTTGCTTTCTTGCTTAGACAAGATTTATCTCTTTTTTTTTTCTCTTTCTATTTTTGTTTTTGCCTCTTCTTCATATTTGAAAAGATGAATGTGTTCTCTTAAGCAAATGGAATTTTACAGCCTTGGAAAATTTGTGGGTGAAGTTTCTCAATTTAACTTAAGAAATACACCATCATTCACTTTGATGTTTGGTATTTGACTCAGTTAATGACATAGTGAATACTGAAATTTAAGACCAAAAAGTGATTTTTTTGCCTTTGCTGAAGCTTTCCTTGTTGAATAATTGAGTAGCTATAAATCTTTAATATTCGAGTGCTGGTAATCTTCAGTGCTTGGAAGTTGAAATTCATTCTGAAGCTTTTTGTAGGTGTGTGGTATTTGAGCAGCGATGCTTATTATGTAATATGTCACTACTATAGGAAATTGTTTTGTGGTTTTTATATAACTTTTCTATAAAGGAGTAAGACTACTACAAACATGCTTGTAGTCACACAATTTACAATTTTGTTAAAGAGAATTTGACTCTTTACCAAACATAGCAGAGTGGAACCATAATCTGAAAATACTTTTGTTTAATCAAAGATGTAGTACATTGTAGTACAATGAGGTGAGACTGATGATTTTGCTGATTTTTTGAACTGAACCAAATTGCCACTTAGGCAAAAGAAATGAAGGGCTTTGTCTTGTTGGACACCAGAATTATAGAGTGGTTCTCAAAAGTGTAATGACGTGAAATCAACAGTTCTGTGATTTGAAAATAAAATTTTAATCCATTAAATGAAGAGCATTTTAGTTTTTAACGTGCCTTATTTGAATTCTGTTTGGAGAGTGCTGCTGTTTTGTTTTCCAGCTTTTTCTAGATTTAGTGAAATGACACTGTTGTCTTTATTATATGTTATATATGGTATGTATATAGGCTCTGAGTAGGCTAGAACTGATGGTTTTACTAAGGTCTCCTTTTTTTCCAGTTAAATATTAAGTGAGGAAATTAGGAAAATGGGAGTAAGAATCAGCCAGTCAGGTTCATATAATTTTGTATATTGTAGAGGAAAGTGAAGATGTAAAGAATCAAAATAAAGGGCCATCCATGTACATGTCTGTCTTTTGCAGCACGGTCCCTGAAATTTGGCAGGCAGACTGGAGGTGAAGAGGGAGATGGAGCTTCTGGTTATGATGCCTATTGGAAGAATCTTTCTTCTGATAAGTATGCTGATAGCAGCTACCATGATGAAGAGGAAGATGAAGAGGAAGCAGAGGATGATGAAGAGGAAGAAGATGAAGTTGCAAAGGATTCAGATGCCGAGTCATCAGATTTATTTACTAATTTGAATTTAGGAAGGACCTATGCCAGTGGCTATGCTCACTATGAGGAACAGGACAACTAGGAGAGCTGCTTGCCCATGGGTGACTGTGTCCGAGACGAGCCAGAATCTGTGTGCTTGATGAATTGGGTATGGATGTTCAGAAGTACTGTCACTTAGCCTTGTGCAAAAGACTAGTCACGCACTCCCGGGGGCAAGGAGTGGGGCATAGCGTTTTTATAGGAGCTGATAATCAGGCTTATAGCATAAAAAAAATGAGTTCCAAGTGTAAGATGTTTATTGATTCCAAGCAATTGAAGCATCATGGATTGGAGTTTTACTGATTTCAGTAATCATAGGTTATGCCAATTAGATACATACACAGGATAAAAGAATAGAATGGTAATATATTCGATTGAAATTAAATTGCTGTTTTTATTAAAACATGGCTTATATTCATTCTCTCTGATTTTGTAAGATGGTAATGGGTAAAATGAATTATTGTATTTTTCCTTGTAGGTCCACAGGATGAGAATCAGATGTTAAATGCTGAATTTTCATTAAATATCCATGTTATCTTAAGTAGTCATGATATGTATGTTTTAGCAATTACTCATTCATTTTTTTCTTCACTGTGTGTGTCCTGAACAGTACCTGTTATTAATGCCTAAATGTATAGACAAAGGTGACTGAATAGTTAGTTTGCAGAGACGCAGAGACAGAGACAGTATTATTACACAGATGCATTTATGCATTTGTCTTTGAATAAATCTAGTATTTCACTTCTATACTTTGGATATTTAATTTCTTGTTCTCAAGTTTTTAAACTTAATTTTGGAAATTTCCAATATTTTTGTATAAACTGCTTCATTTCTCCTCTACTGTGCAAAATAGGTAGCAGAGATTAATGATGCGGTAGATGCGGAGTTATGTGGCCAGACCCCATCACTAGTGGTAGGTGGAGAACAGGCAGTTGCTGGCACAGGTTTCAGTTGTACACCTTGTGCTGGTGGTGGATTGGGGTGGTGTGCTGGAGAGATATGTGTTAGTGCACTGGATGGCATTTGAGACGGACGGAGAAAATTGTAGCTGTGAGGATAAAAGGGATGGATGGCTATTGCTAGGCCATTCTTATTCTATAGAAGCATAATGAACAGCTGAGGGCAATAACAGGCTGTGGGAAACCAGGTGTGGCCTCTGGATGCACGGGAACTAGTTTTCATGACTTGCAGCAGGATGGCTGAGAAAGCTGAGGCCCAGGCACAGGACTTAGTAGTCTGGATGGATAGACATCAAAGACAGTTGCCAATCAAGGCAGGTCTGTTACGCAGGAGTCAGGGTACTTTTTGGGAAAACCCAGGATCCTGACAAGTGAGGTAGAGGCATCTGAATGGATACTGCTTACTCTGCAAACTCCTGAACTTTCTGAGCCTGCAGTCGTAGCCCATTGCTCTCTGGTAAGGGCAGATACTCCTGCCCTGCCTCCAAGCTAGGTGACAGTAGAGAATCTCTCCAGGCAACAGGTGCCTCCTTTAGGACTTGTCCTACCTCCAGGCTACTAGGTCTTGAATTAGAATTAAAAAACTATAATTCAGGTTAAGGAAAACTAAGCTGGAGAGGTGCTGGGCCTTCGGAGAGGAAGAGAGTCTACCCCAAAGGAGCTGCAAGAATTGGCCAGCAAGGACTGGAAGGAGCTGGAGGAGTACATGAGACAGGAATCAGGGTGAAGATCAAGAGTCAGATCATAAACTAGGGGAGAATTTAATAGCACCCACATTGGGTCCTTAGGTTGGTGGATAAGAGCTATCTTAATAGGATTTAATAGGTTGGGATCCTGGAAGATGGTATGAACTCGCTACCAGGATGGCTTCTAGAAGCATGGAAAAAGCAATGGTTAATTCTGAGCAGGGTTGAAGTGCGACCATATTATTGTGACAGTATGGAAGAAAGGGTTAAAAGTTGAAGGAAGAGGATATGCTGGAATGGATAGATTATCTTTGGTTGGACAGTCTACCAGATGATTATGTTTCATAGGAGTATGAAGCCATAAAGACATGTAACTGATGAGAAGGGCACAAGGGCTGCTAAGTATTTGAGTAGTAAATGTAGGCTTCTGGTGACAATAGAAACAAACTATTACAAAGTTTAGCTTGCTGATGGTTTATGGGTAATAAGAACCTCAACTAACAGTGTCTGAGTGGCAGGGGATCACAGTTATCATTATGACTATGAAGGTGAGAATGGCTAGCTATTAGGAGAGGGGGATCTGACCTGCCAAGAGTTAGGGAGAAGGTTAATAAAAGAGACCATCCTTAGGGGCAAAATTACTGGGTAGTCAGTAAGAGCACTACTCAGTTTGTACCATTAGACAACATCAAGGATGGATAACACGGAGGCTGAAGGATGGTTATCCAATAAAAAACTGTCATCCATGGCTCAGTTTGTGAACCTGAGTCGGCACAATGCCTGGGTTTTGGAGGCAGCAGATATTTCACACCTAAGAATAGTGTTCTGATCCATTTACCAGATGATGCGAAAGGCTGCCCATTTTGAGTTGGGTCCACTGCAGGGAAGAGCTCTGTAGCAAGTCTAGATCACAGTGGCAATAGCCCTGCTTTCTGGGTCACAGGGTAGATGCTACTGTATTGGAAATCACCGTGGGGCAAAGGTGTCTTGTGGCATGTGTGGCAAGCTGCAGTAGGAGAACCAAAATGCCGCCTCCCTGGGGTTCTAAAGGAAGGTCATGTCATCTGTATTTACAGACTTAGACACCTCCTGGGCTTCAATTTAGCAAAGTGGGTGTAGTTACCACCACAGCAAAATGTCACTGTCAGCAATAGATGAATACATCCTTGCTTTATGAGGCAGGTCAGACCAGCCATTCTAGAAAGACCTACATGGCCTCATCCAACATTATCAGTACTGAGGGCTGATGGAGTGTTCAGTGAGATGAGACACCATCTAACATTATGTCAGGTCGGGGTATCATCTTTAAAGAAAAGGAGGGGCAGGAATAGGCCTTGTAACCATGGGATCCAAGGGTATCACATACCCTGCCCCCCAGAAACTTCTTCCCTGAGGATATGTGGTCATGGTGTGCTGAAGACACTGAGACGGCAGCTCGGAGGCAATACTCTGCAAGGATTTTATATCATCCTTCAAGTCGCAGATTCTCACTGAATCAAAGACACTTCTATAGACAATCCATGTGTGATGGGTTGGATAGAGTACCCTTTTTGGCTTTTTATGTCCAGAGACCAGGAGGTTTGAGAAGAGATCAGCTTACGCAGAGATAAGTGACTCTTCATCAGGAGGGAGTAGGGCTGTTCTTACATGATGGTGACATGAATATGTGTGGAATCCAGATGATTCGCATGGGTTTTCTAGGTGTTCCTTTGCCCACTCATGATCATAAATGGACATGGTGAACCACCCATGGTGAACCATCATGCCTATGAAGGGCATGATGACTAGATCTCTGGGGGATGATGGTCTGGCTTAAGCCACAGATGAGCAGAGGTAGTAGTAGTCAGGCAATCCCTAGGGTCAGCACCACTGTACAGCTGCCTAGGCGGGATCCAGCCCCCCTCCCCCCCTCCACCAAGCAAAGCATGCATCTGATGCTAGAGCAACTGGTTTGGCTATTTGGGCTCAGTCTGGCCCAATTGTGACAAATAGCTATGAAGCTAATATCTCTGTACAGAACCTAGGAGTTGACACTTAATGTGGGGCAAATGTATTTTTCTCCTCTTAATTTTGGTCATGGTTTGGCAAACTCTTTGCTGGGATATTGTAATGATGCGTGCAAGGGTGACCTTTCTGAGCCACCTACAAGCTTCTGCTCATGCAGAATGTATTACTTCATTTCAGAACACGAATAGACCATAGAGCATCCACACCTGTGCTTTAACTAGGACGATCCTGGTTACTTCTTTTCCTAATGGGAACAATTCAGAGGATGAAAGTTAATACATAAATCCTTAATCATATTTTGTGGAATCAGTACAATGGTAAATTAGACATAATTTAATGTCTACTTGAAGCATTTTTAAATAAGGAATCAGAGTTAAAACAGTGTTTCTGAAGAATCTTTGTGGGAAGGTAAGATAATATGCTTACTGCAATATGCTAATTTTCCTATAGTGCATTGAGAAGCATAGCCACAAGCCTCTCCAGACTCAATTCTTTCTCCTCCACTCCAGACATCTACGGGCTCCTTCTGGGTCTCATCTCCGTGGTGACTTGTAAATTCACTCAAGGCAGTAAGTTGGGGCAATTGTAAGGCTCATCTTGTTTCTTATCTCTTAGGGATCACCATCCCCTTCATTACTTAGTGTCCTATGTCTTAAAAACTATGATTCCATGTATTTTGTCCTCCCTGCTCCCCACACCCCCCCCCCAAGCTTTTATTGGAGAGTAAATCTGGTTTACTCCAGTCAGGCTGATGTGAAGTAACAAATTCTGTAGAGCTGTCTCTTCTCTGACATATTATTTTCCATCCATGTTTGGAAGGATTCTTAATATCAGTATTCTTAATATTATTTTTTTAAGGTTAGAAGGATTTTTTTTTTTTCGTTTCAGTGTTCCAGAATTCATTGCTTACACACCACACCCAGTGCTCCTGCAATACGTGCCCTCCATAAAACCCACCACCAGGCTCACTCAACCCCCCAACCCCCTCCCCTCCAAAACCCTCAGGTTGTTTTTCAGAGTCCATAGTCTCTCATGGTTCACCTCCCCTTCCAATTTCCCTCAACTCCCTTCTCCTCACCATCTCCCCATGTCCTCCATGTTATTTGTTATGCTCCACAAGTAAGTGAAACCATATGATAATTGACTCTCCCTGCTTGACTTATTTCACTTAGCATAATCTCTTCCAGTCCTGTCCATGTTGATAAAAAAGTTGGGTATTCAGTTTTGTTTTTTTTTTTTTGTATTCAGTATTTTTAATCTGCCAAGGAAAGAAGGGATGACTAAAATCTAGTTGTAGTATCGTATCTATTCCTAACTCTGTTGACTTAGTTATATTAGTAATCTTGCCTTTAAAAAAATCTTGTCAGTGGTCTTCCATCTGCAAAATAAGAATAATTCTTACTACTAAGTTTATATTTAGCTGATATCAGTCATAGAAATTACATTCATTGCAAGTTTGACGTAAGTTCATGTTTTTATTTGTAAGGAGAAATGGCAACGAGTGATAGGTATTTTTTTCCTCAGGGATCATTTTTTTGTTTGTTTGTTTGTTTTCTCAGAGATCATTTTACAGTGAAAAACTCTGGCAGCATAGTTTTTGCCTTCACAAATACTTTAACAAAAGTCTGCCAGCATCTTTCCCTTAAGGGAAAATATTTTGACCTCCTCTGGTAAAAACAGACTGTGTGGTTAAGTGACAGGTATGTAGTCAGGTCCCCAGTTATAATTTGAGTTGCTTCTTGAACACAGGCCTTCACACAATGTGACCAGTGATCCTACTCCTAAGGACCCTGCTTCATACTACCCTTGTCTTAGAGCCAGAGTTCCGATCTCTGATTTTGAATTAAAAAGAAAAAAAGATTGTTAACCTAAATTAAGTTTTAATAAACAAAACTAATAACAGAAACATCCCTAATTAGATTCTGGAGTGGAAGCAAGAAACCACCCAGAGCCAAAGAGACAAAAATTATCCCTTCAGGACTTTATTTTGGGCTTTCATATACATGTGACCACATGGAACCAGATACAAATTTAAAAGGTAGATAAACATATAATATTTAGCAATTTAGATCAAGTTGCATGTACAGTCTTCAGTATTAGTAATTATATTGTTTTTTAGGAAATGCAATTACTAATCATTGTTAGGTCTCTCAATTTCCTGGTGACAATGCTTCGGGTTAAAACGTCAAAGAACATTTTTCTACAACACAGCTCTGTCTTTGCTGAGTATCATCATACCAAAACAATTGATGGGATTCTCTTTTATTCAAGGCTTTAAATGTGAGTTTATTTCCTATCCACCCATACTCACTCACACACACATTAATGTAATGTTTACCTAAGGTTTCCAAGTATCTCAGTGGGCATTTATACTTGTAGATCCGGTCCAAGATCTGAATACCTTGAACTTACTTGCCAAGAGCTATGTATGTTGTTAAGGCTAACACCTGGAAACTGTGTTTAGAATCTGTCAATTACCAAGATTCCCCTAAATAATTTCTTACTACGAGCCTGATTTCCTTAAATAAAACATATGAAGTAAATATCTACCATAAAACTGTTAGGGAATATCTGAAATGCCATTAGATTTGTTGGGGCCATTCAGTCAAGAAAATGAAGTGAAGTTAAGCTAGCTATCTTAAAATTATACTTAAAAAAAAAAAAGACTACACTAGAAGTTGTTTCATAAATTTCATCAACTTCAAATGCTTTTGTGGTTTACAGTGATGTGTCACATATTAGTTCCTTGCAGCCTTTTTCATTTTGACCTTCGTTTGTATCGGGTAACAGGGTTTTCAGGGGTGTGGATCATGGTTGTATAATTCACAGTGGGAAAATATCCAACAATAAGATCAAATCCATACAACAAAGCATAGTGAACACAATTGTCTTGATTTGAACATGAGCAAAATTCTCCCCAATACAACCATGATGCCCAGCTTCCAGAGGCACGTAGGCAAACTTCTTTCCTGATGCTGGATTGTCCTGTAAGGAGCAATCAAGATTAAAGTCCAGATGTTCTACCCAGGAGTGTTTCAGTCTTTGGTTAACAGACGGAGTAACACACGCCCGATGTCCTGGGGGAATGGTATACCCTGCCACGGTTTGAGGAATTTTGGCCATTCTCATCATGGTCATTATAGGAGGTCAAAGTCTTCATGTTTCCTTTATACAGAGTCCAAGGAAATTTAGATCCTTCAGCTCATCATAAATTAAAGGAGGCAGATCTTTACAGGCTGTTTTCTGTTCTAAATGTGTTTTTTTTTTTCTTGAAGTGTTTGTCTCTGACCAAAAAGAAGCACATCCAGGCATCTGTTGTTGAGTCTGTATGTTGCCCTGCCAGGAACAGTCCAGTAAGCAAGCCTGCTACCTTATCGTTTGTCAAAGGACATCCATCTTTGTAAGTAGAATCTAGTAAAATTTCGAGAGTGTCATCAATTTCTTCTACTGACTATCTGCATTTCCAGATTGCTTTACAGAAAATATTCTTGATCTTTCAATGACCTTTGTCCCTGTATCTGAAATAAGACAAAGGGAGCCAACCTGGCACCAGCCAAGCCACGTGGCTAAAACCTGCATCCCAATCTACATATAGTTGTGCCACACTCTCACTGAGTTGACTTCTGGTTTCCTTTCCATTTAACAATGGCTGGCTGTTAAAATGATGAGCTCAGAGCTTCAAATGAATTTTTTTCTCCACTTTATCCCCAACTTGGAAAGTATTCTTTTGTTTCCTTTTCAGTTATGTAAACGTGTTGTTTAATGTGGGCCATGTTAAGGCCACTTTTTAACATTTTCTTCTGCTCCAAAAAAATATAAATAACTAAAAAGAAAGAAAGAAAGAAAAAAAAAACTGGATTAGGCCCATCCTATGCAACTCCCTTCCCAAACACCGGTGTTGTTAGATGACTGTAGACATCTTCGGCATTCAGGTCTTCATATTTACCAGTAAGAAATAGTGCAGCAGCAGCAGCGCCCAGAAGGTAAGTAAATGTCTTGCCCTCCAGGGTAAAACTACAGGTCCATACTTCTCATGCATTTCCTAGAGATTCAGTTGGACTTTTCCCAAATCCTATGGCATATCCACGGAATGGAACTGGAGAGAAAATGTATGGTGGACACTTCTTCATGGCTGGCAGGGGAACCAGGTGGCCGAAGGCGAGGCAGAGCAGGTCGACTAGGCCAAGTGTCAAGGTGCTGGCGATCAGCAGTGGGGGTGGGAGATAGGAGATTGCCGCTGGTCACCCGCCCCACAGACTGCCCTAGCACCGGCCGCCTGCAGGAAACCCAGCACCACCATCATGACCCTGCAGCAGGTAATAACGGTTTATGTGAGGACGCTGGAGCCTGAGGTGCCCCCATCCTCCCAATTGATGCAGCCAGAGAAAATAGCAGATGGGGGTCTAGAGGCAGCCTGGACCCCTGGGTCTCCTGATCTTTGATTAAAAAAAAAAAAAGACTCTTAAAAGTTACACTTTCATATTCAGAGAAGAAAAATCCCAAGGCTAATTTGGTGAGATTCCTGTAGTTTTGATGGATCTTTTGGGGAGCATTTTTTTTCTTATTTCTATACCTTAAAGAAGTTAAGCTCTATGGCTCTGCGGTGTCTGAGAGGAAGGGATAAATAGATGACCAGCACTCCGTAGATCCTCAGTGGGTTTCAATGTTAGAAAGAACCCTAAGTCCCTCTAGTTCTTTACCCTATTCAGGAGTCTTCATAGATCCCTGGCTGAGTTTATCCAGACTATTTAAATACTGTGCTCTTCTTCTTCTTCTTCTGCCTCCCCCTCCCCCCGCCTCCTTCTTTTAGAACTGCGTATAGGTTTGTCTGTATCTTAACAGGAAATGAATATGATCATATACAATAAAGTTTGTTAACTTAATCATATGTACCTGACTCATGGCTGGATCTTTAGATTTTTGGCAGCGTTAAAAATCTTAGCATGGTAGGCAGAATAATGGCTTCCCAGAAACGTCAATGTCTTAGTCCCGGGAATTTGAATATGTTATGCTACATTGCAAGGATGAATTGAAGTAGCAAAGGGAATTAAGCTTGCTAACCAGCTGATTTTAAAATAGAGAGAGTATTTTAGATTATCTGGATGGGCCTAGTGCGATCAGAAATGCTCTTAACATTGGAAGCGGGAGGCAGAGGAAGAGGTCACAGTGCTGTGGTGGGAAAAGGACTCCAGTCTCCCTTGCCGGCTTTGAGTAGCAGGGAGGGGACCCTGAGCCAGGGAATGCAGGCAGCTTCCAGAAGCAAGACACGGCAAGGGGACGGATTCTCCCCTAGAGCCTCTGGAGAGGAAGGTTACCCCACCAATGCCTCAATCTCTGCGCAGGGAGACCTGCGTCAGACTCCTAACCTACAGAACTGCAAGATAATAAATTTGCATTGCTTTAAGCCACTAAATTTGTGATTTGTTACAGCAGCAGCAGAAAACTCACCGACTGAGTTCTCTCTGAAGCCTCAATTTCGCCTGTTTCATGTGATCACAGGATCAAATGTGTTCACATAGAAGAGTTGTTATTGCCAAACAAAATTAAATGCTCTCAGAGTTGACTCTGAAGTAGTAATTAGCTAACCTATGAGTTAGGTGTGGACATTTATAACAATACAACACCTCAAAAAAAAAAAAATTAGAGGGTTGCCTGGATGGCTCAGCTGGTTAAGCGTCTGCCTTTGGCTCAGGTCATGATCTGGGGATCCTGGGATTGAGTCCTGCATTGGGCTCCCTGCTCAGCGGAGAGCCTGCTTCTCCCTCTGCCTCTGCCTACTGTTTCGCCTGCTTGTGCTCTCTCTCTCTCTCAAATAAATAAAATCTTTAAAAAAAAAAAAAAGAAAAAAAAAGTAGAGGGTAGAAAGCAGGAAGTCCTCCACAACATTAGCACATTTTCTGCAAGTGTTTACATTCATGAAACTTAAAACTGACTCATGGGACACTCTACTTTGGAATGCTGTACAAGGGCACAACGAAAAAACAAAAACAAAAACTGTTAAATTGTTGATACTGGCAGTCACCATGGCTGTTATATTTAGTTTCTAGAGTTCTTTATTCAGTACTGCCAAGAGCTTTTTGTAGACGAAGGACTAAGTCATTAATGAAATCTCAAAACGAACTCAATCTAAACGTTGGTGAAGAAAGATTTCATTACTTAAGAATTTCCCTGGGCTGGTATGTGTGAGAATCACACTTGAGTGAATATAGACAGTGTGTAGAGAGAGAAGAAATGCTCCGGGACTGCTTTTCATATTTGAGACTTGCACAGTCCTGAGAATATAACTGTGGCCTCCCACGAGTCCATGGGATCTACCAGTTGGAGGGCAGACCTCTTTTTGTGCAAAACCTATGAGCTAAGCACAGATATAAAAGACAGTAAAAATAGCCACAGACTCATGCAACCATACAGAGAAAAATAGTTTTACATAATTGATGCCAGAAATGACTACCCTATAGTGGAATCAAAATTATAAATATTCTGGGTACACACACACATAATGCTGTTTTAAAAAGTGAGATTTACATGTTACCCGTGTAATAACTTTATGAGTTGGTATATTGTGTATTATACAAAGTTAGTATAAAGGGTTCTTTGTTTACTTGATTCTAATCTTTGATACCCAGTTTTTCTCCAGCTCTGAGAGAAGAAAAGCGTTTTAGAAACACAAGGCAAGCAGGGCTCACATAGTCTGTAGGGTTCTGACCTTTAAGGGTGTGGTGCAACCGCTGTCTAAGCCCGAGGTACTGGATGAGCTCATCGAATTATCTAACTTGGCTGATGGAATCTCCATTTTTAAAAAGAAATGTATTTAATGCCTCTAGACAATCACTAAAAAATAGTGTTATTGAAGCTTTATTGTCCTGGAAACTCTTTTTGTTGGATAAAAGAAAAGTTTAAAGAAAATATTTTTTTTTCCTCTAGAATTTCAGTCTAGTAGGCCGCCCAGGCCTCTGAACCCAGCTTTGAACTTGAGTCTAAAGAAAACGTTTGATCTTCTTTGTCTTTCAACTTGACAAAATGTCTGTCTTCTTTGAAATTCCCGTTTTGTTTTATGTGTGCTTGTCAATGTGTTTTAGAAATGAAAAGCTCTTGGGGGTAAGGTATGAGTCTTTTTGTTTAACCTTTGAACGTCCTCCTAAGTGCCTACTCTACTAGGTTGGCATTCCAAAAATATTGCTCATTAAAATGCTCGTTCTCCCTATAGTGGTTTGGAAGTGATCTTAGTAGGTGTTGGATTTAGCTTCTTTACTTAGAGGCTTCTAAATACAAAAACATTTCATTTCCTTCAACAAATATTCTTGAGGCACTTCTGCGTGGCAGTAATTAAAGTGCTTTGAAAGATGAACCCACATAGCTTATAATATGATCAAGTTGTGTGGTTGATATATAAGAAACTTAAAAAGTGATTCATGGGTTAAAAAATATGTATATTCTCTTACCGGGACAAGAAAACCTAACTTGTTGCCAAATGATATTACTCAGTGAAATGACCAAGCCACACCAGATTCTAGCCCTATAATAGCTACCCTTCCTTGAATGAAATAAATATGCAGAGAAAAAAGCAAAGTTATATCTTATTAATCAGGTGGGGATTTTGCCTTAATTCTGTGCAGAACCCTAGTGACCTAGACTTAACGCTGTGAGAAATTCTTTCCTAAGCACTACTGGCCTGAAATGCCCACTCAGTGTCTCTCTTCCATGAAAGTAGGGTGTGTGGACAGGCAGGGCGGGTGAAGAAAAGCCGAAATAGGAACCAAATGGTCGTAACAGAGAAAAATATAGGGAAGAAATATCTTTTATTAAAATGTGTCCCATGAGTCTACATAGAATAACAAGGATAGCCCAGGCCTCGTTCTAAATGATCTTCTCCAACGCAAGGATTAACTTTTAATAGGAGGCCTCTGATGTTGCCTTCATATTTTGGAAATAAATTAGAAGCATGACCGTTTTGATTTTAGATCAAAAAACTTGTCCATCGGCTTTCTGCCTTGGCAGGAAACCTATTTCAGCTGAAGACTCACCATTAGAGGGAATGTATTAGCTGCTAAGATAGCCATTAATAAGTAAGGATATAATCATGTGTAGTTCAAGTAAATGCATTTGCATCACACTTTGGACTACCTCTTGAATAATAAGGCATTCACTGATAAAATCAGAGATTTTGCTTTCCTCCCTGGCATTTGTCATTTACTCAATTTTCATTTTAAAAAAGGCACTTATTTTGGCTGGCCTTCAGAGAATGTCTGACTCCCCAGCTTGCTGATGTCTTTTAATGCCAGAGTGCAACACTGCCTGTGACCTTCATTTATATTTCAACCATAGGCTAAGTCTAGAAATAGACATCAGAGCCTACTGCTATGTTAGCAAACTCCATCACAGAGACATCATTTTTAAGGATAACTGAAAAGTTTTGTTCTTAACGCTAAGGGAAAATAAAGAAAACCAACACGACTGCGGCAGACAGTGAGAAAGACCCGCTACCCATGAGAAGGGGAATGAGGGCTCTTTGGTCCAGTACTGGGGGGTTCTGGGGAAACCTTAAAGCCTAAGGCAGAAATGACTGGTGGAGTAGCAACCACACATGCAGCTTTTAACAGTGGGAGCAGATACTCCAAAGTACCTAAGAGAATATTATAGTATGTGATGTCACCCGCCTCGTCCCTTCTTCTTACTGCCACTCTGGCTTTTACCCTTCCATTGTGCCCATTTCTCAGAGACTACTTTGAACGAGTATACCAGTGATCACCAACGCTGCCCCCAATGCTGTCAGCTCCTTGTTTGTATTCTTAGCCTATCTTCAGTATTTTACACTGATGGCTACTGGTCATTTTCCTCAAATGTTTATCCTTTGGTTTCCACCATATCCCACTCTTCCAGTTTTCCTCTTGCCTCCCTGACCATCCCTTCTCCTTTCCCCCTTCCTGACCATTGTTTCCCAGTGAGAAGATCAAAAGAAAAAGTATTTAAAATTTGTTTTGGCCACTGAAAAATACACACTTTGAGGGGTATAGATAAACTAGCTAAATATATGCTTACTTGTTAATTTGATTGCCCATATTGACATTCACACATTCATAGAATAATATACAATGGAGAGATATTAATTTTTCCATTCTCACATTTCACGAAATAACTCTATGCAAAATCTTATATGTGTCCTTCAGTGTCAGTTTCTGTTTTCAGTAGAGCCATTCCCAGTCCTTGAATATAGTTTCCCTGAATTCATCCATTTAAGATTAAGCCTTTTGGAATTTTGAATGATACTGTCACTGGAAGTGTTATTATCCTGTTAGGGACATTGGTACAAGATTATTTGCACAGCATCAGGACAGCAGTTTTTTCATTTGTCTTGTAGATGCCTATTTATGATCTCCACAATGTAATCACTATCTTTCTTTAAATAATTGCAATAGGTTTGCTTATAAGGATACCTAATACTTATAATTGTGAGGTCCTACCTTCTGGAATAATTAAATAGGTATTTTATTTATAAGGCCTGCGTTTTATGAAAGGTGGCTTCCATCAGCACGTAAAGCTAACATTAATTGAAGTCCTTTGTGTCTGGACAAAAGATCAATTTTCCTAAATATTACTTTGATTTTCAAATAGAATTATCTGCTAACCTGAGTTTTTGGTGTCCTTGAGATTTGTTTGTTGTCACTTTGCACAGAAATTGTGTTGATTTATGGCTTAAAAATATAATTAATTTAATATGTTGTGTTAAATTATAATGCCTTTTGTCCCTTAAAGTTCAGCTCTTAAATCTCTTCATTCTATTTATAAATATAATAAATGTTAACAATCTCTTTTAAGGAGTTTTTGAAAAATGTTTGTTTCTGTTTTTAAGCTTAATAGTTAATAAAATATCTTCAAATATTTTAAACAGCCTTTATGAATTTAATCTATGGGGCTCCTGAGTGGCTCAGTCGTTAAGCATTTGCCTTCAGCTCAGATCATGATCCCAGAGTCCTGGGATCGAGGCCCGCTTTGGGCTCCCTGCTGAGCAGGAAGCCTGCTTCTCCCTCTCCCACTCCCCCTGCTTGTGTTCCCTCTCTCTCTGTGTTTCTCTCTGTCAAATAAATAAATAAAATCTTAAAAAAAAAAAAGAAATAGATTTAATCTATTTAATTTCATTTTGTACTACTTTTCATTATATGGCTTTAAAAGACAAACAGTCCCAAGTACTAAAAAAGTTGTATAAATCTAACAAAACAAACTTATACATATGATGAAATTCTAGTTTCAAATATTCCAATACCATAATGTAGTAAAATGCAAACTCCAAATCCCAAAATATAAATTAGTTCTGGACTTTAAATTGTCAACTCAAACAGGTCAAATTTTTGTAATCATTACAACCACAGTATATCACATATGCAGAAACTTTATTTTTTTTTAAGAATTATTTATTTGTCCTACAGAGAGAAAGAGAGAGAGAGAAGAAGGAGAGGAGCAGAGGGAAGGGGAGAGAGCATCTCAAGCAGACTCATGCTGCGCACAGAACCCAAAACAGGCCTCCATCCCACAACCCTGAAATCAAGACAGAGCTGAAATCAAGAGTTGGTGACTTAACTGCCCTGCAGATTCCTTCTTTATCTATATCTATATCTCTCTCTATATATTTTTTATTTGTTTATTTGACAGACAGATCACAAGTAGGCGGAGAGGCAGGCAGAGAGGGAGGAAGAAGCAGGCTCCCTGCTGACCAGAGAGCCCGATGTGAGGCTCAATCCTAGGACCCTGAGATCGTGACCTGAGCTGAAGGCAGAGGCTTTAACCCACTGAGCCACCCAGGCGCCCCCGCAGATTCCTTCTTTTTTTTTTTTTTTAATATTTTGTTTCTTTATTTGACAGAGATCACAAGTAGGCAGAGAGGCACGCAGAGAGAGAGAGGAGGAGGAAGCAGGCTCCCCGCTGAGCAGAGAGCCTGATATGGGCTTGATCCCAGGACCCTGAGATCATGACCTGAGCTGAAGGCAGAGGCTTTAACCCACTGAGCCACCCAGGTGCCCCTGCAGATTCCTTCTTAAAAAGAAAAACAGCAATACTCCAGTCTTGGTTCTCTAATCTTCTTAATCTTAGTTTTATAACTTATTGGAATTGAAAAGTAAGTGTTTATTTAGGAAGAAAGTTACTGAGGTCATTTACTATAAACCCATTTAATATATCTGGGTTTTATGAACGGACTGAAGCCAATTTGTTATTTTTTGTAAATGTTTATTGTCACTTTCTGTCATCAGGATATAATGCAACAAGTGTCAGGCTAGATTCTACCCACCACACCAATGTCTTCTAGTGAAAAATCACATCACAGTAATGTTACCTGTTCTGTAAGTCTCTTGAAGTCATAGTCCTGTTCTTTTTGGTGTTCAACAGCCTTTCACAACAAGGTTTACCTAAGGCAAATTCAGCAATATTCTTGTATCAGGATTTGGCTTATCATCTTAGATTCTAACAACCATGAATCTTCAGAACCAGCAACTGGACAGATGATTTTGGGATCCAGTCTAGGGTGCTATACCTTAATATATAGTGTTTCTATCTGTCAAATAGATAAATAAAATCTTTAAAATCTTTAAAAAAGATTTTAAAATCTTTAAAAATCCAGGACTCTGGATTTTCATTCAACCAAATGTTGGGGGAAATGTCTTTATAAAATTCTGAACAATCTAAAGAATATTCTAAACAGCTCTATACTTTTCCTGCATATCACCAATTTTTGCCAGTGAGAGGCTTATTTCTTACATGCATTATGCGGATTATCAAAGCGCAGCTATTGCTAAGAGCTAAACAAAGTTGAAGTACAGTTATTAGCCACCCCAAGAATGTGAACTTTCCAATTAAATGATGGATAACTTCATTTGAAATGTAAATTCCTGATATAGGCCTCTCCTAGATATAGACTGGACCTAACATAAATTTATATTACACTGGCTATATTCAACAATTTAAAATAAATTATAGGGCCACCTGGGTGGCTCAGTTGGTTAAGCATCTGCCTTTGGCTCAGGTCACAATCCTAGGGTCCTGGGATCAAGCCCTGTAATGGGTTCCCTGCTCAGCGGGGAACCTGCGTCTCCCTCTTTGTCTGCCATTACCCCCTTCTTGTGCTCTCTCACTCTCAAATAAATAAATAAATAAATAAATCTTAAAGAAATTATAAGTACTCATTAAGGAAGTCAGTTACCATCCTAATTAATTGAGTTTATGTGCATTGCAGCCATGAAGCTGACTGTCAGTCACTAAAATGGGATATACCGACCTTCATTTATAGCTGCTATCTCAATGACTCTGTAAGTCAAAGCAGATACATAGCTTTGTTCTTTTGATTCATGATTTATATGCTGCACAACTCTTTTTTGTTCTCATGTCCTTTTTGGCCTCGCACTTGACTGGATTTTCCATTTTAGCACTCTTTGGGATCCTAAGGAATGCAAATACCTTTCTGTTTAACTTTAAAGATCTTTCAATTTGATACAATCCTTTGTTCTTACGTGCAATCTCAGGATTCTCGAACTCTTATGGATATTTCTATTAATTCTGCACATTCCTCATGGCTTTCTCTGACTTTTGATAATAACTCATAAGGTCAGATATAATTGTTATTATACCCCATCCTGTGAGACATTCAATATAGGAATGACTTCTCTTCTGAGTGATCATTTTTAGAAGAGAAAAAAACAGGCAGTATTTCCGTGCATGTGGTATATAGCAAAATCCCCAAACTTATATGTCCAACCTGACACCTTCCTGAATTCTAGAGTTGTATTTCCAACCATCCAACCATTGAATTTTGGACCCACCTGTTCAATCACTGCTCCCTGTGTCTTTCTCATGTCGGCACAAAAGCACCACATTCATCCAATATCCTTAGGCCAAATACTTATGAGTTGTTCTTCATTCCGGTCTTTTTCTTTTTCATCCCTCTCACCCTGCCCATCACCAAGTTCTGTTGCCTCTGCCTGTAGAACAGATCCGAAATCAACCTTGTCCAGGTCACCATCATCCCCCAGCAGGACTATTTCAACATCCCATAAGTGGCCTTGCTGTACCCCTCTTGCCCCTTTATCATCCTTTCTTCATGCAGTGTTTGTTAAAATTGAAATTAGATCTTTCTCCTCTGCCCAAGACTCTCCAAAATTTTCTTACCACACATGAAATGAAATCCAAACTCCTTACCTTGTCTGCAAATGAGACCTTTGCGGATTTCCTGACCTACCTTCTAGCCCTTTCCTTACCCACTAGGCGCCAGTCAGAGAGCTTTTTATTTTATTTTCCTCAAATTCACTGAGCTGGTTTCTGCCACAGGGCATTTGCCCTAGCCCTTCTCTCTGAATAGAGCACCATTTTCTCTTATTATAGGAAGATTGATTCATTTTGGATAATTAGAATTTCAGTGTAAATTTACCTCCTTAGATAAATATCTCCTGCCCATCTAATCTAAAGTAGCCCTTATCACTGTCTTTCATTTCACTCTATTTTAATTCTGTCCATTATACTTAGCAATATTTATTTTTTTCATGTTCACCATTTCTCTTCTCCAATAATACATGCAGATAATGTTTATTTCATTCACTACCATAATGCCAGGGCATATGGGGTATGATAGGCATTCAGTGCATATTTTTTTGTGTGTTTAAAGATTTTATTTATTTATTTGTGGGAGAGGGAGAGCGAGAGCATGTGCACGAGCAGAGGGGGAGCGGCAGAGGAAGAAGTAGACTCCCCGCTGAACAGGGAGCCCTGAAGCAAGACTCAATTCCAGGACCCCGATCATGACCTGAGCTGAAGGCAAATGCTTAATGACTAAGCCACCCAGGTGTCCTTCAGTGCATATTTTTAAAAGAATAAGCATTTGGAATATAACCCAGGTCTCAAGGTATCTACTGACAGCCTCTGTTGTACATCCCATAGGTACCTCATTATTTAACCCATAATTGTTTTCTCCTATGGCCCCTGTGATAAATACCATCAATCACCTGTCAATGTAATTGTCTTTTGATGCCCTCATAGATTAGGGGGCCCAGAAAAGATTACTCAGAGGCTACATTTTCTTAATATTTTATTTTTGATCTAGTCTACACATTTAATTATTATTATATTTATTAATATGACAATTTTAACTACTTATGTTTATTTTAACCATTTACTTAAATTTCTTTAAATATTCCAAACTACATTTAAATATCTATATTAAATTTCTTTTAAACATACTTCATCTGACTCATTAACAAACAAAACCTTCCCAAGTACTTAAATTCTTACAAGTCTAGAAAATAAAACTTACACATAAGCTGAACTAAGATTCTACATTCTTGGAAACATTCCGGTATTGCTTATGAAACTAGTAAAATTGTAATGTAAAACCCCCAAATCTAAGTCAACTACCATTTACACATTTTTATTAGAATTACAAAATTAATCAAAGAAGAAAAATTCCCTTAAACCTAAAATATCTAATATGCACAGATTTTTCCCCTTCACCGCAAAATGTTAATATTACATGTGGATTTTATTTACTTCATAATTTTGATACTTAAGTCAACTCTTCCTGGGGTTGAGAATATAATTATGTAATGTCATACAGTTTTGAGGTTACCACCCCAAGCGATTTTGAGGGTTCACTTCTCAGCCGGCTGAGGTTGCATACCAATAAGCAGTCTGGGCTGGAAGTGAGGTCTTACACTGCAAATGTGCAGGTGAACTTTGGTTTTTTTATGCCACCACCTGACAGTCCAACCCTTCGAGGAGCGATGTTAATGTCCTCCAGATGGGGCAGGCTTGATGTTTTTTCCTTGGACTCCACTTACACATTACGTAGTTCTCATATGTGATGAATTTGCAACCCCCTCACAACATTTGCAGCTCATTTTCCTCTCTGAATAAATTGGATTGTTTCTTTCTTTGCCTTGTAAAGTATTTAATTGTCATCTGATTGGATTCTGCATCTATTTTAAATATTTTTTCTCACTCTCCTTCTACAATTTCAAGGTCATGTTAATATCACCCCAAGGCAGAAACATGAAAATAAACCTGTCTTTTCATCTACCTTCCCCATATCACCTCTCTTGATTTTATCATTGGTCTCAAATTTATTCCCTCCTTCTCATTCTCACTGCCCTTGCCTTAGTTCAGGTTGTGATTTTTTTTTTTTTCCTCACTTGGACTTCTTGTTCTTCTCCACAACTATTCAGCCCCACTTAACATTCCACACGTTTGTCAAAGTGATTTTTCTTAAATGCAAATCTGCTCATATCATTATGCTTAAAATCTTTTCATAGTTGTAGGTAACCTTCAGGATGAAGTTTAAACTTCTTAGCATGGCATTTTCTTCTACCCATTTATTTCCCTTCCATCTTCCATCCATCAAACAGAGTTCCTACTCACTATGGGGTGTTCCATTTTGTCTCTCTTTCTATCTGGAAAACCTTGTTTATCCTTACATTGTCTTATTCCCCTACTCTCCCTACCACCCTATCTTTAGGTAGATTGACCTATGTCTAGTTCCTCAAATATGCTACCATCTCTCATGTCTTGGTTTTCCTCCAGAAGTTCCTTCTGTCCAGGATTCTTTTCCTTCCTCAGCCACTGGACTACATTGGACTCATTTCTCAAAGTTTAACTCAAGCAACAATTTCTCTAAGTATCTTCTAATCACTCGATTCCTTATTTGGGATTAGTTACAACTTTTCGAAGCTTCCATATAACTTATGCATATATATATGTGTGTATATATATGCATAATATATATAAGCATTATTATATTTATGCATAATATATATAAGCATTGTTATATATATATAAGCAGTAATTACAGTGTTGTAATTCGTGATTTTGTTGTCTGTCTCTTCAAATTCACTGAGTTTTTACCTCTACATCTTGAGTGTATAGAACAAATTAAACATTCTAAAAACTTCTAAAATAGGCAAATAAATAAATAAGTGAATGAGTGAATAAAAGATGCTCATCTCTCAGGCTGATTATGTTTGGTCACCAAGCCATTGCTAGGGATTATCTTTAACTGTTGCTTGACAATTCAAAAAGTTCACCTTCATCTAAGGGCTCAGGTTGGGTCTCAGTCTCTCATTTGAACAAGCAATATATAGACTGCAAAATCCTGAGGGGAAACTTGTATTTCTTTTCTGGGTTTTTTTTTTTTTTTTTTTTTTTTAAGATTCTATTTGTAAGTAATCTCTACACCCAATGTGGGGCTCGAACTCAGAACCCTGAGATCAAGAGTCACACTCTCCACTGACTGAAGCAACCAGGCACCCGAAAACTAGTATTTCTTGAGAGCACTTAGCACAAGGACCAAAGGTAGGAGACTGTTTTCTTCTTTATCATTCATACGCATTCAAAAGGCCTTAAAAAAAAGAAACTTAAAAAAAAATACAACACAGATTCAGAAAACCACACATATCAAATATGTGGATTGATAGATTATTGTAAACCAAACAACCATGTCAAAAAGTAGAATTTTTCAGGGCGCCTGGGTGGCTCAGTGGGTTAAAGCCTCTGCCTTTGGCTCGGGTCATGATCCCAGGGTCCTGGGATCCAGCCCCACGTTGGGCTGTCTGCTCAGCAGGGAGCCTGCTTCCCCTCCTCTCTCTCTGCCTGCTTCTCTGCCTACTTGTGATCTCTGTCTGTCAAATAAATAAATAAAATCTTAAAAAAAAAAAAAAGTAGAGTTTTTCTAGTTGCCCCAGAAAACCCTTCCATGTATCCCATCCTAATCACAATTTGCTCCCACCCCCAAAAGTAGGTAATCATTTAGGTAATCATTTATGTTTTAGAAAATTATTTTATTATCCCAACACGCATACTTACATACTGTATTTTTGCTTTGCCCATCTTTTTTTTTTTTAACTTTGACATATCTTTTAAATGTCTTTTCATCTCTAGTCTCCTCTTCTACTCCTTTTATTTGTTGGTAACTTATCTGTTGAAGAAGTAAGGCCGTATGACATGTAGAGTTTCAGACCATCTTGGTTTTTCTGATTTCATATTCTTGGTGAGGCTCTGTGTATTTTTGTGTCTTTGATGTTTCCTAAAATTGGCAGCTGGATCCAAAGCCTTAATCAGAATGATATTTGATCTCTTTGGCAAGACTGTAGGTGGCTTTATGTTCTCTCACCAAGAAACATATTTTTGCTAGTCTTTCTTTTGGACATGTCAGCGGTGATTGATACACATGGCCTAGATTTAATTCATTAGATGTTGCAATTCTTTTTTAAATTTGCTGGAATAGTTTCATAAAGAGATATTTTCCTCCTTTACAATAGGCTAACCAGTGGCACAGTTCATGTAAGAAATACATAATAAATGCTTGATTCTTTCTTTTCATTTTCTAGTTTCCAAAACAAATAGTTGATTCCCTGTTAGCCTTCGAAACTGACCAATTAATTTTAAAAAATGTATCATTGTGAACTTTTGGATTTAAAGATTTTACAGGTTGTAATCTATGCATTACTTACTCTTATTGAAGCTCAAAGTAACCGATCTCTGGCCAGCAGGGACCACTTCAGTTTGGCTCCCAAGTTGTTTGGGTATGACTCTCGTTTTCTCTGATAGCTTTCTTGCTATGTGGAGTGATAGACTGTTCCAGGCTTCTCTGGCACATTTCCTGCCTTGCATCTAAGATACCTCCCTCTAGGAAGAAATGATATTTTGAAACCACAGTTTAGGTGTTAGAGATGCTTATTGCTACCAGAATGGTCATGTTTCTGGCCAAAGTGACTATTTTTTAAAGAGCCAAGTTCTAAGAGTACTCAGTTTGTTATCCCAAGTGGATAGGGTTAGAAGGATTGGTATAAACTGCTTTCCTCTACCCTAAATTACTTTAGCTAACTGCAAATTTGTTGGAAATTTGCACCTCGTTTTGTCTACTTTTGAAATATGAATGCATTTAGTAACACCATGTCCCAGACAGCTATCTTCATGGTCATTACCAACCCGTGCAGGTCAGAGGCTATCGAGTTGAGAGTGAATTTAATGAAAACATAGCCCAGGGTTATCTCAGAGGCTGTCTTAAAACTTGCAGAGCTGTGCTCCTGAGCAAATTTTTTCTGGAAGCCTCAGGGCAATGCTTCCTCAACAAGAACCCTAATATAAATTGGAATTAAGCAAACATATACAGTGCAAGGGGAACAAGTGTATAGCTTATCACTTCACGAATACAAACAAATCTGATAGAATGAACAATTCTTGCCACAATCATTTCACCATTTGTATGGTTTTTACTAAATAAATATGTTTTAAAGAAATCAAATTTCTCATTTGGAAGAAACTTAGCTTCTCATTTCTTACACAACTGTTATGTCCTTGAGGCAAATATAAATATCCAAATGAGAATCCTTTTTTTTTTTTTTTTTTAGTAATAGTCTGTACATTGACTTGAGTCATACTGATTCTCAATTAAATGTTGAGATTAGTTGTTGAACAAATACTAACAGCTATGATTCATTAAGTACCTATCAAATGCTGGCTATTTTATGTATTTTTAAAAAGATTTTATTTATTCATTTGACACAGAGAGAGAGTGCACAAGTAAGGGAGTGGGACAAGGAAAAACAGGCTCCCGCTGAGCAGGGAGCCTGGTGCAGGGCTTGATCCCAAGACCCCAGAATCATGAACGCAGCGGAAGGCAGTCGCTTAACCAACTGAGCCACCCAGGTGCTCCATACATGTTTTGTTTTGTATCACTTTGTTTCTAGTTATTCTCACAGTAACTCTGAAATATACGTAGTCATTTCTCCCTTTTATGGATTAGAAAATGGAGGGGCGCCTGGGTGGCTGAGTTGGTTAACATCTGACTCTTGATCTCTGCGTGGGTCTTGATCTTAGGGTCATGAGATCAAGCTTTGCACTGGGTTCCACGATGTGTGTGGAGCCTACTTTAAAAAAAAAAAATGGAGGATGGTGTATTTGAAGAAACATAGCCAGCAATTTTGGATCTGAGAATTCATTTTAGGGCTCTTTGTTTTCAGAGTCCCATTTTTATCTACTTTCCCACACAGCTAGCCAGGCTTTGACCTCACAAACAGAAGAAATTGCATCTCCTTTCATGAGTAAAACAGAATTGTCTTTGTAGGCAATTCGTTACGGATGTCTCTTCTACCTCCTTGTTACCACTGATAAGAACAAAAATATAGTTGTAACATTTCCACAAATTATGAGAAGAATAGATCTTAATATTCTAAGTGGCTAAGAACTTCGAGTTAAAAACAGCTCACCAGCATTATCAAGTAGACAGTTGAGCATCTGCTAAACACCAGGCACTGTGGGAGACATCAAGAAAAAGGCGTGACACCTGCTCTTTAAAGACACCATAACCTATGAAGAAATAGAAGGGTCATAAATAACACAAGGTGTTTCCTGGCCGTCAGAAATTCAGGTGACAATTGCTGTGCAAAGGCTGTCTGCCTGGATTAAAAGATGTCTACACTGAAGTTGATGGGAGGGGGAGGGGTGAGTGGACCATGAAGGATTTTGACAGGATAGACGTGGGTGATTTGAGGCTGGGAGAGGAGTGTGAGTGAAGGAGCAAGGTCTCTCTCTGGGGGGGAAGAGCCATTCAGAGAGTGGAGAGAGGCCCTGGTTTTAGAGTCACACTGGGGAGGAAGAGTCACCACCACAGGTGCCTGAGCCTACACCACCACGCCCTTTATTGCTGCCACTTCTCAAACTTTGGACCCTTGCCCCATCTCACTCTCTGCAGATAAGCTTGATCAACTTTAAAGAGAAAAAGCAGTCTTAGATTTTAGTATGGAATGAACAAACCCACCAATATATGTACTCCTCGGCTCCTCCTTTTTCTTAGGGAAACAGAAAAAGTGGCTCTTCTAAGACTAATTTGTCTGCCTGCTTTAAATCCAATTTTCCTCCGCTCCCCACCCCCAATCCTTGCCCTACTTTTCTCTCTCTTTCTTTCAACTTCCCTCTCAGCTGGATTTTTCTGAGCTCAATTCTTCCCTATTTGCACATTCCCAATATAAATGAAAACTTCACTAGATTCTTGATCCCTGTCCAACTCCACCTTATTCCTCCTGCTCTGTCCTTCATAACCAAATTACTGGAAATTGTTGTCTATAAATCTGCCTTGATGTCCTCATACTCAGTCCTCTCAACTCTGGCTTCCTGAAGCCTCTCTCCACTGAAGTAGCTCTCCCTGAGTTCACTGATGACTTCATCGTGGCTAAGCCCTGTTGAGGATTTTCATTCTTGTCTGTACCAGTCAAAGTAGCTAATGCAGAGGTGCCTGGGTGGCTCAGTGGGTTAAAGCCTGTGCCTTGGGCTCAGGTCATGGTCTCAGGGTCCTGGGATCGAGCCCCGCATCGGGCTCTCTGCTCAGCGGGGAGCCTGCTTCCTCCTCTCTCCCTGCCTGCCTCTCTGACTACATATGATCTCTGTCTATCAAATAAATAAATAAAATATTTTAAAAAAAAAGGTAGCTAATGCAAACTTGCACAATGGGCAGACCCCTAAGTATCAGTGGCAATACAGAATAAATGTTCCTTTCTCCACCACGTAGTGTGATGCTGGTCAGATGGCCCCCTCCATCCCGCAGCTCTGCCATTTGGAATATCTGACTGATCTAACTATTCACTGCTGCTTGACAAACTACTCAAAATATAGTGGCTTAAAACAAGGTCAATATTCATTTTGTTCGTGGGTTTGCGATTTGGGCAGGGATTTATATATATAGTTTTTCTCTGTCCCACTCAGCATCTACTGGAGTAGCTCCAAGGCCAAGGACCAGGGTCATCCAGAGATATACTCCCCCATGTGTCTGGAGGTTGGTGCTGGCTGTAGCTGGGACCTCAGGGACGCTGTTGCGGGAACACCTACACGTGGTCTTCCCACATGGCTGCCGGGCTTCCTCACTGTGTGATGTCTCAGCAGGTATGACAAGAAAAGTATAAGGTGGAGCTGAATGCTCTTTCTTGACCCTGCTAGAAGTCATGGCGCATCACTGGGGCTGGCTACTGCACCACTGAGTGGAGTCCTTAGCAGCACTGATGCGTTAACTCTATTTCCTTATGAAACTTTTCTCTTTCCTTCTTCTTTATGACCTATATTCTCCTGGGCGGGCAGGGTATATATGGGAAACCTGTGCCTTTCTTTCACTTTTGATGTAAATCTCTTTGATGTAGCTCACTTTTATATTTTTGTTCTTAGGGCAAGACCCCAAATCTAGGATATGGTCTGACTCCATATACTTTTTCAATCTCCTCTTGAACCATGTTCTCTCTCTCTCTCTTTTAAACTTTTATTTATTTATTTTAGAAAGGGAAAGGGAGAGAGAGGAGGGAAGAAAGAATCCAGAGCAGTCTCAGCTGAGCATGGAGCCCCAAACGGGGCTCCATGGCAGGACCCTGAGATCATGACCTGAGCTGAAATCAAGAGTTGGATTCTTAACTGACTGAGTCACCCAGGTGATGCTCTTTTGATTTTTCTGTTCCAGCCATATGAGCTGTATTAATCTTTTATCTAGGCCACATCCCTCGCACACTGGGACCTCTTACCTAGCTGTATTCTCTTCTTGAAATGCTTTCCTTAGCTCTTGTGTGTCTTTTACAGGTAACTTCTCTTGCCTTTCAAGATTAGTTCAAATCTATCTATTATATACCCTCTAATACAAGCATCTATATCTGCCTTCAAAGCAGTAAGTGTCCTTATTTAGGTTGGTCTTCATCTCTACAATATACGCTCATTGAAAGGGACCTTCCTGGGTGCCTGGGTGGTTCAGTGGGTTAAGCCTCTGCCTTCAGCTCAGGTCATGATCCCAGGGTTCTGGGATCGAGGCCTTCATAGGGTTCTCTGCTCAGTGGGGAGCCTGCTTCCCCTTCTCTCTCTGCCTGCCTCTCTGGCTACTTGTGATCTCTCTCTCTCTGTAAAAAAAAAAAAAAAAAAAAAACAAAAAAAAAACTAAAAAAAAAAAAAGGGACCTATCTGTTAGAATAAGCAGGTATTAAAATCCAGCAGAGATAGGGGTGCCTGGGTGGCTCAGTGTGTTAAGCCTCTGCCTTCAGCTCAGGTCATGATCTCAGGGTCCTGGGATCGAGCCCCAAATCAGGCTCTCTGCTCAGTAGGGGGCCTGCTTCCCTTCCTCTCTCTCTGCCTGCCTCTCTGCCTACTTGTGATCTCTCTCTGTCAAATAAATAATTTAAAAAAATCCAGCAGAGATAAAGGGAGGTGCCGTGGCACTGAGGTTCTTCACCCCATCTTCTCTATTCTATAGAATGCCAACTTCCTGGGGCCCCACTTAGAGTATGAATATAGTAGGAAGTTGTAGCCGCTTAGCCTTGCAGACTGTGGAGACCTGTGTGCCTCCAGCAAGTAAGTCCACCAGGACTCTGAAATTTAATTGAGTTGCCTTTATGTGCTGGCAAGGGGACATGTTCACTGACTCCAAGGGTCAGTGCTATATCTCTGAGTGTAGCAAAAAGTGAGCAACTGACATACATCAGATTAGCTCTCTTAAATTTGGTTATTGTGACTGCAATGGCAGAATAGCAGGATGAAAACTTGTTGTGATCAAAATCCTTATGGAAGAACTTGAATGCATATGACTAAGTGAGGGAAGCTAATCTGAATAGGCTACATACTGTTTGACTTCAATTATATGACATTCACCAAAAGGCAAAACTATGGAGACAGTAAAAAGACGAGTGGTTTCTAGGGGTGCAGAGAGGAATGACTAGGCAGAGCACAAAGGATTTTTAGGGCAGTGGAAATACTTTGTACGATCTGTATGATAATGATGGATATAGATCATTTTATATTTATCCAAACCCACTGAGTGTGTGACATCAAGGGTGAACCCTTGGGTAAACTATGGACTTTGGGTGGTTATAATGGGTCAGTGAAGAGTCCTCCTTGGTAACAAACATACCAATCTGGTGAGTGATGTTGACAATGGGGGAAACTGTATGTGTGGGGGGCAAGGTGTCTATGGGAAACCTCTGCCTTTCTTTCAATTTTGATGTAAATCTAAAACTGCTCTGAAAAAAATGAGTCTTTTTAAGAAATTCTAATGACATCATTAACTGTAATGGGATGATGTTAAGTACTGGCTGAGCATTTTTCCTACTCCTAGGAGTTAATTCTGAGGATTACTGTGGAGATTGTGACTGTATTCATTATCTCTTGTGGCAGAACAAATTGCCCAAGAACTAGTGGCTTAAAACTATAAATATTTACTATCTCTCAGTTACTGTAGGCCAAGGATTCCAGATTGGCTCACTTGAATTTTTTTTTAGGATTTTATTTATTTATTTGACAGAGAGAGAGAACAAGTAGGCAGAGCGGCAGGCAGAGGGAGAGAGAGAGAAGCAGGTTCCCTGCTGAGCAAGGAGCCCAGTGTGGGACTCGATCCCAGAACCCTGGGATCCCACACCTGAGCCGAAGGCAGCCACTTAAGTGACTGAGCCACCCATGTGCCCTCACTTGGATGTTTTTAACTGAGTTTCTGAGTTTGCAATCAGATATCATTTGGGGCTGCAGTCATCTGATAGCTTGTCTGGGCTGGGGGATCCATAGTAAAGATGTCTCACTCATGTGGCTAGCAAGTTGGTGGTGACTATTGGTGAGAGACCTCACTTCCCTCCCACATGGGCCTCCCATAGAACTCCTCGAGTGTCGTCTGGATTTCCTCTAAGCTAACATTCCAAGAGAGCAAAGAAGAAGTGATTTTTTTTTTAAAAATTCAATGGTCACACAGCTTCCTTGATTCAGTGTAGAAGAAGCCTTCACACAAAAGCATAAATAACAAGAGATAAGGGTCATCGAGGCTATCTATGAGGTTGGCTACCCTAATGACTTACCCAGTTCTCCAAGGCCGAGTTGGAGAGCTCTGGTTATTGGCATAGGAATCCTAATTCCCTGAGGTTCTTTCTGTACCACAGTCCATAATGGTCTGATGACTTTACAAATAAGAGGGAAATGGGAGGGGGGATAGACAGAATTATGCACCCCCCCAACACCCAGAACTTGTGACTACATTACCAAGGTAATATTTTTTGCAGATATAATTAACTTAAGGATCTTGAGATGGGGAGAGTGTCCTGGATTATCCAGGTGGGCTCAAATGTATTCACAAAGGTTCATGCACAACAGAGTCAGGAGAGACAGAGGGGTTAGGGCAATAGAAACTTAGGCTTGAGTGATTCATGGCCATGAGGTAAAGAAAACAGACAGCCTCCAAGAGCCTGAAAAACCTGGATTCATTCCTAGAGCCCTCAGAAAGAGCATAGCCTGGCTGACACTTTGATTTTAACTCCATAAGATTTTAGCTTCCGACTTTTGACATCTAGAACTGTAAGATAATACATTTGTTTTGCTGTAAGCCTCTGTTTGTGTGTGTGGGTTTTTTTTTTTTTTTTTTTTTTTTTTTTAACAGCAACAGTAGAAACAATGCAGGGAGTGAGAAGGAGGAGACCTATTTTGGGGAGAAAGTGGGGTGTGCCTTTCAACTTGTTCCTCCTCTGAAAGTTACAAGGCTGTTATTGGTAAACTCTGTGTGAAGAGGAGTAATAAACATTTTCCCCCATTGATCAGTTGTTTGCTGAGCTTCCAGGCTTGTAGTCTTGCTCTGGTACTCCCAAAGCCTGAGAAAAAAAAATATTGGGGAAAGAAGCATGGTAGCACAGCAAACCTGAAGGGAGAAAGAGCGCCTCTCCTGAGTTCCCTATTCCCAGGGTAAGAAACAGCAGAGCTGTGGAAACACAAAGGCCCTGAGGAAGGGAGGCAGGGGCTACAGGGGACCAGAAGCTGCCTACTGCCTACATCAGTGGAGTGCTGTGGGAACCAAAGGTTGTAACCAAGTGTCTCAAGGGACTTCTTACTCCCAGGAGAGCTCCTTAGGCTGGGCTCCCAACAATAGATTGCAACTTCAAAATGGAGAGGATGACATCTTTGTAACCAAATTGAGACTGCCTTCATTATTCAAAATGACTAAAAAATTATGGAACCACACTGAGTTGCTCAGAAGGTAGCCACTAAGAGTGGGTTTCCACGGAACTGACTCGGTGCATGTTCCTGGCATGTTGAAATATATCTGGCACCCACCTCAGTAGGTACATATGCTTCATCCAAGCTAGTTCTAGAACCATTCTTCTTACACTGAATAACATTATGGTGGGGCCGGTAATGATAACCATCCAATTAAAGATACACTGTTGGTGTCAGAGGCTGAATTTTCCTCATTAATAACTAATCTTAAGTCTCAGTTGTGCTATGTCTCTCTTGACCAGAGCTGTGAGCCGTAGGTAAATTATAGGGCTGTGGGTGCAGCCCCATGGAACATGGGAATGATTGCAAAGCATGGAGCACCATAGTGAGTTTCTAATGACTGTTATCATCCTGGTTAAATCAGGAAGGAAGTGGAGGAAAATGAGCATCCAAATGTTGCTTGTTGGAAAAATAATTGTGTGTTGTTGCAGAAGATGTACAAAAGGCAAACAACAAGTTCAAGAGTAGGAGGATGTGAGGTTTGATTTGAATGTTTCTTTGGGATACTTATTTTAAAATATTCAGACATTTATGTAGGCAGAATTGAGAGAGATTTCTCAGAATTTAGCAATCAACCCATTTCCCTGTTATTCTTTTAAGACTGCAAAAAAGTGTGAGATTTAAATTTTTTGTATGATGTCTCCTGTAAAGCAGAGTCTTTAAAATTATATATAATGTTTGATTTTTAGCAACAAAGTGCAAACACTAGATTAACCAGAGCTTTCATGTTTTATGCATCCTAATTTTTTTAAAAAAGTGGATCATTTTCTGATGATATTATTTAGAATTTGATAAGCCTTCTACATTTCAGTCAGCCTATGAATATTTATTCAAGCATTAAACATATATAAGAAGAGACAAAGGGGCCATAAACCCTTTTTTTTAGTGTCTTAACTTGTACAAAGTTCCAGGGCAATGGCTGGAGTCCTGACTCCATGAGAGATGTGGGGCAGAAGGGACATGACCTGGGTTTTGTAATCAGAGGGACCTTAGTTCAGGCTTAAATATTTGATTTTGTCTTTTTTTGGCTGTGTGAACTTGGAAAGTTACGACCTCTCTTTGAAGATGCAGTTTCCCATCTACATAGTGAGAGCAACCCTACACACTTTTGTGGGATGCAACGTTATACATGAGGTCTCTATTTTGTCTCCTCTCATTAAGCACTTTAAAAGTTTGTATAAATATGTAGAGACAAAAGGATGAAAATATCAAAACCTAAATGTTTCAAACCCCTACAATATTTTATATATTTAACTATTTATGAAAGGGTATTCTTGTTCTCATTTTTTAAAATATAAGTTCCTACAAATTAATTAATATTCTATTCTTTTTTAAGAGAAATTAAGGAGTCAATCCCATTTACAATTGCACCCAAAACTATAAGATACCTAGGAGTAAACCTAACCAAAGAGGCTAAGAATCTATACTCAGAAAACTATAAAGTATTCATGAAAGAAATTGAGGAAGGCATAAAGAAATGGAAAAATGTTCCATGCTCCTGGATTGGAAGAACAAATGTTGTGAAAATGTCTATGCTACCTAAAGCCATCTACACCTTTAATGCAATCCCTATCAAAATCCCACCCATTTTTTTCAAAGAAATGGAACAAATAATCCCAAAATTTATATGGAACCAGAAAAGACCTTGAATAGCCAAAGGAATATTGAAGAAGAAAGCCAAAGTTGGTGGCATCACAATTCCGGACTTCAAGCTCTATTACAAAGCTGTCATCATCAAGACAGTATGATACTGGCACAAAAACAGACACATAGATCAATGGAACAGAGTAGAGAGCCCAGAAATAGACCCTCAACTCTATGGTCAACTAATCTTCGACAAAGCAGGAAAGAATGTCCAATGGAAAAAAGACAGCCTCTTCAATAAATGGTGTTGGGAAAATTGGACGGCCACATGCAGAAAAATGAAATTGGACCATTTCCTTACACCACACACGAAAATAGACTCAAAATGGATGAAGGACCTCAATGTGAGAAAGGAATCCATCAAAATCCTTGAGGAGAACACAGGCAGCAACCTCTTCGACTTCAGCTGCAGCAATGTCTTCCTAGGAACATCGCCAAAGGCAAGGGAAGCAAGGGCAAAAATGAACTATTGGGATTTCATCAAGATCAAAAGCTTTTGCACAGCAAAGGAAACAGTTAACAAAACCAAAAGACAACTGACAGAATGGGAGAAGATATTTGCAAACGACATATCAGATAAAGGGCTAGTGTCCAAAATCTATAAAGAACTTATCAAACTCAACACCCAAAGAACAAATAATCCAATCAAGAAATGGGCAGAGGACATGAACAGACATTTCTGCAAAGAAGACATCCAGATGGCCAACAGACACATGAATAAGTGCTCCATGTCACTCGGCATCAGGAAAATACAAATCAAAACCACAACGAGATACCACCTCACATCAACCAGAATGGCTAAAATTAACAAGTCAGGAAATGACAGATGCTGGCGAGGATGCGGGGAAAGGGAAACCCTCCTACACTGTTGGTGGGAATGCAAGCTGGTGCAACCACTCTGGAAAACAGCATGGAGGTTCCTCAAAAAGTTGAAAATAGAACTACCCTATGACCCAGCAATTGCACTACTGGGTATTTACCCTGAAGAAACAAACATAGTGATCCGAAGGGGCATGTGCACCCGAATGTTTATAGCAGCAATGTCTATAATAGCCAAACTATGGAAAGAACCTAGATGTCCATCAACAGATGAATGGATAAAGAAGATGTGGTATATATACACAATGGGATACTATGCAGCCATCAAAAGAAATGACATCTTGCCATTTGCGACGACGTGGAGGGAACTAGAGGGTATCATGCTTAGTGAAATAAGTCAATCAGAGAAAGACAACTATCACATGATCTCCCTGATATGAGGAAGTGGAGATGCAACATGGGAGGTTAGGGGGGTAGGAGAAGAATAAATGAAACAAGATGGGATCTGGAGGGAGACAAACCATAAGTGACTCTTAATCTCACAAAACAAACTGAGGGTTGCTGGGGGGAGGGGGGTCAGGACAGGGGGGTGGGGTTATGGACATTGGGGAGGGTATGTGCTATGGTGATTGTTGTGAAGTTTGTAAACCTGGCAATTCACAGACCTGTACCCCTGGGGATAAAAATACATTATATGTTTATAAAAAAATAATAAATAAATAAATTTTTAAAATTCTTTTATTGAGGTATAATTAACATAAAATTAAATAATTTGGGGTACACAACATAATGATTAAATTTCTTTAAAGATATTATTTATTTATTTGACAGAGAGAGAGAGCAGAAGCAGAGGGAGCAGCAGAGTTCAGAGGGAGAAGCAGACTCCCCGCTGAGCAGTGACCAATACACACTGGTCTTCTCTAGAGAATCTCATAGTCTGGTATAGGGGTAAGATAGTTACTGAAGACAATATATGATATGGGTTATATTCCCTAAAAGAGGGATAAACAAACAAATAATAAAACAACAGCAGAACAACAAACTAGATGGGTATTTAAAAGAAGGGAGAGATTCAGTTTTCTTTAGCTAGGAAGGACTTGCTGGAGAGGGGTGGTAAATATGAGAGACCTTGAAGGATGTGTAGGGTTTATGCATGTAGA
This sequence comes from Martes martes, assembly GCF_963455335.1. NCBI lineage: Eukaryota > Metazoa > Chordata > Mammalia > Carnivora > Mustelidae > Martes > Martes martes. The sequence continues at coordinate 137,062,880 of NC_137889.1, forward strand.
GATGGTGGTGAGGGTATTCCAACAGAAAGGGGGCCTTCTATGTAGGAATCTGGGGTCCAGTTAGAGAACAGAAAGAGCTTCACTGAGTTCGTCACTGAATTGGGGAGCATATATATAAAATGTTCTCTTATTAAAGATTTATTTATTTATTTTAGAGAGAGAGGAGGTGAGAGAGAGAGAGAACTCAAGCATGAGAAGGGGCAAAGGGAGGAGAAGCAGACTCCCTGCTGAGCACAGAGCCCTGGGCTCTCTCAGGGCTCCATCCCAGGACACTGAGATCATGACCTGAGCTGAAATCAAGAGTTGGCCGCTTATCCTACTGAACACCCCAGGTGCCCCATATATATAAAATGTTCTGATCAGCTTGACTGTTCACTTTAGTCACTAAAATATTTGCGACCTCACATTTTACAAAGTATACAGGTGAAATAGAAACTATTACAAGGATGATGAGGGAGCCTGAGATGCCATTTGAGGAAGGATTGGCACAGTCGTAAACTCACCTAGAAAGAAGAAGCCTAGAGGACACAATGGGAACAGAATTTAAATATGCTGGGGGTGTCTCGTGGAACTGGGCAGAACTAGAGTCTAAAGGTGGATGGAATTTATAGGTGTCAAATCTTAACTGTCTTTGGAGATGTTTAGACAAATCAGGATGATCTTTGGCTGAGACAATTGTTCCTTACTGGATTGGCAGGTGAATTAGATAAAGCCCAAGGTTCTTTCAAAATCAATATTCTATAATCCTATTTGCAGTTGTGATTCTATTACTTAGAAATGTATTTGGAGTTATTTCCAGAAAGATGAATATAGTATTGTTTAAGTGTGGGGAAAATCTTTTTGAGTGCATATCTCTTCATTTGCTTCCAGCAGACATTCACCCTCTGTGTACCTGGTGCTTCTGAATCTCTGTGGATTGTTGATGGTTACCCCACATCAGCTCTGGAGGTGATACACGTGATCCAGACTTAAATAATGAGGCCATCCAATTGCCCTGGCCACCATAATTCCTTCAGGGAGGGGAACATGACCCATTCAAGCCAAAACCATTTAACAAGACCTTCAGTAGAATTCCTGGGAAGGATCATCTCTCTTCCATGCTGGATACAATGCTGAGAAAATATAGGGTATGGAGCTGCCACCATTATCTACCATGAGAAGCCCATGACAGAAGCCACTCACAGGAGGTAAGAACCAAGTAATGGAAACTCAATCCCAGGGATGTCATTTGAATCCTCAAATTCACCATGTTTGACGACAAACAGAGGTAACTCTGGACTTTCCATGGTATGTAAATTAGGAGATTTCATTTCTGCGAACCTGTTGGCTAAAAGTGGTCTATCGTTTGCGACACTGGGATCCTAACTGATGCAGAGCTAATGGTGCAACAGTTTAAAAATGGATATATAGCCTGGGTCGCTCAGTTCGTTAAGCCCCTGGCTTTGGCTCAGGTTATGATCTCAGGGTCCTGGGATAGAGCCCTGTACTGGGCTCTCTGCTCAACAGGGAGCCAGCTTCCCTCCCCCACCCCTTCCCTGTTGCTCTGCCTACTTGTGATCTCTCTCTCTCTGTCAAATAAGTAAATAAAATCCTTAAATAAAATGGATACACAAATCTTGGCATATCTACTTGATAGCTTGTAGGGAGTCACTAGAAGTCATTCTTATGCAGACTGTATAACAACATGGAAAGAGACAGGATATGCAAAATGCAGTCAACCCTCATTACTGGGGGATTCCTTATTTACAAAGCTGCTGACCTACAAAAATTTCTTTGTAATCCCCCCGTGAATACCTGCAGGAGAACCCCTGGAGTCCCCTAATGCACATGTTCCCAGCTGAGATGGAGGGAGATGGTGCTCTGTCATCTTGGTTCAGCGCTCCTGATCTCAACACGTGCTCTTTCAAGGGTCTATTTAGTGACATGGTTTCCACATTTGGGTGCTTTTTGCTGGTACTTTATTCTGTTTCAAGTGGCCCCTGAGTGTGTTGGGAAAGTGCTGCCCAGTATTCATCAACACGAGAAGGCTGTGATGTGCCTTAGGGAGAAAATATATGTGTTAGATAAACTTGGTTCATGCATGAGTTCTAGTGCTTTTGTCTATGAGTCCAATATTAATGAATCAACAATATATATTAAATAACGTATCTTTAAACAGAAACACACATAAAACAAGGTTATGTATGTTTGGCTGGTGAAAATGTTGTGATCAGAGGCTCACAGGAACTTAGGTTCCTGTATTTCCCCGAGGACTGTGGTTTGGTATTTGCTAATTCAGTGTTTGCTGTAACTTAATAGAGCATCATTACCATCAATAACTGAATATATGCAAAAAGTACATTCAAGAGGAAAAGATTGGGAAAAAGGTGAATTGAAATAACAATGGTGGTTGTGAGAGTGATAGGAATGAAAATTTTTACATCTTTTCCTTGATTTTTCAAATGTTTAAAAATAAGATAATAACACTATGGTGAAAGACAAATTGTACATTTACAAAACCACATACAAATCAAGAAAACTAACAAAACAACATAAAAAACACCTTTGGCATTCTATTCAGAGCCAGTTTAAAGCAGTATATTAAAAATTTTTCATTAATTTAGGGTCTTGCTTGAGTTAAACATACAACCCCTCCACACCCACACATACTAAAATCGTTGTTATAACTCAGTTTGATTATCCACTTAAATCACCCAATTTGGCTCTCAGTGTTTTTTTTTCTCCCAAATCAAATTTACATCTAAGAAATGTGTCAAAGCTCTAAATGTATAGATTGTAAAAATCAGAGCATTAGAAAGGATGCTGGGATTTATCTCATCTAACTTTCCATTCAATATAAATGTTCTCTTTACAGCATCTCCAAAAGAAAAGCATCCAATTTTTAAAATGTTTTCTATAAAAAAAAATTTACTATCAAATAATCTTTCTGGTTAGTTAAACTGTTATGAATATTTCTTGTATTTATCCATCACAATCTATCCTTCCTAACTGCAGAGGCTAAATCAAATCCTTTTTATAGAATACAGCTCTTGAAACATTTTAAGAGAGCCATCATGTTATTCCTGTGGCTTTTTCCCCACTCTAGGTTAAATATCCCCAGGAACTTTACTCATTTTTCCTAAAAGTGTTTCTCTAAATCCTTTGTTGTCCTGTTCATCCGCCCTCTCTTTGAGCTCCAGCTTATTAATGCCTTTCTTGATTGGAAATCAGGAATGAGGAAAAGGCAGAACTTGCAGGTCCAGGAATACCACTGCTCCCACTGCCCTTGGCATTTTTAACAGAGGAAATCCAAAGTGGGACTGAGAAAGTGTGGTTTCTGGAACAAGGACCCTGCCTCACGGTGTGACCACTGCAAAGGGATAACACTCATTGTGGGGAATAACAGTTTATCTACTAAAATAAGAATCAATTTATAGGCACAGTTTGTAGTTCTTGTGTTTTAAGCTTTTCAACTTTATTTGCTAGTTCTTTCTCTAATTTTCATTAATAATAGATTCAAACAAATTATTCCATTTTGATCCCACTGGACTTTTTTATTTTTAGGTTCTGCTCTGTCCATTTTTATGGAAGTTGTAGATTTCTTTACAGTGGTGTTTATATAAGCTGTAATTAAATTTTTTCAAATTCTCAGAAGTACTTTTGTCATAGTACACAATGAAAAAAATTTTTTTTAAAGATGTATTTATTTGTTTATTTGAGAGAGAGCAAGAGCAGGAGTTGGGGGGAAGGAACAGAGGGAAAAGGAGAAACAGGCTCCCCACTGAGCAGGTTGCTCACATGGGACTCGATCCCAGGACCCTGGGATCATGACCTGAGTCAAAGGCAGACGGTTAACCAACTGAGCCACCCAGGCTCCCTGCACATAGTGAAAATTTTTTATTCTGGGTTTGTTACCCTTTGTTTTCATACCATATTTTTATTTCACACACATAGTGCCAATGTTTTCTTCTGTTAAAGCTCCTGATGATATAATATAATTTTTAATTCCTCTAAGACTACTCACTGAATAATAAAATAATCAATTATAGGGTACTGGATGATACAGAGGAATATGCAAAGATTATTGTTTTTAATTATGCTCTAAAATATCTTTGTGCATCCAGTTAGCCTTAGTGGTAAAATTATATATTTCACATTTTTCTTACGAGTAATCTTATTGTTGAATAAAACATCTGTCTTAATTAATGTCTAAAATTGAGTTATATATTTTATCAAAATCATAATAATTTTGGATTTAGGAATAGAAGCATGAACATTGCTTTTCATTTTTATTTCTATACACTTTTCAACTCAATTATTAGTTCACTCTAATAAAAGAGGATAATTTTACCCATCAAAATTCATTGAAAATAAGTATCTCTCAATTTCTTTCTTCTTTTCTGCCTTTATAGTAGATATGAAATAATCCTAACTATGTTTTATGTAAATATTCACCCCACTATTATTCGTTTACCTATCTCATCCATTCATATTTCCATGATGATTTATATCCCTTAATTCCAGATACATTTATTGGTAAAGAACAGATTAGGACAGAGTATATAGGCTGGGGATTGTATAGCTTGATATCTAGTAGGGAAATTTGATTCATTTGATTTCCATGTTGTGGAACATATTTGGGTTGTTCACTAGTGTTTCTGATTGTACTCTTTCTAGGCACATGAGGTTGGGGCATAGGAGGTGGGGAAGGGATTGTATTTCTATGCACTCTCAAGATTTGGTGTGATCTTGTGACTCCTTTAGCCGGTAAAATGTGAGTAGAGATACTCTGTGATACTTTGGAGCAGAAGTACTTAGTTACTCTTATCGTTATGAGACTGCCCAGCCAGCGCACTCCTTTCCAGGTTTGTGAACTTGGGTGCTCTGAGTGTTGGTGTGCAAAATGGCTCCCATACACCGAGAGCGAAGAGAGGATGAGAGAGGAAGACCGCTCCCGACGGGTAGACGGCAGGTTTAATAAACAAGGGAACTTACCGCAAGATGAGCGGATCTCTGCCCAGGCCCACCAGAACCTTACATTTTACGTAGAGCTTTCACTGGGCTTCAGTTGGGTATACTGCCCACATGCTCTCAACAGCACATTGCTCTCTCAAGGCTGCATTTTTGAAGATAGCTCCCGCCGTGGGAAAGGTGGACAGAGTGCACGTTCCAAGGACAGGGATGGAGGTGGGGAGGTTCTGATTGCCTCACCCGGCCCGGGGGCGGGTCTTGATGACCTCCCTCAACAATGAGATGAAGGTGGTCTACAAAACTGAGACCGTGTCTCCAGGACAGACAGCAAAGGATTTTGGTTAACACTTTCATTGTGTTAAGTCCTTGATATTTTAGAATTTATGTTACTGCAGCATAAACTAGCCAATCTTGACTGAAATACGTGGGATGCCATTTTTCTTTTTGTTTGTACCTTAACTGGAAGTCACTTCAGTTTCTCCCATACATCTCTCTGTTTTTTTTTTTTTTTTAAGTTTAATTTAAGTGTGTGTGTGTGTGTGTGTGTGTGCGTGTGTGTTCCAACTGGTTTTTGATGATCAATTGTCTTTTTTTCCTGAGGAGTGTGAAGTTTGGGAGCATGTCTGTCTTTTTCACTTATACCTTCTCAAATGGAATGGGCTAGACATACTGTCCAGATACGATGCTTCTTAATCCATTTGTGTTGGCTCTAACAAGATTTTTTTAAGCATTGTGGGACATTTTCCCATTTGTTTGATTTTATGGAGGAATACAATGCACTTTAACAGTAGTGAATGGGACACCAACTAGATAGCAGAGAAGAACTTTGAAATTGCTGAAAAAATAGAAAACCATTAGGAAACAGTCTGCTAGTCTAGCTTTGATAAAAATGAGTGAGGATTTGACATTCTCCCTTTTCTAGAATTCTCTGTTCTTGAATAAACACGTGAAGAAGCACTAGTTTGATGTGCAGACTTCCTTAAAATTCCTCTTCCTTGGGCACTTATTTTATGCCATTATAATCTTGGTATGAAAGTGGCCTCTGGAAGGAAGAATTCAAGTTAGTATATGGAGGAGGAGGGGACACAGTGGTTTATTTAATTTGAGTTCTTATCAGGTCTTTGGAAATCTTAGTCTGGCATTTCCCACAAGCAGAGAAAGGATAATTTCTGATGGAGAATCAGGGACACTTGAGAATTCTGGAAAAAAAATCCATTTATAAAATACATTTAATCCATTTATAAAATACACTCATCCAAAGCACATTCATTTAGAGTCTAAATGAGGCTTGAATTGATCCAACAAAGAAGGTACCGTAGTTGCAGTGCCAGGTCTCTAATGCAGAGTGCTGGGCAGTGCTTTAATCTGCGGGTGGTGTCATTATATATTGTAATCACCATGATGGCACCTGCTCATTAGGAATTCACTGCGTGCTCATGGGGCTGTAATGCACTTCCATTTGTATTCAGAAACAATTTAGCATTGGAGACTTAAAAGTCATTTGATCAATCTTGTGTGGAGCTCCTGTTTTTACTCCAGGCAAATGAATGTGAAGATCATTGTAACATTATTAAACAGATTTAATTGTTCATTGATCAAGCAGTGACTTTGAAATGCACAACTTTAAGATGTAATATTTTCTCAAATTTTGAAGGTGTGAAAAAATGTTATTTTCTGAGTTAGATTGAGTGACAGAGGAAGATGAATGTTGAAATATATGTAAAACTTATTAATTCCTTTTTTTTTGACATGAGGTTACTTGGAATACAGGCGGTGTATTATATATGTATGGTTTGCTCATAAAATCATAGGTTATTGGGGCGCCTCGGTGGCTCAGTGGGTTAAGCCTCTGCCTTCTGCTCAGGTCATGATCTCGGAGTCCTAGGATTGAGTCCTGTGTCGGGCTCTCTGCTCAGCGGGGAGCCTGCTTCCCCCCCTCTCTCTGCCTGCCTCTCTGCCTACTGATCTCTCTCTCTGTCAAATAAATAAATAAAGTCTTTAGAAAAAAAGATCAGAGTTTATTATACATTAATTCAGGCACTGATTTATTTACAGATTAGTTTTTTCCTTTATTTTAATGCATTCTCAATGATTCCAAAAGGTGCTTCAAGCTGTTGAACTTGGGAATTTAGTATCTGTTCACATTTTTGCCACGCTGTGTGAAGCCGTCAAAACTTGAGAGTAGACATCATCAAAATAATAGTAAGACATAGGAAATAATGATGGGAACTGGGCTTTTGTGAACTTTTCTATATTATGCAATAGAGAAGGCACTTATTTTCAGAAAAGAAGCTGAAGAACAGAAAAAGAGGAGGAATGACTCCTCTCTCAAACTTACTACATGCAAATGTTGTCACATGAAATTTTTCTTGTTTATTTATTTATTTATATATTTTTATTGTTAGTCTCCATAAAGCACTTCATTAGTTTTTGTTGTTGTTGTTGTTGTTATTTATTTGAGACAGAGAGAGAGATTGACAGCGAGAGAGGGAATACAAACAGTGGAAGTGGGAGAGGGAGAAGCAGGCTCACTGTTGAGCAGAGAGCCCGATGCGGGGCTTGATCTTGGGACCCTGAAATCAGGACCTGAGCTGAAGGCAGACGCTTAAGGACTGAGGCACCTATGCACCCTCTTCATTAGTTTTTGATATACTGTTCCATGATTCATTATTCGCCACATGAAATTTTTCTAAACATTCTTGTTTTATGAATAAGAATACGATCATTATCAATAGATTTTTGTCATCATCTTAAATTTTTAATAATTCCAAACATAATGCAAATCATGTGTGGAATTGCCATCATTTGGAAGAGATCATTATAATGATCTGTGCAATCCTCTCATCTTACTGGTGAGGAAACTGAAACCTAGTTATTGAATTAAAAAGTAGTTTTACTGGGGCACCTGGGTGGCTCAGTGGGTAAAGCCTCTGCCTTCCGCTCAGGTCATGATCTTAGGGTCCTGGTATCGAGCCCCTACCGAGCCCTGCATCGGGCTCTCTGCTCAGCAGGGAGCCTGCTTCCCCCTCTCTCTCTCTGCCTGCCTCTCTGCCTACTTGTGATCTCTGTCTGTCAAATAAATAAATAACATCTTTTAAAAAAAGGTATTCTTACTGTCAAGACCTTGCAGAAAGAGTACTAAAGAATGACATTAATAGGAACAATTTAATAATCTGAATATTTATTTGATAGTGTAACTATAAATCTTTCAATGGAATTGTTTTAAGGTCCTATAATTATTTTAGATTTTCTTATTTATCAATTAATTAATTTATTTATTTTTAGAGGGATGGTGAGAGAGGGAGAGAGGGAATCTTAAGCAGGCTCTGTGCCCCGTGCAGAGCCTGAGGCAGGGCTTGATCTCACAACCCTGGGATTATGACCTGAGTGGAAGTCAGTGCTCAAGGTGAAACTCAGGGAAGGTGACCTATGAGCGAAAGTCTGAAGGCAGGGAGGAAGTTAGCCAAGTGGAAATTTGGTGGAAGAGCATTCCAGGGAGAGGGAACAGCTAGCATGAAGTTCTAAGGTGAGATTGTGCTCGGTGAAATTAGAGAAATAGTGAGGAAGTCATTGTGGGGTGGAGGAAGAAATAGGGATCCAAGGAGGAGAGACCGACAGAGGGTCAGACCACATGGGCTCATGTAAAGAATTAAATTCACTATGAATGAAATAGATTTGAGTGGAGGAGTGGCATAATTGGGTACAACATTCTTTAAAAGATCTTTTTGGCTGTGTTGATAAGAACCTCATCTTTATGTGGAGCTTTATTTTCATACATAGGTTTCCTCAAAACCTATTTTCTTTGAGTTCTTTTGTATTGTTCCTCTGTCACCCGTGCTTTCCCTTGATGTGAAAGACTTGGAGTATGTTATGACTGTTCTCAATTCAAGGCTCCTCCTGTTCCCAGATGAGCAGAACCTCTCTTCCCTGCTCTGCCATGTGCCTCACACCCATGTGACTCCTAGCTTTGCTCATGCTGGCTGGACTTCTTTGGTTTCTTTCCCCAGACGGAACATTGTTTTTAACCATCAGAGGGCTCGACGAATAGCTACTCTAGCTCCAACGTTCCTACACATGTGCCTATAGCTTTGAGAAAGGTAAAAACAAAATCTGCCATGCCCTAGTCTTCAGACTTTTTCTTGTTGCTCTCAGTTACGTCATTATAAAAGTTATTATTTTTGTTTCACTTCTGGGAGTCTGTGTTCATTTTAATAGGCAAATAGTTATTTCCGTGGGTCTCTCCTCTAAAACACACATAAATTCTATTCCAGTATGTGGGTCATTTATGAAGATTTCTTTGTGAACCCCTAGGAGAGATATTCCACATATGACAAAGTAAAACTTCTTGAAAATTCTCCCTTCTCCAAAATTCTACTGATTATAGCAGTGCTGAATACTCCTCTCTGTCTTTCCTCTTGTCCCTCTTTCTCTTCTTTTGTCTCAGGCTTGTATTCTCTTTCTGTATGTCTTTTTCCAGGATCATAGCTGTTTCTCCTCTGGGTAGCGCTGTGAAGGGTCTGTGTAGAGAAGTCCAGTCCTCTCTCATCTCGTTCAGTTTGTCCTCACCCTTATATCTGCAGCAAAATGAAGCATCTTTCTCAGTATCTATTGTCCTTAGGAAGTGGGAGGAGGATGGGAGTATAAATATAATTTAATATGTTTTATCCCAGTAATTTTTATTTTTCTAATTATAAAAGCAGCATATTTTCAATGTTGAACATTAGGAAATAGAGACACGCAAATAGCCCCTGGCAAAAAAAAAAAGTATTCATAATCCTGTCACCCAGTGATAACTTCAACACATTTTTTTGTACCTTTCCAGGATTTTGTGTGTGTGTGTATTTTTTTTAACAAAAATGGATTCCTCCTATACCTAAATTTGTAATCTTCTTATTAAATGTTAATAGATCATGACTGAATACATGTCAGTTAACAAAATTTCTTTATTAGCAATGTTTTAATGACTTAATAGTATTTTATTATATGAATACACTATTGTTTATTTACTCATTACCAGATACATGGATATTTAGATGGTATTATAGACAATGTTTCCCATATCTTTAGTTTTTCTTTAGAGTAAATGTCTAGAATTTGTATTTTATGTTGAAAGGTATACACATTTTTATATTTTTCGGTGTATGTTGCCATGTTGTACTAAGAGTGATAATACCAATTCTTCCATTCTCACCAGTACTCAATCAGGCTTCTTTCTCTCCTTCCAAATTCTCACCAATACAAGATTCTATTTTTTTCAAAAAATCATTGCATTGGTTGTTGTGCATAAACAATGAATTTTGGAACACTGAAAAAAATAAAATTACAAAAAAAAAATAGAGTTTTAACCGCCCCCCCCCCCCAATCATTGCAAATAGTAACACACACCAGTTGCATATTATTGTTGTTTTACTTTTTTATTACTTGGATCATTAATGGCAGTAAACATATGTCAACAGCCTACAGGTTTCAACTTGGACATCTTTTTTTCCCTTGCAAACAGTTTCGATTCCTCCAGTTTGGGTTGGCTCTTTCCCATGTCTTCCCATAGAACTCTGTACTTTGAGTACTAATTCTAATCCCTGATTCACTTCTCTTTTTGTTTCCTTAGATTTTAAGTTTTGTGACGACAGGGATCCTGCTGTCTTGCTCATCACATGCCAGTGACTGACACATCATAGCTCCTAAAGAAGTCATTGTTGATAGAACCCCAAAACCATGATTTTTTTGTTTGCTTTGTTTTTAAAAATAGGCTACACATTATTGAAGTGTGTTTGCATGTGTGTGTGGGGGGGGAAACTGATTTTTGATTTTTTTCTTTTTATAGATGTATTTATTTATTTGACAGAGAGAGAGAAAGAGAGAGAGAGAGAGCATAGGGGAGAGGGACAGAGGGAGAGGGTAAGAGAAAATTTCAAGCAGATTCTACGCTGAGTGCAGGGCCCAATGCGGGCTCGATCCTATGACACTGAGACTGTGACCTGAACTGAAATTAAAAGTCAGACGCCCAACTGACTGAGCCACCCATGTGACTCTGGATACCATGATTTTTCATAGTCAGTGGTGAATATCTTCTTACCCTAGCTAATGAACATATGTTTTACTTAACTATTTTAAAAGCTTCTTTTTTTTTCTAATTTCCGGAGACTTCTTCTTCTTTTTTTTTTTTCTCCTAATTTCCAGAGACTAGAAACAAACATGCACATATTCACTCTGGAATATGGATGGAAGAATGGATGGATGGATGGCTAAAAGGAATTTCTTTGTATTGTTTGCTCTATTTTTAATCCCTTAAAATCTACTTAGCTGGCTGAAAACGTACCCCTTCCCTTTAAATTCAAAGTTGACATAAAAACACCAAAACAAAGCAAAAACACAGGTAAAGAGGAAACTAAATAAGGAGTGTTTGGTACCTCAGAATGAATTATCCTCTACTTTATAAATTAATTCAAACTTGGAGTTCTACCTTTGACTTGGTTTTCAGGGAACCCTTGTTTTTTCAAGTTATCTAGATACTACCTGTGGTCCTGTCCTAAATGAATAATGAGCAAAGGGATGTCTCTATTGAAAATTCCAGATCTTAAAATTTTTCTACCACATATGTCAGAAATTTCCAACTGAAATTCTACAATATCTATTCTATGCCTCAGATGTTTGATTACTTTATTAATAGACACTTCAAATTAATTTTTATAAACCAGAAATGCTATTTGCCTTAGCTAAATTAATAAAATTTATTAATAGTCAAACATTAATTAAGAGGTAAATGATGTTCATAATTTTAATATAAATGGTCTTGGTAAAAGTTGAAATGAGTTTTGATTATTTAGATATCGGCATTCAACTAATGCAAATATAGTGCAAAGGGGACAGATTTAGAAGACCTACAGTTATTTCTTAATTACTGGTAAAGCAACTACCAAAGGACATTTGTTTGTGACAGCAATATAAATAATCTTCTATTAAAAATATTTATAAACATAATGAAAGTATGTTGGGGATGAGGAGTTGGATGTGAAGTACTAAAGGACAGAGCTTAAAATATCTCAGAGATAGTGTTTTTAATTTATCCCTACTTCTAATGTTCAGGCTCGGCAATGGCAAAGGCTTATATGTAGACTAGGTATAAATAACACCATTGCCTGGTGGGTGGATTGTTAAAAAGAAGAGACTCTGTTCTCCTGGAGATCTGTTTATTTTTTCAATTAACAAAGAGTGAAAGTCCTCTTCTGACTTTTTTGCTTGGGTGACTAGATTAAAAAGTATGCCATTTATGTTTGGTACATTTAATTAAATGTTTGGCTTGAGCTTATAAGGAACTTCTATTTATTTTAGTCAGATTGCAAAAGATCATTAAAAATTCCATTAGAGATTGTTGTTGACGTTCTGATTTTTTAAAAGTTTATCTAACAGGATAAAACCTGTTATGAAATTTTTGACTCTCATGTATTTTTGCATTTGGTGAATGTCTTAATCTTATCAGCTCTTAGTGGTTTCCTGATTTTGTAATTTGTGACTCAGATAATGCTATTTAATCAGTAGGCCTGACTAATAAACCCAAATTGATGCTTACTAAAATCTCAACATAAACAGATTTGAATGAATGTTCTATCACATCTTTTGTCAGCACATTGCTTTTTTTGTGCAATTGCCCATATAGTTATTGCCCATTTTACGTTGTAAGCTTTAGGAATATGAGAGGTATGTCTGTATAACTTGATCTGAGGAGTTATTAACATGTGAAGCCCGGTTAGATTAAATGATGACAGCAATAATGATATTAATAATAATTTAACAATTAAATACAAAACCTATTTATTTCCCAATTGCTTTATGCCTGGCACTGTGCTAAAAATTATATATACATTATCTCTGTGAGATTATTATCTGGATTTTACACATGAGATATTTGATGTTCCAGAAGGTTGAATAATTTGCTGAAATTCAGAGTTATTAAATGTTAGAAATAAAAAGCAACCTGCTTTACTCCAGGGATCATGATATGCAATTACATATGTTGTTATTGATAGTTGAATGACAGACATCTATACAATTAGGTGTGTTGTGTCTTACTGAATTCCTATCGTGATAAAGCAGCGCTTCTCAGATTTGACTGTGAGCAACTAGTTAAAATGTAGATTCTGATTCGATGGGTCTAGAGTGAGGGCCAGAGATCCTGCCTTTCCAGCAAGCTCCCAGGTGATTCCAGTATTGTAGGCAGATGAACCATACTTTGGGAAGCAAGCTACAGAGCAGAGATGCCCAACATGTTGGGGCAGGAATGTTAGGAAACTTGCCCTTCCACCTTTCATTAAAAGCATTTAGACATTTTCAGCCAACAGAATTTTCCTCTTCTTAGAAGAATCTGCCATGCTTAACTCAGTGCTGAGGAGGGCCATGAGTACTGGGGAATGACTGCTACTTCCCTCACATATTTCAGAAGAGAAAATGATTGAGAATGACTGAACCAGGCAGATCAGAAGCTAGAATGCTAAAAGCCAGTTTGAAGCCCAGGTGACAATGTCAACACTAAGGCAGAGGGGAAAGAAAACATAGAGACAAAGATCTAAGCTAGGTAATGAAGAGAGGCCAGAGGAGAAAGATGAGTGAAAGTGAGGGAAATAGTCGATTACAGATGGTGGTGAGTAATGGGAATGCACCAGAGATTGCCGGAAGGAGCCCATCTGACATCATGGCAGAACACAATTTGAGGAAACTCCTCATCTTAGACATACCACTTTCCTCATGTTGTCATGGGGCCTCTGGTTATAGTTTTGATTCATGGCAATCTCCAAGAGAGAATCCTGTCAGTTAGGCTCTCCTAACCACTGGCAATTTCAGAGTGAATATTCTGAGCTGGGTAAAAAATAATCTTTCACCTTCACTTTAAGCTTTTAAAGAACTATTCTAGAATTATCTTGTCTTTATAATCTGGCCAATGCGTTTGTGTAATTGGAGAGTGAGATGAAGTGGAGGTCATCAAATTCCATTAGTTACTTTGTTCTGGAGAAGTGGGTGTGTACTTGTGAGCCCATGCGGACAAACACCCCCCCCCCCCGCCCACCTACACCCCCACACACCACCTCCCCTTTCATATCAGCAGACTGTGGAAGAATGACAGCTACATTTCTTGAGTTGTGTATTAAACAAATCCTGGCATTGCATTTATAACTCCTTGTTTGAAAAGACAATTCGGTGAATATACTTTGGCCAACTTTTAGAAGTAGATGCCAGATGGAAATATTATAGAGGGCACTAGGTAGCTTATGAGATATAAATGTTATTACAAGTTTATTATTGCTTCTCCAAACCCTCTGGTAAAATAAAACCTTGCAGGAGGTTCTGGTAATATAGATAGTAACAAGGGAAAACTTGGGTCAGAGTCACTATGGCTTACTTCACTATTTTTTTTTAAAAATTTTTATTTAAATTCCAGTTAGATAACAGACAGTGTAATATTAGTTTCAGGTGTACAGTGTAGTGATTCACCACTTCCATACAACATCCAGTGCTCATCACAAGCTCTCTTTAATCCCCATCACTATTTCATGAATCCCACCCCCACCTCCCCTCTGATAACCACCAGACCTCTGTAGTTAAGAGTCTGTTTCTTGGTTTGCCCCTCCCCCCACCTCTCTCTGTCTTTTTTCCCCCTTTGGTTGTTTGTTTTGTTTCTTAAATTCCACATAGGAACTTATTTCACCATTGATAATTGCTCTGCACCTTATCACTTTCTGGAGAAAAAAACTATCGGAATGACATAAGATTGTTTGCAACATCCATTGATATTTATGGAGCCTTTGACTTTGTGGAGAATAGATATCATGGTCTAGGCCTCACAAACTTCTAATTAAACCTGAGTTACTAGTGCTTCTCCAGAAGTTGCATCTTAATAGCATTAGCTAGTTGGGATCAGGCCTGACCTCTCATAAGGATCAGAGATGAAGTTAGTACCTTTTCTTTCAAATTTGATTCTTAATGACTTGCTTTGGGATTGGTGAGATGCATGTTCCCCACTGAACAGAATTTTGTTTTTAAAGGTTTTATTTATTTATTTGAGAGAGAGAGAGAGACACAGAGATAGCAACAGAGAGCACAAGTGGGTAGGAGAGGGAGAATCAGGCTCCTTGCTGAGCAGGGAGCCCAATGTGGGACTCAATCCCAGTACTCCGGGATCATGACCTGAGCCCAAGGCAAACGCTTAACCGACTGAGCCACTCAGGCACTCCTACAGAATTAAATATATGTACTTTATTGACTTCTATATAGATGATATGGTTTGATTTGTCCCAAAACATAAAGGACTTAAGATTCAACCAATCTTTCTGTTGCACTACAGGGTTTGGAAGAAATGCATTTGAAATAAACTGTTTTAGAGTTTGAATTATGATTTTTAGAATATGTACTCTAGAATATACTTTGTTTTTCTCTATCAGCTCTATATTGTTTGTATTGCTAGTCAATTTATGAAGTCACATTGCTTTCTCTGTCAAGAGCAGATTTCCTGACCAGATTTATTATCTGATTGAAAATTTAAATTTTGTCCTAATGGAATGAATTATCATAATTTTAAACTATTATGGTTATTAACGCTCTAATCTATCCTTAGGTCATAAAAGATAATCAACTCTGTTTAGTAATAGTCTATTACACACATGATGTTGAAATGTAGGTTGAAATTAACATATTACTATTAGATACTAGTCTAAATTATTTGGTGTTATGATTGATTTTATTTGTAGTTTTGTGCCTTAAGAGCTTTATACAATTTTATTTAAAATTTCATTATCTGAAAAATTCAATTTGGCACGTTTTATGTTTTATTTTCCTCATTTTTCTAGAGAATATATTTGTGAAAAGAAATATAGAAGTTTTTATTTCTGTGGGCGTGGCTGAAGTTTTCGATTTAAGTAGTGATTAAGTTTTTCTTTCTGCCCTGATGTGAAAATTGGAGAGATTTTTTTTTTTTTTATTAACGAAAAGCAATTTAATTCTCAAATAAAAAAAATAAAACGACTCGGGGCCCTGGGTGGCTCAGTGGGCTAAAGCCTCTGCCTTTGGCCCAGTTGGTGATCCCAGGATCCTGGGATAGAGCCCTGAATCGGGTTCTCTGCTCAGCAGGGAGCCTGCTTCCCTTTCTCTCTGCCTGCCTCTCTGCCTACTTGTGATCTCTTGTCTGTCCAATAAATAAATAAAATCTTAAAAAAAAAACAAAACTCCAGGTGCATAAGGAGAACCTTTCTTCATTAAGTTTCATTACTGATAAATAAAATTGTATGAAATAAAAGATACAAGCCAATGAGTCTCCATTATAAATACCTAAGTCTGAACTGGATCTTTATAAAACACTTCTGACTTTTTCTCACTTCTTACCAAAAAACCCCATCCCTGTGTTTTTCTATAATTACTTTGTAGATATGTATTCACTCAAAAACATATGGAATCAGAGAGCCATAACTTTTAAATCTTTAAAATAAAAATGTATTATCTTTTAAGATACATATAATGATGTCAATGTAGACTGTTAAAGAAATTTCTTTGGGTTTTAAAGCAGTAAGTTGGGAATGGAACCCTAGTTTCTCGCTAAAACCTTTACACTACCCCCCCCCCCCCCCCAGCAGTTTGGTCCATGAAGGGGGCTGAGGGACATGGCACTAGCCGGGTTTTTCCTGTGAACTCAGTTCTACCCCTGGGAGATAGAGAAAGTATAAAACATAATCCCATCTCCAGAGGAGTTTCCAAAGTCAGTGAGAAGTCAAGATCAACACATACACAAAGATACATACGTATAACCCAGGACCCCTTTAGGAAAAATAACAAATTAAAAAAAACCCTACAAATACAAGATTGGGAACAAAGATCAATACTTACAACCAGAAAAGAAAATTCTGATAAATTATTGGAAACTTAGAGACTTAGGAGTCTTTTTTTTTTTCCCTGAGAGCTTACTAGGAAATTTACCAGAATTGCTTACATAGGGAAGCTTCCTGAGTGCAGCCCATCTCTCCCTCCCCGCCTGGAACATTCCACAGCTCCAGGGTTTCCCTGCTCTCACAAGGGCCTTCACAGATGAGGAACTCTGGGGTTTTAGTTTCACTACTCTGCAGACACCTCGTTTAAATAGCCATTAAGAAAACTGTTAAAGATACCAGCAACACCAAGGAATCTTAAACATTCAAAAAATATATTTGAAATTCTTTCTGCATTCATCTATTTTTTTAA
Organism: Martes martes; assembly: GCF_963455335.1. Taxonomy (NCBI): domain Eukaryota; kingdom Metazoa; phylum Chordata; class Mammalia; order Carnivora; family Mustelidae; genus Martes; species Martes martes. The sequence goes on from NC_137889.1 coordinate 137,080,049, forward strand.
ATGATGATCTCATTCAACATCCAGTAATGTAGCAGAACTGGCAGAGTAGACATTCCTCCTTTGTATTTAAAGTTGAATTCTCCAAGTAGACTCCAATAGATTCTACCTATATCATATTTCCCATAGTCCCCACCTGTGAAATCCCCACACATGTTCATTCCTTCAGTATTATATGCCTCGTATGCCCATAGCTGCTGGAACTGAGTAATGTAGACAACAGATGAAGCCACTGCTCTCACCAACACACAAATATATAGCAGGTGTCATGCAGTGAGTGCCAAAGCAAAAATAGAGGAAAGAAGGTGACAGGGTCTAGGTCACTCAAAGAGAGCATCTCTTTAAGGTGATCATGAAGTGAAAGCATGAGCAGGAAGGTATTTGCTGCAAGAGCATTCCAGTCAAAGGGATCAGAAAGTGCAAAGGCCCTGAGGTGGGCCACACTGAGTATCTTAGAAGTACAGCAAGGACATCATTGTGTGTGGGGTGGAGAGGGAGAAGGAACAAGGTAATTGGGGGTTTGTAGGTCATGGTCAAGAATTGGGAGGGGACTGAGCAGCGGGGGAACAATGTTCTGGCTTGGGCTTCAAAAGGGTCACTGTGATGGCTGTGTTGGAGCGGGGAAACCCTTGAGGAGGGCAGTACAAGAGAGTCCAGGTAAGAGACTGTGGAAGCCCAGAGTAGGATTTTGGTAATTGGAGATGTTAAAACTTGGTTGGATTCTGTGTTCTCTAGCATAGTGTCTGGAATCCTAGCTCAAAGGAGACTCACAACTTTTTTTTCTTTTTCTTTAAGATTTTATTTATTTATCTGACAGAGAGAGAACACAAGTAGGGGGAGCAGGAGCAGGAGAGAGAGAAGCAGGCTCTCCGCTGAGCAGGGAGCCCGATGCTGAACTTGATCCCAGGATCATGACGGGAGGCGAAAGGAGATGCTTAACTGACTGAGCCACCCAGGTGCCCCTCATTCACAACTTTTCAAGGGGTTAATTGAAGCAGCCCTACACTCTGTTGCATAAGTGTTTGTTCAAGTGCAGGGTGGGCCACCTGCGGTAGGACCCCCTGTGGATTTCGTTAAAATGAAGATTTCTTGGCCTTGCCCCAGACCTCCATGGGATCTCTGGCAAAAGAGGTCTAGGAATTGGAAATTTTAACAACTCCTCATGTAGATTCCTATGCAGGATAAATTTTGAACTACTGCCTGGTCCTTCTAGAAGAGAGGTAGTTGAGCCCTCGCAAAGGCTTATGTCTTGTTAGACGTTTCGAGCTCATACTTTAAATCCCTGCAGGCCAGAACTGAGAACATATTGTGAGCTTAATAATGAGAATTGTAAAAAAGCTTACTGTTTTTGCCTAAATGCTCAATATGGAATGCCTCCAGCAAACTGTCATATTTGAGCCTTATCAGGGGTTTCATGAAACTCTCTGTCATTTTTAGATTGATTTTCATATTACTGAACCTTCTGGGTAAACTTGATTTTTAGCCTTAGATTAGAGCGTATAAATACTAACACATGGACCTAGAATTTTCTTAGGCTATGTCTCAATGAGCCAAAAGTGTGAAGCTGTGCGTTTAAGAGATGAGAAAGGGGGGCGCCTGGGTGGCTCAGTGGGTTAAAGCCTCTGCCTTCGGCTCAGGTCATGATCCCAGGGTCCTGGGATCGAGTCCCACATCGGGCTCTCTGCTCGGCAGGGAGCCTGCTTCCCCCTCCTCTCTCTGCCTGCCTCTCTGCCTACTTGTGATCTGTCTCTCTGTCAAATAAATAAATAAAATCTTTAAAAAAAAAAAAAAAGATGAGAAAGGAAATTTGGCATAGCTTTCTATGGCTATTTTGCTTTCTTATATATTAGTAAGCAAATATACTCTATTAACAAATTATTAGTATAATAAAATAAATTTCCTTGGCTTCCAAAGCAGAAAATGATGGTTTGAGATGACTGAAGCTTGAGATAACAGCTAACAGTTTTTTTTTATCTGGTTTTCTCTCCTTTTTCTATTTTTATTGTTTTATAGTTGATCATTTGTATAGATAAGAGTGAATATTAAACTCTATTTACTCTAAAACATTTTGCCATTGTATTCACTTGCACTGTACTTGGGGATGAACATCATTTTGTCTTCTGTATTTTCTCAGAGTCATATACACAGCACAGACATTATGCTTGTCTCTGAAACTACACTGCCAAACGGCTTTATAGTAAAGCATTATAATACCATGCTATACTTCATATAACCATTTCTTTCCTGCTTGCTACTTGTATGTGAATTTTACAGTTTTATACTCTAAAATAATGAAGTGTGACACTGCTCCAAACATCTTTATACATACTATTTTATTTCCTTTGGGTCTGTTTTCTTAGGAAATGTTCCCAAATATAAGATTACTGGACTAACATATAATAAGAGATTTTTAAAAATTGTAATGTATTGACAGATTGTTTCCCTGAGAATTTGAACTGATATTCTATGCCATGCCAAGAATAATACTTCCACTTCATTGCAACAATATAAAATTTAAGCACTTTAATTTTTTCTTTTCTCTCTCTCTCTTTTTTTTTTTTCCATTTTGATAGATGGGACTTACCCTATGATTTAAATCTTTTCATCATCTTTTCTACAGTTAAAATAGGATACTTATAAAATTGGGACATGAATTTAGGGCAGAGTCAGAGTGACAGCTTTCTTACAAATGGCTCCCTGGCTCATCAGTGGTGTTTTTCAGTTTCTTTGGCCCATTTTGCAAGACCCATTCTGACCTAACTAAAGTTCCAGTTACTCTGTGAGGCTGTGGCTTTGTGGAGAAGTTCCGCTGCTGGGCAGAAGAGGGCACTCTTTGTTTGTACCAAGAAGGGACAAATCTGTCTGACCCATTTAGGGAGAGTGATCGCTGCCAGAGACAACCCTTCACACTGAGGTCCAGTGACCACAGTGGTGGTGACCGCCGCTCACTCCATGCCTGACGAAGTCTGTTAAGTGTTCGATTTGCTATTATTCACTGAGTTCAACAGAATTCCAGCTGTCGAGATGGAGACCCCTGAAGTCATTTACATTGCTCGACACCAAGGTCTTGGCACCCAGGCCAGTGTCTGTCTCACAGTGGAGTGCTCGTTTGCTCTGTGCGGTCATCAGAATGTCTGGTGGTCCTAACCAGAAGAAAGTCTTGAAAGAATTCTGTGGGCCCAGACTTGAGTGGGCCGATAGATTATTCTGTTTGCATAATTGTATTTCCTTCCCGCGAATTAGATCACTTATAACTCTTTTTAAAAATGAGATTCTTGGGACTGGCGTGGAGAGTTTGTAAGCTGGGATGGGCCTTTGCCATGTTTTTTCAGGGGTGAGCAGAGGGTTAGGATTAAGGAAGGGGACAAGAGTCTTCTTGACCTGTAGGCGGGATGGGGTAGGGGAAGTTCCACCCAGCTGGGTGGGCCATGGAGAGGGTCTTATAGAGATGCTTCCTGATTCAGCCTCACTGCTGCTCCTGTCCCCCCAAAATCCACTCTAGTGTACATTAGATGATGTTACTCCCCTGCTGAAAGCTTTCCAGTGGACCCCCCATGCAGCTGGAATAAAATCCAAAGTCCATACTTTGGCTCATTAGGTCCTTCTATACCCTGACTTCTGCTCCTGTGACCTTATGTCCTACTCACCCCGGTGGTCCTCCTTCCACCCACACGGCCCTCATTCTGCCATTAAATGCATCAAGCATCTACTTGAAGCCCTGGAGGGCTCTGAAATGTGTTCTCAGCCTTGTGTGGCCTGATGAAGTTTAGAGATGCTGCACTGAGTGTGACTGGGGCCAGGAATTTGAAAGAGCAATAAGAAGCCTAAGTGCTTCTATGGTAGAGCTTGGGGAGCGTGCTTCAGGGGATGTGCCGACATTTTCATGGACCAGAAGGGGCCAGAGGGGAGAGACTTCATCTTAAGACTCACACCGGAGCAAAGAATCCTCAGACAGAAGAGGCTGGCATGGACTGCAGGATGCAAAAAAACGGGGGAAGGAGTTCAAAACCAGGAAAATCTCAGGACAGGGGGATCCCAACACGGAAATCTCGGAGACTATAAAAGAGCCTCCTTTAGAAGAGAGACAGCTCAACATCTGCTGGGCCCAGTGGGGGCTTTACCATCTGCCAGGCCCTCAGAGTCCAAAGAACCCCCCCAGCCAAATCAGAACCATTCTAGCTCCTCATCTTCCCCCACCTCTTCCATCTACCCCCACCTCTGTGCAACCAGAACGAAGTCTGGGAGCAGGTGGGCAGAACAAGTAAGAGCAGGGGACAGGACCCACCCCCACTCCTCATCTCCCAGCCACGTGAGGTGAAGGAGGGCAAGCATTAAATGCTAAGGTAAATAGGGACGTTGAGATGCTTGCTATCTGTAGAGGATTGGATCTTCAAATTACTGAATTGAGACTGTATTTTACACAAAAGTGAGCAAAAGGGCCCTATCATCTGAGAGCTGCCAGGAAGGCAGGGATTCACCCAAACCTTCATTCAGGCACAGAGTGCTCCCACTGCATAGTGGATAAAGCTGGATTCTCAATCTTGACTTCACATTAGCATCACTAGGGAGTTTTCAAAAATCCCAAGGCCCATGCCATGCCTTAGATGAAAAAAAAACAAAAACAAAAATATTTGAGGGTAAGGCTTAAGCATCAGAATCTTTAAAGCTCCCCATGTGATTTCAATGTGTGACCAAACAGAGACAAAAATAAAATTGCATTTTGTTCATAATCAAGAGACTTTTCCCTATCCCGGAAATACTTTTATGTGTGAATTCCAGGGTATTTGTAATCCTTGAACTCCTTCACGAGCTCATGTACAAATTACAGATTTAAAAGCAAATTTTAAACTTTAAAAATACTTGTGTGTTACCTAACTCTATAAGAGGCTTTAAAAAATGCATGGGGGTAATACACAAGAATCTAAACTGTGTCCTACACTGCGGTTGTGAGAAGGCTACAACCCAAATTATTTAAAGTTGAAAATGCATGAGGACTTTATAAATATGGCATAATGGGATACATTCTTGATTAACATTTTTGATGGGACATATACTCTAATTTACCAATATATATCCAGCTTGATTAAGATTTGAATTTCATTGGGCTTCAGGAACATTGCAGAAAGTTTTGGTTGGATTTGACTGTCTTGCTTCAATGCCAAGACAAAGAACCTTGAAGAAAATTGTGGCTTGGCAGAAAAGGCAGAAGTCTCACTTGTGACTTTTTTTCCCCCCATACAAATCTTCTCCCTTGTGGTGTTTATTGATTCCCAAAAGCCAAGTGTTTGGACTGGCTGCATCAGAGTCACTTTGGGAGTCTGTTAAAAGTATCAATTCCCTGGCCTAACCCAGACCTCCAGAACCAGCCTTTCTGTGGGTGAAGTGTGGGCAGCAATCTTTTAACAATGGCACCCGGGTGGTTCTGATGCCCAGCCAAGTTTGGGCAGCACTGGCAAATGCCAGCTGATTATGAGACCTCAGACTAAGTGTCAAACCCACAGTGGGGAGAGAGAAGTTCTCAATTAGGAAGCAAACTACTGGCTGTTAAAAAGAAGCATGAGCGATTATGTGTTGGGTTTTTGCAGAGCTAGCCACCTAAGATTCCTTAGCAAATAGTTTAAGTCATTTTAGGGCCTTTGGGAGATGTCCTGTATTTTCAGTGGTTTGGAGTGGGTCACATGGAAAATGTTCGTAGAAGTTGTCGTCATCTGGTTGCTTGTTGAAATGGTTAGGGAAAAAGGGAGGAGGAAGGGTCCTGGTCTCTCAGGTGGGCTCAGTCATCTTATGGGGCGTGAAATTGCTCATGTCTTTCATGGATCTTTTGCCATCTTTCAACCCCAGGTAGCACGAGGAAAGAGGGATAGGCTTAGAGGGCAGGCAGTTATGAAATAAAATCCTGGTGCTGCCGCCTCTGAGCTATGTGAACTTAGCCAAGTTCCACAACCTCTGTGAGCCTTCATAAATTCATCAGTCAAGGTGGGGTTAACTCCTTGTTGGTTTTGTGAGTGAACTAGTACTTTCTACAAATATACGTTCCTGGATCCTGGGATTATTCAGTGAGCAGGTGCTCACTGAATAAAGCCAGAGAGGCCCAGCCAGTGTGTTGCACAGGGTCTTAAATCTGTAAGAGGTGCTAAAATATTTCTGGAAATTCTCTGAGTTAGAGAAAAATGGGACTACCGGAAGTCATCTCAAGGAGTATTTTATGGGGTCGCAAGAGATTCTTTCATGAGAGTTCTAGAATGGCAGTGGAGTGGAGGAGGGTTGTGCTGATGGGTGAGACCAGGCATCCTTCTGTGTCTGAGAAAGCCTCAATGGCTCTCTGTTGTAATAGCACCTCCCTTTTACTCTCAGAGGTGTCCCAGGCTAGAAGGTAAGTCATATGATCATCCTAGTCAAAGATCGTGTTCCAGTAACATTCAGTGGTTGCAGAACCCCTCTTGGGGCAGAGGGCTCACCTACAGCTTTCATGGTCCTGTGTGCAATGTGCAAGCCCGGGGCTGGAGGGAAGTTGCTTGGATCCTCAAGGAGAGGCTGAGCATTGTCCCTGGCACGTTTCTCCATGTAGCACTCAGTCCTTTTTCTAAGACACATTAAACAAAAATAGTAGTCTTTGAAGAAGCACTGACAGAACCATGGCTCAGGCTGGTCCAGATGGGACTACATATACCTATACCTCCATAATAAGGTGGGAGAATCACTTATCAGGAAGGAAAATGGACTAAGCACCAGGAAGTCCAGACTTGAGTCTCCATAACTGTTTAGGCTATATCTGATTCATGTTTCTCAGTCCCTTCTAGCCGTTGTCATTGTACATGTCTCTCATAGGCTCTTGCTACCTTCTGATTAACCATATGCTGGAAATGAGATCATCCAATTCGATAATTAAGTTGTTTTTCTTTTTAATTAAGTCCTGAGTGATGATCCAAGGGTCTGTCCTGTGAGTTGTAGTGAATGCATTTTGAGACATCTTTTAGGAGCTCTGAGGTTGCTCTACTCCTTCCTTCAAGAATTTCCCCAATACTTGTGGCTACTAGATAAGTGTGGCATTGGTGGTATTGGTAAGGGGTGGCTGTGGTTTAAAGCTGCTCTACAGGGGTGCCTGGGTGGCTCACTGGGTAAAGCCTCTGCCTTCAGCTCAGGTCATGATCTCAGGGTCGTGGGATCGAGTCCCCCATCGGGCTCTCTGCTCAGCGGGGAGCCTGCTTCCCCCCTCTCTCTGCCTGCCTCTCTGCCTACTTGTGATCTGTGTGTGTGTGTGTGTGTTAAATAAGTAAATAAAATCTTTAAAGCTGCTCTACATTCTGGCAGAGAACCAGAAATATAGATGTGTGGCCTCTGTTCTTTTCTATCTGTCCTCACTCCCTTGATAATCGCTTCTGGTCTCATGGATTCCAGTCCTCCCCATTTGGATGACTCCCAAATTTACATCCTCACTGTGGGCTCTAGGTTTGTATACACCAGACACATATTGGACTTCTCCGTATCGATGTATAATAGGCATTTGTCCAAAATTAAACTCAATCTTCTACAAATCTGTTTGTCCTGGAGTCTTCTCCAGCTTACTAGCTGGGAATTCCATTTTTCCAGTTGCACAGGCAAAAAGTCTTGGAGTCACTTTTGCTGCCTTTCACTCACACTACGTTCATTATGTCAATAGACCTATCCATTTTACCTTCAAAATATGTGCACCATTCAACTACTTCGTGTTGTCTCCACTGCTGCTACTTTGTTCTAAGCCAGCCTCATGTCTTGTCTGGATTATTTCAGTAGTCTCCCAATTGAGACTGGCTCCCGTCCCCACCTTATTTTCCTTCTCAGTCCTATTATGGTCAGTTGCAGCTGGAGTGGTCATGTTAAATGTAACTCAGATCATGTTACTTTTTCTTCCTTCCTTCCTTCCTTCCTTCCTTCTTTCCTCTTTCTTTCCATCCCTTTTTTCTTTTCCTCTTTCTTTCTGTCTGTTTGTCTCTGTCAAAATCCTCCAGTGATTTCACAATTCCCTCAGAGTAAAAGCCAGAGCCCTTACAATGGCCTGAGAGACACTATACAATGCATTCTCCGTCCCCCTCCACCACCCACCTCTGTATGATCATCAAGCAAGAGACTATTCTTCTCCCGTTCTGCTCTGCTCATAGAACACAAATATGCACATCCGCAAGTTGCCTCCCCTCAGACATGCTTTCACCCTAGACATTGCCCTTGACCTCTCCTCTGTCTGGAATGCTTTTCTCTGAGATATCCACTTGGGTCATTCCCCTCAGTTCCTTTATGCCCTCTCAACTGGTTCCTTCCCACGAAGGCCCTGGCCTCACCTCCAGCTGTACCCCCTCCCTTTCCTCCCCGTTTCCCTTCCTTGCTTTATTGTGCCTCTCAACACTGATCACCATTTGACATACTTTTTGTTTTACTTATTTTATCTTTTTTTAAAATTGCCTGTGTTCCTCAACTTGAATGTAAACTCTGAGCAAAGCGGTTTTTTTCCTGCTTCTCAATCTGTTTAGATTACTGCTAACAGTTATCCAATCTAGAAGAGTATCTGACACATAGTCCTTCCTCCCATGTATTTCCTGAAGAAATGAACCAAGGAATAAATGAAATAATGAGTCCTGTTGATGTCAATTAAGATTTACTGAACACGGCCTCAACAAAATTTACCATTTTTTTTTCTACTTATAGTTACATTAAAATAAAGGATCTTCAAGAATTCTCCTGCTGACTAGCCCAACCTTTCTTTTTGGGTGGGTTCAGAGTTCTTTCTAGTATCATAAATCTGTGTGTTATGTTTTGGTATGAAGTATCAGGGAGTGAATAGAAAGGGACTTTTTTTTTTTTTTTTTTGTAGAAACTCTGATCTTGTTCTCTAAGTAAGCAGAGATTGTGAGCCCTCGGGAAACACTTTGGTGTTCTACTTGCCATCTTTGTCAGGAAAATGTGAGGTGGGTTGATACTGTTGCTTTAGGCAAAAAGTGCACTACTCCCTTTGGGATGTTTCTGCACAGCAAAAATTTCTGTCTTCTCTAGGTTTGCACAACTCTGGAGGGAATGATGGATTAATTTGGATAAGGGGCCCAGACGCTGCTTGAAAGGGAAGGGACTGAATCTCTAACGTAGAGGTCAGCAAACACTTTTAGACTTGCAGGCCGTATGATTTCTATTATAATAACTCAGGAAGCAACTTTGCTATTGTCATGCCAACTGAGCTATAAACAATATGTAAGTGAATAAGCATGGCTGTGTTCCAACAAGACTCTCTTTATAGACACTGGAATTTGAAATTCACATAATTTTCCCATGTCACTTAATAGTCTTCTTCTTTTGATACATATTATTTAACCATTTAAAAAGGTGAAAACCTTTTTTAGATCATGAGTCATACTGAAGTAGATAGTGGGCCGGAATTGATCCACAGAAGTGTAGTTTGTTGACATTTGCTCTTGAATTCTTGATTACCAAGGTAGAGGACAGCCCAAGGGTTCCCTTGGTTGAGGGAGGGACTTGTTCTAGCACACAGAAAGTAGCGCTGCGCTTTGAAAAACATTAGCTAATGTTCATGTATGAGAGAGAACCGTAACCATGGCGCCTATGTGGGGTAACCTTATAGGACATTCAGGGGCTCGGCAGCATTGGCAGGAAGGCGGCCATAGATTATACTCTGGGTAATGTTGGACCAGGGATGAGCAAGCATTAGTGGTGTGATCATGCATCCCAGTGTTTCATACTCATTTGGCAGATGGACTAACCCCTTTTGAGATCAGTGAGCCTCTAGGATCTTTATATGATTTGTGATGGGGCTGGAGAGAGTTCTCCAGGGGGATAACTGGGCTTCCTGCCAATGTGATTATACAGGGTCAAGCCAACTCTATGGGTAACTCAAGCTGGTGAAAAGGGTCATATTGTTATACTCATTTCTCTTTAGTCCCCAGGGTCCCATAGCATGGCACCTCCTGAAAGCTTCATAAATACTTACTAAATTGAAGTTTACGATTTCTGAGATTAAAATACAATTTCTGAGATTGAAAAGAAAGGGATAAGTGTGTATTGATCTACTGTGTTCCAGCATGGTGCTGTGGGCCATCACATTTGTTCCCTGCTTTCATCCTCCCTAGAAGGTAGATATCTTTGTTTACAGGAGATAAGTAACCGGTCCCATGTCTTACAGCTAAAGGGTGGTGTTGCCTGTTTCTGAATCCAGGCATCTCTGCCTCCTTACACTTCCATTGCATTTCAGGAGATGAGTGTCACCCATTCTTTGTGTAACACAGGACAAAGAAAAGTGCATTTGATGTATAGGCAAAGATCTTTTTCATGCCCCCTCGCTGTCATTAAAACTCTAACCAAAATCCATCTCCCTGATACCTGGGTCTTTTTCTACTCATACTCATTAGTTCACAGGCTTTGATAAGATACTTTAAAATATAATGTATATTCTTTTATGAGGATGAGTTCTATCTTTCCAGCCAATCTAAAATTTCTCCCAGACCATCACAGATCTTAGGTTTGGGATACACTTGGAAGACCCCCACCTCCAGTGTCCTTTAAACACATTTCCTTTTCATTCAGACACTTGAAAGCATATAATGCCTCTCATCTCCCTTTCCATAAATGAGCCACTCTCCCTATCTTCGGCTGTTGCTCAAAGACCAGACTGCTCACCCGTGGGCCTCTTCTGATTTCCTGTTCCTTTTCCGCCCTTTCTTCCTTGTCCCATTTTCCTACAGTGTTTTGGCCAGGGGGAGGGGAGTACATAATATGGTGAAGTGACCTTGCAATCACAGGTGTGTTGATTGTTCCCTCCTTTTGGAGCTGGAGAGAAGCCTGGTTCTACCCTTTCTCCTGGAGGATGGTGGGATAATGTGTTGCATAGGCAGACAGTTTGCAGGTGGCTGACCTGACTCAGTCCATGATAGATACCGGAATCCTGTCTTCTACTTGGATAAAATATTTGGATAAGATCCACTGACCCCAAATATCTGTATATAGCAATACTAAGGGATCTTTCATAATGGAATTTACAAGGACCACTAAAGGTTTTATTGAGAATGTTAGAAATGCACTCTTTCAATAAAGAGAACTATGAATATTTATGTTCAGTGATACATGACAAAGTGCAAAGGAAACACAGGAGGTTGGGTTATCTGTTTCTCATTCTTTGTCACTAAGAAACTGGCGCTACCACCTCCTTCAACAGTATGGCTAAGGGTCTACTTTCCAGCTGGTGTGAATCTCTGCGACGTTTCACACTGTTCTTGTCCTGCGTGATAAGGTTTTACTTCAAGGACTTTCTAAATGAACATGGGAGTTGTAAGTTTCTGGTTGTGCTCTTCATCTTTTCTCTTGCATCTGTTTTCACTTTCTGGGAATCTTTTGAACTTGAGCATCTTTTGATCTTTTGTGCTCTGAGGATGGGAGAAGTTTGGAAGTGCTTCTGGTAAGCTAGGAGTAGAAATGGAAAGAAAGCAGAGCTCAAATTTGTGCAGTGATGCGATGCTTACTCGGAAGCGCGGGAGCTTTTGCTGTGGTTTCCCCGGCTGCAGTGGCTCAGGGCTCTGCTGCCCCACTTCCCCTTCCCATTTAGGGGTGAAGGTAGGATGGTGGCTGAGGGTGATGGTAACACCCAGAAAGCACCGAGCGGAGAGCCCGAGTCTTGGCTGGAGCTCAGCAAGTGCTAGTTAAATTTACTCCCCTCCAGGTCTTTCACAGGATTCTGGGAGAGCACAAAGTGTGCCTCTGCCTGTGAACAGGGAAGGGGCATTAACTCTGGGCCCTTCGGGGGCCTTGCCACAAGTACTGCCTACAGTTTGAGGATGCTGACCTGAATTGGGCCATGTTGGAACTTGAGCCATCAAAAACTTGAAACTATCCAAGTTCATTCATGGGATTTCTGAAGGAGAGTGCCCCACACATGTTCAGGTGGCCAGTCCTCCGCCCCTTCCAGACCAGTTTAAGGAAACAGAGGGACAACACTGGAATATATCTTAAGAAATCATAGGGTTCTAATGAAAAACCAATTAGAGCAGACAGATGGCCAATGCACACGTCCAACTTTGTTTAGGATATTTAGAGCAGTAATTTTTATATCATGTGAAAGCAATGCCTGACAGCAGGTGTTAGTCACCATCATTTAGAGTGTCTAATAGAGCCTCAGGTACGGAAGCAGAATTACTGACATTTTATTTTGTCATTTTCCTATTAAGATGTCAAACATACTTTTTTAACAGCATTTTTAATGATTTCAGGGGTCAATTTATCAGCTCTCATCTCTGAGCTCCTGACACGCTCAGAATAGAACATTTTTTCCATGTTTTTAGAAACCAAGTATTTCAAGGAAAGAATATCGGGTATGTCATTCTTTTCAAATTATAATATTTAAGTGAAATATGGATCTTGTTTGCTGTTTATTATAAGGAATAGAATTGAGGTTAAATCATCTAATTGCAAAGCAGGACTCCAGGGATCTAGCCTCAGCTGTGCTGCTGAAATACCAGTGAGAGCCAGATGAAGTCATTTTAGGGTTCTTGGAGCATCATTTTCCCATTGGAAAAGAGAGTCTTTGGGAAAAACGTTTAAACAGTGAGGGGGAGGAGAGCACTCAGTGGAAGAACATATTAGAAGAACTTTGCTAAATTCTGACAGTCTTACCAGTTTTTTCTATGACCCTTTATTCTATTGAATACCTCATTGAAGACCTGCCAAAAAAAGTTTATAAGAATAAAGAAACAAATCAGGGTGCCTGGGTAGCTTAGTTGATTAAGCGTCTGACTCTTGATTTCTGCTCAGGTTATGATCTCGGGGTTCTGGGATTGAGCCCTGCATCGGGCTCTGTGCTCAGCAGGGAGCCTGCTTCTCCCTCTCCCTTCCCCCTCTTGCACGTGCTCTCTCTCTCAAATAAATAAAAAGATAAATAAATAAATAAATAAATAAAATCTTTTAAAAAAAAGAATAAAAAACAAGTGAAGAAGAAGGAAGGGGAAGGAGAAAGCAGAAAAGCAATTAGAAGAGTATTAAGGGAAGCTTCTCCCCGCCCCCCCAAATACAAACACTCAACAAGTATAAAACAACTTCAGAGAGCAGGTGAATTGGACTCACTAAGGAAAAGAGGACAAAATCAAATAGGGCAAATTCAGGATCCAAAGCCCTAAGGATAAGTCCTTGAGGAAAAATTAGTAAGTACCTGCTTAAGATTTGTGGGGTTGGAAAGCGGATTGCAAAACAAGTTGGATGAATCAAAAAATATTTTTGTGGTGCTTTATTTACCAGTGAAGGAGGTTTAGGAATAGAAATAGAAAGTGGTTTTGAGGTAAATATCTGGAAAGAAATGCAGGGCCCTTCTTGGCTTAGTTTTTGCTAACAACTCTAAGCAATTCAATTGGTACCTATGTGTATAACAATTACTGAGAAATTAAATTGTTGCTGGAAATATATAATCCTAAATTAAGGCCTTATTGCAAATTTCTAAGTAAAACATGGGTGGAAAATAAGTAGCAACCTTTTTTCTAATTATGTACCTATTACCTAAATGCAAAATCACGTATTTCTGATCATATATTGGTAGTGTTTTCTCAATTTAATAAACACTTGTGAGTCTCTACTGGGAGTACTAATTTAAGTAACAGGAGCAGTACTCAAAAATATTTACTGAAATACAGCACTAAAAATTGCAGGAATATTTCCAGAAATATTCCCAATTTCCCATTATGATGGCATATCACAAGTTATTCCTTTACAAGCCTAAGATAGCTTCAGTGTATCTACTTTTACAATCAAAGTGATTTTTTTCTCCTCTACTATCACACAATCATGTGTCCAACTAAATATTTTGGTCTTTCTTTTCTTTAGACATCTCACTGAATAACACTCTAACAATTTATTTTTGCATTTTTAGATGGAAGAGATAACAATACAGAGTTAAAGACTGGGATGTGAAATTCATCTTTAGCACTTGTGACCTCTTCATTATGGTCAGGCCATAACTATCGAATAATATATGAGGACATCGAACAAATTCATAATCAGAGAATGTTAAAGTTGAAAGGAGCTACGGAACTTATTTATCTTAAATACCTAATTTTACAGACTCAGTTTTATTCAGTAAGAACTTTTGATCCTGAGTTAGCACTGGGTTGGCTCTTGGGATCCAAAAATGGAAAAATGTAGGCTTGGAGAGGTCCTGGGATGTATCCAAGGTCACAGGTTATGCTAGATATCTCCTCTTTGACCCACTGTCCACATTCTCTGCTCTGGACTTCTGGATACTGACCTTGAGAGACATTTTATCAGTAAGATTTCTAGTCTTCTGACTTCTAGTTGAGATTAGAACACCCATGGAGAACACTGCTCAAAGATCAGAGGATACGGAGGAAAGTGAGGTCAGGGTATTTGGCCTCCTGTTCCTTCCCTTGTGGTTGTTTGGAGCTGGCTGCCTGCTTGGGATGTCAGGGAGTCCTCTCCATAGGATTTGCCTGCTCCAGATTCTGATTACCGCTCCTTCTGCATATTCCTTAGACTACAGGTGGCAGAGGCAATGTACAGTTATGAAACCCCGGTTCTACATTTTTCCTCGGGGTTTCCCTATGTGCTACCCATATCTTTGTAAGTAATTCTTTAATTAAATTTTCCTTAAGTAACCCTATTTTAACATGCCATCTGTTTTCTGTTGGGACCATGAGGGATATACAGCTAATAGAATGATTTTCAGTTTACTTGATTTGTTACGTCCGCTGGGGGGTTTGTAAACCAGTTTGTACTTAAGGTTAACAAAATTCTGATTGTCGATAGAGCTTAACTATTTTTAAGGCATTGATGCAGGAGTCAAAGTAGGGACAACACGGCAGAGTCAATGTGGTAGCAGTGGAATTTTACATTCAGTTTCCTCAAGTTGATACTAAAGTAGCTGGTGGCTTGATCACATTCTTTGATTCTGAATTCTATCCAGTGGGTTTCCATTTGTGAGAGATACCTATTCTGTCCCTCTTCTCTAAACTTATGGTAATAGGGTAAACCATTGTCTTTTGACTGAATCGTTATCAAGTTTGATAGAGCAACAAAATTGAGACTGTGTTGGCCTAGAGCTATGGAAGGGGGGGTCTTGAGAAGTCTCAGGAAAGCCTTGAGTTTTGTCTTTCTTCCCCACAGCTCTGTAAGAGTCTATTCAACTGCTGGCTTATGGTTAAATCCTCCAATAGTACAGTCCATTCTTGAGCTTAAGACTTTGATTCTTATTCAGGTTGTACTCTCCCTGAGAGTAATAACACGTTAAACTCTTAGTGATTAAAAAGGATCTCAAGTAAAAATGTTTTAGATCTTTCTATGAAATTTGGGAACTGAGAGAGATCTGAGAGGCTTGGATACTACAATTAGTGGGGGGTAAAAAAGGAGACGCTTTAGTGTGGGGAAAAATATATATCATAAATTTGCCAGACTTAGAAATAAGGTATGATTTAAGAAAAAGTTGAGAAAACTTTTTCTCAATCATAGAACTGGGCATAATGAATGCCAGTTGGGAAAACAATGAAAAGCAATTTTGAGTAAACTGCCTTGTTTTATTGATCCCAGCCTTTGGCATTATACATGATTCTATGTTATAGTTGTGTTGAATGGAATGCAAAATAATTAATAGCAGTGTTTATTGACTTCCCATATGCTAGACAGTGTTCTAAGTATATTACATTTATTAACTCGTTTGTTTTGCCTAACAATTTCATGAGGAAGATGTATTTTTGTCTCTGTTTTAGTTTCCTAGGGCTGTCGTAACAAAGTACCACCAACCAGATGGCTTAAACAACAGGAATTTATTGCCTCAGTCTAATGGCTAGAAGTCCAAAATCCAGGTGTCAGCAGCATTGGTTCCTTCTGAGGACTCTGCAGGAGAATCTGTTCTAGACCCTTCTCTCAGTACTGGTAGTCTTAGACATTCCTCACTTGTAGATGGTCTTCTCCATATGTCACACTGTCTTCCTTCTGTATATATTTAACTGTGTCTGAATTTCTTATTTTTTCAAGGACACTGCTCATACTGGATGGATTAGAGCCTACTTCCTCTGATCTCGATCATCTGCACAGATCCTGTTTACAAATACAAAGGTGTGCTGGTAAATGTATATACCTGTGTCTTAACTATGGGATTGAAGCTGTTTCACATTATTTTGCATCCTAAACATTTAAAAAAAAAAGATTTTATTTATTCATTTGACAGAGGGAGAGAAAGAGATCACGAGTAGGCAGAGAGGCAGGCAGACAGAGAGGGAGAAGCAGGCTCCCCACTGAGCAGAAAGCCTGATGTGGGGCTCGATCCCAGCATCCTGGGATCATGACCTGAGCCAAGGGCAGAGGCTTAACCCACTGAGCCACCCAGGTGCCCTACATCCTAAACACTTTTTTAATGGGCTTTGTCCCTAATTGGAGGTGGTTCATTTGGCACCTGCCTTGGTGTATTCTTCCACAGCTTGATGAGGGTGTTTGAGGGATTAACATGGCTGATATTTTTTTCAACATTGACATAAAAACAGCAGGATTTTGAAAGCTAGAGAGGGGCATAAAGCAAGATGGAATCTGATAGTGGCGACCTGTGTGTAGAGCAGTATGGCACCTCCTGCTGTCTGCCCGCCCCCTGCCTGGCACCTTTTTCCTCTCTCATGTCACCACCTGGTGCAGAGGGAGAGACACAGGCCTCTGACCTTGTCATACCCTTCCTGCTCTCTGAGGACAGCCTGAAGCAGTCCTTACTGGCGTGGTATCAGTGCTGGTGCTTGAAGTGAAGAGGGAGTTTAGGGACTTCAAATCTCTTGTCATTCTCTTTACATTCTTACAAGGATAATGGAATTCCAGAAAGCCATAGTGTAGAGAAGCATCTGAGATCATGTAGAAATCCTCAGGAGAGACAACTGAACTAATTGTCCCTTAAGGCTGCTTCGAATTCTGTGATTCTAGAATTTATTTTTCAAATAAAGAAGTTGAAGCCTTCCAAAGCAAGTGATTTGAAAAAGAATATAGCAGCGGTTAGTGCCAAGGGAGGACTGCATGACTGGTGAAGAAGACTGCATTCTCATCATCAAATCCATGAGCGTCCATGTCAGTCCTCAGTCAGAATTTGTATTCCTGCTGTCTCACTTCTAGACTTTTGTTTCCTAGTCAGACTCTAGGACCTTTCAAGCCCTTTTGAAAAGGCTCATTCACTAACTAGGGTGAAATCCACCCTGAAGAGGTGGTAAATGTGCCAACCCACAGCACACTGCTCTCCCCGCCCCCCCGCATGACTTCTGGAATCCCGGTGAAGTAATGACTCACAGGACCCCTGTCCCCCCCACACCACCACATGATGCCCCTCAAAATGCTAAGTGGGAAACAACCTTCCAGCTGATAACTTTGCTGTAGCTATAAATTTGGGAACAAGAAGAGAAACAGTATTTATTTAAAAAAATTTTTTTTTGAGAAGCAATATTTAATTAACAGTTCTGCTTTGTTTGGGATGCCAAGCCAAGAACCGAGGTGTCTCAGATTTTATACATGCTCTGTCAGTCAGAGAGAGACCTGTGGAATTTGTAGTACTTTGTACTGTGGAGTAGACTGTAATTGGACAGGCGAATTCTCTCCTCTTCTCTGTTCCCTCCTTCAGAACTCAGCTGGCTGCAGAAGGCTCTGGGATGATGCATGTCTACTCACAGCGTGCAGACAGTGCCCGTGTCTGTCTTCTTTCCTCACATCAGAATTTATATTTACCAAAAGAAGAGAGACAGCACGATTGCCGGCAGCATTCCTTAAGGTCAAGGACCCCATTATGGCGCAGTTCTTTTTTTCCTTCCCACAGCACCTAACATAAAGCCCTGTACCTCTTAGTCCTTCTGTGAGCACTGCTGTTAACTGACTTACCTTCCTGGCTGGTCCCCACCGTAGCACAAGCTCGTAGCAGCAAGAGAAGGAGCGGCTCTCCTCTTAGCTGCCCTGCCAAGAGCTCAGGAGAATTTTGTCCAGGGGCTGTGACAGAAAGATCAAAGAAGAGACAGTACATTTAATAAATTTCTGAGCACTAGCTTCTAAGTATGTGTGAGTATATAGTAACCAGTAATGATTTATCCTAACACATCGTCATCTGAATTCTAGAACATTTCTAAGCGATATTCCATCAATCCTCCAAGCAGTCTGTAACACAGATAGGAAAATGAACATGTTTTCTATGACTCATAAACAGTATGGATGCTCTTAATAAACCCAGTTTTATAGAGATTGTGATGATCATTTCTGAGCACTAGCTAAGTCAGAGAAATGAGTTCACTTTGGGGCACTCGCTGAATGGAGAGTTGTGTGCAAATGCAAGAATGACAGTGGATGGTGCAAGGTGGTGCAGCCACTCTGGAAAACAGCATGGAGGTTCCTCAAAAAGTTGAAAATAGAGCTACCCTATGACCCAGTGATCATACTACTGGGTATTTACCCTAAAGATACAAATGTAGTGATCCGAAGGGGCATGTGCACACGTGCACCCGAATGTTTATAGTAGCAATGTCTACAATAGCCAAACTATGGAAAGAACCTAGATGTCAATCAAGAGATGAATGGAAAAAGAAGAGGTGGTATACACACACACACACACACACACACACACACACACAATGGAATACTATGCAGCCAAGTAAAGAAATGAATTCTTGCCATTTGTGACAACATGGATGGAACTAGAGGGTATTATGGTGAGCGAAATAAGTCAGTCAGAGAGAGACAATTATCATATGATCTCCCTGATATGAAGAATTTGAGAGGCAACGTGGGGGGCTTGGGGGTAGGGAAGGAAAAAAATGAAACAAGATGGGATCAGGAGGAAGACAAACCATAAGAGACTCTTGATCTCACAAAACAGTCTGAGGGTTGCTGGGGGGAGGGGAGGTAGAGAGAGGGTGGTAGGGTTGTGGACATTGGGGAAGGTATGTGCTATGGTGAGTGCTGTGAAATGTGTAAACCTGGCGATTAACAGACCTGTACCCTGGGGCTAATAATACATTATATGTTAATAAAAAATAAATTTAAAAAAAAAGAATGACAGTGGATCTGTCCAATATCTGCTGCCTCAGAAACATTAATTGTATGTGGAGTAATGTGTGACTCCATAGAAAGTTCGTTCCTTATATTTAAAAAAGTCTTTCTTGTTTTTTAAAGGACAAGAACACTACATATAACTATAAAAGTAAAATATACACAATATACACAAAATAAAATATGCAAAATATACGCACACAAGAAAATGTGAAAGTCATTCTCATTATTATGTTCTTCCAGACTCTCTGGTAATAATAATTAACAACTTGGGTATTCTTGCAAACACTTTTTCCTACATATGTACATATGTGCATTTATGAAATATAAAATATAAAGTCTATATATTATTTATGAAATATAAAGGTCTGTATATAATTCTGTAACTCATTTTCATCATTGAGTAATGCATGTTGTATTATAAAATCTATAAATCTATAAGATCTATAAATCTAAGTTATGCTTTTTAATCGCCACATACCTTCTTTTCAGAGGAAAAGATATTTAACGTATTTCCTACTGATGATCATTTATGTTGTTTCCAAATATTTTCATACTGCAAACAATGATACAATAAATATTCTTGTGAGCAGAAATGCTACAATAAACATTCCTGTGGCCTTCTGTGCAATAAGAAAAGAATTATTACAATTCTTTTTGGAGAAAGGAAGCGTGTTTTTAATGTAAATTCCTAAAGGAAGGATTGCTTTCAAAGGTAATTCCATGTATTGCAGGGTAAGTCCTAAATGTTTAAGACCCTCATTTATTATTACTCACAAGATGATGTATTGGTTTTGCAGTTCTTCCTGGCTAAAATCAGTCATATGCCTGCAGTCAGCTGTGAGTTGGCTAGTGAGTTCTGCTGATCTTGGTGGGGCTCTCTCACGTGTCTGGGGTTGGCTAGCTATTGTCTGGTCTGATAGCCTCAGTGTTTTTCCTTGAAGCTTAATCTGGGCATGTTCTGTCACGGCAAGGCAGGTCAATGAGAGGGAGTGGAAGCATGTAAACATTTCTTCAAGTCTCTTATGTCAAGCTTGTTTTTATCCCCCTGGCCAAAGCAAGCTACATGGCTGAGATTATGGGATATGAGTGGGAGGGCATTGGCAAAGGTGTGGAAAATTAAGATCATTTTTGCAATCAATTTCTATACATATTTAAAAAGTTTACAAATACTGCCAAATTGCCCTCCCACACAATTTAATTTGTTTTTACCACAACAAGTGGTATATAAGAGTGTTTTGGCAACAAAATTCACTTTCCCAGTGTGAAGTTCCCAATTAGGAACATTAGACAATTTTACTTTAATGACCTTTTTCCCTTCCTTTTGATTTCTGCTGTTTCATTCTAGCAACAGGTATGTTTATTATAGGTGTTTTTTTTTCTGTTGTATAGTTTTCCTAAGATTTATAATGTTTACATGATTTTTTATAACTAATTTTTAACTTTAATTAAAGCAACTTTAATAGTTCTTTTTTTAACCCTTAGTCATAATTAAAAGGGAATTAATATGTACTGTTAATCTTTCCATAAAGTAGCTTCTATATTCCAAAGATTGTATATTTTGTACTACCTCTTAGTTTAATGAAATGGTGTTATTGAATAAGTTTGCAAAAATAGGCACTGGTGTTATATTTTCTGAGATCATTTACATCTAACAATCCCCTTCTGTTGCTTTTATACATGAACAAGGCGAGGATAAACTATTCAGTCACATATTTCTATTTATCTACTGTCTTCTGGAATTGAATGTTCCTATGAAGAGCTTTGAGATAGATGATTTTTTCCCCCTCATTCATTCAATCATTTGACACATATCTATTGAGCTTCTACCATTGGACAGGCACTATTCTAGGTACTGATTATACAGAAATAAACAACATACATGCAAATATCTCTGCTCTCCTGGAGCTTAAATTCTAGTGGGAGGACACACACAATAAACAGAATGAATAAATAACAAATTATCTATATTGTATAGATAAATAAATATAATTTAACAAGAAAAGGAGGGATATAGAGTGCCAGAGTGAGGGTTACTTTAAATGGGGCAGTCAGGAAAAGAATCTATGAGAAGTGGACATTTGAAGGATATGAGTGAGCAAGACTCATATCCTCATCAAGACTCATCATTCTCATATCCAATGCATCAAGAACATTCTAGGCAGGGTGAACAGCATGTGCAAAGGCCCTGAGGTGACCATATCTGGCATATATGAGGAAAAGTATGGAGGCCTCTTTACCTGGAGCAAATGAGGTGAAAAGAAGAATAGAAGAGATGAGGTCAGAATGCTAACTGAGGCTAAGATCAGGTTGAGCTTTATAGATCATTTTAGAAATTTGATTTATATCACAATGAGAGGTAAAAATACTGGATGGGTTTGATTAGAGAAGTGACAGGGTTGACTTAATGATTTAACCAAAATAGTCTGGCCACTTGTAGGTGACTTTAAATTTGTTGTTGTTTGTCTTCTCCTCATGGATACTCAGAGAAAACTTAAAATATTTTTATCCTTGAAGTATAAAAACTTTCTCAGCATATTCATTTGAGTTGTAGTGGTCTTATATTACTCTTTTTTAAAATAGCATACTATGTCTTTTGACTCACAAAGTTGGCTCTTTCTTTATTTGGGGGAAGTTTTCTTCTGTATTACCTTTTCATGTCTTGTCAACTTCATTTACTATTTAATATTTCAGGGGCACCATTTATCTGTTTGTTGAAATGCTGGTGTTTGTCCTCCCGCTATCATTTTTGTTTTAAATACTTCCCTATATTTGCTTCCTCTGTATTTGGTATATAAGTTTCTCAAAACTATCCCCCACATATCACTGTTATTTTTCTCTCATTTTCATTCCTTCCTGGCTCATATTTATTTATTGTTTCTTAGCTATTTGTGGTCTTCAGCTTTTTTCATTACCTTTCCCTTTAAAACTTTTTATTCTGTCATTTATTTTTCCTCTCATATCTTATCTCATAGATAATTTTATTTTCTATCTAAAGAAAAGTCTAAAAGTCTAATTCCTTTGAGTGTGCTTATTCTAGAAAACCTTTTTAAACTTATTCAATTTTTTAACTTTTTTTCCTGTTTTAGTATTTTTGCATTGTTGATGAGCCTTTGTATTGATGCTTTTCATTTTTGAAAGGGGATGGTGCTGGCTAGGCCTTCTCATTGCCCCAAATTGGCTGGGTGGTTTCTATTTTGCTCCCTTCTGGTTTTTTTTTTTTCCATCTTATTTTATTTTATTTCTTTTCAGCGTTCCAGCATTCATTCTTTATTCACCTCACCCAGTGCTCCATGCAATACGTGCCCTCCATAATACCCACCACCAGGCTCACCCAACCCACTACCCCCCTCCCCTCCAGAACCCTCAGTTTGTTTCTCAAGAGTCCACAGTCTCTCATGGTTTGTCTCCCCCTCCGATTTCCCCCAACTCACTTCTCCTCTCCATCTCCCAATGCCCTCCATGTTATTCCTTATGCTCCATAAGTAAGTGAAACCATACAATAATTGACTCTCTCTGCTTGACTTATTTCACTCAGCATAATCTCACCGGGTCCTCTTTGCACACTTATCTTATAATGTGAGCTTGAGGCAAGGTGTTGATGGTGTAATGTCACCTTCTGTTTCTGAGAGCTGGGGGATAGTTGCTGGGAAGAACACTCATACCTACAAGAGACCTCAATTTTATGTCTCTATTTCTTTCTCCATAGTTATTATTTTTTTAAAAGCAGTGTGTGGTATAAGACTGAATCTTTTTTCCACATGAGGTAGAATAGTTCTATCATTTTAAACACACACAACACTTAGGAGGCTTGTTTTACTTAGAGTGGAAAATTATGCTAGGAACAAAGTCAACAAAAAGTAAAAAAACACAGGGACGCCTGGGTGGCTCAGTCAGTTAAGCATCTGCCTTCAGCTCTGGTCGTGATCTCAGGGTCTTGGGATGGAGTCCTGCATCAGGCTCCTTGCTCTGTGGGGAGCCTGCGTCTCCCTCTGCCTGCTGTTCCCCCTGCTTGCAAGTGTTCTCCCTCTGTCTCTCTGTTTCTTTGATAAATAAAATCTGAAAAAAAAAAAAAAAGTATGAATACTTAAAAAAAAAAAAAAAGAAACCACAAAAAGTAGCAGGAAAGAGAACCAGTTAAGTGCAGCTCCAAGAGTCCAGCAGTTCTTTGGGGCATGGTTATCCACAGCCCCACGTAGGCATCTGTCTGTGGGACCATCCTGCACACTGAGCTCGAGGTGCACTATATGCATTAGGGGCCTGCTCTCACATGGAGACATGCAGATGTCCTCGAGACGCTCCAATTGAACTTCAACAGGACAGTCAAAAGGAGATTATTCCATAGGCTGAAAACAAACCACAAAACAAAACCGCACTGTTTCTTTTCCCCAAATGAAATCAACATGAAAGGCCCTGTGTCATTCCAAAATTTCCAGAGTAGAAATGGAGTGATCTGAAATATCAAAGACCCCATTACTTTGGGAAGAGAGTATACCTCAGAATATTCTAATTCCCCATGAGAACAACAAAATACTGCCTTATCTACCAGGGTCAACGCCAAGGGTCCTGGGAGGGAAGTGGGGAGGGCTCCAGCCCTGTCCCTGCAGCTCTGCCTGCCCCTGGTGCCACCGTCAGGGAGGGCCACAAGTCTCTAAGCTCCTCTGCTTGGAGTTACAAGCTGAGCTTGGAGTGGGGAGGCACTTTCCAGAACCAGGCTTTGTTGCAGGTGGTTTTGTTTTTTGAAAAAGGTGTGACTTCTTTAAGGAGTTTTAAGGTCATCTGCGTTTTTGTGTTTTCAGTGCTGAGGTGAACCCCAACCACATGGCCCTCTACCCACTGAGATAACATGCTACCAGCGCAGGTGAGAGACAATGTCTCATTCTGGCATCACAGAGTTAATCTAAAAGTAAGAAAAACTGTCCTGATGGAGTAGATAGACACTTACATGGGAACTGGAGGCAAGAATTAATAGGTTACGCATTAGAAGCCCTGGACGCACAACATCCTGACTCAGTAGCTTCCAAGACCCTGGGGCTAACAGACCAAGAGCCCTGGTTCAGAGGAAGCCTCTTCTCTTAAGCCTCTCCTCTGGGTAAACCCTAGACTCATTATAATGTATTTGCATTGTGGTTTTAGCTCCCCCACCTTGTGGGACTGCTGCGTGGAAGGTTCCCACAGAAATCTGGTAGGGTCAAAACTTCCCCCTCCCAACCTGTGGGAGGAGTGCCCCAAATGACTGGAAGCAGCCTCTATTAGAGATCACCCTGTCCAGGACCCAAGACTCTCCCACCCCCATAAAAACAAAGTACCCTTGTAGCCTCAGGGCAGTTGCCACCTCTGGGCCTGCCCACTCTCTCTTCTTGAGAATGTACTGTCCTTAAGAAACTGCTTTGTGCTTGCTCCTTTCCTTCTGGCTGTCTTTCTTGGAGCGTGGGCCCTCATGTAAATCTTCCGTGGGGAATCCAAGAACTGCAACCTCCATTCACACAGTGCAGTTTCTCTTAGTGGCAATAGTCTCAGTTGCTCCTTTGGGAGATCCTTCTCCCTGCTCGCTGCCTGCTGCAGTCCACACTCAGGGTGAAGGTGATGCTTGTGCTGTCTTCTGTCTTGACCAGCCTCTGTCGCTGTTCCTGTGCTCTGAGGGCAAAGAGGCCAACACGTATTCATGTGTTGCCAGCTTGTGCATAGGACTCAACACTGCATTGTTCACTGGGTCGTGGATGGCAGCAGGGACTGGCACCATGTGAGCCCCATTTTGTGTTACAGTTTTTATGGGCAACTGGTGCTGACTTGGAGGCATCTGTTGTGTTGCGGTGACTGTCTGGACAGGGGCGGTCTCTGACGTCTGGGTGATCCGGCCAGCAGTGCCTGGTGTGACATGGCTAATCGCAGGAATAGGTTCTCCTTTCACCTTTACTTCTTTGTGATCTCCCTTCTCTTGAGCCTCTGCCTTAGGAGGGGCCAGCATGGCTGCCCGAGTGACCACTGCCTGGCTGGCGACAGTGTGTATGTTCGCTGGGGCCAGGCTGGCCCTGCTGGTGATAGACGCCGCTGGGATCTGATGGATGACATGCACTCTCTGCACAACAAGCTGCCAGGAGGCTGAGGTGGTCACGGGGCTGTGACCGTGTAGGTGACAGGCCTGATGGTTGGTGGCAGCTGCTGCTGCATGGCAATTAAAAAGCGCCAGCTAGACAGCCCAGTGTGCTCTGGGCAGACAGGGCCTCTTGGATGACAGCCAGTTTGGACTCAGGCTCCAGGGTGGCTGGTGAACCTTCTTTTAACAGGCCCTTAGGGGTCTGGGCACCACTGCAGTGAGCAGACAGCACTCCAGTGTGATTGGGAGAGGCTGGGGCACTTCTAGATGAGAGCGGTCCCAGGGGGGTTTTGAAGCAAGGCCACGCCCCTAGGCCGTCTATTCCTAGAAGCCTCCTCTATTAATTTGCTTTCAGAGGTAGGATCTATCCTCCAGAATAAGCCTTTGCCTGGTTCTTCCCGGGAACCTGGTATTTTGATGAAATAACGATTCAGAGAGATTGCAGCAAATTGAATTCTCCCCATTCTTGTCCACAGTTCTGTAGTATGGATAGTTTTTAGTGATGTATAAATTCTATTTAGGGTGAGTTGTTTATCAGGAACCATTGTAATTGCTTGTACGATCAATTGTGCATAGGAATAAGGTGGCTTTGACTCCTCTTCTAAGCTGTCTCCACCGGAAGCTTCTTTTTCATTTTCTGGCTGCAAGTTGTCGGCCATTAAATTGAGGTCAGCTGGTATCACACAGCCCATTTTGTACCCAGAAGGGCCTGCTCCCCGGGGGGCTGGATGAGCAGGCGTTTGCAGCACTTTCGCCTTCCGTGGGGGAGGGAAGGGGACTGATGCAGTGGGCCAAGGTGTCTGGAATGTTGATGCTCAGGGGCAAGATGTAGGCGGGCACCACATTGGAGCCTCCTGCTACTCCCTCTTCTCAGCGAACCTGATCTCGGTGTTTGTGCTTGGGAACCTAAACGCGCATGCGTGATAGCTGCCCTGGCAGGCGCTGGCGCATCTGGAGCACTCAGCCTCGGAAGGCGCCATTCTCGCTGAGGCAGCGTGGGAACCGTCTGCCGCTGGCGGGGGCGTGAGGCAGTGGTTGTGGCCCGGCGAGGTGAAGCTCGAGTGGCCCACGGTCTCGTCCACTGAGCCCTGCAACAAGTTGCGCCTGATGATTACCAAGTGCTGCTTCATCAGGTACTGGAACTCCTGGCCCTGGAAGTGCGCCAGGTCTCCATAGTGAGGCGGGACCCGCCGTGTGCCTGAGAGTGTCCTGGCAGCCTTCCATGGCGGCCATGGAGCTGAGGGCCGCATGAGGATGCCTGGAGAGCGACAGGTGGACGCTTCTCCATAGTATTGATTGACTGAGTCATAGATTCATTTACTTGAGAGAGAGAGTGAGCATAAAGGGAGGGACAGAGGGAGAGGGAGGGAGAGTCTTAAGCGGACTCAGTGCTGAGTGTGGAGCCCGGTGGGGGGAAATCTCACCACCCTGAGATCAGGACCTGAGTGGACACCAAGAGTCTGAGGCTTAACCAACTGCGCTGCCCCGGCACCCCTCCATAGTTATTATAAAGGACATACCTGGGGGCTCTTCTTCTCTGGTGAAGGGCACTTTCAGTTTGAGAATGCTTCTCCACCGCAGTGGGAGTCTGTATGTTGGGTGAGTGGGGTGGTCCTCAGGCTTCCAGGAGTCACTCTTTAGTCAGAGGCAGTGGAAAAGAGTGTTTAGAAGAACATTCCATACTTCTGCCCCTATACCACTGACGTGAGTTTGTTCTAAGTTGGGGCTATCAGTGGAGGTTCCATGAATTTCCTTTTTCCCCTGCTGCTGCCCTCTTCCCCAGTTGTCAGGAGAAATCACTGTGTTACTTCTGGGAGCCCTAATTGTTCTGTTTCTGTTAGGACCTTTTTAAAGGACTGTTTGAGTTAAGCTTCCTTTACTTGTTTCACAACTGATGATCTTTGTTCTTTTTCCTTTTGGAGGATAGTGTCATATGTTATATGTTTTAGGCCTCTCTGCCATCTTTCTCTGTAAGTTACTTGCCTGTGTTTAATCTCCTTGGAAAGTTCTCATAAAACTTGCTTTTGTGGCTAGTTTAAAAACCCTTCACTATTGTGTCTTCATTACGTCTGTCCTACTCATATGACTCCTATCCTATGCCTCAGAGGTAGTGAAATTGTGTGTGGTCATGGTTAAGCTCTTTCAGGAAATTCTTCAGGCAGCTTGTATCATTTCTTTTAAAAATGTATTTTCCTCTTTGACCCAGAATATACTGAAAAGTAATTTTATAGAAGTTTCATTTCTGTCTTTCTGAACTTGTTCAATTTAAAAATCATTTTTTCCCCTCTGATATAAAACAAGGAACCTGGCTTGGGGGGTGTCTAGCAAGTAGTGTCCTGAAGTATATGAATTTGTTTTCTGGGGCTGCCACAAACCAAGTAGCCTGAAACAACAGAAATTTATTCTCATGATTCCGGAGATTAGAAATCCAAAATTAAGATGTCAGCAGGTCCATCCTCTCTCTGAAGACGCTAGGGAAGAATCTTCCTTAACTCTTCCTAGCTTCAGGCAGTCCTTGGCACTTCTTGGCTTGCAGCTGCTTCATTCAATCTTGTCATTACATGGTCTTCTTCCTGTTTGTCTCTGTTTCTCTGTGTGTCCTCTCCTCTTGCAAGGGCCTTATTAGTCCACTATAACCCATGATCTCCTTTTTACTGAACTGATTGTATCTGCAAAGATCCTGTTTCCAAATATGGTCACATTCTGAGGTTCTGGATGGACATGAATTTGGGCCTATACTATTCAATCTAGTAAGTAGGGGTTGGGGGCATGTGGTGTGTAGACATTGAACCCCCCAGGACTAAGAAGTACGTAAGTGTTGGTATTTGAGTAGTGTACTAGTGAAGGAAGATTAGAAATCATGGTTTGTCCTCTCTGTACACTCGACTACCCAGTGTGCCTTCAAAATTTGCTTAGGAGTTATCTCAGGTATAGACTATAATAGTGTCAGTGAGGGAACAATCAAGAGGAGTGCTAGAGGAGAAAAGATACTCGATTTCACAATGAGCCAATTTGTTTCTTCGAGTATAAAAGTGGAAGCTTAGACGATCTAAGACGCAGATCAGAAGACGATCTGCGGAGTGGGAGCTGCTCTGTAGCAAATATACAAGGAAACCGAAGTGGTTGGATATTATTGCTTTGCATAATGCCTTTCCAAGTACCTCGGGTTGAAGCAGCTTCTCTTCAACCACAGCCTCAGGTCAAGAGCTGTATTTGCCTCTCCTCCAGCACAGGAAGCCTCATCTTCAGCTCTTGCATGGACCTGACTTGGGAGGAGGTGGGGTCTTGAAGTAGGAGAGAGCACAGTGGTGAGGACGGTGCAAACCCCAGCACTGGACATTCTGTCTCCAGAAAAGTAAACATTCGTGATTGCTACCTTGGCCACTGTCCTCTCACCCTGATCGCTAATCACCTGTGCTAATGTAGAAAAGGAGTTTGAATCCTGTGACTTTTCTTGAGCTTAGAGTTCTTTTCAAAAAACCCCAGAGCTGCTGAGAAAACTCTACCTAGTAGAGAAAAGGTATTTACTCCATTGTCTCATTACATACATAGGTAATTAGATTTGAAAAATAAAGGGTAGGGGCTCCTGGGTGGCTCAGTAGGTTAAGCCTCTGCCTTCAGCTCAGGTCATGATCCTAGAGTCCTGGGATTAAGTCCTATTTCAGGCTCCCTGCTCAGCAGGGAGTCTGCTTCTCACTCTGACCCTCTCCCCTCTCATGCTTTGTCTTTCTCTCTCATTCTCTCTCTCAAATAAATAAATAATAAAATTTAAAAAAAAAAAAGAAAAAGGATAATGTTGGCTAGTTAAGAGTAAGATTTATTTATTTATTTATTTATTTATGTTTTCTTAGAAGAGTAGAAAGAGAATCTGATGTAGGCTTCACGCACAGCAGGGATCCTGATGCAGGGCTGGATCTCACAATCCTGAGGTCATGACCTCAGTTTAAATCAGGAATTAGACAACTAACTGAGCCACCCAGGTTTCCCAAGAGTAAGAACTCTTAGTTGCTTGAATTTTAGGGGCTTCCTGATGAAGAAATAATTTAGACATTAAAAACTACCTTGTCGGGCACCTGAGTGGCTCAGTTGGTTGAGCTACTGCCTTCGGCTCAGGTCATGATCTTGGAGTCCCAGGCTTGAGTCCCGCATCCGGCTCCCAGCTCCATGGGGAGTTCCGCTTCTCCCTCTGACCTTCTCAGCTCTCATGCTCTCTCTTACTCTCTCTCTTAATAAATAAATAAAATATTTAAACAAACAAAACAAAAACAACAACAAAAAACTACCTTGTTTATTTCAGTTACCTTTTATTATTTGCCTGAGACTTGACCGTAAAGATACAATAAATCTAAGAAAGGACAGAGTTATGCTTAGGCACCAAATGGGTTATTTCAGTTACCCCAGGCAGAGAAACCTGTTTCTGAACCAAGTCTCAGCTGGTGGGACTCCTTTCTTGCTTGCACTTCAGAAGTAGAAAGAAGAGTAAAAGCCCAACCAAACACTTTCAGTTGCCAAGGAAACAGTGTTTTCTGCTGAATGGAAGAGAAATGTGAACTCTGCAGTTTTGTTGACTCACTATAAGTTGATACCTATGATCCTGAGTAAATGGTTTGTCAAACAAGGGAGTTCTATTGTCCTTTGCATAGATGGGAAATTTATACATGGTAAAAATCCAATACTAACTGGTTACTCGAGAGTGTGGTATTGTAATAATTAGGTGGTTTTGCTCTCTATATGTCCTCAACTCTCTACTGCTTAAATGAACTTCTACACAGTATGGAACATGTATGGGTACAGAGTCAGCTCAGACTAATGCAGTTCAAAACCACACAGTTTGAGTCTTACATTTGTAGGTTCTGAGCAGGTAATAGTTTAGAGGCATGCTTATAACTATGGCCCCCATAGATGAGCCTCTCCTAATTGACTTCACATGGTCTTCAGAGATAGCTGTTTGCCATTCTCATGTGATAAGAAGACATCCTTTGGCTGTGTGAACAGAAGTAAGCAAGGAGAGTGCCTACTAATCCTTGAGGATCACTTACTCTAAGTATCAGGAATAGAGCTTGGATAGAGCATGGGAATCATATAAAATCATAGTGTCTCTCACCTCTTCAAATATGGAGCAGTATGAAGCTTCTGCTGAGGGAAAGATCATCACACCATGACTGCATTTTAATTAAGCTTTGATTTGGCAACAGGTGATTAGGCAAGAGTCGTTAGAGGACATTGGAAATTTGTAAAACATTGAGATTCTTCTTGAAATAATGAAAGAAAAAGACTTCAGAAAGTATTAGAAAGGCTTTCTTTAATGTCTGCCTGGCCTCTGATACAGTGCTGAGTACATGTTAGCGTTCCGTAATTAGTTATCCAATGACAGATTAGCTTTGCAACTATTACACTGTAGAAGGTCATTAAGAATGAATGGTTGTTGAGAAAGGAGATAAAGCTTAACAGAAGAATGGAAATAATTTAAATAAAAATGAAGTCTGTGCTTTAGATGAATTAACACGGACATTCTTGTACATGTCTTCAAAAAATGTGGTATTTCCAAATGCTCAAAACTCCTAATTACCTTTACAAATATGAGTGGTTAGAAAGCTTGTACCCTATTGATCATCAGCACTGATTTGATTGATTTCCCTGGATAGTCTCTTATTTTCCTCATTGATCTAAATAACCTCTGGAAGCTGAGGTCACCAGACAGAGAAGAATTTGGTCTACGGTCCCTTTCTCTATGGATCATTCGGTGTGAGAAGGAAGAAAGTAAGAACATGATAAAATTATGGTGTTCTGTTTGTCTACATCTGCATCAGCTGCATCAAGAAGCCTCAAAGCTTCCTCATTACAGTGTTTTATTCCAACCCCCTTCGCTGCTTTTCTAAAATTGTCAGATTACTGAATGACCCAGCTACTGTATCAATACTGCCTAGTTCTTAGTGAATATTTCAAAGCTTTGACCATCAATCTATAAAGATATTAAATTGTAATTAAAGGCAAACCTAGGATCTTCTAGTTTATAATGTTATTGTTAACAGGATTCTGAATATGTAAGTTGAAAACAGGTATGACCCTGTTTAATATATATGTGCTCATTTTGGAGAACATAAAATCTTCATTTAGAAGTAGGAGTAAAAAGGAAAACTTTAATGCCAATGAGTGAAACTGGAAAATCAGTAATGATTATAATCCTATTTGATTTTTATTTCACTTATCTTCTGAAATTTCAATGTGTGCTAACATTTTAGCTAATATATTATGAAATACATTTAGATAATGTATTTTACTTTGTGTAAAGGCTAAAAAGGGATGGAGAAATGATGTGGTGAAATGAATGGCTGATATGTGAGGGAGGGAGTTGTGCTGATCTTGTAGGCCGGACCCTGGTAGGGCGAAGAACATTTGCACTTGTCTAGTACTTCTCTGTTCCAGACTCCGTGTAGGGGTGCTTTAAATAGAACATAGCATTTAATATTTAGAACAACTCTTTTAAGTTTTAAGTTAACATTATTATGAGGTTGGACCAAATGAAGTTGTCATTTTTGTAGGTAAAAAATGATTGCATATTGGTAATTTCAGATGGTTCAACCTAATATTCTGTTTTTATGGAATGAAAAAGCTGGTATCTAGAGAGATTAAGTTGTTTTCTCCAATCATACAGTTTTAAACCCAGGTTTTATGACTCTCAAACCATTCTTATTTCACAGTTACTAGGCTGCCTTCCAAAGAGGTTTTGTCATTATTTTTCTGTTGATGGTGGAGAAACCATTTAATATGTCTGCACCATGGTTTCCATACCCCCAGTGTTCTATTAATACCATCTACCTATTTGATAGATTTGTAGTTAGGATCAGGTGAACTTCTATGTAAAACTGTTTGGGGAATATGTCCTAGAAACTTATTAACATATTCCTGTTTTTAGTCCCGGAATGTGGCCAAAAGATACAATATCAACCAAGATGGAAAACATGTAATTTTCCTTGAAATAAACTATATTTTTATAGTTTCTACCCTAAAATCTCTTAAATTTCTTATAATTGGGAAACATTATCCCTTACTACAGAAAAATAATTTCTGTAGTAAGCTATGAAATTAGCTTAGAAATATTTTGCATTTAGCAGCTGAAAAGATTAAAATTGTGTAAATGTTATTGACTGACTTCTTAGGCGTGGCTTAACATGTTTGCTCAAAGAAAAGAGAGTGCCTTTACTGGAATGTTTGGGCAATTTATTAACTAGGCATCTAAGGCAGTTAGTACAGTGTTGTTTATACATAGTAAATATTCAATGAATATTAAATGAATATAATAGAATATAGAAAGGAAAAGAGAGAATGAGAGATTCAAAAAAAAACTCTTATTATGAACTCTGCAGAATTATTGATATTAGAATGTGTTTCTAGACCTGTGTATTTCTAAAGATTATCTGAAGAGTATAGTAATTGTTGAATAGGGTAATTTGTTTGACTTGAATATATGTGTGTAGGGTTCAAAAATATATTTCTTCTTTTTCTCTTCAATGTGCCTAGAGAACAGATGTGCTGGGAACTATGGTAGATGCCAGGGAAACAATGCCAGCAAACCAGACACATTCTAGCCCATATCCCCACTCATAGTGTACTCTGGCACTCCGCAGAGTCTCTGCTTGGTAGATGGATTTCATGGAAATTTGAGTAGGCTCCTTGAGCATAGCTTAAAGACGATAAAAGGACAGTTGTCATTTGGGTTATACTTAAGGAACATTAACAGGAATAGGAGATTATTTGGATGTTTTGGGGACATTGAGCCAATTTTTAGCTGATGAAAATCATGATGTTTACATGCCCAGCTCCCTCTGCTTGGAAATGGGAATGTCAGATTTGAGGAATAATGTGCCATGAGAACAGAGGCTCTTGCAGCACCATAAACCTGAGCAAGGATGAGAAGGTAGTATCTCTAGGTATGGGGGCAGTTCTCCAACCGCATTCATCCTGGAAGTTTCTGCAGGCCAGTATTTGCCAGATTTTCAGAAGAGTATTCTATAGTGAACTGAAGAGCTTCACACAGGTGTTAAGTGTCACTTACTTACTATTTAATCATATATATATGTAGCTACATATATGTATATTATATATGTATATATATATATATAGGGGGGTAGGGAGAGAGAAGGGGGTCTTTTCATGGCATGAAAGAATTGGTGCACTCCCACAGGTGAGCGATTTTTTAAAGATTGATTTATTTGAGGGAGAGAGAGAGCATTCGAGCAGGGGCAGGGCAGAGGGGCAGGGAAAAGGAGAGAGAGAATCCCTAGAAGGCTCCCCAGCCTTCTAGGGATTGGAGCCTGACATGGGGCCTGATACCACAACCCTGGGATCATAAGCTGAGCTGAAATCAAGACGCTTAACTGACTGAGCCACCTTGGCGCCCCAAGGAGAGCAATTTTCTGCTCAGTGAATGAGCTTCTACTCCCTAAAAATATAACATAGTTCATTGCAATTTTAATAATGACAAATTTAATTTAGAAGTGATTATTAACAAGTCCTGTATCTCTAATTAGAAGGATTTGGGTTGTAACAAAGTCTGGGAATATAAGCCTGAGCATATTATCCAATATTTGACAGTTACCTAAGAACACATGAATGTGATGAGTTTGTGAAATGGACTGGAGATTACATTATGTTGTGCAATTAGAACCAGAGCACCCATCAAGGCAAAGGCCAGCATCTGGGATGTGATCCAGGATATTCCTGAATAATGGCAGGCAGCAAGTCAGAGCTGTCCATATGCTATGTGTGCACATGCTCTATATGAATCCAAGTCCTGATTTGGCCACTTTTTAAAGATATCCATTGAGCACAGCTTGGTGCAATTCACCATTTAAGTGAAACCTGATGATTTGGTTTCAGGGCTACAAAGATCAGTTACAGCAATTACATGTTTATGTGGGTGTGCGCACATGTGCCTTCATACAAAAACAGAGAATAACATCAAGTTGCCTTGTTTAAATTAAATTTTCAAATACTGTAACTATTAATGATCTCAGATGTGCTTTTATGAGGTTCCACTTCCCTTGAAATAGTATTATTAAAATATTTGTAATTATGGTTTATGAAGTATAAGATAGATTCACTTAGCTTTGTTTTATTTTGTTTGCCTAGTTAGAGGTTGGTAGTAGACTGTTGCATAAAATAATACCTCAGTGGAGGATATCCCACTGAGGGAGGATTTCAGTGGGAACTTACTATGGGGAAGCCAAAGGTAGAAGTTAGGGTGGAAAAAGCATGAATTTTGGGTGTGCTCATGCACCCAGGCAAAACTTTCAAAGTGACATTCCCTTGCCCCTACACATGGTCCTCTTCATCTTCTTCATAACAGAAGTCTTCATACCATAGTCCAGAAGTCAGAGGAGAACAGTTTTGCTATCTGAACTTGAACTTGTTCAAATTACTTGGACCAGTATGAAAGGGTGGTGTTGGGGAGTGTATCTGGTGGTGGAGCTATCAGTTAGTGTATGATTGCCAGATTTAGCAAATAAAAATACACAACACCCAGTTCAATTCGAATGTTAGAGAAATAACAAATGCTTTGTTTAGTAGAGTATGTCCCAAATATTGCAGTAAAAAATTTTTCTTACGTATCTGCATTTCAAGTTAACTGAACCCCCGTATTTTTTTAATTAACATATAATATATTATTTGTTTCAGAGGTACAGGTCTGTGATTTATCAGTCTTACACAATACCCAGCGCTCACCATAACACATATCCTCCGCAATGTCCATCACTCAACCATCTCATCCTCCTCACCTCCCTCCCCTCCAGCAACCCTCATTTTGTTTCCCAAGATAAAGACTCTCTTATGGTTTGTCTCCCTCCCTTATGGTTTCGTCTTGTTTAATATTTTTCTCTCTTCCCTTATCCTCTGCCTTTTTTCTTAAATTTTGCATATCAATGAGATCATATAATTGCCTTTCTCTGATTTACTTATTTCACTTGGCGTGATACCCTCTAGTTCCGTCCACATTGTTACAAATGGCAAGATTTCATTTTTGATGACTGCGTAATATTCGTGTGTGTGTGTGTGTGTGTGTGTGTGTGTGTGTGTGTGTGTGTATCACATTGTATATATACACCACATCATCTTTATTCATCTGTTGATGATGGGCTCTTTCCATTAGCTATTGTGGACATTTCTGCTATAAACATTCAGGTGTACATGCCCCTTCGGATCACTACATTTGTATCTTTGGGGTAAATACCCAGTAGGGCAATTGCTGGGCCATAGATTAGCTCTATTTTCAACTCTTTGAAGAACCTCCATACTGTATTTTATCTTGCAACCTTTATTTAGTTAGAACTTTAGTGGAGGAAGCTGTTACTTAAAGCCTTCTGAGTTTTGCTGTGGACATTTGTTGATGTTATTTTGTTTTTGTTTTTTTGCACAGTGATGTTTGATCAGCCTCCTTTAGATAATCAGGTATAAAGGAAAGGAGAGTAGGAACCGCACTGTGGGCACAGAGTTTCATAGGAATTTTTTTTATGGCTTGTCAAAGGCCACTTCTCTCAAGACCTGTGGTAAGCAGAGAAGGTGGCTGAGTAGGAAGGAATTGGGCATGTTTACACTGACCTAGGCATCTCCCTTGAGGAAGAGAATTAAGATTCTTCAGTGTCTGTTATCAGACATTTCTGTATAACTAAAGCCTGCCTGAATAATGGATTAGATAGTCATGACTGACACCTTGCAGACAGATGCCTGATATCTCAGAAGCGAACTGTCTTTTAGCGCAGGGGAGGCCCAACTGCTGGCCTGGATCACCCGTAGACATTTTGCCTAGTATGTGCCACAGGCTGAAACCCTGCCATCTAGTTTTCTTGGCAAAGGTATGCTGTGACAATAACACTGAATACGTAAGGAGGAATCTTATGAGGCCAAGGTGTTTGATTTTTTTGCCAGTGCCACGTCAGAGAGAGTAAAACCATTTTCCATGCAAGTGTTCCTTTACCAGGGGCACATAATGGGGTCAGCCGTTCTAACCTCATAAGAACCGCCAGAAGGTGTAGGTAGCAAAACAGCTTGTTGAGCTCAGGTTTCTCATAGCACCTACCAGGCCACATTTCACTCCTCCTTCTGTACTCACTTCGTTGTTGAGTCCTACTCATTTGCCTGATTTCCTTTTCCTGTAAGTGTGAATTCATTTAGAAGCTCATCTCCTCTTGCAACTAGACTGATTTGTTTCAGTAGAACAGACAAACATGGTGGAATACTATACAGGTTCTTTGCCCTGGAGGATAATTGGCCCTAGTGTACAAATCAAGACTAGGGAGGGGGAAATGGGGGCTCGGGGAAGTGTGTGATGGTTGGGAGGTACCCTGAGCTTAGCCTCAGTGATCTGCATTTAAGGTGACTAGTGTCTAACACATGGACACAGCCAATATTAGTTTCCTTCCACCTATCTATTAGCAACTGCTCTGGAACCAGCTAGCTGATTTTATACCCAGACAGAGAAGAGAGGTCAGGAAGAAGGAGGTAGTAGAGGAAATTTTCTTTTCTTTGCTTCTTGGGGAATTATCAATGTCATCCTGGGGAGGGGGGAAGGTAGAATCTGTCAGGCAAATATGATATTAGAGTGTGAGGCGCTAACTGCCTGGTGACTTTGTAGTCAGATTTAAAAAAAATCCTGGGTACTGTTGCTTTTTCCTTCAACAAGGTAAGAAATTTGGACTAAATCAGTGGTTTGTAACATGAAGATCACCGGGCAAGTATCCAGAAAAATACAGTGCTCACATCAAGATGACCATATGATTTATTATCCAAATTAGCAAGCTTAAAGCCTAGAAGAAAGACCTGGAAATAGCAAAAAGGCATCCATTGTTCTGTAAAAGTTGTCAAATGGGACTTTCCCCAGGGAATATGGAACGTATTTTCTCCCTACACATTCCTAGAAATTCTGACTTAATAGGCTGGGGGTGGGGTGATTCCAGTGAGCAACTTGTTTGTGAGTCACTGCAATCTTATTGAAGACTTTTGCATTGTGTCTAATAGAACCTCAGGTCTTCTAGACCCTGGAGCCAATAGTTGACTGTGGGTGAGTTTCTAAATTCTGGATGTTTTGTCCTTAGTAAGCACTTTCCACTGCTTTTTCTGAGCTTTCTTGCCACCCTCTCTTTCCTTCCATGACTCTACAGACCAGAAGGGGGCAGGGTAAGAGGAAAATTCTTGAGGCCAGTTTTACTTATTGTTTTCTTATGAGAAACTTAATTCTAAAGCAGTCTCTCTGGAACCTACCCCAGAAAAAGTAGATTAAAAAATTATTGTGCTCTCTGGGAAGAATGTGTTTACTCATTCCTGAATTCAGGTCGTATTAGTGAGCAAAGATTAATGGAACATCCAATTAAGGGGAACCCTAGGAGTTGCATGTGAACACTACTCTGACAGTCACTGACCACAGCAGCTCAGCATCCCCAGCTTGCCAGGGGAAGGCGCTGAACTGTTAGCTCTTTCAAAGAGAGAAAAGTTACATTTATTACTTAACTAGAACTCAGTCTGGTCATGCAGATATTTTGTATTGTTCTTTACTGTTCTCTTAAAAGAAACTGCACTAATTAAAAAAAACTCTAAAAATGATGTGTGCCGCTTCTAGTCCGAGAACGGGAGAAGAATGAGGCACAAACAAGTCAGCTGCAAGAGATTGGGAGCAGGGGACAACAGTCGAAAACACTGCTGCCCGGAGTAACTCCACAGTCTCGCTTTTATTAGATAGAAACAGTAACCAACAGAAGAGTGGATGAAGGTCAAACATTAGTCATATGTCATGTAGATAAACAAGAAGGAGGGCAGAATATGTCTGTACAAGTAGTATAAAGTTTATAGTTGAACAAGCACATTCAAAGGACTTATCTAAGTAGCCACAGGTGCTCTCCGGGGGGGAAAGGGGAGATAACGGAAAAATGAAGCAGGCGGCGTTCCACCCTGAGCGGGCCAGGCGTTCCCAGCTGCTCGGCTTCCCTGAAGCAGGCGGCGTTCCGCCCTGAGCAAGCCGGGCATCCCTAGCTGTTCAGCTTCAAGGCCTTATATCCTCCTCTCCCCCAGAGGCCTGTTGCAGTATCTGTTTTTCTTAAGGCTGTATCTAAATGTGCTTGGTAACTAGAGACATTGATGGCCACTTGTAACCCAATAGCATGAGAAATCAGAAACTAAGAGAAAGCAGATGGTGCAGTGCTGCTAGAAGAGCGATATGAGCATCAGTACTGGTCTGTGTGCTGTTATTTACCGCTTCAGTAAGCAGAAGGAAAAAGAAGAAGCTAAGGGGAGTGTTGGGGGGAAGCATTCCTGGACCACAGATAGTTTGAGAAGCACTGGATTAGAAGTAGTGGGTGGGTCAGGATATAGGAAGAAGGAACCAGCTGGAGAAGTGCAGAGTCATACCAGTGGCTGAGTTTTAATGAAGATTGGTGAGTAGCTTTTGCTGAAGCCTTTGGAGCCACCTTGAGTCCCAAACCATCCCATCATCCTTTCCTGTCTTTTCTGGGGTCTAATGTATCGGCTTTCTGATATTTTGAGTGAGTTTCTGTTCCTTGCAACCACAAAACCAAAGAACATAAATGTAAACAAAGGGCAACATTAAGGGCACATCTACAGAATTGTGTTGAAGGTCTAACTTATTATGTAGTAAGACTGAAGAATGTCTTTAGATTTTTTTCTTTCTGCAAATCATGTTGTCATACCATTTTAAATTAGAGATCCAAGATTTAATTTATTGATTTAATGACAGAAGTGTTGTGTGTTTGGATTGGTGGGCTCAAGGGGA
Source organism: Martes martes (assembly GCF_963455335.1). Classification (NCBI taxonomy): domain Eukaryota; kingdom Metazoa; phylum Chordata; class Mammalia; order Carnivora; family Mustelidae; genus Martes; species Martes martes. The sequence continues at coordinate 137,118,949 of NC_137889.1, forward strand.
AGCAAGGAGGAGCTATGTGGCCCATGAGAGATACAAATTCATCATAAGAAAGGAGGCTGGCATAGTCATTCAAAGCATAACATGAGTTTGTACTTGATCCTACCCGATACTGGCCTGTGTTTCCTGGATACTATTGTAAAACTGGACAAAATATATCCTCCAATGATTCTACTGAGAATCTTTTTCTCTTTGTTTGCCAGTGAAAGAATGGGGTGCATAGAAGGTGAGGAATTTTTCTCCTGATCAGGGACACAAATACAGGGGATGTTGAGGAGCTCGAGGGAATTGTGGCAGAGTGGTCTGATGCTACAGTGTTATTGGTGATTAAAAGCAGGTCAGTCCCAAGTGTGGGAAGCCTGCACAGAAAGTGGGCTGTGGGTCAGACCAGCAGTCTTGTGGGGTGGTTTGGAAAGGTTCACCAGATGGAGGTGAGTGATTGTGGAGTACAATTTAGAAAGATAACAAATGCAACATTGGATGGTTGGGGATGCCAGAGATACAAGTAGGAGCACAAATTACAGGTGAAGCTGTTCTGCGCTCCTCCCCACTCTTTTCAACCAAAAAACAGGGACATTCATAAAGACCTTAGTCGGAAGAAGGGCTGAAATCCTGTAGTGTCACAGGCAGTGCTTTTAATCTGTTCGATCCACAAGGTGCTGTAACCCAGGAACCAGGTGAGTCAAATCTGTAGCAGTGAGATAAAGTTAGGAATGTAGATTGGGGCATCAATAATTGAGGACCAGAGATGCTAGACTCAGGGGCCTGAATGTATCCTATAGGCCATGAAGAGCAACTGAAGATGACTACAAAGGGAATGATATCGTGGAAGACAGTTACACAATATTGATTCAGGTTGATCCTAGAGGGGTGTGCAGGAGGGTTTATTTAAGGGGATGTAGTGTGAAGTCTTATAGGACTAATGGGAGCCTTGACTGGGTGTGCCACAGAAGGAATACTAGGGCATAATGTGAGAGATGTTAAAAAAACAAATATTTGTAAGATTGGGGATCAATTACCTATTTAGTTGGGTAGCTTAGTCACTTTAATCTCTTGTATTTACTTTGTTATCCACAACATATATTAAGCTACAATCCAAAAAGTCAATATAGTGAGTTAAATAGACCTCAGCACATCTTTCAGGAGTTTCTCATGCAAATAGGCAATCACATAAAAATATGCACTGAACCAGTGCTGTAAAATCTCATTGATTTAAAAAAAATAATGATCGAGTAAAGTCAGATTCTGAATTACAAGATGTTTTCAAAGAAATGCAGTTTTATGACTTCAGGTTTATATGAAAGTAGGTGCTTTAGGTTAACATTATGTAGAAGAGGTTTTGTTTTAATAGCTAAAATTTTTATCATTAATATCGTTTCTCATATACAGTGTTCTTTTAAATAATTTTAACCGTAGATTGGTAAACACTAAATTTGTTCAGTCCATTAAGGGCAGTTTTAGATAAACTTGGTCTGAACTAAAGGGGGTCCTTAAAGATAAATAATTATATCTTATACAAGTCTAAAATAAGTTAGGAATACAGAGGATATAGAATTGTGGGAATATGTTATAAACCTTCTCATAGTCTACCAAACAATCTGGGTGGTGATTCTCAAGGAGGAAGAATTAAAGGAGTTATTTTTTTAACAGGAGAAGCAAAATGCTTACAGGCTTGAGTCCTTGGCTCCTACATAGCGGTGTAAATTACTTTGTGGGGCTATGATAAGACAGGACATTGAATCTGAAAGTTGAATCAAGTATTTGAGGTCCCTCTTAGAGAAGGGCAGATATGGCCATCTCCTATAAATATAAATATAATTTTAAGACTGATGGGAGGGCTGCTTTCTAAAACTTTTTGCTTAGACAAAGGTGTTGCTCTCTGTAATTCCAAATGAGAGGCAAATTTTGTGTTTTCCATGCCTAATAGTTACAGGATGGTGGTAGTCAGCTCTCAGCAGGTTGCTTGTGAATTATTAGGAGCTCTGTTCCTTTGTAGAAAGGTGAGTGGGAGTGAGTACCTTGAGAGAGGAAAAGACACCTAAAATAAGGAATAATGTCCTGCATGGAGAGAAGAGGATCACTAACAATGTAGCCAACTTCAGAGTTTCAACCTTTAGTGGCAATTATTTTACCTATCAGAGTTTCAACACTTCCTGATTTTCATGTGCAGCTGTGTCTCAGTTACTTGATTTACACTGAAGATGATAAAGTGAAGCTTAGATGTTGCAAATTTCCAATATCTCTATGTAATCTTCATACTGTATGTAATCACAGTAGTTCTCTTTAAAGTATAACCTGAAAAGGATAAAACTTGAAAAAGTTAATTGGTCTTGAACTGGCTCTGAATATGTTCATATAAAACAGAATTATAACCTACTACCTTTTAGATCCCAAAACTTTGGGTTATTCCTCCATGTGGGGTAATTACTTAAAAGAATCATTCTAGTCATTAAATAGCAGTTTTATCCTGAATATAATAATAATACAGATTTATTTTGGAAAATTTCAAAAATATATAACAATAAAAAGAAATAAAGATGAATTACACCATCCAGAGGTAACAACTGTTAACATTTCATGATACTGTGTGTGTATGTGTGTTGTGTGTATGGATTCAAAGAATACCCTATCTCTGGATATGAGTTAAATTGGCAAGAGAATTAGTGGAAACTTGGATTATTCTCTTCTTATCCTCTGAATTTCCCAAGATTACAAATAGATAAACCAATTGTTTTGGTTCCAAGGAGTTAGCAACCTGGACTAAAAAACAGACAAATACATAATCCCTGGCTGGTCAACATATAAAATGATGGTTGGGTTCCTGGTTTTCTCCAAGATGGAAGTATGTGAGGAAATCTGCTCACACCCTAATGAAAGCATTTCCCAATGATCTCCTCCAGTGTGATTAAGGGAGATAATGGAATAGGACGGACATCCTGGAGTGGAGTCAAGAGCCATAGAAAACAGTGGACAATGGAGAAGTCACAGTATATTCCCAGGAAGATGTTAGAGTTGCTACAGACCAGTGTTTGCTTCCTTCTTTCCACTATTCTCCTTTTCAGATGTGAACATTAAAGGCATGATTCTGGCTGAATTCTACACGTTGTACGTTGACTATATCTGGCTTACATAACTTATAATTTGGCTAGCTCCTAAGTTTCCAGTTCAAGAGGAGCCACACCTGCACACTTGTGGACACATTCATGTGGTTCTAGACGTGGATCATGTGGTTCTTCATGAAAGAGAGGATGAATGCATTTTGCATATGGAAAGGGGAATATACATTTGTGACCAAAAGGGAAAACTATGGTAGATTGTATTATTGTCCTCAAATATTCATTGCTTCCCTGTGGGAGGATTTTGTCTCTGCATTCCGTTTATGTCAGGGTTGGCCATGTTACTTGATTAGGACAAGAAAATTTGAGTTGAAATGAGAAGCCATTCATGATTCAGTCTCTCCCCCCACCATCTTAGTATCAGCTGATGTCCCAGGACAAAAAAGACTTGTAACAGTCATGATCAATAATCATGAGCTATAAAGGATAGATAACATGATTAAGAAATAAACTTTTCTTGTTGTAGAGTCCTAAGACTATAGGCTCATTTGTTACTACTGTATAGTTTAGTTAAACTGATTTCTTCTTCTTTCTTTCTCTCTATATTTTGATTTTCAAAAGCAAAATTTTGATCATATTTTGTATAGTTTTCTATCCTGTATTTTTCCTCTTAACTTCATTTTTTTTTTCTCAACTTCATTTTGAAACACTTAAAAACATCTTAAAAACATGTTAAAAACACTTAAAAACATCTTAAAAACATGTTTTGAAGACATAAAGGCTTTTTTCCTATTCTTAAAATCAACTGAAAAGTTAAGAGCATGGGAACATATAGACAATGGTCCTTTAAATAAGATGTTGATGGTCTTTTGGGGGGGGGGTTCCTTACTTTTGCCAGGTAACATCTTAGATGGTTGAATTTATATTATAGGTTCATGAATTAATTGAACTTAGTCTAATTTAAAAGTATACTAAAATTCTGGCTGTTTTTCAAAGAACCTCTGATGTCTGGTATATTTTTCATCACTTGTCTTCTAATAATTAAGACCTTGCAACCCAGAATAGGAGCCAACAGGGATAGCTTGAACATTCCTTCTTCCATTTCTTGTTATTTCCCTATTTTTTTTTTTTTTTCAAAATAGAATGTACTATTGACTAAAAGAGAGTAAGGAAAAAATATATTCACAGAAATAGATGAAGCACATATGTACCTTAGAAGAAAATTTGTCATATGGTTTGCAGTTGTTTCTTATATTTATTTTTTAACTTCGCACTAAGGAATCTGACTTTCCCATGGCCTTGGAACTAGGCCTTGGCTTTCCAGGAAAAGTAATTCAGATAGAGCTATTTTATGGCAATTAGATGGCTTAGAGAAAAGCTTTTAACAACTCAGAGCTTGTCAAACAAGAAGGCATTATCTAAATGTCTTTGAAAAGAAGATTTAAATTTCTTTATTACTTCTTATCTATTTGGGAAAATAAAGCTCATGGGATAAATGTCATTATTGTGTGTATTAACATTTTAAATTTGCACAAACAATTCTGTCATACCTTCTTTAAGTCCCATCAAGTCAAATGCTGAAACTGGGAACTATGACTTACAGAAGAATCAATCCGAAAAATACCTGAATTCTATTTCTCCAGAATATAATTAAATTGATTATTCATTAATTTATTTATTTACTTTGATTTTTAGGCACCTATATTATACATAGCATTATGGACAAATACAATAAAACCCAGAATAAAATATGAATAGAAATAGCTTAGTGAAAATCAATTTCCTTCCAATAACTTTAGGGCAAATAACTGAATTTTGATATTTTTCTTCCAGTAACTCTTTATTCCAAACTGTTGGTGATTCTAGTCTTCTCTTGACTTGCTTCCAAAAGGCATATTATTTTGGCTGTGGATATAATTTTACAAAGTGATGTTTCCAAGCTTCATAATAAACTAAACACTGTATTTCCAAGGGAATTAATCAAACCTAAGGATAGTGGATGTTAATGTTTCAGTTCCTAAAAATTCCTTTAGATGTCTCTGTTTTGCATCTCATCAGAATCTGTACAGTAGGCCACTGGGAAAGACAGTGCCCAAAGCTAGTTTCCTAGCAAGTAGAATCTGTCCTTTAAGGAAAAACAGGGCTCTTTGAAAACAGATTTTAACAAAGTTAATGAAAGAAAAATACGAGTGATGACATGCAGAGATATCATTACTACTTCATAATACGTATAAGCCAAAAAAAAGAAAAGAAAAACCCAAAACAACTCTACATTGTAGGAGATGTCCTTTTCTGCTTAGTTTGCAGGCAATTCTGTTGCATCATACAATTTTAATATTATTCGGTTTTGTAGTACAATCTGTGTTTTCATTCAAGGATACCCATTCAAGCTGAAATGACCGAAGTTAGATCACCAGATTTCTTTATTCTATGACTAGTCTTTTTAAAGGATATAAACTATTGAAATGACTCTGCTTTATTATATATGTGTACACCTATCTCTTAGAAATTTAGACATGAGGGGCACCTGGGTGGCTCAGTGGGTTAAAGCCTCTGCCTTCAGCTCAGGTCATGATCTCAGGGTCCTGGGATCGAGCCCCACATCGGGCTCTCTGTTCAGCAGGGAGCCTGCTTCCCTCCCTCTCTCTGCCTGCCTCTCTGCCTACTTGTGATCTCTCTCTGTCAAATAAATAAATAAAATCTTAAAAAAAAAAAGAAATTTAGACATGATAAAATACAGTAAAATATTTGGAAAGGAAAAAAGACATTTGAAAATACTATTAGACTATAGTTAAGTATGTTGTATTAAATGCACACACTTTACCTTTCCTCTCTACCAAATCCCAAATGGAACATATTAAAAGAATAAAAAAATGCATGATCCAGAGGATAAGAAGAACATAGAATTTTTTTTTAAGTCACCAACGTTTTGGCATATAAAAGAGCAGAGTAGAAAAAGTTAAAATGTTACTGCTTGCAGGTGGAGGACCACAAGAAGCAGGTCACAAAACTCCAGAAGGCACAAAGTACCTCTGAAGGAAGAAGGTAGGAGTGGAGATAAAATTAAATAGAAGCTTTGTATAAGGAGTATTTCATTTTTTGCAATATTGCCCATGATGCTGGCGAAGCTATCAACCATTCCTCTCCCAACTCTTGTAGAAGACAGAAGGTTTGTTTCCTCGAAAAATCAAACCTCAGAAAGTTTGGATTTGAAGACATCAGAAATAGTAGAATGAAAGATGAAATGATAAATTGATAAAAGAGGACCTAAGTGATATCGATAAACCCCTTGGTCTTCTTTCTCTCTCCACATGCAAAATGTGGGCAGCAGTGGCTTGGATCCAACAGGCAGTATATTTGCAGATTCCTTTCTGGCATACTTGACTGGCTCCAGAGAAAAGAAATCATTTTCTGACATTCCTGGGTCCTGACTGCTCTGCAACGATACCCACCAATTGGGTTGTTCTGCCACCAGAGTTATCAGTGTGAATGGTTATCCAAGGACCACCAGATACAGAAGAAACATCTCATATACAAGTCATAGATGAGAACAAAATGAAAGGAACTCAGAAGAAAAAAAAAAGCAAAGCTGAAGAATAGATTGTAGTATTCATTTTTTATTTTTAAGATTTTATTTATTTATTTGACAGAGAGAGAGAGAGAGAGATGATAAGTAGGCAGACAGCAGGCAGAGAGAGAGGGGGAAGCAGGCTCCCCACCGAGCAGAGAGCCCAATGCAGGTCTCAATCCCAGGACCCTGAGATCATGACCTGAGCTGAAGGCAGAGGCTTAACCCACTGAGCCACTCAGGCGCCCCAATATTATAATATTCTTGAATAAATAACAGGAAGGTATAAAAATTCAGAGAATAACAAAGTTTTAAGAAGTGAAGATACTTTTAGCAGAAGTAAAGAGTTTAATAGAAGTATGGAAGGTAAAATGAGGACTCTTCCAAAAAATTTAGAACAAAAAGAGAAAGAGAAAGCAGATAAGAAAATACATATTAAAACTAGTGAACCAGTCAAGGGCGAGACATTCAACTATTAGGTCTTTTATTCAACAAAACAGTCAACTATTAGGAAAGAGAACAAAAGGCAAAGAAAGGAGGAAAAAATATTAAGAAAATAATGTGAGAAAACTTCGAAATATTGAAAGCCATGAATTTCTGGATCAAAAGAGTCCTCTGGTTGCTCAGAAATGAATGATTAAAAAAAACATAAACTCATAATATCATGACATTGCAGAAACCTAAGGATACAAAGAAGATTCTAAAACCAGCTGGACAGAAATAGCAGGTCACATTCAAAGAATGGTAATTAGACAATGAAATAGTCTACTTCAAAATTCTGAGGAAAAATGAATTGGAGCCTGGAATTCCTAGTGGGCCAAGTTTTTCATCAAGTGTGAATGCAGAGTAGTATTTTCAGATATATGAGAGCTCTAAAAATGGATCTTGTGAATGACACACATATATGTATCCTCTAGTAAGAGAATATGCTCCCCCAAGAAAGAGGGATCGAACAGTAAGGAAGGAAACACATGGATCTTGGTAAAACAGGCTATAAAATAGGAGGAAGAAAAAAGACCTATCTCAGTGATGGTGAAGGGAAGTCAGAGGATGAGAGTTGTGTAACAGATCTGAGACAATCAGTCCAGATTGGAAACATCAGCCTGGAGACCTTTCAGAAGCATGTTTTCAAAGCAAAAACAGAACTGGTATATTGCTTGGTGTTAAACATTTGATAGCTGAAAATTATGCTTTAAACAAGCACAAGTTAGAGATGTAATCAAAACACTGTTTTTGTCTTCCATTGTGCTTTTACAGTTTCCAGTAATTGATTCCCCTCACCCCTCCTTTCTTCTGGATACATTCTCCACAAGTTCACATAGCTAATTGGCTTGTTCTTAGAAAATGGAACATTCTGGTGGCAGAAACAGTTTAGTGGTTCACTAAGCCCATTTATTCTCCTTTTGCACAAAGATGGATTGCATTTTCCAACCTCTCTTACAGTAGATGTGGCCATGGGACTGGGTTATGGCCAGTGGCTTATGCAGAAATGGACTTGGTGGCCTGTGAAGCTACAGGTTGATGATAGTGGAACCATAAAGTGGAAAGAGACTGGATTTCTGAAGGACTGCTTGATGCTTGGAGCATAGCCACCTGTCAGTCAGAGACATTTCATGGGCCCATTGTCATGCCATAGGAAAATAGTTAGCAAAACTGTCCTCTGGAGACTTGGAGAGCAGACCATGTTTCTATTCAGCTTATAGAGGTTATACAGGGGAGAGGTTTGGAAGATGTCAGAGTGATATAGGCCTTACCACGTACTTTCAGCACTTTTACTAGAAAGATGAACTCAGGAAAGAATTGGTGATTTGAAAGCAGAAATGAAAATGTCTATAGAGAAAGACCAGAAATTTGACCCCTTGAATTTGAAACTTTCCATCTCAAATATGCTTTCAATATGTAAATTAGAATATCCTGTCCCAGACTTTAATTAAAACCAGGCATTTGGGTTAATATCCAGTCTCCACTCCTAACTGAGGCAGACTAGTGGCTTTTAGTGGGAAAGGGCAGCTGTTTGTTTGTTTTTTGTTTTTTGTTTTTCCTGGCCTTCCTGACCACTTGTCTGCCACTTGCAAGCTGTTATTACTGATCCTGTAGATTTGGGGGAGTGCAGCTCAGTGAGAGAAAGGGAAAAGTGAGGAGAAAATTTCATATTAGCATTGATTCTGCTGTAAGATGTTTGGAGCTGATTTTCTTCTTTGGGCTGCTCTGGTCCACTCTCCTATGCTCACCGGGCTGCAACACTTCCCCCACGAACATGCTTCTCTACCTGTCCGCACAGCCATCATTTCCTATTGTCTCTTACTTTAGAAGCTCTGTACCCCTTCCAGAGAGTCCTTTTGGGTCAGGCAAAAAAAGTACCAGGCTAGTTCTCTCCATGAGAACCTCATCTCCTCTCCCAGAAACACATTACTCCATTGCCCAAACAGGTCATCATCACCTGCCCCCTTGCCTTCCATTAAACCTGTCGGATCTCAGTCATCTTATCTCTCACACTGCAAGGAAGACATTTCAAGCTTCTTTTTGAAGCCCCTTTTTGCAAAGGGTAGCACTCCACCCTTTCCCCTCAGAGAAATTGAAGCTTACAGCCTGGTAGCATGTGTGGGTGTGTGTGCACACCCCTATACTCCCACACTCCTTTTTACAAAACATAGCTTCAGTTCCAATCTCTTGACTCTATTACATCCTCCTGTGGTTTTAGAACTGCCTAACTGGTCATCTGGTATCTCTTTTTAAAATCTGCATTTTGTTGTTTGGATAGGAGATTTCATCTTTAACATATTGCATTGACTTAGCTGGAATTTCTGATTTAACAATGCGTTAAACTGTACAGAAAGAGTTTTATACTTCTGTTGGAAGATTGGGGGAGAGAATTATCTGTAAGCACAGAGAAATCAATTACATAATAGGAATATTGAAAATGAAGCCACTTTGGGGGCACCTGGGTGGCTCAGTTGGTTGAGGATCTTGCTTTGGGCTCATGTCATGATCCCAGCGTTTTGGGATCAAGTCTGCATCAGGCTCCTTGCTTAGCAGGGAACTTGCTCTCCCTCAGCCTGCCACTCCCCTTGCTTGTGCTCATTCTCTCTCTGACAAATAAATAAATAAAATCTTATAAAAAAGAAAAGAAAATGAAGCAGTTTTAATTCCACATAAAGCAAAAAGTTGTGTAAGAAAGGAAACTGCCTTCTTTCCCCCCCACCTCCCACCTACAGTATGACTCCTCACCATTTGGGGAATACAGTAATGGGGATGGGTCACCTTCGTCCGGCACATTTTTTGCAAACCAATTTCCTCTACTATAAAGAAGCATGAAAATGATGGATTTAAAAGCTGGCCTTCTCCACATTAGATTGCCCATTCCAAAATATTAAAAATCAGCTAAACAAAATGCATTCATTTGTGTAATTTGATATCTTTTTTTTTAAAAGATTTTATTTATTTGGGAGAGAGAGTGAGAGAGAGCATGAGAGGGGAGAGGGTCAGAGGGAGAAGCAGACTCCCTGCTGAGCAGGGAGCCTGGTGTGGGACTTGATCCCGGGACTCTGGGATCATGACCTGAGCCTAAGGCAGTTGCTTAACCAACTGAGACACCCAGGCGCCCTGATATCTATTTTTTTTTTTTAAAGAAAAGTTTGGGTATGGTTAATGGACTCTCTGTCCATCCATATCTTTTATTAATTTTTTATTAAGTTTTTAACTCCAGTATAGTTAACATACAGAATTATATTAGTTTCAAGTGTACAATATAGTGATTCAACAATTCTGTACATTACTCATCATGATAACTACTCTTTAATCCCTATTACTTACTTCACATATAGCTCTCCCCACCTCTGGTGACCACCAGTTTGTTCTCTATAGTTATGAATCTGTTTCTTGATTTGTCTCTCTTTTTTCCTTTGCTTGTTTGATTTGTTAAATTCCGCATATGAGTGAAATCATATAGTATTTGTTTTTTTCTAACTGACGTATTTCACTTAGCATTATATTCTTTAACTTCATCCATGTTGTTGGAAATGACAAGATTTTATTCCTTTTTACGATTGAGTAATACTCCATTACACGTGTGTGTGCGTGTTTGCACACACACACACACACACACACACACACACACCACTTCTTTATCCATTCATCTATCAATGGGCATTTCCATAATTTGGCTTCCATGATTTGGCTATTGTAAATAATGCTGCAATAAACATAGGGGTGCATGTATCCTTTTGAATTAGTGTTTTTGTTTTTTGGGGAGAAATACCCAATAGTGCAGTTACTGAATCCTAGGGTAGTTATATTTTTAACTTTTTGAGGAACTTCCATACTGTTTCCACAGTGGCTGCACCAGTTTGCATTCCCACCAACAGTGCACGAGGCTATCTTTTCCTCCACATCCTCACCAACACTTGTTTCTTGTGTTTTTGATTTTAGCCTGTCTGATTTTGGCCTGTTTTGCTCTAAAATCACGTCTTCACCCTTCTTGTCTTCTTCGATGGCCATTCTCTACTTTTAGTTGTGGAGTTTGTCCTGACAGTCTTTGGGTCATTTTCTGGGTTATTTATGCTAATATGAGTGTGACCTAGTTGTATCCATGGGACAGACCAGCTTAGGGTCCTCCTATTTAACCATCTTCCCCACTTCCCCTGTCCATGCTTTTCTAATATTAGACAACTCCACTTCAGGTCTTCTCATGGCTCATTTTTCCTGATATCTAATCATTTCTCAAGCACAGTCAATCCTATGCTGCTTCTGTGGTTGACACCATAGAAGGTTGAAATTAATAATGGTGGGGCCAGATTGCCACTTTAATCCTGGAATACATTATAAACCAAACGTGGAAAGAAAATGAGCACATTCACAATTAAGAAAGACTGTATCTATAAAGGTACCCTACCTTATTCATCTGCAGAAAATACTTATTTTGCAGGTTAGGGTTTTCTGTTAGAGTAAAGAATCAGTGTTAATGCTTCTATCAACTCACACAGGCAGAGTCATTTGCTCCATTTTCTGTGACTGTGATACTATTCCTAGCACATCCCATACTGTAGTGTAATTTGTGTGTTAAATGGCATCTTTCTAACTGTTTCAGAACTCCCATTAAGGATCCTATTCATTTTTGTGTCTTCCTATCTAAGAACAGTGCCTGGAATAAAGGACTCAATAAATGTTGAATGAATGAATAAGTGATTGAATGAATAATGAAAGAAAACTAGGTGAATTCAAATATAATTTGCTTTTGTCAACATTTTGGATCTTATTATAATTGTTTATATGTACCTGTTTCTTCCTTTCTACTGTGGGTCCTAGAAATTATAAACCCTGTCTTACTTATTCTAGTAGCTTTAACATTTAGCACTGTGCCTATTGCCTAAAATGTAGCAGTTGCTCAGTTTATGTTGGTAAAATGAAAAAAAGAGGTCATTAATTTATGACATGTGCAAGAAGCAGCACCTTGTGTAGTCTGTATCTCATGCTTTCATTATATAAACTCTTATCTTTTTTAGGGACTCAGAACTGTAGTTGAAATCCAAAAAAAACTAACTTTGGGAACACTTCTCTACCACTATCTTCATCACCTTCTGAAATACTAATTTTGTTTTTTTTTAATATTTTCCTCTTCTTTTCTCATCTTTTTAGGTAATCCAGATCTTGAATGAAGACCATGTTTATAAGAGTAGTTAGAAAAAGCCTTTTATAGAACTGAAACTTGGGTGTATAGGTCCCAGCTTCTTTGTTCAGTCAGTGCTGTTGGTATTGGATGACTTAATGAAAATGCCTGAGGCTTACAGATAAAGGAGCTAGGTTATTACATGGGCTTCCTTCCTGAATAATACTTATTGTAAAATGTCCCTAGCACTAAGTAAAAATAGATAAAATACTAGCATTTTCAAAGCCCTAATCTTATATCCACACAAGTGCCCTGCTCTTGTTTTAACCCTGGCTTAGCACTGCTGAACATCAAAAGTGCACCAAGTCTTCCTTTTTGGGCAAAAAGAACAAATTGCTTTTCCTTGTTCACAAGACAGATGGGAGTATCCAAAGATCAGCTCTTTATTGCAAGCTGTGAAACCACTCTCAGGCCTATGGTCTGTTTTTCTGTACAAAAGACAAAAACCACTGGAAGGATATGTTTTAAAAATCAGATGGTTATAAGTAGTTGAAAATTCAGTTTGCCCCCAGCTTAAAAAAAAAAAAAAAAAGACACACAAAACCAAAAACTTGGTTGCAAAGCAGGAGTAAAGGAAAATTTTTAACATATCAAAACTGACTAAATCTGTCATGCTCAGTTGTGCAACAGAACAAAATAAGATGAGCATATTAGTGGCAGTTGAGAAAAATAGCTTTTCAAGTTCAGTTTTTTTTTATGAGAGTAATTTAGGAAGTGTAGTATAAGAGTCATTAAGTACAAAATACCATAAATGTCAGTGTGAGTTGTATTCTGCTTTTGTTTAGCTCACTGAGTGACATAGCATACCTTAAATCTGATGATGAAGCTCTTTTGAAGGCTGTAAAGGGAGAGGCATTAAAGCAAACTCTTCAAGCAGCACTGGATTCTTGGAGTTAGGGATCCCTAAAACAACATTAGCTCTTCTCATTGAGGAGATGGGAGACATAAGAGGAAGTCTTTGCTTCCAGCCCATGAATGGAGCAATATTAAGAAGAATCTTCTTACAAACCAGCTACCCACCTCCCACTGGGAAAACAAGAGCATAGGGGCAGCGGTGCCTGGCTGGCTCAATCCATAGAGCATGTGACTCTTGACCTGAAGGCCATAAGTTGAAGCTTCATGCTGGGCATAGAGCTTACTCAAAAAAAAAAAAAAAAAAAAAAAAAAAGAGGTACATGGGCAGAAGCAGTTAGCTTGTGGACTGTGGTTTCAAGCAGGGAGGTAGGAGGAGGAATGAAATGTGAATCATCTGGCTGTGACAGAAGGAAATGTGCGTCCAAACACAGCTGTTGGCTGAAAGACTCCCGCAGGATTCTATCAGTTATTGTGTCGGGATGGGATGAAAAGAGAATGTTCCCTTCTCCCTTCTCTGCCAGCCCTGAAAGTTATGGAGTGTGAAGTGTGAGATCCCTTGTAAATACTGCTTTGAAAGTCTCACCAACTCTAGAAAGTTTAAAACCCAGGGAAGTGCACTATAAATCTAAGATCTCAAGGGGAACGTATATTTTTATGAGTCTGTGTTTATTGAATACTTGATGAATACAGTATAGTATGTGCATTTTAACCTCTGTCTGAATGCTACCTGTTTTTGATTTGCTTAACTTCATTTAATTTCATCACATGCTTTGCCCTTAGAATGAAGCCTTAACATTTCATACTTGTTGTACATCAGCATTCTCCTCTTTCTTTACCAGTACTTCTCCGAATCTGCACAAAAAGATATGACTGCACCATGTAATCTAATCTTATTGTAACTCTTGTGTAAGTTTTCTTTTGGAGCCATTTACTTCCTCTGAAAATTTGCCATGGTTGTCTTACCTTCAGGCCTTTGCTTTTTAAGGTGTCTTCGTCTGGACCTCCAGTTGTACCTCAAGATCTAGCACATTGAGTCAGGCCTCTAAAGTTCAGGTCAAGTCACCCTTCTCTAACTTTCCTAGCTCACACAGATGGCCCCTTTCTCTCAATCTGAAGCCTCCATGCTGCCCTCTGAGACAGCTGTGTATGTTGTCCCCGGTAACTGGAGGTTTTCTCAAGTATTTTCTGGTCCCTTTGGCTGTGGATTCCATTGTATTTGTCACAGAGTTTTGTTTGTTTTTATGGAATTCTTACATGTTGTGTGGCAACATCTGTGCTGACTGTGTGTGTGTGTGTGTGCTCATGCACGCGCATGTGTGCATGCACTGGGAGAGGAAAGAGAAGTTTCCTTTTTTCTTTTCTCTCATTCCAAAACACACTTGTTTATTCATTCCTTCCTCCACTCTTGGCAGAAACATCAGTGAACAGCCATTACCAGCCCCCTTGCCACATCTGGGATTAGAATGGGCAGACACCCTGTAGTCTTGCACCATGTCTCTGCTGCTCGTCTGCTTGCGTAACTTTGGCTCAGAAACAGGGTGAGCACAGCTGGCTCAGTGGTTGCCTGAGGTCAGTAGAATGATCTATATACTTACTGTTGAGTATTCTAAGATGGGCTGGGGCAGAGGAAGCAATTCTATTTAGGGAAACATAAGATGATATTTCAGAATTCTGTATTTAATCAGGCAGAATCCATTTAAACACCATGTCATCTAGTTTATGGTATCAATTTCATGTATTCACTCATTATTTATTTACTAATTCACCTGTCATATATTAAGATCTTTTCTGCAGGAATAAATTTAGTAGGGAGGTGTAGCAGTTATCTGTTGCCCTAATAATGCTGCATAGCAAATAACCAGTCTTCAGTAGCATACAACAACACACATTTATTTAATTCATGAGTCTGAATCAAATGGGTAGTTTTTCTTGTCTAAGGCAGGTTTGACTGATATTAGCTGAGCTTACTCATTCATTCATTATCAGCTGGCAGTTCAACAGAGGACTAGCAATTCTGGGAGGGCTTTGGCTAGGACAAATGAAACAACTTGGATTTCTTTCATGTGGTCTCATCTCCTAGTCGCTCATCCTAGCCTCGATCACATGATGGGGAGGATGCCAGACATGAAGGGAACTAAGTAAGACCTCTTGAGACGTAGCCTCAGAACTGGCATAAAATCATTTCTATTGTGTTCTTTTGACCAAAAGAAAGTTTAAAATACAGCTCAGATTCGAGGTAGGGGTAGAGCAAATGGGGAATAAACTCTGTCTCTTTAAGGAAAGAGCTGCAAAGTCATATTGCAAAGGACATGGGTTCAGACAGGTCATATGGGCCACCCACATAACCAGTCTACCATAGGAGACAAGCAGATCCCACAGAATATAATGTATATGATGTGGTAAGGACTATAGAAGGAGCATGCGTACAGTGGGAAAAAATTTCTTTTACAATGTTCTTCTAACTTCATTAGATTGTATTTAAAAGAACAAGAGGAAGAAGGGTGTAAGAAAGAGGCCCATAAACAATTTCAGCTCTTCTTTTCCTCCCCCTTTCTACAATACACACAAAGACACTTACTGTGGGTGATCTCAGTGGTGTTCACGACTTGCCTGGGGCAGACACTCCAAAGACATGCTACTGAGCAGTTTGGAAGTCAGATCCTACCTGCAGAGGTAGCATGAATCTCTGTACTGTTTCTCCAGCAAAGAGGATGCTATTTGGAAACTAAGCTCTTACTGAAAACTTCAGGTACTTTCCTGAAGGCTTTGCTGGGTTATTTTTTGTTTTTGGAGTCACTCTTAGACGCTAAGCTTCATTTCAGTTTCTCATTCTGCATTTGTCACTTGGTCTCATTAGATTTCCAGGTCTCACTTGTCTGTCTGATTTAGACTCCTGTCAACTCCCAAGGCAGAGATGGCTGCCTGGTATATTTTACAGAACTTAGGAAATGCTAGCTATGGATTTAAAACAGTGAATCTTACACTTACTTATCCTGCAACTTATCCTGCAACCTGAACTTTTTGGATCATATCAGTAACCTCTCAAAAAGTCAATTGCTGTTGACCTTTGGGTGTTGTTACAGGGAAAGAGCCAATTAGTACTTCTCTGTAGTCCCTCTGGGTATTACTGTAGCTGTCGGTGCTGGAAAATGAAGAAGTGGGGAGCAATTGCATGGTTGAGGGACCTAGCTAACTTCAAAGAGGTGTTCGAAACTCTTGAGTTACAGTCTGCTTGTCCCTTTTTGAACTTCCAACACTATCCTGTTTTCAGAAGAAACAAATTGAAGAGGATTAGAACTTTCTGGCTCTCAGGTAATCATGTCCTGGAATAGTGCTGCAGCAGCATTTTCTCTAGAAATATTTAAAAATAAAGTAGATGAGAGGTGCCGCGGTGGCTCAGTTGGTTAAACATCTGCCTTTGGCTCAGATCATGCTCCCAGTGCCCCCAAGTCTGACTCCCTGCTCAGCAGGGAGCCTGCTTCTCCCGCTTCCTCTGCCTGCTGCTCTCCCTGCTTGTGCACGTGCTCTCTCTGTCAAATAAATAAAATCTTGAAGAAAAAGATTTAAAATAAAAAAAAAAAATAAGGTAGGTGAACTCCCGTTTGCTATAGACTAGATGAGTTCTGTGATACCATGTATCAGAAAATATTTTTTGAGATTATCAGTTTTCCTTTCTTCTTTGCTTTTGACACACTCATCTTAATTTAAGTCCACTTAACAAAGAGTGTGCACAAATTTGTGTATGTACGTACATATGACTCTCAGAGTAAAAAACAAAGATAAAATATATTCTGAAAACCTTTCGTTGAAACCATTTATTTTACAGGTGAGTAAACAGAATCAGATAATAGAAAAACCATTTTGCACAATATCTAGCCAGTTTCCAGCTGAGTGAGAGGTGAATTCTGTGCATTCAGATTGCACAGTTTACAGAAACTTGCTTTTAGACTCTGGGAACCAAACTGAGGGTTACAGAAGGGGGTGGGCAGGAGGATGGGGTTACCGGTGATGGGTATTAAAGAGGGCACGTGTGGTGATGAGCACTGGATGTTATAAGCAAATAATGAATCATTGAACACTACATCAAAAACTAATGGTGTACTGTATGTTGGCTAATTGAACATAATATAAAAAAAGAAATAAACTTGCTTTTATACATAGAATGGCTTAGAAGTGGTGGGGTCGTCATCCAGAAACTTGTACTGTAGTGTTCTGTTGTTAAAGAAAGATGGTGCTTTACTTTGAGAAAGACCTGCACTTTGCTCATGGAAGCAAGATTGGAAGGGGTACACCTTGTGAGTTACTTAGAGGTGGTTATGTAGGGTGGAAGGACGGTCACTTCTTGTACTATAGTTTTTTGGAAGCAATGCTATGTCCCAGCCAAATGCACAGAGGCACATGACATTGAGGCAAAACCAACTGAAGGAGGAGGGACAGCACGTGTTAAATATGTATATCTGTAATTTAGACCATGAGTAGCTCTGTCCAGTCCAAAAACATTTCCACCTTTACTAGAGTGGCCATGCTTCCCCGTTTGCCTGGGATAATTCTGTTTGATCCCTGTTGTCCTGGCATGATTAACTTTCACTTTAAAAAGTATCCCTGGTTAGACTGTACATTATTTAGCCACCCTCACTATCAATGTAGTGGGAATGACACTATATCTTTATGTCACCTAGGGTTTTCCTTCTCCAAAGTTCTTTACACTTAATAGAAGTATGATTTAGAGATCAAAAACCTCAAAAAAACTTATTGTCCATTGCAAACAGGAAGTGAGGCAGGATATGGTGGGTGTGATGGAGATGATGTAACAGAGAGTCTTGAAAGGGAAATCATGAGGCCACCAAAGGCAAATTCCTTCCACCTTCCAGTGGTACCAGAGCCAGTGTTCGGTGTGAGACTAGTCACCTTGCACGTGGTGTGAGGCCAATGGAAGGTTTGTTGCTTAACTGCTTTTTTTTTTTTTTTTAAGATTTTATTTATTTATTTGACAGATGGAGATCACAAGTAGACAGAGAGGCAGTCAGAGAGAGAGGAAGGGAAGCAGGCTCCGTGCCAAGCAGAGAGCCCAATGCGGGGCCCAATCCCAGGACCCCAGGATCATGACCCGAGCTGAAGGCAGAGGCCTTAACCCACTGAGCCACCCAGGCGCCCTGCTTAACTGCTTTAATGAAGAGGCGAATGCATTCTCATGCTCTATGCTGAAAGAGCCAAATTTTGAAGTACTATCAAGGTCTCAGGAACTTTCTTCTGTTCTTTTAAAAAAAAAAAAAATGGTCAGTGTTTTGATTACCTAGAGTCTTACCCTTTTAAAATAATTAATATGTATTCATAATTCCCATCTCCAAGCTTATCTTTTCTAATTTATGTTGAAGAACTTGTGTAGGCTTAACTGTAGAGTTTCTTACATTTACCCTGGTTAACATGTACTTCTGCCCTGTGTATCTCTTGTAATTTGGCAGCTGGATCCCAAAACCTGATCAGACTATAGGTGGTGTTGCTATCTTTCATCAAGGTTAATACTGTCCAGACAGTCATTTTGTGATGTTAGCAGTCATTCACGTTCATTGCCTAA
Organism: Martes martes; assembly: GCF_963455335.1. NCBI lineage: Eukaryota > Metazoa > Chordata > Mammalia > Carnivora > Mustelidae > Martes > Martes martes. Next base: position 137,137,665 of record NC_137889.1, read on the forward strand.
TTCAGAGGTCAGTAAACCTCTCTGAGCCAAATCGGGTCCAACTTCTGTGTCTGTAAGTAGTTTTATCAGAATGCAGCTGTAGACATTTGTTTATACATTGTCCATAGCTGCTCTTTCTCTAATAACAGAACTGAGTAGTTGTGGTTGTGGCCATGGGCCCTGCAAAGCCTACAATATTTATTATCAGCCTCTTTACAGAACAGCTTGCCGATCCCTGTACTAATTCATTCATTTGTGGTTTCAATAGCGATAATGCTTTTCTGTGTTCGTGTGTGTGTGTGTGTGAGATATTTTAAAATACAAAATACCTCCAGAATTGATACTGATACTTCCAATTTTAATGTAGGATTACAGGATTTTTATTTAAACTCTTTTATATTTTTATACCCTTTTTTAAACATGAAGAACTCTGGGTCTCAAAAACACAGGGATGATTGGATTTTTTTTTTTTTTTTTTTTTTGCTTCTCATGTAACAACTTTTTATTTTATTTTTTTAATTTTTATTTTCAGCGTAACAGTATTCATTGTTTTTGCACCACACCCAGTGCTCCATACAATACGTGCCCTCCCTAATACCCACCACCTGGTTTCCCCAACCTCCCACCCCCCGCCCCTTCAAAACCCTCAGGTTGTTTTTCAGAGTCCATAGTCTCTCATGGTTCACCTCCCCTTCCAATTTCCCTCAACTCCCTTCTCCTCACCATCTCCCCATGTCCTCCATGTTATTTGTTATGCTCCACAAATAAGTGAAACCATATGATAATTGACTCTCTCTGCTTGACTTATTTCACTGAGCATAATCTCTTCCAGTCCTGTCCATGTTGCTACAAAAGTTGGGTATTCATCCTTTCTGATGGAGGCACAATACTCTGTAGTGTATATGGACCACATCTTCCTTATCCATTTGTCCATTGAAGGGCATCTTGGTTCTTTCCACAGTTTGGCGACCATGGCCATTGTTGCTATAAACATTGGGGTACAGATGGCCCTTCTTTTCACTACATCTGAATCTTTGGGGTAAATACCCAGTAGTGCAATTGCAGGGTCATAGGGAAGCTCTATTTTTAATTTCTTGAGGAATCTCCACACTGTTCTCCAAAGTGGCTGCACCAACTTGCATTCCCACCAACAGTGTAAGAGGGTTCCCCTTTCTCCATATCCTCTCCAACACACGTTGTTTCCTGTCTTGCTAATTTTGGCCATTCTAACTGGTGTAAGGTGGTATCTCAATGAAGAACTTAAACAATTTATGGAAACCAATGAGAATGAAGACACTTCGGTCCAAAACCTATGGGATACAGCAAAGGTGGTCCTAAGGGGGAAATACTTAGCCATCCAAGCCTCCCTCAAAAAAATTGAAAAATCCAGAATACACCAGCTGTCTCTACAACTTAAAGAACTGGAGAATCAACAACAAATCAAACCAACTCCACACATAAGAAGAGAAATAATCAAGATTAGAGCAGAGATCAATGAGGTAGAAACCAGAGATACAGTAGAACGTATCAATGAAACTAGAAGCTGGTTTTTTGAAAGAATCAATAAGATCGATAAACCATTGGCCACACTAATCCAAAGGAAAAGAGAGAAAGCCCAAATTAATAAAATTATGAATGAAAAGGGAGAGATCACAACTAACACCAAGGAAGTAGAAACAACCATCAGAAGTTATTATCAACAGTTATATGCCAATAAGCTAAGCAACCTAGATGAAATGGATGCATTCCTGGAAAACTATAAACTCCCAAAATTGAACCAGGAAGAAATTGACAACCTGAATAGACCGGTATCTAGTAACGAGATTGAAGCAGTGATCAAAAACCTCCCAAAAAACAAGAGCCCAGGACCTGACAGATTCCTTGAGGAATTCTACCAAACTTTCAAAGAAGAAATAACACCTATTCTCCTGAAGCTGTTTCAAAAAATTGAAGCAGAAGGAAAACTTCCAGACTCTTTTTATGAAGCAAGCATTACCCTGATCCCCAAACCAGGTAAAGACCCTACCGAAAAGGAGAATTTTAGACCAATATCACTGATTGGATTTTTTTCACTTGAGAATGTATCTTTTTTTTTTAAGTTGAGGTATTATTGACATTCAGTGTTATATTAATTTCAGATGCATAATGTAGTGATTTAATATTTGTATCTAGTACTGCAAAATGATTACCATAATAAGCCTAGCTAACACCTGTCACCACACAGAGAATTTTTTTCATGTTAAGAACTTTTGAGACTGACTCCCTTAGCAACTTTCAGATTTGCAGTACAGTAGTATTAACTATAGTGGCCACACTGTACATTACATCTCCATGACTTAATTTATTTTATAATTGGAAGTTTGTACCTTTTGACTGGCTATACCCATTTTGCCCGTTCCCTATTTAGCCCCCTCTGGCAGTCACCAATCTGTTATCTGTAACGATCAGCTTTTTTTCTTTGAAGATATTTTTGAGAGATGATTAAATTTTAACATTTCATAATTACTCATCTGTTTAATGCCATATTATATTACAGTTTAGTAATATTATTTTAGTAATTTATTAATAAATTAATGCATGATATATATTATATATAGCATATAATAGGAAAATATCAGCAATAGTTTCTGTTTAATAATCTATCACCAACAAATATGATTACAAAAAACAAAATTACGTTTTTTAATATGGTATCTATATTCTTGTAACATGTTTTATTCTCTACCTTTTGAGTTCCAACTGTGTCCTTACTATAGGACATATAGAGAACTTAACAGTTTTCTGCCTGATGGATCTATTTCTGATGGAGGGTGTCAAATTCTCCAACTATAATAGTGGATTCATCTACTTCTACTTCTTGCAGTTCTGTCAGTTTTTGCCTCATACATTTTGACATTCTGTTGTTTGGTGTACACACATTGAGGATTGTTATGTCTTTTTGGAGAGTTGATGCCTTTATCATTATGTCATGCCCCTTTTTATCCTTGATTAACTTTGCTTTCTTTGAAGTCTGCATTATCTGAAATTAATAGAGCTACGTTTGCCCTTTTTTTTGGAGTTATTTTTAGCATGGATAATTTTTCTCCATCCATTCACTTTGATCTAAATGAGTCTTTAAAGTGGGACCTTATGAATAATATATAATTGGGTCTCGTGTTTTGGTCTACTCTTATTCTGACAATCTCTGTTGATTTAAAAATTAGTGTATTTAGACCACTGATGTTTAAAGTGACTATTTTGTTGGATTAATATCTACCAATTTGTTACTGTTCTCTTAGTTGCTCTTGTTATTTGTTCCTATTTTTGTCTTCCTCTCTTTTTCTGACTTTTGTTGTTTCAATTGAGCATATTATATGATTCCATTTTTTCCTCATTGCTTGGCTTATCAACTGTACTGTTTTGAAAGGCTTTTTAGTGGTTGCCCTAGCATTTGCATTATACATTTACAACTAATCCAAGCCCATTTTCAGAGAAGGAATAAGTCAAAGTAGAATAAAAACTTTTATTTTGCTTGTTCTCAAATGATCTAACGGATAACTCCAAGGTCCGTCTCTTGGTTTTGGCTCAGGTCATGATCTCAGGGTCCTGAAATTGAGTTCCATTTCAGGCTCAGTGCTCAGCTGGGAGTCTGCTTGAGATTCTCTCTTTCTCTCCTTTTGCCCTAACACCCCCTTTTAAATAAATAAATAAATCTTTAAAAAATAGTAATAGCAAAAATGTATTTGATTAGGTGTGTGTGGGTGTGTATATGTACACACAAACTTATGTATAAGTTATGTATACAGACTTATGTATAAGTGAAATGGATAATAGCAATGAAATGAGATCCATAAAAGAGAAGGAAGGAATTAGGATTATTTTGTAATTAGAAAGTGGTTACAGTACCCAGGAAGCAGTTCTAATCCTCCTTCTCTGATGCTTTTCCTTTCTTTATGTAGACTCGGGTTTCTGACTTGTATAATTTTCCTTGTCTCTGAAGAACTTTTTTTTTTAACATTTACTGCAAGGCAGGTCTGTTGGCTACAGGTTCCCTTAATTTTTGTCATCTGAGAAAGTCTCTATTTTTCCTTCTTTTGAAAGGTATTGTCGCTGGGTATAGAATTCTAGGTTGGTATTCTTGTTTCTCTCAGCACTTTAAATATTTCACTCCACTTTCTTCTTGTTTGCCTGGTTTCTTAGGAGAAGTCAATATAATTCATATCTTTGCTTCTCTACAGGTAAGATATTCCCCCCCCCCAAGGCATCTTTCAGAATTCTTTCTTTCTCCTTCTCCTCCTCCTCCACCTCCCCTCCCCTTCTGTCTCCACTCCCCTCCTCCACTGAAGCGTTATTGACATAAGGTGTTATATTAGTTTCAGGTGTACAGTACAATGATTGAACAACTCTGTAATTGGTGCTCACCGTGATGAGTGTTGTCACAATCTGAGGATTATTGCTTTCCCTTTGTTTTTTTACTATTTGAATATAACATGCCTAGGTGTAGTTCTTTGGGGGAAATTTACCCTCCTTTGAGTTCTCAGAGTTTTCTGGATCTGTGGTTTGGTGTCTGATGTTAATTTGGGGAAATTCTCAATTATTGTTCTTTCTTGCTCTTTTTTCTCTTTCTGGTATTCCCATTATGTGTGTGTTATACCTTCTGAAGTTTTCCCACATATTTTGGCTATTCTGTTCCATTTTTTTTTTCAGTCTCTTTTCTCCTTGCTTTTCCATTTTGGAAAGTTCTGTTGAGATACCCTTAAGCTCAGAAATTCTTTCCTCAGCCATGTCCAGTCTGCTAATGGGTCTATGGAAGACATTCTTCATTTTGTTATAGTATTTTTGATCTCTACTATTTCTTTATGATTCTTTCTTAGAACTTTATCTCTTTGTTTGTCTGTACGCTGTATCCATTAGCGCCCCGAGCTTATTAACTATGGTTGTTTTAAATTCTCGATCTGATGATTCCAGCATGTGTGCCAGTTGAGTCTGGTTCTGATGCTTGTCCTGTCTCTTTAAACTGTGCTTATTTTCCTTTTTATATACCTTGTACTTCTTTCTTGATATCCGTACATGATACACTGGGTAAAAGGAACTGCCATAAATAGGCCTTTACTAATGTGGTGGTTACATGTGGGGGAGGGGGACGTGCTCTGTAGTTCTATGATTAGGTCTCAGTCTTTTTTAAGCCTGTGCTTCTGAAATGTGAACTTCCCATGTGTTTACAGTTTTTTCCCTAGGGAGACAGGATGACTAGAGTGAGAGGGCATGGGTAGTTTCCTTTTGTCAGGTAGGTTAAGCTTTGATAAAGCCCCAATAGTTTAGGCTCTGGTAAAATAGCTTCTCCTAAGGACAGACCATTTTACAAACAGAATTCTCTGGAGTATTTCAAAATGGTTCCTTTTACCTTCCTCCTGGTAGAGGCACAAGGGGATTTTTTTCTGATATTCATGGTAAGAACCTGGTTGAGCCCGAGAGGTAAAACTTAGAACAGTATGGTGGCCTCTTTGACTGGAAACCCCTAAATTTTTTTTAAAAGATTTTATTTATTTGTCAGAGAGAGAGCACAAGCAGGAGGAATGGTACAGTAGACAGAGAGAAGCAGGCTTTTTGCTGAGCAAGGAGCCCAATGTAGGACTCAATCCCAGGACCCTGGGATCCTAACCTGAGCTGAAGGTAGATGCTTAAATCTGAGCCACCCAGGTGCCCCACCCCTAAAGTTTTAAACTTTCAGATTCATCCAGTCTGAGACCCCATTAAAATTACAGTTAAGATATCCTACCCAGGTACAGGTTCCCATAGAGGCTCCTGCTTGGAGCTTTTTGCTCTGGTAAGTGTGACTCTCTGTAGCTCCCATTTGTACTTCAGTTTTGGGGACAGCTGTTTTCCCTGTTACATTGCTTTGATGGATATAAGAAAAGTTTTTTACTTTTCACTTTGTTCAGTATTTCACTTGTTGCTAGGACAGAGAGATGACTTTCAAGCTCCTTACATGCTGGACTGGGAACCAAAAGTCTTTTCCTTTAATTTTAATCCTCACTTAGTCTTAAGCTGTAAGTAATCTGTAAGTAATAATCATCATAATTATACTCTACTAATTTTGGTTGTCTAAATATTTTTCTCTGAGAGTCTCAGAATGAGCATGTGCAATATCCCCTAGTTATTACATATTGTTAGTGGTTTATATCTTTTATTTTGATAATTAAATTTTACTAGTTAAAAGTTCATGGATTACATCTTCTTTAGTATCTTAAATATGTTTTGCCATTTTATTCAGGAATATCACATTGCTGAAAAAAGTTTAATAGTAACTCTGGCTGGCAGACCTTAGGTGATCTCCAATACCAATAACTTTTCTTCCTATTATCCGTGTCTTTATTTAATCCCCTTCTCTTGAGTGTGGATAGGCCCTGTGACCTGCTTCTAGCTGATGGACTGTGGCAAAAATGATAAGAGGTAGCTTAAATAAGATGCATCTTGGCAGATTGAGGGAAGAGTCTTTTTTTTTTTTTTTAAAGATTTTATTTATTTATTTGAGAGAGAGTGATCACAAGTGGCAAGGGGAGGGGCAGAGGGAGAGGGAGGAAACAGACTTCCTACAGAGCAGGGATCCCTAGGACACCGGGCTTGGTCTCAAGACCTGGAGATCTTGACCCGAGCTGAAGGCAGATGCCCACCCGACTGAACTACCCAGGTGCCCTGATTCTTCTTTTGTTTTTGTTTTTGGCTTTGAAGAAATAAGTTTTCATGTTGTGGGATGGTCTACAGAGTGGGCCACCTGGCAAGAAACTGTAGGCAGCTGACAGAGACCCTTGCCCAATAGCCAGCAAGAAAGCAAGGATTCCATTAGTACACCTCCGGAAACTAAATTCTGCTAACAACCTGAGTGGGTTTGAGAGCATTTTTTCTGCCAGTCAAGCCACAAGTTTAGAACAAAGCCTGGTCTCTATCTTGATTTCAACCTTGTGAGACACTGTGTGGACTAGGGTCTTTCAGAGGAGCCCACTATAGCTTGATCAAATGCTTGATCAAATGCTTCTGAAGCAGGTATGGCCTGATCTGGCAGGCAGTTTACTTTTTTTGTTTGGTTGATGTGACAGCTTTCAATTTGTCAAGGACTTGGACTAGATTTGGCCTATCTGTGCTGGCTTCAAAGATAATTAGTGTTGCTCTGCCTTCTCTTAGTAAAGATTGGCCCAATTAGAGGCAGGCCAATTTTTCATTTAATTTGCTAGTGAAAGTCACTAATAACTTAGTGGAAAGTTAGGTTTTGGGAAATTAAACTCTGTCTCATGCCCAGACTTTATGATTACCATATAAACAAGAAAAGACTCCAGCTAGGTTGGATCTAGTCAAGATGTTTAGGGAACTTAATAGCTAACAAATTACCTGGAAAATTCTGTCTACATTTCATCATGTGCATGTTCACCACAGTACTTATGACACTAACTCATAATTAAATCTGAAAATTCAGAGTGTGTAGTGGAGCCAGTTCAAATGATGAGGCATTGGTGTCGTACAGGCTGCCTTTTGTTCAGTTCTGAGATTCTCTACGATCTTAGTAGTGCAAAGGTCCCCTGAGTTTGAGACCTCATTCAATTAAATTCATTCATTCACTTATTCTTTCAATATGTATTTATTGAGTGTATAGTAGACAGTGAGTAAGCTGTTTAGAGATGAACTGGAGATTTGGGGGATATTGATGAGGGACTCTGAAGACAATAGGGCTTCTGAGTTGGGGGAGGGGTGAGTGATAGGATTATATTCAGCAAGATACAGAATTGTGTGGAGATGAAGCTAGGTTATAAGGAATGACCTAGGAATCTTGAATGACTAGTGGGAACTGCCATAAACTTGGAAAAGGTGCATGATGGGATTAGTACTGATTGTTCCTTAGGCGTATTATAGGGGTAGGAGCATATTGTGAAGGATAGGAGGACTTCACCAAGAGGCCCCTTCTCACTCCTTCAAATTTCTCAAGTTAAAGCTCTCAAAACACCTTCTTTGGACTAACAAATATATCGTTTTTAAAGACTGAGGAAACTTTCAGACTTTAAGAGAACTTTAACCTCTTTTTTTCCTTTTACTTTCTTCTTTTTTTTTTTTTTTTAAAGATTTTATTTATTTGACAGAGAGAAAGGGAACACAAGCAAGGGGAGTGGGAGAGGTAGAAGCAGGCTTCTTGCTGAGCAGGAAACCCGATGAGGAACTCGATCCAGGGACTCTGGGATCATGACCTGAGCCGAAGGCAGACACTCAATGACTGAGCCACCCAGGCACCCTCGTTTAATCCTTCTTTACTATTCAGGTTAGGAAACTGAGACCCAGGGTCATTATTTTCTTAATTTCACTGGAAAAGTTAAGAATCAAGTACAATAATCTGGGGCCCAGTTTTCTTTCCACTATATCAAATAGATAAATAGATGAAATAGAGAGTCATCCATGTAGAAGGGATAAATGGTGTTTATTGCCTCAGGGACAGTGAGTGTTCGCTAATGAGATGATAGAAATAAAAACTCCTTTCCTCAGGCTTACTAAAGTTCTGACTCTAGCATTTATAGGGAGAGAAGAGGTGAGGAAGCTTGACATACCCAATTAGGCAAAGGAGATCAAAGGATGAAGGCTCAGTAAAAACCCATGCGGAGAGGCAGAGAAAGGGAGAGGATGCCTGGTTGCCCCATCCATCCCCAAGGCCATTTTCCTCTCAGGCTCTCCTATAATCAAGTCTCTCTCCCAACATCTACTGGCTAGAAAGCATTGCAATTTGTGTTTCATGGAGAAGGTGATGTCGAGTACTTACTCTTCTAATAAGGCAGTGAGAATGGTAGAGTCCTAAAACTCAAGCCTTGGAGAGTTCTGATTTAGTGGCTTGGGGAAGGTGAACAAGAGAGATGTATCTGCCTAAGTATATTTTTACTCCCGTAGTCATTATTTTGTATAGAATAGTTTAAGAAAATTGCCTGCCTCCTCCATGCCCAATTTCCAGAAGTTTGACAGAGATGAATTGAATATTACTTGAAATGATTTTTTAAAAACAAAATGAAATCTGGTCAACTGAAACTGAACTATAGGAAAAAATGCTCAAGGGAAATTGTCACTCTTCAATGAACATCTAATGACACATCTCCAGTCTCATTAATCACCACAAAAAAAAAATCAATATTTCATTTTATTTTTAAGGTTGCATCCATTTCAAAATCCCAACAGTGTCTTGATCATTTACAATTATTTCATTTAATTGAGGCTAATTTTTAATAAGCCTCTCAAGTGCTCCTGACAGGTTCCTGAATCAGTCAATAACTTTATAAATTTTTATTGTTAAATTTGATAAAGATAATTTTTCTGTGCCTCTGATGATAATACTTTATAACAAAAAGTCATAAAAAGGTAAATTATAATAAAAACTGGCTTGATTTACTTTTGATATTTGTGTGCATCTGTAACAGACACTGTCCATGCCCACCATATCCTATGGTACTGTTGTTTCAATGTGCTCAGCTCACTTCCGTCTGCCAGGATCAGCTTTCATGTGCCTGAGGGTTTTCTCCAGTACTGCTGAAGCCAACTCTACCGTGTGCATGACAGGCCAGAGTTACCATTGCTGGTATACCTCCCAACTCCAGGAGTAAACCGTAAGCAGTGACTCGGGAGTTTGAGTATAAGCATCCCAGTTCCCATGTCTCAAGGATGGGAAAATTTTGAGGCCCGTGCTTTACATCATTTCCCAGAGTTAAAGTCTAGTCACTGTGGAAAGTCATCCATTATCTCGCCGCCTGAGAAGAAGTTCTGTGTATGTCAGAGGTTTTTTTTTTTTTTTTTTTTTTTTTCCTGCAGAAATTCTTTAAAAGGGATCCTATTGTATATTCTCTTTTCTAACTTGATTTGTCCATCAGGGTTCCATAGAATGTGTACAAAGTTACAAAAGTTGTTACTCCCTGAGTGTGTGTGGGTTAATTCATTCAGTTATTCTTTTTTTTTTTTTTTTTTTAAGATTTATTTATTTATTTTAGAGAGCAAGCAGAGAGGGAGATAGAGAATCCTCAGACTCCCCACTGAATACAGAGCCAGATGTAGAGACCATCCCAGGGTCCCAAGATCATGACCTGAGCTGAAATCAGGACTCAGTGCTAAACCAATGGAGCCACTCAGGTCATGCTAGTTCATAGTTAAGGGCATATGTTAACTTCGTACCTAACTCAATGTTGAGTTCTAACCCCCAGTACCTTAGAATGTGACCTTATTTGGAAATAAGATTATTGCAGATTAGTTAATATGAGGCCACTAGGGTCGGTCCTACTCCAATAGGACTGGGGTCCTTATTAAAAGGGGAAATTTGGACACAGACACATACACACGAAGTATACCATGTGAAAATGAAGGCAGAGATTTGGGTGATGTTTCTACAAGTCAAAGAATGACAGAGACTTCAAGTAAACCCACCAGAAGCTGAGGTACTTAGTTATGGCAGCCTCAGCAAACCCTCTTTAGATGAGTTAGGTTTCATCTAAAAAGAGCTACTTAAAATGCACGTTAAAGGTGGAAATGTAGAGAAATGAAGACAGCATTTTAATCCTTTATTTTTCTTATAAAGCCCCTTCCTCTATGTATCTTCTAAGTTACTGTGGTAGGAGTTATTCTCTCTCAATACAGCCTTCATCTTTCTCGTCTTCTATTTCTACCACTCAGTTTCTGCTTCCAAGGATGTCACTTCAACATCTACTGCTCAGACCCAACTCGTCACTTTTCTCCTTTCCAGCCTGTACCCTTTTTCCCGCTTAAGGAACCTCACTGTTTTCTGCATGCCACCTTTTTCCCTAGTATATTCTTTGAGAAGTTTTTTGGCCTCACTACATAGCATGCTTGTGACTGCTTTTCATTTTCAGTTGTCATCCTACTCACTTGCTTTCATTTATAATTTATTTCAAATCTTGTCCTTTTTTATCTATGTATGCAGACTTTGGTTTTCCCAAAAGCCCAATTTAAAACATGCTATTCAGTCTTCCACTTAGAACATTTCATGTGAACATTATTCTGAAATTTCTTTTCCTCTTGGACGTAATTCCAAACTGTTACTCTTTCATTTGTCTTTTAAAAAATTTTTTTATTTTTTATTAACATATAATGTATTATTAGCCCCAGGGGTACAGGTCTGTTAATTGCCAGGTTTACATACTTCACAGCACTCACCATAGCACATACCCTCCCCAATGTCCATAACCCAACCCAACCTCTCCCTCCCCCCCTTCCCCCAGCCACCCTCAGTTTGTTTTGTGAGATTAAGAGTCTCTTATGGTTTGTCTCCCTCCTGATCCCATCTCGTTTCATTTTTTCCTTCCCTACCCCCAACTCCCCCATGTTGCCTCTCAATTTCTTCATATCAGGGAGATAATATGATAATTGTCTTTCTCTGATTGACTTATTTTGCTAAGCATAATACCCGCTAGTTCCATCCACATCATTACAAATAGCAAGATTTCATTTCTTTTGATGGCTGCGTAGTATTCCATTGTGTGTGTGTGTGTGTGTGTGTGTGTGTGTGTGTGTGTGTATAACCTCTTCTTTATCGATTCATCTGTTGATGGACATCTAGGTTCTTTCCATAGTTTGGCTGTTGTGGACATTGCTGCTATAAACATTTGGGTGCACGTGTCCCTTTGTATCACTACATTTGTATCTTTAGGGTAAATACCCAGTAGGGCAATTGCTGAGTGGTAGGGTAGCTCTTATTTTCAACTTTTTGAGGAAGCTTCATGCTCTTTTCCAGAGTGGCTGCACCAGCTTGCATTTCCACCAACAATGTAGGAGGGGTCTTCTTTCTTTTAATCCTTGCCAGCGTCTGTCATTTCCTGACTTGTTAATTTTAGCCATTCTGACTGGTATGAGGTGGTATCTCATTGTGGTTTTGATTTGTATTTCCCTGATGCCGAGTGATGTGGAGCACTTTTTCATATGTCTGTTGGCCATCTGGATGTCTTCTTTGTAGAAATGTCTGTTCATGTCCTCTGCCCATTTCTTGATTAGATTATTTGTTCTTTGGCTGCTGAGTTTGATAAGTTATTTATAGATTTTGGATACTAGCCCTTTATCTGATACGTTGTTTGCAAATATCTTCTCCCATTCTGTCAGTTGTCTTTTGGTTTTGTTGACTGTTGACTGTTTGCTGTGCAAAAGCTTTTGATCTTGATGAAGTCCTGATAGTTCATTTTTTTTTTTTTTTTTAAGATTTTGTCAGTGAGAGAGAGGGCACAAGTAGGCAAAGCAGCAGGCAGATGAGAGGGATAGGCAGGCTCTCTGCTGAGCAGGGAGCTGGATGTGGGGCTCGATCCCAGGATCCTGGGATCATGACCTAAGCCGAAGGCAGCCGCTTAACTGACTGAGCCACCCAGGTGCCCCCCGATAGTTCATTTTTGCCTTTGCTTCCCTTGCCTTTGGCAGTGTTTCAAGGAAGAAGTTGCTGCGGCTGAGATCGAAGAGGTTGCTGCCTGTGTTCTCCCTGAGGATATTGATGGATTCCTTTCTCACGTTGAGGTTCTTCATCCATGTAGAGTCTATTTTTGTGTGTGGTGTAAGGAAATGGCCCAGTTTCATTTTTCTGCATGTGGCCGTCCAGTGTTCCCAACACCATTTGTTGAAGAGACTTTTTTCCATTGGACATTCTTTCCTGCTTTGTCAAAGATTAGTTGACCATAGAGTTGAGGGTCAATTTCTGGGCTCTCCAGTCTGTTCCATTGATCTATGTGTCTGTTTTTGTGCCAGTACCATACTGTCTTGATGATGACAGCTTTGTACTAGAGCTTGATGTCTGGAATTGTGATGCCACCAACTTTGGCTTTCTTTTCAACATTCTTTTGGCTATTCTAGATCTTTTCTCCTTCCCTAAAAGTTATAGGATTATTTGTTCCATTTCTTTGAAAAAAATGGATGGGATTTTGATAGGGATTGCATTAAATGTGTAGATTGCTTTAGGTAGCATAGACGTTTTCACAGTATTTGTTGTTCCAATCCATGAGCATGGAACATTTTTCCATTTCTTTGTGTCTTCCTCAGTTTCTTTCTTGAGTACTTTGTAGTTTTCTGAGTATAGGTTCTTTTCCTCTTTGGTTAGGTTTATTCCTAGGTATTGTATGGTTTTGGGTGCAATTGTAAAGGGATTGGCTCCTTAATTTCTCTTTCTTCTGTCTTATTGTTGGTGTATAGAAATGCAACTGATTTCTGTGCATTGATTTTATATCCTGACACTTTACTGAATTCCTGTACAAGTTCTAGCAGATTTGGAGTGGAGTCTTTTGGGTTTTCCACAAAAAGTATCATATCATCAGCATAGAGTGATAGTTTGACTTCTTTTTTGCCGATTTGGATGCCTTCAATTTCTTTCTGTTGTCTGATTGCTGAGGCTAGGACTTCTAGTACTATGTTGAATAGCAGTGGTGATAACGGACATCCCTGCCGTGTTCCTGACCCTGGCAGAAAAGCTCTCAGTTTTTCTCCATTGAGAATGATATTCGCTGTGGGTTTTTCATAGATGGCTTTGATGATATTGAGGTATGTAACCTCTATCCCTACACTTTGAAGAGTTTTGATCAAGAAAGTATGCTGTACTTTGTCAGATGCTTTTTCAGCATCTATTGAGAGTATAATATTGTTCTTGTTCTTTCTTTTATTAATGTATTGTATTACATTGATTGATTTGGAGATGTTGAACCAATCTCGCAGCCCTGGAATAAATCCCACTTGGTCGTGGTGAATAATCCTTTTAATGTACTGTTGGATCCTATTGGCTAGTATTTTGGTGAGAATTTTCGCATCTGTGTTCATCAAGGATATTGGTCTTTAATTCTCTTTTTTGATGGGGTCTTTGTCTGGTTTTGGGGTCAAGGTGATGCTGGCCTCATAAAATGAGTTCGGAAGTTTTTTTTCCGTTTCTATTTTTTGGAAGAGTTTCAGGAGAATAGGAATTAATTCTTCTTTAAATGTTTGGTAGAATTCCCCTGGGAAGCTGTCTGGTCCTTGGCTCTTGTTTGTTGGGAGATTTTTGATGACTGCTTCAATCTCCTTCCTGGTTATGGGTCTGTTCAGGTTTTCTGTTTCTTCCTGGTTCAGTTGTGGTAGTTTATATGTGTCTAGGAATGCATCCATTTCTTCCAGATTATCAAACTTGCTGGCGTATAACTGCTCAGAATATGTTCTATAATTGTTTGTATTTCTTTGGTATTGGTTGTGATCTCTCCTCTTTCTTTCATGATTTTATTTATTTGGGTGCTTTCTCTTTTCTTTTTGATAAGTCTGGCAAGGGGTTTATCAATCTTATTAATTCTTTCAAAGAACCAGCTCCTAGTTTCGTTGATTTGTTCTGTTGTTTTTTTTGGTTTCTATTTCATTGATTTCTGCTCTGATCTTTATTATTTCTCTTCTCCTGCTGGGTTTAGGCTTTCTTTGCTGTTCTTTCTCCAGCTCCTCTACATGTAGGGTTAGGTTGTGTGCTTGAGACCTTTCTTGTTTCTTGAGAAAGGCTTGTATGGCTATATACTTTCCTCTCAGGACCGCCTTTGTTGTGTCCCACAGATTTTGAACAGCTGTGTTTTCATTATCATTTATTTCCATGTTTTTTCAACTCTTCTTTAATTCCTCATTGACTCATTCATTCTTTAGTAGGATGCTCTTTGACCTCAATGTATCTGAGTTCATTCCAACTTTCCTCTTGTGATTGAGTTCTAGCTTCAGAGCATTGTGGTCTGAAAATATGCAGGGAATGATCCCAGTCTTTTGATACTGGTTGAGACCTGATTTATGACCCAGGATGTGATCTGTTCTGGAGAATGTTCCATGTGCACTAGAAAAGAATGTGTATTCTGTTGCTTTGGGATAGAATGTTCTTAATATATCTGTGATGTCCATCTGGTCCAGTGTGTCATTTAAGGTCTTTATTTCCTTGTTGATCTTTTGCTTGGATGATCTGTCCATTTCAGTGAGGGGGGCATTAAAGTCCCCTACTATTACTGTATTACTGTCGATGTGTTTCTTTGATTTTGTTATTAATTGGTTTATATAGCTGGCTGCTCTCATGTTAGGGGCAGAGATATTTAAAATTGTTAGCTCTTCTTGTTGGACAGACCCTTTGAGTATGATATAGTGTCCTTCCTCAACTCTTATTATAGTCTTTGGCTTAAAATCTAATTGATATAAGGATTGGCACCCCAGCTTTCTTTTGATGTCCATTAGCATGGTAAATTGTTTTCCACCCCCTCACTTTAAATCTGGAGGTGTCTTTGGGTCTAAAATGAGTTTCTTGTAGACAACATATTGATGGGTTTTGTTTTTTTATCCATTCTGACACCCTGTGTCTTTTGATTGGGACATTTACCCCATTTCATTTAGGGTAACTATTGAGAGATATGAATTTAGTACCATTGTATTGCCTGTAAGGTGACTGTTACTGTATATTATCTCTGTTCCTTTCTGGTCTGTGACTTTTAGGCTCTCTCTTTGCTTAGAGGACCCCCCCTCAATATTTCCTGTAGGGTTGTTTTGGTGTTTGCAAATTCTTTTAATTTTTGTTTGTCTTGGAAGATTTTTATCTCTCCTTCTATTTTCAGTGGTAGCCTAGCTGGATATAGTATTCTCGGCTGCATGTTTTTCTCATTTAGTAATCTAAATATATCATGCCAGTTCTTTCTGGCCTGCCAGGTCTTTGTGGATAAGTCTACTGCCAGTCTCATATTTTTATCATTGTATGTTACAGACTTTTTGTCCTGGGCTGCTTTCAGGATTTTCTCTTTGTCACTATGAGTTGTCAGTTTTACTATTGGATGATGGGGGTTGGACCTATTCGTATTGATTTTGAGGGGGGTTCTCTGTGCCTCCTGGATTTTGATGCTTGTTCCCTTTGCCATATTAGGGAAATTCTCTACAATAATTCGCTTCGATATACCTTCTTCCCCCCGTCTCTTTCTTCTTCTTCTGGAATCCCAATTATTCTAATACTATTTTGTCTTATGGTATCACTTATCTCTCAGATTCTTCCCTCGTGGTCCAGTAGTTGTCCCTCTTTTGCTCAGCTTCTTTTTTCTCCGTTATTTGGTTTTCTATATCACTAATTCTCTCTTCTGCCTCATTTATCCTAGCAATAAGAGCCTCCACTTTTGATTGTACTCATTAATAGCTTTTTGATTTCAGCTTGGTTAGATTTTAGTTCTTTCATTTCTCCAGAAAAGTCTTTTATTTCTCCAGACAGGGTTTCTCTAATATCTTCCATGCTTTTTTTGAGCCCAACTAACACCTTGAGAATCATTATTCTGAACTTTAGATCTGACATGTTACCAATGTCCGTATTGATTAGGTCCCTAGCCTTCGTACTGCCTCTTGTTCTTTTGTTTTGTAGTGAGTTTTTCTGCCTTGTCATTTTATCTAGATAAGAATATATGAATGAGAGAATAAAATACTGAAGGGGTAGCAATGACCCCAGAAAAATGTGCGTTAATCAAGTCAGAAGAGACCCCAAATCATGGGGAGAAGAAAGGCGGTAAAACGAAGTTAAAAAAAAAGAATTTAAAAAATTAAAAAATATATTCATATAAAAATATATATTCATATATTCAAAAAATATATTCATCTGGTGAATAGAACAGAGCCATCCACTTGATTTGGGGTGTATTTGGGACTCTTAGAAGAAACTACCTCCCAAAATTTTAAAGAAAGAAAAATTTATATATATGTGTATATATATATATAAACAGAAAAATAAGGGTAAACATGATGAAGGGATGGAATATGACTGTAAAGATGAAAATTTTAAAGAAATTACTAAAAAAGGAGTTGATAAGTTAAGTTGGTTGGGGTAAGAAAGAGAAAGTGGAAAGAACTTGCTCAGGCTGGAGACTAGAACAAAGTCCTGTGCTAGATTTAGGGTATATTTCTATCTATTAGAAGAAGTTATATCCCAAAACTTTTTAGAAGAAAAAACCCTGTATGTATACAAAAAATAAAGTTAGATACAATGAAGGATAAAATATGACTATAATAATGAAGTTTCAAAACTTTTTTTTTAGTGGGGGAAGGTATTGTTAAGATAAACTAGTTAAAAAACATTAAAAGAGGAAAGAGTAAAAGTTAAAAAAATTAGAATAAGAAAAAAAATTAAAAATTTTAATTAACTTTGCAAGACTAAAGAATCATGAGGATAAACCCATGAATTTCATGCTTTGCTTTCCCCTCCTCTGGAGTTCCGCTGTTCTCCTTGATCAGTGAGCTTGGTCTCTGCTGGATGTTGTTGCTGATCTTCTGGGGAAGGGGCTTGTTGCAGTGATTCTCAAATGTCTTTGCCTGAGGCAGAATTGCAGGGCCCTTGCCAGGGGCCAGGCTAAGTAATCTGCTTGCGTTCTTCACTCTTGGGAGCTTTTGTTCCCTGAGCGCTTTCTGTGGAGCTTTGGAGGAGGAGAATGAAAATGGCAGTATCCCAGTCTCTGGCCCAGAGTTGCTGAGAGCTCGGAGCCCCAGTCCTCAGTGCACCCTTGGAGAAAAGTGCTCAATCACTCCTATCTCCCTGGTCTCTGGCTGTGCTCTGAGCTTACTCGGCCTGTGACCGAACGTTTCTGTCTCTGGCAAACAGCTCCATTTGGGGCCTCCAAACCCAGCAGATTCCTGCCTCCAGAGAAGGAAAGTGAGTCTCCCCGGATCTGTCACTTGTGGGGTCCCTGCTCAAAGAGCAGTGGTCTGATTGTGCCATGGATCACAGTTTAAGGTAACCCTGAGCTGAGAGTTCACTCCTCGGCTCCGTCTCTGTAGCCGGCTTCCCCGCTCTAATACCTGCGAGCTCTGCTACACTGAGACACCCCTGATCCTTCTGTGACCCCATGGGCCCTGAGCGCACGCTGTCCCCATGAGGGCTCCACCCCCACTGAGCCCCTGGAGCGATGTCCCTTAGTGGAGCAGACTTTTAAAACTTCTGATTTTGTGCTCCCTTGCTCTGCTGCTTGTGGGGAGCTGGCCCCTCCCACCATGGTCTATATTCCCTTCCCTTCGGATGCACTTCTCTGCACGTCCTACCTTTCAGAAAGTGGTAAATTTTCTGTTTCTAGAATTGCTGCTCTTCTGTTCAATCTCATGTTGGATTTGTAGGTATTTGGAATGTTTTAATAACTATCTAATTGAACTCCTGCGACCTGATAGCATCTCAGCCTGCTACTCCTCCGCCATCTTGACTTCTCCCACTGTCACTCTTTCATTTGTTTTAAAAGATTTTATTTATTTGTTTGTTTTAGAGAGAGATAGGGTGGGGGTGGGGCAGGGCAGGGAGGGGGGCAGATCTCAAGCAGGCCGTGCTGAGTGCAGAGCCTGCCAAACTCTCTCTTTTTTTTTTTTTTTTAAAGATTTTATTTATTTATTTGACAGATCACAAGTAGGCAGAGAGGCAGGCAGAGAGAGAGGGTGAAGCAGGATCCCTGCTGAGCAGAAAGCCTGATGCAGAGCTTGATCCCAGGACCCTGGGATCATGACCTGAGCCGAAAGCAGAGGCTTTAACCCACTGAGCCACCCAGGTTCCCGAAACTGTTACTCTTGAAGCTACTTTAATTCTTTCCTTTTTTACTATATGAAAACTCAGAAAAGAAGAGACATAAAATATTAGATGACTTTTTTTGCCCCAAGGGAAAAATCTCTCTGGGAATTTAATGATTTGGTCTGTTTGTTGAATTATACTATCTCAGTGTCTTAAGCCAATTTTAAGGTCAGCTCTGTTAATTGTATAACTTTTACAAGTTTTCAGATTACTGATGATTATAAATACTGGGACAACCAGATTAATACATGGATACTGACTGTCATGCAAAGTATAGTATGTAACTGAGATTTTGGCAAGAAGAGAAAATACCAAATGTTTTCACTTCTATTTCATATCTTCAGTCAACAAACCATTTGAGGTATAGAAGCCTTGTAGTGTAATCAATACCAAAACAATAATTCAGTGTATTGAGTGCAGACCCTGAACAACCTGGGGGTTAGGGGCACCAACCCTTTGCACAGTCTAAAATCCAGATATAACTTTTGACTCCCCAAGACTTATCTACTAAAAGCCCACTATTGAGTGGAAGGCTTACTGATAATATACAGGGTGATTAGCACATATTTATATGGTATATCTATTATATGTTGTGTTCTTACAAAAATTCTAGAGGAAAATGTAATTAAGAAGGTCATAAGGAGTGAAAATACATTTATACTGTACTGTATTTATCAAAAAAATTCTGTATATAAGTAGAATTATATACAACTATATATATAATTCTATATGTTATATAGAACATCTGTGCTGTTCAAACCTGTGTTGCTCAGGAGTCAGCTGTCATGTGTAACATTGTTGCCTCTGATTTCCTGTGGAAATATCTGTTACAGTATGATCAGGACCCAGTCATCCTTTCCTAATTCATGTGCATGTTTAGCTGGTACACTTGGTAAGCATGGACTTGAACTAAAGGGTATGACATTTGGATATTCAATCAAAATGAGGATATTAAAATTCAGTGACAAAATATCCTATATCCGTGCATCAACAGGTGTATCTTAAGTGGCTTCTGTGTTTCCTAAGCATGTTGGGTTGAAAAATAATAAGATGCTGGGTCGTTCCTTAAGGAAGTAAGAATTCATTTGGAAACTTATGACATGTATAATATGTACAACAATTATAGAGGAAGCAGAGGGTACATGACAGATTTTTTTTTAAGATGGTTCATAGACCCATCATTTGATCTTTCAGAATGATGACACAAATTCGTACATATAAAATTCCTGTCTCAAATCACCTATTTATTTGTCATAAGAAATGCACATGCTAATGATGGGTTAATCTTGTCTCTCCCCAACTTTATTAAAGAATAATTGACAAATATAATTGTAAAAATTTGAAGTATGCAGTGTGATGATTTGATATACATATCACATTGTGGAATGATTGCCAAGATCAAAATAATGAACACCTCTATCACCTCACATAGTTAACTCTGTGTGTGTGCATGTGTGGTGGGAATTCTTAAGATCTTCTTTTGGCACCTCTCAAGTACACATTATTGTATTTTTAACTATAGTCACCATGCTATACATTAGATCCTCAGAACTTAATCTTCTTTTAACTGGATGTTTGTACACTTTAATATACATCTCTCCACTTCCAGGGCTTTAGTCTTTATTATGTCTTTATTGGGGTTTATCAGTGAATACTACTGCATAGAGCTTTGACAAACAACATTAGATTATAAGATAAAATTGAATATGACATATTATAATATCTATAATATATATCAATAAAAATCTACATTATATAATGTATTATTACAATATATGCTATGCATATAAAATGTAATATATGTTAAAATTTGGATAGACAGACTCTTTTAACATTAAGAGAGATTAAGATATTCCCCATTCCTTTCTTCTGCCATTTTACAGATAGGGAAGCTATACCAGAGCATTACATTTGTGAGATAGTTTTGTGTATATGTGGGTGGGGTGCAGGAGGAGGAGAAAAGGGGGAATACTCTAAGTCCATATTATCATTGATAGAAGAAGATGGGGTTTAAGATAAGTGATGAGGCAAGGAGAGCAGGAAGTCAAGTTGATGGCTGAGAAAATGTCTCACAGGAGGAAGTGAAAGCATGAGTCTAAATTCCCGTCTCCTGTTTTCAAGTTCTGTGTTTTTTCCCCACTACATCGGAGTTCTGGAAATTCCTATCTACAATTAAAATAAGGGATTTTAGGGAAGACTTGAATTTTTCCCAGCTGTGAGAAGAGCTAACTGTTCATAGAAAACCCAGAGTGTCATTGTTTTTTTGTGGTTTGATGTGATCATGTGTGACCAGTACATGGCTTAGGGGCAGATATGTCTAAATTTGTTTGTTTCTGATGCTTCGTGTATTCTGCTTTAGTAATGAAAGACGGTTTCTTTGCTTTTGATTGAAGGATGAATGCAGCCATCATGGTTTATAGGATTTTGCAGAGGTTTGTGAAATCTGTTGGAATAGACTTTATTCATAACAACATCAACTATGAAATAAGCATTGCACTATTTTGTTTGGAAAATTAGAATTTTGTCTATGTAAAATAGATATGATTCAAGTGCAAGAACTAAAAGATTGGATAGAAATGATGAAAATATTTCAGACTCAGATGTTTTGGAAGATTCTTAGAAAGATTTTTGTGGAAATCCAATTTTGTCACATTACTGAAAATCATGAGTATAATTAAGCTAATTAACATTTAAAATCTGATTGGAATAGAAATTTTAATTCTCTTAAGAGAGAATATAGACAAAGATATTCTAGTTATGTGCTAATAATTACACATTATCAACTATTTATAAAAATACTTCCTCGAAGGAACACTAGTTGGCCATACTTTTTTCACCATATTTGAGTTATTTTCTATACAAGAAAGTAGTAAAATTATACATCTCAAAGTACTTCATGTCAAGCTGTCCTTCCCTAATTGGTAGATGTTGCAAAATTTTACATTAGTGATTAAAATGTAATATGTTCATATTCCTAGACATGTACGGGTGATGCACTCAGCATTTTTCCGTATTTTTTTTTCTGGACACTGAGATGTTATAAACTGGAAAAGAGAAGACTGAGGCAAATTAACTTACATGACTTGTTGAAGTTTCTTGTCAAGACAGTTTGTTGACCCCCGTGCTCCTTTGGATCATTGGAGCGGCCCTCGGCGGTCTTCTCTGTGGTCTCCTCTGCAAAGGGGCTCAGCTCTGGGGCTTGGCGTCTGTCCCTGCCACACTCATTTGTGCAGTGAGGCCTGCAAGGGGTTGCCCCTGAGGTTTCCAGAATTCCACAAGTGACAGCAAGGCAGACACCCCCTCCAGCATCTGCAAGTGGCCATCCGTGACTGTTATCAGTGCTGCCTGGGTTCCACATCTAGGAACAGCCCCTGTGGAAGTACAGAGTATTCTGGGGAAGCCATTCCTCACCACCTGAGTCTCTTCAAGGTCAACCTACGCCCCTCCTGGGCATGCTTTTTTTTTGGGAAGTCCACTCTCTTGTTCATGGCTACAGTGTTGGAGTTTCCAGAATGCTCGAATCTTCCTGGGCCTCCAGGGCACAATCACCTGTTACTTGGCTCTGGAATCCTAGAGGAAGCAGCCTGGTGGCCAGCCTGGCAAAGTCAGTACCCTGCCCCAGTCCTGAGAGGCCACCACCAGGCTTCAGGAGGTACTAGGCTCATCAGAGCCCCCCTCACCTCCTCCGAGACTTGGGACAGACTGCAGCAAGCAGAAGCGGGTGGATTCTTTTATATCAAAATAGCAGAAACACCAAAAGGAAAGTTGAGAGAACCCCACTATGCAAGCCACATACAGGCCTTCCTGGCACCCTGTAACCGTGTGCCTTGCAGCAAGTGTAAAATAAATTCCAAGCAGCCAATTTTAAAAAAAAAGTCCGTTGAAGACTCCTATAACTTTTCTTTAGTCCAGGAAAATACAGAATATTTGCCACTTTTTCCCTGAGAAATGAGTGCAACTTGTAAGAGTGACACAAACACTAGGTTTGTATATATAAGTAGTCTTATACAGTGGTGCAGGACCATAAAAATGATTGTGCAAGTTGAAATTGTGCAAAGTAATCTTAATAATCAGTGGGGAAAATTGTGATTATTCCCTATGGGATCTTTAACCATTTTTGTCAAAACATTAAGAACTCTCTTACTATTGCTTTATGAATATATAGGGAAATGGGGAAAATAGTGATTCTAATATTTATTTCGTACTCCAGAATTTAAAATATTACATACATTACACAGAATCTCAGTTCTGGCATTTCAAATAAACACAGTTTGAATTTTAACAAAACATTTTTTAATCCCTCTGTCTACCTCCCTTGTCCATTATCGTTTACTAGCTGTGTCATTTAGAGTTTCTTTATTTTTCTATCTGGTCTCTTAAGAATTCATTAGTGTTCATTACCACCTCTTCATGGTACCAAAGTGACAGATTCTATGCATGCCTGATCTTTGCATTACATCTTTTAGAAAGGATAGGAGTAATGATAGGTCTCCTGTTTGGCACTGGTTCTTTCCCATATATTTAGAAAAACATTCTTTTTTAAATATATATATTTTATTTATTTATTTATTTATTTGACAGAGAGAAATATCACAAGTAGGCAGAGAGGCAGGCAGAGAGAGAGGAGGAAGCAGACTCCTTGCTGAGCAGAGAGCCTGATGAGGGGCTCGATCCCAGGAC
Organism: Martes martes; assembly: GCF_963455335.1. NCBI lineage: Eukaryota > Metazoa > Chordata > Mammalia > Carnivora > Mustelidae > Martes > Martes martes. The sequence goes on from NC_137889.1 coordinate 137,160,853, forward strand.
CCTGAGATCATGACTTGAGCTAAAAGCAGAGGCTTAACCCACTGAGCCACCCAGGCGCCCCTAGAAAAATATTCTGTTAGTTTGTTTTTGGTGGTTAAAATTCTTCATAAAATGTTTTTTAATCTTTCCGTCTCATGAAAAAATCTGGACCAGATCAATCATGAACCAATGTTAATAATGTTCTGACTGGCATTTGTAATATGTGTTACAGAACAAATATTTATTCATTTCACTTAAGAACTATTGGGTTCTGTGTGTTTGTAACTAGTAAAATAAACACTTTGCTATATATTTTGTTCTCTTTTCTATCCTGAAGTTTTCTTATGAGAGTGTGGATTTAATGACAGAATGAATATCTCATGAGATGATTATATATGCATATTTCACTACATTGTGTGTTCCTTTTAGGGCATGGGCTACTTTTATTCATTTTTATTATTAACAACATGCCTGAAATAAATTTGGTCCTCCTGATACTCAAATAATTGAAGACATGAATGACAAATATTTCAAGTTTCAAATTTGGAATTAGGACACTATTCCTGTTAAACATTCTTGTCTTTTTCAATTCTGGTAAAATTATTTAAAGTTATATGTCATATCTTCCTTAGGAAATCAGGCTTAGTAGAAGGAAGCATGGGCTTGGATTCAGAAGACATGAAATTAGAACTTAGTCTTGCTATTTCCTTAAACTTTCTGAAATGATTTTCTTAAATATTAATTAGTGGTACATAAACAATAAATTTGGAACACTGAAAAAAAATAAAATTATATTAAAAAACTATTAACTAATGGTATAATACATCTGACCAGCTTAGGGGAAATAATTAATAACAAGAAAGGCTTTTGTACTGTGTTGGTAGGCATGTGATAAATACTTTAAAAAATACTAGAAACTTCTTTCTTTGATGTCTATTATCTATTTTTTTTAGATGTAACAATTAGGTATATAATATATAGGTATTTAATTCTTCTCAGGAAAAATGACTTCTTTCCACATTAAAAAAAATCTGTCTTTTGACTTTTGAAGATCAGTGCAGTGGTGCAAGTTTTTTTTCTTAGTGTCAAATGATCTGGGAAGCTTTTGCTTCTGACAATGATGGATCAAGGTGCTAGTGGTTGACTCCATTGCAGAAAACAACTACGAAACTTGGATATAATACAAAGCAATTACTTGAAGACTGAATAAAAGCATTCTTGTATACATGCTCAGAGGAGGGAACTGTGGGGTTTCTAATAAGTTCCTTATTTTTTCTTTATTTTTTTTTGGCATAGGACTAAGTTCAGTCTCTACAACTCCTATAGTGGAGGCAAGAGCTACAGTGGGAAAACACCTGTTTTCTGGCCAAGGGAACTAGAAGACTGAAACCAGGAAAATATGACTGCTAGAGGGAGTAGGGGAATCCCAGAAAGGGAAGAGTCGGAGAAGGGATCCAAAATCTGGCTACCCACATATCCGACTTATTTTTGGTCCATGAGTACATGGTCAGTGGACTCAGAGCAACCCAGCTACAGAGGACAAGTCTGAAGAGACACTGGAGCTGCTGCCCCCAGATTAGAATCTCAATGTAAACCCAGCCCAAATAATTGCCTGCTATAATGAAAGAAGCAATGTGTGTTGGGAAAAATAAACACACACACACACACACACACACCCCAACCAAAAAACCCCCACGTTCGGAATCTCCATAATGTAACACTGAAAATATCCAGCATAAAGTCCAAAATTATATGAAAAACCAAAAAGTGGAACACATTTGCAAGAGAAAAAGAGAATCAAATGAGTCCAATTGAGGTGAATCAGATTTTAGAACTACCAAAGATTTTTAAGGCTCTATTAAAACTATCCTTAGTAAGGTAAAACTAAAATATGCTCAGAGTGAATTAAGAGATATGAGATCTCAGCATAGAAACAGAAATGTTAGGGTGCCTGGGTGGCTCAGTTGGTTAAGCAACTGCCTTCGGCTCAGGTCATGATCCTGGGGTCCTGGGTTCAAGTCCCACATTGGGCTCCCCCTGCTCTGCAGGGAATCTGTTTCTCCTTCTTCTTCTGTCTGCCACTCCCCCTGCTTGTGCTGTCTTTTTCTGTCAAATAAATACATAAAATCTTTAAAAAAATAAATTAAAAAATTTTTTAAAAAGCAGAAATGGGGGGCACCTGGGTGGCTCAGTGGGTTAAAGCCTCTGTCTTCGGCTCAGGTCATGATCCCAGGGTCCTGGGATCGAGCCCCACGTCGGGCTCTCTGCTCAGCAGGAAGCCTGCTTCCCCCTCTGTCTCTCTGCCTGCCTTTCTGCCTACTTGTGATCTCTGTCTGTCAAATAAACAAATAAAATCCAAAAAAAAAAAAAGGCAGAAATGGGGACGCCTGGGTGGCTCAGTGGGTTAAAGCCTCTGCCTTCGGCTCGGCTCATGATCTCAGGGTCCTGGGATCGAGCCCCGCATTGGGCTCTCTGCTCAGCGGGGAGCCTGCTTCCTCCTCTCTCTCTGCCTGCCTTTCTGCCTACTTGTGATCTCTGTCTGTCAAATAAATAAAATAAAAATCTTAAAAAAAAAGCAGAAATGTTAAAAAAGAAAATTGCATAGTACAATAAAGCTCACTGATGTTTCGTGAAGACTAAATGCACATTTGGTAACTCTTCTAGCACAGTGCCTGGTATAGATTTCCTCTGCTTGCCTCTTTTTTCAAATATCCAGTCATGATGATAATATGACTGTCACTGTTTTGAGTCTTGCTTAGCCTTTAAGGTCAGTTTTTTAGTTGGTGCACAAGCTCCTGGCCAGACACTACTGTTGTTACTGTTGTTGCTATTTTGGTGGCCTAAACAGTGGCTACATTATCTTACCCTTCTGTAGCTCAGAAATCTGACAATGAGGCTCAATCAGGGTGTTGGCAGGGCTGCGTTCCTTTCTGGAAGTTCTAGGGGAAAATTCGTTATTCCTTGCCTTTTCCAGCTTTGGATGCCTCCTGCATTTTTGGCTTGTCGCCCACTTCCTACATCTATAAAGCCAGTAAGGACTGACTGAATCCTTTTCACACTGCTATCTCTTCTAGTATCTGTAACTTGGGATGGTTCTATGCTTCTAAAAATTCTGTGATGTGATTAGTCCTACTGGATGATCAGGATATCTCCTTACTTCAAAGTTGATGTTAATCACCTCCACAAAATCCTTTTTGTCACGTAAGGTAATATATTCACAGGTTCTGGGGATTAGAATGTAGACATTTTGTGGGAGCAGGGATAGTACTATTTTTCTCTTCCATTTCCTCTTCTCGAGATCTTAATGGGAGAATACTAGTCTTCTATATCCCTTGATTGTTCTGTCATGTTTTCATTGTCCTTGACATTTTGATTGTTTCGTACCTTGTCCATTTTTTAAATTAAATTTTTATTTTCAGAAAAATCTTAGATTTACACCCAAATTGGGAAGATGGTATAGCAGTTCCTTATGCCTTGTACCTTATTATTAATATTTTAAATAAATATGGTATACATGTTAACATTAATGAACCAATATTGATATATTATCATTAACTAAAGTCCATACTTTATTTGGATTTTCATGATTTTTCTGATTTTTCCCTAATGTCTTTTTGTTGTTTTTCCTGGATCCTATACAGAAGAACCAGATTACATTTAGTCATCATGCCTTCTTAAGCTCTTCTTGGCTATGACGGTTTTTCATACTCTCCTTGTTTTGGATGACCTTGAAAGTTTTGAGGAGTAATGGGTATCTTGTAGAATGCAGCTCAGTTGGGATGGGATATACCAGATATTTTTTTCCTGAAGAGACTGGAGTTAGAGCATTTTGGGACAGAGACTCATCATATCATATCAAGAATATATACTATCAACATGACTTATCATTGTTGATGTTAACTTTGCTCACCTGAGTGAGGTGGCTTTTGACAGGTTTTTCCACTTTAAGATTCCTCTTTTCCCCTCCTTTCATACTGTTATCTTATATGCAGTCCCTACTTAAAGAGTGAGGAGTTCTGCTTCACCTTCTTGAGGGTGAAGTATCTACCTAAGTTATCTGGAATTTTTCTGCAGGGGAATATTCTTTTCCCCTATTTATGTATTTACTCAATCATTTATTTCTATCTGTATGGACTTGTGCATATATATTTTATTCTCTGTGTTATAATTCAATATTGCTTTATTTGGTTATGCAACATTTTTCACCCTTGGTCATTTGGAGCACTTTCAGTCAGCTCCTGTGTCCCTGTAACAACTCCCATCATTGTGGGGTTTGTTTGTTTGTTTTAGAAACATTCCTTCCTTTCTTGAACTATGATGTGATAAGTTTATTGTGTATACTTCTTGCCCCAGTTCTAGAATCAGCCACTTACCTAAAAAGCCTTGGTTCCTTTTATTGGAGAATGGTATGAGAAACCAAGGTATTTGCACTAAGTATGCTCATTACTACTGGTGTGTTGTTGCTTCTTGGCCCTTTCAGCTAATACAACGGGGGAATATATGGTACATACTGATGACTGTATATACACATATCTGTGCATGTTTTTATAGGTAATCATCTGTAATATATTAACTAAAGATGAGTTTATACTGAAGTCCCCAGCTCTATTCCATTACCATTTGGATCATTCTAGCCTACTCCCCTTTCCGATCTGTAACCTCCCACTCCAACAGGGAGAAAACAGACTTCCACCAATACTATTTTTTTGAACTCGTTAGCATCTACACTTCCTGTGATTAACAGTTGTACCCATATTTTCCTCTGTAAATCACCCTTCTTGCACTCCCAGTCCATGTAGTTTAGTGGAGCTGATCCCGCTCATTGGAGGAAAGGTTGTCTTCATTGGCCCCGGCTAAATAACACAACCATTCTCCTTGGCTGTGGGTGCTGGTTCTGTGAGAGACATGTGGCCCAGATCAGTCTCAAGTTTCAGGACTTCTGCTGAAGTAAGTGGAAAGGAGAAATTTTCTTTCTGCTGATCTTATAGCTGTGATGATATGAGTCTAATCACAGGGAAAGTATGCATGAGAAAGATGTAACATATAGAAAGATTGGGCAAAAGAGGGGTAGAGATACTTTTCTGATATGATCCGAGCACCTGGCCCTACTCATAACTCCCCAGGAACATTTCCTTTATTAGCCAGTGACTTTCCTACTTTGCTTAAGCCTACACCTTCTTGAGGGTGAAGTATCTGCCTAAGTTATCAGGAATTCTTCTGCAGGGGAGTTTCTTTTCCCACCTAGGTTTCATTCCATGTCCTTTACCCACCTAGGTTTAACAGGATTTTATTAAATTTATGATCCCGAGGCACTGAAATGCGACATACCTATTAGGATTATATCCTTTAATTCCATAGATTTCAATAGACCTAGGGTTAACCTTTAATCTATTGAGAATTATATCCTAATACTAGCATTTCCTTTGTGTTAAAACTAAGTAGAAATTTTATGTTGTCAGGATAATTTTTCATTCATTCCACTAGATAAGATACTGTATTTGTATTTAATAATACATTGGAGCAGACTGAAAATATTGGACTTTTGCCTCACCCCACTCCCTTATGCACATTTTCTTTCCTTTTATTTATTTATTACCATTTGTCTTGAGAACATGTAAGTTCTAAAATGAGTAATTTCCTTCTCATTATATTCTTTTTCAAACTGATGTCATTATTATTATTTGAAGATTTTATTTATTTGACAGAGAGAGAGCACAAGCAGGGGGAGCAGCAGAGAGAGAGGAAGAAGCAGTTTCTACACAGAGCAGAGAGCTTGATGTGGGTCTTGATACCAGAACCCTAAGATCATGACCTGAGTTGGAAGCAGACACTTAACTGACTGAGCCACCCAGGTGCCCCTGATATCGTTATTAAATTCCACAATTATAAAGAAAAAGGGATGGTTAGCTTGAGTTCCTGATATTGTTTAGATTTCTGTTTAACTGCATCTTAAAATTAAATCATTTGCTCTTAGATTATTTAAATAATATCTTTGGGACAATTATATAGTTTTCATTGTTCTGTATACCTGTATACCTGTGTACCATGTGTGACATTTGCTATTATTAAACCTTTTTGAATTTTGAAGCTAATTTTCTACTAGAGGCAATGTTTGAAGTAATTCTCAAACCTCAGGATGCTAATAACAGGTGAGAGAGTTTTTTAGTTATTGAGTTTTTTTGACTGAACCGTTTGGAAACTTTAGTGTTGGGAAGATACATTTATTCACATCCCTTCTGGGTGGAGAGAATCCTTTGCTGTGATGGCTCTGGCCTCTCCTCACACCCTCACTCCCTTGGGCTCCAAGGATTCACCTGATGATGAGTGTGGGAAGTGGGAGTGCACGTGTATTGCTCTCCCTTTTCCTCTGTTCTTCCTCCTGATTGGACCCCTCCAGGAAACATGTGCCCTTTGCTATCTTGGCCATCCAGTATGCTTATTGGTGACATCCCTGTTACCCAGTGAGCACTCTCTTGCTTTAACTGTGCCTGTCATTGATAGCCCTCTTTATAAGCTTTAGATAGCTATTTTATCCCTCAAACTATTTAAAGCTGTTTCTGATCTAACAGTGTACTTATAAACTGTCAGATCTTATAAAGAAAATAGACATCTTTTTCTGACACATTATGACTTTAGGTACCTGAAACAGTAACAGCAAAACCCTGTGGCCCAATCAATGGCAGTAAGTTGAGTGAAACCTCATTTTCTAACTTCTTTCCTCCTCATTTACCCTCCGTTCAAAGATGTACCTGGAAATATAGGGTAGAAGTGGTTGCCCAAGACTGGGCCAGTTTTCTCCTGGGTGTGATAACATCCTGTAGCTCCGTAATTTTTCCCAAGGTAAAAGAGCTGGTGATGCTGACTGTACATGAGTCAAGATATGAGAGAAAAGTGGAAAGAAGCTCTTTTATGAGGAGAGTTGTTTTGGATCATGTAGAGAAGGTGGTAAGGGAGTTTGCACTGATGAAAGAGCAGAAAGGTTGGGAACCAATGAACTAACTCAAGGGTTCCTGAGTAAATGAGGTTAATTGTTTTAAGATTATAGAAGAAGAGATGTTGTAACACAACATCTCTTTGTATTTTCTTTGTTGCATTAGACTTTAAAATACTCTTTGGAGTGAAGGGGCTCACTGTCAAATTGCACTTGTTACTCTGTAATATCAGTTAGAATTAAGGCATACGGTTGACACTGAGTTGTTTGTTCTATTTTTATTCTGTTGTCTTTGCAATGTCATTATCTAAGGTGCTTTGGGCCAAAAACAGTTGTGTGCATGAAGAGCCGAATGAGTCAGGTGAAGATCATGACATTTTCCAACCTAAGCATTCAGTCTTAGAAAGAATAAATATGCATTGCTTTAATTATTCCCCCTTTAAAAATGGTAATAGAAAATAGAAAATGTGGAAACACTTTAGAAGCAAGTCCAGACATTCTGTATAACATGAAAAAATGCATATTTACCATCCATGCTCTGTGCTGCTGAGGCTTTCCTGTTAGCATTGTCTGAGATTCTGGGCAAAGAGAAAATAGTTGGATCTCTAGGCAGCACTTAGTCTCAGGTATTAATGAAGGTGCCCAGCCTCAGAATACCTGGCAAACCTGTTGTCCATTTTTGAGCAAAACTCTCTCACCTTTGACCCTGATGGAGGAACAGCTGTGTGCCTCTAATGATTCTTACCCTCATTCTAATGGGACAAAGTTGGTTACATTTAGGGAGAGTAACTGAGCCGAGGGCAGTCTGTCTAAGCCTAGCCAGAGTGCTGTTATATTTGTGGTTTACTTTAAGGCAGGACAGGGGTGGAAAGCCAATCTAATCCTTCATTTCAGGATTTTTTTTTTTTTTCATTTCAGGAATTTGAACTAAGTTTCATTTGGCAGTGTTGTTTGAGGTTGAAAGTTGTGACATGTGGTCATAATGCATAGCAACTGTGAATACTCAGAAGAAGCCTGTTGTAGAGATGGGGCAGGTTCCACAAAGAGAAGCAGGGAAAGACACTTACTTTGGACATGTTGAGAAAGATACCACTAGAGATAGAGGAAACCACGAGTGTCCAGGCCTGAGAGTCCCAGCAGTTGTTGATGGCATGTTAGTAATGTGCCCATTCCTGTCTTTGGGTCTCCTTTCAAGAAGTCTTATTTTCCTTGGAGTTAGTTGAGTGAGTATTTGTTCCTTAAATCCAAACTGTCAAATGATATTTTCAACACAAAATGAGATAACACATGTTCACTGTCAAATGTTCCTTCAGCCTTCCCCAGTTTACCATTAGTGGCAAAATATGTGCTTTCTTTTAAGCATACATAGCAAGACCACAAAAATTATGTTCTTATTGAGAAACTTTTTTTCAGTATTTCAAAATGTAAACATCTCAACTACTTCAGGCTGTTAGGGAAGTTTCTGTTGGAATGTTCTGTTAGGAAATGTTACAGCAAAGCAGGTGTCATATTTTCTTTTGCCACAAAACTTAGTGTGATGAGTGTGTTATTTTTCAAATTTTCTATAATTGAATTTAATCTGAGCTCTTACTATTCCTAGTTTCAGAAAAACTGAAATCTGGTCAATTCTGTAAACTCACTCACATCAGTGTTTTCTTGGTCATTTCAGGCTCCCCATGTTAGGTGGTGTTTATGGCTTAGGGGGCACTGGGCTTTGCTGTTGCTGTATGGTTTCCCTGCTGTGTAATGTGTCCTGTATGGACTTTTGCTATTTAATAGTCTTCCTACTGAGATGTCCCAGGCCCTGTTTTGGTCTCCCTACGGATAGCATATGCCAGTGTTTTTCAAACTGTAGTGAAGGATGATTTTTTCCCTCTGTTGTTGTTGTTGTTAACCAGTCCTAGAATGCACATGCAACTCAGTACCCAAATTGGGACTTACAAATTGGTGTATACCTTCTTCAAAAGAGAAGTCTACTGATCACACATTTGGATGTTGTGATAATGTCAAACTGACATCAAAGTTTCTAAGTGCTTACTTTCAATTTCTGTACTTACTTCACATGGACTCTTAATGACCAGTCTGTGGACCACCATCCATCCACGGATGACACAGTGGGGAGTGCTGTATGAGGTCACTCTTTTCTGTGGAAAAGAAGCTTGGGACATCATTTAAGACATTTAAGTCTAGGGATGAGCCTGAAATATTGCTTTCCTTCTTATGTGATGGGCAAGGGGAAGAATTTATGTGGCATCCAGTCCACATCACTGGTGTAATCAGCTAGTTTCCTTTTGAGCTTCCTGGGGTTATTGAAAATAAATTACAGAATAATTGGGATATCTAGTAATCTCTGTACAGTAAGACATAATATCTTGGGGGTCACGCTACCCTATTCTTGAGGTGATAGAGTGTCATTCCTAAGAGAAACAAGTTACTAACTTAATTTGATTTGATTTATGTTTCATATCTGATAGAAGGTCTGTTTCTCCATGTGGAGGGCTAATCTCTCTCTGCCTTTTATTTTGGAATACCTGAGCTTGGTAGCCAGGTATGATGATTAAAGGCACAATACCAATTATTTTGGCAGCTTGGTGCTGAGGGTAGGGACTTTACTGCCAAGATGATCACTAGCTGGACCAGGCTCCTAAATTGTTCCGTTATGCCAAGCAAAACAAAACAAAAACTAGAAAAACCTCAACAACAGAAAAAAAACAAACAAACCCTAAGCATTTAGAGAGCTATGCCCATTAAAAGACAGCTTGGAAATAAGGAAAGCAGGTCTGTCTCAAGCCGTGATTAGGACTTGTACTAGGTTTATAGACACAGGCTCCAAGTGAAGTGTTTATGTCAGCAGAAGGCATAGATAGTAACGTCTCGGCTTCAAAGTATGTAATGGTAACTGTGAGAACTATACAGGCTCAAAGAAACCCTGTTTCCTTCATGCTGTTGCTCCCCCCGCTCCTCTTTTCTCTCTTCTCTTCCTTCTTCTTCTTTTTTCCTCAGAAGCTAATCAGATAGACCAGGGTTAGTACATTGTCTCTGCTGTTTGTGATTGGTGTGGCCTTGAACAGATGATCTCATCTATATGCCTTAGCACCTTGAGTACAGATAATAAAACATTTTTGCAAGGTCACTGTAGTAGGAATACCTGAGAAAGGATATCTCTAGTGGGAGGATACTAAGAACTTGGTATACTGTAATATATGTTTATATAGTACTATATGGTACTTTATGGTGGCTGTGGTTAGTGTGCTCCAAGCAGAGGGCTGGTATAAGTCTAACAGAAAACTCTGGGAAAGCCATCCTTCGCAGAACTGAGCCAATGGAAGTTGGCTTCAAACCACAAGGGTATTTCATTGCTTTTTTAGGATATTACTAAAACCTCAAAAGGGTCCATAGCTTTGTAAAAGTCTAGGACTGTGGAATGAAGAGTCTCAAATGATTTAAAGCTTTCCCTTCCAGAGTCCTTTTTGAGACTTACCTCTTACCACCCTGGGACTCTTGCCTTTCTTGTTTTTGTGCCAGTGTTCTCAATTTCTTCCTCAAAGACTTCCTACCTGCAAGTCTTTGTAAACTATGTTAGTATTGGCCTCTACATTACAGGAACCATGTAAAATGAATGGGTATGTGGACAAAGCTAGATACCTTGATTCTGATCTCCCACTTGTTTTATCCTGTGACACTGATTCCTTTAGAATGTCAGCAAGAACACTGAAACCTAGCCAAGGTCTGATAGCTTCTAAAGGGAGGCGTCCATTTGAATCCAAGTCTCTTAACTTCAACTTGCGTGATCTCCCCAAATGTCATGGCTGGATTGGTACTTTGCCTTCTGATACTTGGTCTTCCAGGCTCTTTTCTCTCTATTTATATACTGATCCTCTATTTTTAATCCACATTCTCATTCTTTGGTGATACTATGATTGCTTACCACATTTTGTTCTCTAATACCTGCTGGCCCTTTAAGATTGCCTCTGGCTTTCCTATGAAAGTCTGTCACACTGTTATCAAAAGCTGTGCACTGGTAAGCCCTCCACAATCCCCCTGCCCATGTTGAAAGGCAGACTAGATTTGCAACTTGTGCAACATTTTGAAGTCTTCTCTCTCACATATAACACTGAATTTCTTTTGGCAACACCTTTCTGTATACTTTTGATTAATATGAACTTTTTAAAGTCATTTCACACCAACATTTGCCACAAAATCAAAATTAGAAATGATGTCATATTTATTTATTTATTTATTTATGATGTCAAATTTAAATAAAAGCAAGAAATATAAAACTCATTAAAGAATTTGGATTTAACTTTCTAATAAAATATGAATAAGTACCCAAACACATTTTGTTATAGGGTGAGTTTCCTGTATAAATTGATACTTACTTTATATTTTAGTCTTGTAAAATTATCAGCAGCAGGAACATGGAGAGTTGGGAGAGTTAAGTGGCATTAGAAAACGTGGGCTTATTCATGCAAATATTGAAGTTATGATAGAAGACTTGGCTCACTTTGTAATAACGCTGTACCTTTTTTGAAGTCCACTAACAAAACAAAACACAGAAAGCTGAATGTCCCATCACACTTTACATTGAAGAGGAATAGAACAGAACATTTTCCCAGATGCTTAAAAATGATTCAAAGTAAGATATGGAATAGAATTTTAACAAAATAATACAATTTTAGAAATACGGTTTGAACAGTAAAGGTAGAAAGAAAGCAGTTTAGAAGATAAAGCCAACTGTTGATTTAAAATAATTAAAACTAAGTATTTGTTACTTTATAGATTGTAACTAAAGATTATAGGATGTTTTACTTTTTAAATGGAATTCTTTTTCTAACTACCAATTGCTTTATGGCTATAGACACGTTTTCCAAAACCCTTTGTTCCTTCAGTGATGTTTATGGCTATAGCCTATTACTAGAAGCCAGTTAGTTCAAGGAAGTTCAAAGGAATCTCCCAAAAGTACAAAGAAAAATGCTGATTTGGATTTGTCCTTTCATGCAGTTGGAAGAAAACAAATAGAATGATACTTAAATTTTGGTGTTTTACATGCATCTAGCTTTTGTTTAGGTTTATTGCACTTTTCAATGCTAATGAACTTCCAGAGTCATAACCTCCAGCAAAGAGTGTTAGTCACCTCTTTCTGAAAACTTTTTCAGTATGATCTGAATTTATTGGCCTATAAGGCCAATTGGCCTATCCTCTGCTAAGGTTACCTTTTGAGAAGGGGGAAAGAAGAGACAGAGGAGGAAACTGCATCACTGGCTTGCTTGTTTTAGCACTTCTGAGACACGTTTTCCAAAACTGTTTGTTCCATCAGTGATGTTTATATTCTGCTGCAATCTCTAGATGTTGTAGCCAAGAAATTCAAAATGCATGAATAGTGGAAACTGATTAATGATTTGTTTGCTTAAACATCTTATCCAGATCATGTAAAAAGTTTATTTTGACCACAAATTCTCTAGAAGCTTGGTTCATAAAAGTGATTCAAGTTTGTGAAGAGAGGACATGAACACCTAAATTACTTGAAATAACTGAAGAGAAAATCCAAATAAATTAATGAAGATTTTCTCCTTATGTAAGAGTTTTTTTCAGCCCATGTTGATAGAATATTTTACTTCAGTCCTTAAGAAATAGAAATGGTTGCCAAACTCTTCTCAGTAACTTAACACAATTAAAAAAAGTAAAAACAGGGGCGCCTGGGTGGCTCAGTGGGTTAAGCCGCTGCCTTCGGCTCAGGTCATGATCCCAGGGTCCTGGGATTGAGCCCCGCATCGGGCTCTCTGCTCGTCAGGGAGCCTGCTTCTCCCTCTCTATCTGCCTGCCTCTCTGCCTACTTGTGATTTCTCTCTCTGTCAAATAAATAAATAATCTTAAAAAAAAAGTAAAAACAAATAAATATAAGAAAATAAAAGTAGTATTAAGCCAAGAAAAAGAAAGAACTGCATGCCCACTGGAATGTTTTAGCATTTGGAATGAAGCTCAAGTGTATGAGAAATTTATAAAGTGTATCAGAAATATATAAAACTTTGCATAGGCCAAAAGAGGGTGAACTATGGTAAAGTTAGAGCATTTCCTAAATATTATAAATCTTCTTCCTAAAAGAATACTCAAGGTTCCCAGTAGCTAAATCTCCAACTCTAATATATTTATGTTTAAGTATACCACAAAGATCTCAGTTGACAGACTAGATATCACTGGAGACATCTTTCCCAGGCCTTCTGGGCAAGGTATTTGAGCTGGGTTTGTCTAGTGGGCCTAGACTGTGACTCTCAACTGGAAAGATTTTGCCTCCTAGGGGACTTTTTGGTAAAGATATCTGGAGCCATTTTTGAATGTCATAACTTTTGGGTGGGGGTGCCAGTGGCATGTAGTGGGCAAAAGAAGGGATGCTGCTAAGTATCCTGCAACACACAAAACAGCGACTCACAATAAGAATTATCCAGTCCAAAAAATGAATAAGGCTGAGATCGAGAAACCCTGGCCCAGTCTGAAACATAATACTGAAACTAATGTGGACTAGGTGTCAAGTAGAGAAAAATAAGTGATAGTTTTTCCAAGAGTGGGATAAAACTACCAGATAAAAATGTAGAGCCTACAGAGCAGACAGTAGTTACTATTGAAATTGCATAAGTCTACACATGTTTACTCCATAGCTTGATTCATAGCATTCTGGCACATGCTGGTGCCTCTACAAAAACTTTAGTAGTAGCATATATCTCTGATTCTTAGGCAAAAGATGAGCTTTTTTGCTAAAACAAAGACATTTATCCTATGTGAGTATCATACTGTTCTTGTGAAGCATCAGACTGTGACTAAAATGAACATTCCAATCTCTAGATCTGGCAGTTGAATTTGCCTTGGCCAAGAGCAGAATTTTTATTTTCTTTTTATGTTTGATAGTGAAAAATTACATAAACATGTTTAGAGAATCATTTAAATAGAGGACTATTGTCATCACTCTGAAAATTTTCCAAAGAAAGATTATTTAGATCTTTACAAAAAAAGAAGTCAAGAAAATGGATTCTACTAAGACCTAGCTTGCATGATTTTTAATAGAGAATTCTGGCCCTAGGTCAAAATTGGTGTTTCCTGAAAATTTATTTGCGTATTACTTAAGGATGTGAGAGAATAAATTTCTACCTAATATTGACAGAACTTTATAACAAAGATGACAGTCATGCTGGTTTTCAGGTAGTGGGAAAAGCATGTAGTAGAGGTTGTCTCCCTTGTGTTCCTAAACAGGAATGACTTTGAATTGAAGGTCTGATGGCAGCACGGTTGTTCTTCTTTGGCCTTATGTAGTGCCATTAGTCTATTTGTTTTATATTGGAAATTTGTTAAAGCCTCTATCAGCATTCCAAGAATTACCACGTTTTTAAATTTTTCTGTAGAAAATCTCAAGAATTGTATATTATGGAGAGGCCTAGGTGGCTCACTCAGTTAAGCATCGAACTCTTTTGAGTTTGGCTCAGGGTCATGAGATCAAGCCCTGAACTGGGCTCCCTGCTCAGTAGGGAGTCTGCTTGAGATTCTCTCTCTCCCTCTGTCCCTCCCCTTCAAATAAATAAAACTTACTTAATTTATTTATTTGAGAGAGTGAGAGAACAGAGACAGAGTAAAAGGGAAAAGCAGACTTCCCACTGAGCAGAGGGCATAATGTGGGACTCAATCCTAGGACTCTGGGATCAAGACCTAAGCTGAAGGTAGACGCTCAGCTGACTGAACCACACAGCCACCCAAATAAATAACTGTTAAAAAAAAAAAAGTCAATACTATGAAACCCAAACCTAAGCTCAAGGTATAAACCATCACGATATCCATCATTCAAATTTCCCTTGATATTTTTCTTCCTATATAGAAAAGTCAGCAGGAAGTGTTCACCCATCTGAGTAGTAAATATTTGAGAATTTAATTCTTTTAAAGTAATATTTTATCTTCTACAGTTATGAAGTCTAATATGATATCCCCTAGACACAAGTGACTATTTAAAAAAATAAAATAAAAATTTCACTCCCTCAGTTGTACTGGCCAGTTACAGTGTCTTAGTAGTTGCCACGTGTGGCTAGTGGCTATTCTTTTGGACTAGGCAATTTTAGAACATTTTTCTGATTGCAGATGTTGATGATCTGGAAAAAGCTATTACTGGAAAAAGTCACTCAAATGTAGATATTCAGAAAAGGTCTCCTTTCATTATTTGTATGAGTTTCTAAAGATGCTTAGTGTAAGTCTATCAAAATGATGTTGCTATGTATTTTTGTGAGAAAGAATCCAAATGTGAAGGTTAATGTTCTATCTCAATCTGACTGGGCCAGGGGTACCTAGACATTTGGCCAAACATTATTCTGTATTGTCTTTGAGGATGTTTCTGGATGAAATTAGCATTTGAATTGATAGACTAAGTAAAGCAGATTTCCCTCTGTAATATGAGGGATATTAACCTCTTATTAGATGTATGATTTGCAGATATTTTTTTCAGTTTCATAGGTTGCCTTTTTATTTTGTTGATGGTTCTTTTGGTGTATAGAAGCTTTTTTCTTTGATGTGGTCTCACTTGTTATTTTGTTGTTGTTGTTGCCGCCCAATCAATTAAAGTTCTGGATAGAATTGAGTAGAGCCGAATAAGAGGGAACTCCTCCTTCATCAACACTTGAACTTGGACATTGATCTTTTCCAGCCTTGAAATTTCAAGTCTTGTTGAATCTCAGGGCTGCTGGGTTTTAGACTAGAAATTATGCCTTGGGTTCTGAGGCCTTCAAACTTGGACTAGAACTATACATTGGCTCTCTTGGGTCTCCAGCTTCCTAATTACAGATCTTGGGGCCCTTTAGCCTCCATAATCACATGAGCCATTTTTTTTTTTTTTACAATAGATATCTTGACAGCACCTAGCATAATGTTGGGCAAATAAGTGTATTGCTGCATAATTTATATATATATATACATATATACATATGTATATATATATATATAAATAAAATATGAATGACATTTTATATGTCATATTTTATGTCATTATATGTGAATTATATATGTGTGGTATCTATTGATCTATCTATTCTTTTTTTCTAGGGAATCCTGACTAATATACCATGAAAGAAAGGGAAAGAGGGAAGGTAAATAATTGAAAAGTGAAGTTTGTCCCTTGGATTTTCTTTCTTTTATATCTTAACTTATCAAGATCCAACAGGGAAGTAATCCAGTAAGGGAGGCAAGTGTTTATTTGTGAAAAGTGAAAGGGGCAAAAACACCAGAAGGAATAAAATAGAGTAAATACTTAGGGATGGGGGAGATTTGAGAATTATATAATAAATTATAATTTTGATAAAAACTGGATTTCCAAATGGCAAAATAAAATTAAGAAACAAGATCATAATTCAAGGTGAATCTTAAGCATTTAAAATATGATTAATTCTTCTTAAGATGCCTACCTAGTGGCTTAATGTTTTAAGAATCCTATTACATTGGTTAGAATGAAAATGGATGTACCTGGGTCTTCATGAGAAATGCTGTCTATGCTCTTGGGCCTGAGCAGTAGATCAATGATGGAAGATTTGAAGCTCCCATTTAGCCTATACCTTATTTTATGCTGCAATTTAGCCACATACAATAGACCATTGAATCATCAACACGTGCAAACAAATAAGCAAACGCTCCTTCTTTTTCATGATTGAAGAAATAAACAAGAGTGGTATTAATTATCTGGCTAAAATAAATTATAATGAATGCAAACTCATTACTGTTGAAATCAATGCATGCATAACAGAAGGTACATTTATTGAAGTCAACATACTTAATTACATTTGGAGTAATAAAGAGAGTAGGCATGAAGTCCAATGTCTCTTGAGCCTAAACATTAATTTTGATCTAATTTTCTTTTCCTTGATGTTGAGAAAATGAAAAGGCAAATAAAATTAAGAGACCAACCCTAACTTCATTAGCTTTGTTTATGGGGGATTATAAGCTGTTAGTACCATGTGTATTCCACATTGTGATCCTAGGAAAGGTCACTTGATTTTAAAGCTGGTAATGTTAATATAAGAATAAAGGTAGCCAGATGGCTTTTCTTATTCTACAAGAGTACAGAAGACATATGTAATGCTGCAAGAGTCACAGTGACAAGAACAGAAGATACAAAGAATTTTGACACTGTGGAGGGAAAGTATCTTAGTGAGCTTGGCTGCTATAACAGAATACAGTAGACTGAGTGATTTTAACAGCAAACATTTATTTCTCACATCCAAGATCAAGGTACCAACACATTTGGTTGCTGGTGAAGACCCATTTCCTGGCTTGTAGACTGCTGCCCTTTTGCTGCATGTCCAAATAGCCCCTTCTTGGTGCATGCCCATGGAGAGACAAAGAAAGATAGAGATGGGGATAAAGATAGAGATAGATGGATAGATATATATTTTTTTCTTATAAGGACACTAATCCCATCATGATGTTCCCCCTGATGATCTAATATAAACCTAATTATTTGCCAAAGGCTCCACTATCTCACTAGAGTTTAAGGCTTCAATATATGAATTTTGGGGGAACACAAGAATTCAGCATATAACAAAGAGCCTATTCTTATGACACTTAAGCTTTTGTCCAACCAAGTACATCTTCTTTCTTAATCTCTTTCTTTATCCAAACTATGTCCAAACATTTGTTGTTGTTGTTGCTGTTATTATTGCTTTGTAGTCCTAGATACTTGCCATCAGCACTGGGATTTGGAGTGGGGGGTGCTTAGCTTTTTAGATTAAGCCCACTAAAATGTGAACACTCCAGCTCAGACTTCTTTGTAGCACCTAGCACAATGTTGGGCAAAGGGGTGTGTTGTTGGGTAGATAACTATTAGATGAGTAAATGAAGAGTGAAATCCCTGGTATCCATTATGACAGGTGACTCTGGCTGGAATGGTATTTTCCCCTTTGAGAAGGAGAAAACAGCATGATCAGATAAATGGCCTGATCAGATAAATCACATAAATTTTTCCTGGCATGCTGCTTGGCTGTTAGAGATTCAGGTTCTGATTCAGCTGGGACTATTGATTTAGAAGGACCCACCTAACCCTTCTGAGAAGGTATAGGACTATGGTATCCCCCCTTTCCTTCCTTCCTTCCTTCCTTCCTTCCTTCCATTTGACTGAGAGATAGAGAGGAGCACAAGTAGGCAGAGCAGCAGGCAGAGGGGCGGGGCTCAATCCCAGGACCCTGAGATCATGACCTGAGCTGAAGGCAGAGGCCTAACCCATTGAGCCACCCAGGTGCCCCTATAGTATTTCTTTTAATCACTGCATCTGATCAGCATTTCCCATACAGCTTCATCCTTGGATTCATACATGTTTAGCTTCAGAGAAAATATAATTTCTCTTGCTTTTTATCAGAAGAAATATTTGACCTTTTAAAATTTCGTTATCCATATGGCTCTCTTGTGGGTAATCATAGAGCTAGGGAAGGAGAGGCACTGGTAAGCATTTCAGCGTGTCATCCAATTTTTAACACTTCCAGTTGATGAAATACGAATGGATAGGTAAGCATGCAGAAAACATACAAAGAATGTAATCTCTAATGGAACAACAACAAAATGTTACACTGAAAAATATCAGAAGTAATGCTAAAACTAATGTGTTTATCCTATGAAAATACTTTAGGAGGAGTATTTGAAAAAGTCATAGTGGAAGTCTAACTGAGCCAGATGTTCTGCACAATTGTCCTGATAGGTGCTGTCAAAAAGTAAGAAAAAGACAGATCCTTCTTCTTATGTAAACTGACTGGATACCATATCCCCAAGGTTTGCTATTATATGTATCAAGGAGAAGAAATTAACAGTTGGGTGATATTAGAGGATTTTTTCTGCTACGTCTGTCTTTATATTGACTCTTAAATGACTTCTTGCAAAGTTGGTATTTTACTGGTGGTTTTATAGCAGAGGTTCAAGGACATGCAAGCGGAGCCCAGGTAATATCTATTCCAGTTGGATTATTCCAGTAGTTCTCAACTGGAGACAATGTTGCCCCCTAAGCCCCAACCCTCAGAGACATCTGACAGAACTGGAGCCATATGAGAGTAAATTGTCAGGACTTCTGTAGTATTCCCTAAAAGCAAGGACTTTCTCTAATATAACCACACTATAATGATCAAGATCAGGAGATTAACAACAGTACACTATGGCTCTAATTCACAGATCCCATTCACATTTTGCCAGTTGACCAATATTGTCCTTTGTCAAAAGATCCGGGTCAGAATCCCTTGTACTTATTTTCCATGTCTCTCTAGTCTCCTTCAGTCTGGAACAGTTCCTCAATCTTTCCTTGATTTTATACAGTGGCACCTTTGAAGACTGTAGGGTGGTTTATTTTTTAGAGTGTCTCTCAATCTGGACTTGTTTGATGTTGCCTTAAGATCAGATTAGACTTATGCCTCTTTTAGGGGCACCTGAGTGTCTCAGTCAGTTAAGCCTGTGACTCTTAATTTCAGTTCAGGTCATGATCTCAGAGTTGTGAGGTTGAGCCCCATGTTGGGCTCCACATTCAGCATGGAGTCTGCTTGAGATTCTCTCTCCCTCTCCTTCTGCTTCTCCTTATTGTGCTCTCTCTCTCTAAAATAAATAAATAAATCTCCAAAAAAAAAAAAAAAAGAGAGAGAGAATTATGCCTCCTTTGGCAGGAATATCACAGAAATGGTGCTGTATCGACTTTCCTGGCCTCCATTTGGATAGTGCATGATTTCGATCTGTCCTATCACTGAGAAGGATTTGCTTTGATTGCTTGATATAGGTGATACCTCCATAGTACTCATTATAGGGATTCTGTGGGGAAGTACTTGGAAACTGTAAGTAAGTACCTCATCGTTTAGTCAACTTTCAGTTTATCTATTTCAATATATGTGGACTATGATATCTTATTCAGTGGTTTATAATCCAATATGATTATTAATTTATATGCTCAATTTATCCCTGATTGACCAGTGAGCACCTAGTCATATTGTCTTCCATATTCTTTTGGCATATCCCTGTTCTTCTTTGAGCAAATCCTTGTTTTCTGTCCCAAGATGTTCTAGGCTTCTGTGGACTGCATTGTGTACTCCCCAAATCGATCTGTTGAAGTTCTGGCCCCCATTATGATGGTATTGGACCGGAGGCCTTTGGGTAGTGTCTTCATGATGGGATTAGGGCTCTTATAAGAAGACACCATAGAGCTTGCTCACTCTTAGTCTGTCTTTCTGTCCTGTGAGGACATAGCAGAAAGATGACTATCTATGGGCCAGGAAGAAGACTCTCACCAGAACCTGAGTTAGCCCGCACATAGATCAGGGAACTTCAGCCTCTAGAACTGTGAGGAATAAAATTCAGTTGTTAAAGCCACCAAAAATATCCATGATATTTTGTTATAGGAGGCCAAATAGACTAAGACACACGTCCATTATTGTATGTTTCCCTGTCTCAGCCCTGGAGCCCAAGGACTACCGTAAAGTGATTCAGAACTCAGACAGCAATAGTACTCTTATTGTTTCTCTTGAATTCACTCCATGCGTTGGGTTTTTGGCCCAGATTTGAAAATCTGTTTCATTCCCACAGGGTTCAAACATCTGTACTTTAAATTAATATGAACAGAAATTCTCATAAACCTAATTAATGCGTTGTAATGCTTTAACAATGTGCTTGCTTTTCCATGGAAAGAAATTTTCATCCTCAAAGTGTCTCTCTTGAGGCTTCACGTTGTAACTGTGAGTTTTGGCTCAAGCTCTAGGTAGTGCACTTGTGTGGCAGGCTGACAAGTATGGGAGCCTCGGGACAAACTGCTATCCTGGGCTCACACTGCACTGTGGAGCTGCGCAGCCCAGCTGGGCATGAGACTGGCTTTGGCTTTTGCCACTGAAGGAGAACAAAAGGGCAGGCTTGGGAACACAGGTACCATGCCAGCTGAGTTAAAAGCACCTGAGTCAAGTTTCTCCTTTGCTCATGCTGTTTCTAATTAGATATTTCATTTGGACTCCAATGTGGAATAACCTTGGGATGCTGGGGAAAGGTTGGTTATCTTTCTCTGCTTTGGTACCCTTCCATACGGTGTGTCTCTTGAATTTCCTTTTGTTCCGCTTGTCACTTGCTGTAATGCAGGTCTATGTTAAATAGAGTAGAAATGCTTTCAGACAAGAAGGGAAACTTTAGGAGTTAAGGGGTTATTGCCACTCATAGTATATATGTATATTTTGTTTGCTTTTATTTCCATAAACATATATTTTCAGTATGTTTTGGAATAAACATATATTTTTCAGTATGTTTTGAACCACCACATGAAAGTTATTTTGGCTTTTGGTCTTTTAACAAAAGCAATTACTAAAAGCAATCCCCAAATTCAGCAGAGAAGTCCTTTATAAAATGTATGTGTTATAGTTAAGTGGATTTCAGACAAAAACATTTTATCTGGCAGGATTTGTTACAGGTTGTTCTGCAGTGTAACTCTTTACATATATTTTCTTGCTGAATTAAATCTCAGAATTTAGAGCTGCAGGAGCAATGGCAAAATGACCCTAAAACAAAATACGGGATATCCAAAGATGGAGAGCCCAAGGCCACCCCACACAAGCCTGCTTGAGGCCTCTACCCTCCCAGCCTGAAGACATGGGGTCCTGAAAACACTTAAAAGATACAAATATGCTCCCTGGGAGAGGGGTTGGAGTAACCCATGTTTTATTACCAAGTATTAGAATAGATTCATTTTCTTAATTTCATTGGTGGAACAAGGAATTGGTAAGGCAGGGGGGTAATGATAAATGGGCTACTGGCGGGGAGCAGAGCAGGAAACTTGTCCGACGTGGTAGGGACCTACTTAGGTGGTGATAAATTTGCCAGGTGCCTGACTGGGGGACTCTGAATAGCAGGAAGTCACTGAACACCTGTGGAGGAAGTGAGAAAAGGGGGTGGGTTGGGGCACAGAGCCAAGGATTTCAGAGAAATCCTTGAGAAGTTCACTTTAATGTGGCCACCATTCTCTGTAAGAGCCAAGTAGGTTAGTTCCAGGGAGCACAGCATAAACCTTGTAGTTGTGTTGTCTGAAAAAGGGACCTTATGGTATATGTTATTTTTCCTCTTGGCTCCTCACTTCTGTTTTATTGTGTGACAGTGTACCTACAGTTTAATTCATTATCATTTACCAGGCACCATACAAATAGATGATAGATATTATTTCATTTAATCCATTTAACATTCCTATGAGGTAGGTGTTATCACCCACATATCCCTATTGGATAGGTGAAGAATCTGATCATAGAGAGTGAAATGAAATAATAGCTTGAATTAGCACAGCAGAGTCAGGATTTGATTTAGATCTGTCTGACGTCACTACTTTATTTCTTAGAGGTAGTATTCAACAGTGCCTCTGACTGTGGCCCACCATTTCTTTTTAGGATTTTATTTATTTCTTTGTTTGTTTGTTTGTTTTCCAGAGACAGAGTTTGAGAGAGAGCATGCGCAAGCAGGAGGAGTGGCAGGCAGAGGGAGAAGCAGGTTCCCTGCTGAGCAAGGAGTCCAATGTGGGACTCGATCCCAGGACCCTTAACTGATTGACCTACCCAGGAGTCTCATGGCCAACCATTTTATTTAAGGTCACAGACCATGTTGTTCAGAAGGTTGGCTCATTAGAAATTCTGGACTCTGGCTCTAGCTTTATAAACATAACGTTCTAACTAACTCAGACAACCAGTGGTTTGTGGTATCAGTTAACTTTTGCTGTGTAGTGAACACCATAACATAGTGGCTTAAAAAAAAAAAAGTTTACTTCATTCATGATTCTGCATGTTGGCAATTTGCTTAGGCTTGCTGCGAAGTCCTTGTGATCAGGGTCAGGTTCTCTCCTTGGCTAAACTCTCTCACATGTCTGGGACCTCAGCTTCAACTATAGGGAAGAACTCCTTCCATGCATCTATCATTCCTCAGCTGGCTAGCCTCAGCTTGTTCACACAGTGACAGATGTATTTTAAGAGCACTTTGGGAAGAGAAGCCAGAATGTGCAAGCACTTTTTTATAGATATAAAAAAGATATAGATATTTGTGTCATGTTCACTGGTGTTCTGTTGGTCAAAGTTAGTCACATGATCAACTCATATGCAAAGAATGAAGAAATAGACCCTTCATTCTAGAACAATCTGTAGCACTTTTTGCTAGGGCATCACATTGCAAACATGTTTCATTAAAAAAGCTGTGAATCCAGGAAAGAGAAGAATTTGTAATCATTAAAAAAAATCTATCATACTTGACTAATTCTGTCCAGTTCTTTTACAAATTTTTGGTACTTCTCATGAGGGAAAACCAGAGAAAACTTGAGAGTATATATCGTAGAAAACATTCATCATTACTGAATGTGAACTTAAAACTAGGAAGCCCTATGTCTAGTTGGCTAAGTAGTGAAAAATAGTCATCAGCCCTACATAAATGAGAAAAGTTGGACTATCACAGTTATTACTCACGCTTCTTTCCAAATTTCCTTTTTTAACTGGAAGGGGAATTCTAGAAATTGTTTATAAGTCACACATGAATTTTCACAAATAACTGTTATAACGGCATCCAGCAAATATAATACCCTTTGTTCTAACATGCTCTGAAACCCAAGGAAGCCTGCTTATTTAAGCTTTGGATTTCCCCTGGAAGATTCAAAAGCAGATGATTACTTAATTTAGAAAACCTGGAGGAGGCAAAGGCAATTTTTTAAAGAAAATAACAATGAAATGTCCCTTTAGGAAGAGAAGTTACCATTTAATGCCATGGGTAAATAAATTACTGTGATAAGAAAAGAGGTATCTTCAACTAAAAGGGACTTCTCTCAAGATTTTATACCACTGACATTTTTTTGATAGTTACTTGACAGAAATATTTCCAAGGCAATGGTCCTTTTCCTTCACAATACTCTCGATAGCTGCTGGGTATGATTCCCTCCTCCTGGAAGCACTATTTTATCTTGACTAGGGAAATGAGAACCCATATACGTTATGGCCAGAAATGTTGGAGCAGAAGTTCTCTCATCTTGGTAGGCGAGTAGGAGGCTTTGTTATTTTGGGTCAGAACTCATTCCCTTGAGAGTAATGAACTCCTTCACAATTAATCTTTATCAGTAGGAGACATTTTATTATATGAAATAAAAATAAAGTTCTCTACTGGATGTACAGATAATTTGAGTTGTGAAAGTTTTCCTGTGTTATAGGTATATGGAAAACCAATAAAAGAGATTGTGGATGGTGAAACAGAACTTTTCTTGACCCCAAATTGGAATTCCACCCCCAGAAAAACTTAAATGCATATACTATCACAGTCTCAAACTTGGCTTTTCTAATTATTTTAACAACTGAATATGTATATTTTCCCCCAATGGCAAATGATAGACAAATAATTTTAGGTTAAGTTCTGGGAATTTTTGTTTTGCCAAACCTTGACTTTGAGGTGTAAAGCTTGTAAGTCAAATCAATTTAATAGCTATGACTTTCAGATGAAAAATAACACATTTGCTATTCTCTGTAGCTTTTGTGAATCACATTTTATTGGCTATGGGTCCATTAGCTAAATACAAGTTTGCCAAAAGCAAGTTTCCAGAAGCTAATTTGCCAAATTTTACTCTGTAAATGGCAAATTTGCAGTATGCCAATTTTCCAAATTTAACAGAATCCAGGTTGCCGAGCCTATGCATAACCTCGATTTCGGCTGTCATGGTTGCTTTGTTTACAAACCCACTAGACAATGATAAAGGGGCTGCAGAAGGAAACCAATGTTACCCACAGAGAGTGGTCATCCAATCCACCTGATTATTGAAATTCTTATCTGTTGAGGTCAGCCTTTGGTGAGCATCACACAAGACACAAATATCTTCACATTCTGTGCACATTTATACAGATCTAGCCACATAGCACTTAGAGCTTCTTGTCACCAGTTTTCCAGTTGTTTCTTCCAGGTCCATGACATTTCTGCCAAACCAGTAGTCACATAGCCTATGGTTTGGCTCCTCTAGGCAAAATGAATTAATGGTTTACTGCTCAAAATTCTGCCTGCTGGAGGTGGTTTTCCCTATACCACATTTCTACAGAGATGTTCCAGAATGGGACTGTAAGGTTATAGCTGTCCTCTTTTGGCTGATGCCTATATATTGTGCAGAACAATCTATATATAAACCAAGCCTGAATTTTCTTCTTCTTTAGTCAGGTGATCATAAAGAACTTCATGAGCCATAGGTGTGTGTTGAGAGAAACTGTAAATAGTAAGCATGAGGCCTATGGGACTTACTTGTGACTTCTGGGTCTGCTTTAGCCCTGGTCGAGCATGCACTCCATCATCATAAGATCACTTATGATGATGGAGTGCATGCTCGACTTTAAATCTTGGAATGCCCAGGTCATGATTAGCAGTTCAGACCACATGGTAACTTGGTGGCCCATGGTTAGTTTCTGTTAAAACCCAATCACGAGCCAAAGATCTGTTTCTCAAAAGGAGAATAATTATATGCAAGAATAGTGTGGTGTTGCTTTAATCAGTAAAGACCTGTGCTGTATTTACTTATGCGTCTGTCAAAGGCTCCATATAGCATCCTTATCCACTACTGACACTTCAAGCATCATCAAATCTGTTAAGTCATGTAACTCAAGTGGTGAAACAGCTTTTACGGCAGTTGTAGAGCCGTCTGTTATTCAGGGCCCCATTCAAAAGTGGGAGCTTTCAGGTCCGTCCGTAAATGGTCAGAGTAGCTTGCCCAAATGAAATATATGTGGCTTCCAAAACCCCAAAGGGGTCCACAAGTTATTGTGCCTTTTTTCTTAGTAGTTGGAGGGGCAGATGCAACAACTTGTTATTCATCCTGAAGGAATTTTGCTGAAGTGGAGGACTCCTGAGCTCTTTGGGATTTATTTTCCACTCCCTGGCATGTAAATGTCTTACTAATGTGTATAGAGCAGTCACTACGTCCTGCTAAGCAGGTTCAGGCAGCACCGTTTCGTCAATGTAATGGGCCAGCACGGTTCCAGTGGAATGAAGGCAATCAGGTTCCCTGTGGACTAGATCATGACACTGTGCTGAGCATTGATATAGTTCTGAGATAGGACTGTGAAAATATATTGCTGGTCATGCCAGTTGAAAACAAACTATTTCTCATGGTCTTTACTGACAGGTATACAAAAAACAGCATTTTTCAGAGCAATAGCTGCATAGCAGGTATGAGGGAATGCGTTGATTTGATCCAGCAATGAAATTGCATTTGGAACAGCACTTGCAGTTGCTCGATAACATTTGTGATAATTCACTGTCACTGTCTAAGATCCATTCATCGTCTGCACAGTCCAAGTAAGTAAATATGGAATCTTTGCCTAGTGAGACGTTAATCAATTCAGCCTCCTCCGTCTTTGTATTCCTCTCACCCTGATCTCACACTCTTAAGATATATGACCATACATATTCCTCAGGCTTCTATCAGTATAATTGGCAAAATCATGTAATTCTTTTGATATATATCATATCTCTGAATGAGTCAACTTTGAATTCTCTCATTCTTTGAGATCTTCTGAGGCGTGAGTCTAGTTATAGGTTGTAGAAGTGCAGAGAGGTGGTGAGAGTCAGTTATGAGGAATACCAGTGGTCCTGTGCAAGATGTCTGCCTTAGCTGGTGGCCTTTACAGTTTCTTCAGTCAAGGAAAGAAAAAGCTTCTGAGACCAGGAATGAAAAGGCTGCTTCTGATAGCAGAGAAAAAAACCATTAGGCTTTTAAGGTTCAAGTTATGCAACTTCACTGCAATCTGCCTGTAGTTCCCATCCCGATTTTCAGTGATTCTTTCCTTCCCAAATAATGCTCTAACTTTAAAAAGACCGAAAAACATCAGAAATCAGTTTGTGTCATAAGGTAGCCAAGCACAGATTAGACTTTGAGTTTTGTTTTTTGAAAACTTGGCCCTTGATTAAGATTTCTTTCTTGGGGGGCGCCTGGGTGGCTCAGTGGGTTAAAGCCTCTGCCTTTGGATCGGGTCATGATCTCAGGGTCCTGGGATTGAGCCCCGCATCTGGCTCTATGCTCAGTGGGGAGCCTGCTTCCTCCTCTCTCTGTCTGCCTCTCTGCCTCCTGGTGATCTCTGTCTGTCAAATAAATAAATAAAATCTTAAAAAAAAAGATTTCTTTTTTATTTAATTTAATTTAATTTTATTTATTTATTTGACAGAGATGACAAGTAGGTAGAGAGGCAGGCAGAGAGAGGGGGAAGCAGGCTCCCCGCTGAGAAGAGAGCCTGACCTGGGGCTCAATCCCAGGACCCTGGGATCATGACCTGAGCCAAAGGCAGTGGCTTTAACCCACTGAGCCACCCAGGTGCCCCAAGATTTCTATAGGGGTTGGGCTATAGGAGATAAACATTTCTTTTAGGATAAATAGGAATTTTCAGGTCCCTTATGTGAACTATTAATTTAAAGCACTGAGCTCCTTATTTTTTTCTTCAAGTTCTTTGGCTCATTTAAAGTCAACCAGCCAATCCCCATCATACTCTTTTTCACCAAAATGTAATGTAGCAGCAAATAATTGGCCATCTTACCTTCTATAAGCTCTTAACTACATGTAATTATGGTGATAATTTGAATAAATGTTTGTCTATACAGGCTCTAGGCTACCAGTGTCCTTTTCAATACTGGAAACAGGGTCATTAATGTTTTCGCGTATAACCAGATTACAAACCGATTCCAGAAAACCCAGAAAAAAGGAACAAATTCATATGTGTGTATATGAACACACAAATATACATATTTTATATATATAATCTGTAACATAACCTATATATTATATATATACATACACACTAATAAATGTGACTTTCCACACTTATAGGAGCTAATTAAGTAATATTTGTAAGACTTCCTTTTTGTCTGATGCTGGAATCTGAAGCCTGCAGGGCAAGCCTTATCAAAAAATCAGGAAGGAGTGATTTCTGTAAAGCAGGGAAGAGCAAGGAGAAGCTAGAGCCCACAAGTAGAACTGGAACTCAAGAAGATGGCCTAGAGCTCATGTCAGTTCTTGCTGTCTCTAGCCTTATCAAATGGCTATCTTGCAGGAGAATATGGCATCTTTCATCATAGAGCTTAACATACACCTGGCCCAGGAGTCAGAGGAGTGGGAAGAGGAACCTGGTGGAGTTGCAGGCCTGCTTGCTGTCCTCTGCCAGTGCAGTGAGCTCATAGGTAATGTTTGAGGACAAAAGCACCAATCTTAAACTTCCAAACAAAGAAACAAAATCACTGCTGTTTCACTTCTACCTTCCAAAGGTCATGCGAAAATTTTTTATGTGTCTCATCCTAACTGGAAACACAGAGAATGTACTTCTGGGAAATACAGTTCAGCCTGGCCAATCTGGCACATTACGAAGTTACCACACAGGCTAAAGAAGAAAATCCATATGATTATCTCAATAAATGCCAAAGGATTGTTTGATGAAATTTAATATTTATGCATGATAAAGCCCTTAGCAAACTAGGAACAGGAGGACATGACCTCTAAAGGATAAGAAGTACCACCATTTTCTCTTCCTAAGGTGAAGAGCAAGTCAAGGGTATGTTCTGTCACTACTCCTGAGCATCACCCTGAAGACACTGCCCAGTATGATAAGTCTTGGGAAAAAAATAACATGCATACATATTAGAAAAGAAAAAAAAACTGTATTCACAGAAGCATATGTATCTAGGGATAATAATTAGGATATTAAAAATTGATGTGGCACAGTTTCTGACCTATTAGCATGGACATGGGCCATAGCAATAGTTTAGGGCCCATGAGACCCCGTTCTAGGTGAGGGATTAATTTTTGTTTGTTGGATCATGAGGAAGTAAAGGAGAGTCTTTGGGGGCGTGGGACTGGGAAGTTTGGGTAGCATGGAGGTATGCAGAAGCTTGGGGCAGTGGCTATTTAATAATAGGAATAACTGGTATGAACAAGCTGCCTATCAGCCTTGAGTCTATGACTGCTATGATTTGGGTGAGTCTCTCATTTTCCTTTTTTCCCCTCTGTGTTCACAGAACTGAACTAGTGCATAGAGGTAGGTGATCTCAAATAGGTGGTGGATGTTTATCAAATAAGTGGAAGATAGATGAAAATTTCCCTTGAAAATGTCTGGTTTTAGCTGGAAGATATGGCCAACATATAAGAATCTAGTGGAGTACCCATGTCACAGTGGTCATGCAACATATACTTTGTATGGAAGTGTGGAGAGAATCTAAAAAATGAAGTGCTTGGGTATGGTGAGATTGCTTGTAGGCATCTTAGAATGTTTTTTGGTTAGACCTCAAAAAGAGGATATCTTAAGCAGAAAGAAGGTGTGATCAAAATCATTTATCTCAGGGGTTCTCTGACAGCGGTGTTGGATGAATTAGAGTGGGATGAGACCAGAGTCAAAGCAATTATTTCCAACAAACCACAATGAAAATGGTTCTAAGAAGAGAAAACAATGCCAGGATCTAGAATTTATCCATTCCTGATTCTGGAAAAAGTATATCATATCCCTTTCCCTATATTCGACCATTACAGCCACCTAGAGTTTAAATATCTCTTTCATGTGTTGCCCCCAGCCCTCTTTGGAACATCTGCAGAGGTAGAGATAGGGCAGGGCTATGGATGAGCAGAACTCTTCTCCAAATCATGGAAGAGGCTTAAGTTGACTCAGCTCCTTTCCATTTCTATGTGTTTCTGCCCTTTGGGGCCATCATTCTGTCTTTTTTTTTTTTAATCTAACATATGATATAAGATAAAAAGAACTATTACTTGATAGCCAAGATATTAGCTGATATGCCTTAATGACTCCCAGAGAATGAGACAAAAGGCTTTCAAAGGTCTTTACCTTAAACATGTTGATTGGTTTTCTAATGCTGATTTTTGAAATCAATTTTCTCAGGATTTCTAACATTGATTTTTGAAATCTTTAATGTTTGTAAGAATAATATGGAGTGCTAATGCAAAATGCAGATGCTTAGAGCCAGTCCCTCACTTACTGAATTTTAAACTAGTTGTCTGAGTGACTCTTGTGCAGATTAAAGTTTGAAAACTGCTGTTTAGCTCAAACCATTAGTTCCATCCAAAGGCCTGTTTCCTCTGCATCAGATTTTTGCCTATTCAAGAAATTAATGAGGTTCATGCCTGAAAAAGAGAACACAACATTTATAATATCAGATATAATGAAAATGTCAATAATGCTTTTCTTTATATTTGGGGTATATTATAATGTTAATTATATCCATATATATGTATATGTAATTTTGTGATATCCGATAACATTTCTTGATGTACCAGGAACTACACCAAGCACTTTACAGAAACTAATTTAATCCTCAAAACAACCATTTAGGGCATTTGTCTATCTTCTTGGCCAGCATTTGTACCCTCTTCGTTTGGAAAACATCCTTTATATGACAGAATCTGTCCCCTGCAACTGAAGTTGTAAATGTCAGACCCTGGCTCTCCCAGCCCACCTTGCTGCTGTAGCCCAGGCAAATGGATGCATTCTGAGAGTCAGATGTACCTGCTCCAGAGTTCAGTGCAGAAGCTTGTGACACAGAGGAGGCGAGGCCCTTGAAATGCATTATGAAGGTGGTGGAAGTATATATTTATCATGTGGGAAAAAAGCAACTTGTTGGTTTTGTAAATTGTCTTCATATTAAGGAAATTAATGGTGATAGCTATATTGCAAACTCTCCGTATTCACAGAAGTATATGTACCCATCTAGGGATAATAATTGGAATATTGAAAATAGAAATGGCACGATTGTTGACCTATTAGCATGGACATGGGTGTGGTTAGAGCTAAACATAGCCAAGGTTTCTGCAGCCTTGGGGAAAAAGCTAATTTCAAAACTTCAGTAGCACCTTTTTGCATTGAATAATTAGTCTCATAATATAAATGACTTAATTTAACAAACCTTCTAACAACGTGAAAACAGTTGGTATGAATTCTAAATCATTTTGTCCTCTCAAAAACAATAACAAAAAGTTCTTAATAAAATCCTCATAATCTGACTTCTTAAAATTTCTAGTTTTCTTTCCCCTTTAAACAATCTGGATCGCTGAAATAATTTTGGATTAAAAGAGTTTTCCTGAAGGACAGAGGATTTTTTATCAGTGGTGCTATCCTGTGGCATTTTAAGTAGATTAGAATTTTTGTTTTCAGTAGCCTAGTATTCAAGTCTGTAGGCATAGAGGGATGGTAAACCAAAGAGAGATGAATCAAACATTTGAGAGAGACTAAAAATGCATTCAAGCTGTTCTGATTATTTAGGGGAAAAAAAAAGGTAAGCTTAAAAGTGAAAATGAAGCAATGATACACAGGACTTTTAAGATATTGTGATTCTTTTCCACTATAATTTTACTTAAGAAGCACCTGTGCATTAAGTATGAACCAAAGCCCTCTGAATTGTAAATCTCATAGCAAAAAGCCCCACCCACACACATTGGCAACAAACAAAAAAGTATAGACTTCTTTTGTAGATAACATAGTCTTGGGTGTGTCTGATGCTGGAAAGATGGGCTCAACTTTCTAATTGACGGTGGTAGCTTGAAGCCTCAAGTAAGTCACAAATCATCCAGGCTTAGTTAGATGTCTGTAAGAAAGGCTACTGCTAGTTAAATGATAAATGAGAAGTAGCAGAACAGACCCAGTGAGGCTCCTTTGTCTTCATAAAGCATAGACCAAATCCTGGAATCACAGGTAGTTCAGAAAAGTGAGATTTGAAAAGGATAATTTGATTTCTATCCCTCAGTGTTTAGCTTCTGTTTAGAGTGAGATGTCACCATTTTCTCTTTTGATTGAGGGCACATGAAGAAATGGTAAATAAGGGTAGAGGCCTTAAAACCAATGAGTTCTGTTGCTTGTATACCTGAGTCTGAGGTCATTAAAGTCAAAGCTGGAATCCTTAGATTGGCCTAGGATTTCTGATCATTGAAAGGCTGCTCTTCTTTCATAAACGATAGCTTTGAGAATCCATTTCCCCATCATCCTGGACTAGCATTTTTGCAAAGGTTCCAAAACAAATTCTCACTTTTTTTTTTTATTTGAACTCTCTCAAAAACCATGAATAGCTATCATCATTAAGACTGACACACCATTGGGGCGCCTGGGTGGCTCAGTCGTTAGGTGTCTGCCTTCAGCTCAGGTCACAATACCAGGGTCCTGGGATCGAGCCCCACATCAGGCTCCCTGTTCGGTGAGGAGCCTGCTTCTCCCTTTCCCACTCACCCTGCTTGTGTTCTGTCTCTCACTGTGTCTCTCTCTGTCAAATAATTAAAAAAAAATCTTAAAAAAAAAAAAAAGACTGACATACCATCTGAAGCCTCTGAATGATTATCTGTATGTTACAGGATTTCTTTTCCTCTAGCACCATGGTTCTTGGTCATGCTGCTTGGAAGAATGAAGAGGTAGACCAGACAGAGTGGTGGACAGCAAAAGCAAAGTTCATAGAGTGATAGGAAAGCAGAGTTTATTGAGTGATTATATGAAGCTCCTGAAGAGGGAGGGGACCAGAGAGGATTGCAACTGGGGTTTCTAAGTCCAGTGGTTTTTATGGGCTCTTTGGTGTGGGCTGTTTTAATCTGATTAACCCTCCTGCTCCTATCATCCAGTCAGGTTTTTGTTATCTACCTATCATGTGGGAAAGGGTGGAGGGCTCCTTCCAGGCTGGTGTAAAAGCCTTTTAAGTGTGGTTCCTCCTAGGGTGGGGACCCCTTGTTCCTGCTTGCCTTTCTTTGACTATCCTTCATTATAAGGAAATGGGGGTGGGGATTTGTTCACTGTGTGCATCAGCTCAGAGCTAATATTAAATTTCGAATATGTGTTGGTTGAATTTCCTAACATAGTTCTGTGGTTAGAAAGCTTGTCTGGGATTTCAAGTATGCTGAGAAAGGGGGTAGGTAATATTTCAGTGTTAATATTCCAACAAATTATGTAGGGGAATTTGTGGGGAAGAACACATTGATGGGGTTATTTCAATAATACTTTAATTACCCCCAACCTCTCTCACCTCCCTGAAGGTTGGTAGTGAGGGTTGGAACTGAAATTTCGAACTCTCTAATCACATGGCTGGTTCATTCAACCAGCATTATCTTTAGGTGCTTTCCAAAAGTCATCTTATTAACACAACAAAAAACATTTTTATTGCTCTCCACACTTAGGAAATTCCAAGGTTTTAGAAGCTGTGTGCCAGTGCTGGGACAAAAGCCAAATATATATTTCTTCTTATAAATTACAGTATCACACCTGCTCAGTTTGCTATAACAAATATGAATTGGGTTGATTGCATATAGATTTCTTTCTTATGCTTCTATATATCCAAATACCCAGACTTCTCTTAGACATTTTCTTTTGGTACCGCACAGACAACACAATCAACATACACAAAATTGAATTCATTATGTTTTCCTTCAACCACTTCAGAACATATTCACTCTGTTAATAGGACTATAATCAACCAAATACCAGGTCAGAAACCTAGAAATCATCCCTGAATCATTTCTCAACCTTTCCTCTTATGATCGTATGCAGCCAGGCCTAAGTCCTATTAGTTACACACCTTACATAACTCTAGTATCTATCTCATCTCCATTCGCCCTGCCATTGTCTTCCTTTAGGCTTTAATAATTTATTACTTGAAACACTGTAAAATTCTTTTTAATAGTCTGTTGCCCACCAAGCTTACCCTCTCTGTCTGTTACCACTTGAGTGATCTTCCAGTACTATAAATTTAATTAGATCATCCACATGCTAATGGTTTTTCATTGCCTCCCATGACCTGCAGAATAAAATCTTTTGATCTGGACTTTGTCCGTCTGTCCTGCTTGTTTTCTTTTTTTTTTTTTTTACTGTTCCTTAATTCATACTGTGCTCTAATGTTGCTCAACTATGTGCAGATAGTTCTCCCAAAGTCATGTCTCCCTTTTTTTTTTTTTTAAGATTTTATTTATTTATTTGACAGACAGAGATCACAAGTAGGCAGAGAGGCAGGCAGAGAGAGAGGAGGAAGCAGGCTCCCCACTGAGCAGAGAGCCTGATGCGGGGCTCGATCCCCGGACCCTGGGATCATGACCTGAGCCGAAGGCAGAGGCTTTAACCCACTGAGCCACCCAGGTGTCCCCCCTTTTTTTTTTTTTAAAGATTTTATTTATTTGACCGAGGGGACACAGTGAGAGAGAGGGAACACAAGCAGAGGGAGAGGCAGGCAGAGGGAGAAGCAGGCTTCTTGCTGAGCAGGAGCCTGGTGTGGAGCTCTATCCCAGGGCTCTGGGATCATGACCTGAGCAGAAGGCAGATGCTTAATGACTGAGCCATCGAGGTGTCCCCATCTTCTTTTCTGGTTTGGTTTTCTTTCTTTTTTTTTTTTGTGGGGTTTTTTGAACATTTATTTATTTATATTTAATATAAAGTGTTATATTAGCTTCAGGCTAACATAAGGTGTTATATTAGCTTCAGGTGTACAACACAGTGATTCAACAATTCTGTACATTACTCAGTGTTCAGTCACGTCTTCTTAAGCCTTAGAGCCTTTTGCATAAAATTCTCTGCCTTCCCAAAATGTCCTGCCTGAGCTTCTTTACTTTGCTGAGTACTTTTCATCATATACAAACTTAACTTAAATATCTCTTCTGAGATTTCCCTAACCCAGCCAATCTGGGATAGAAGATATTTTCATGCTTACAGGTACCCTCACGACTGCACACAGCGGAACACTTTCCATACTTTGTTGCAGGTGTGCATTTATCAATCTTCTTCACTAAACTGATACCTTCTTACTGATCAGAAATAGTGCTTAGTGTATCACAGTTATTGAAGACAGATTTATTGCACCAATGAATACAAAAATAAATAAACACATAATGAAAAGAAATATAAAAAGCCGAGTTGAAATTTAATAATGAATTTATGATTTCTCTTAAAAACAGAGACTGGTTATGGAATGTTTTTGCTGTATAGTGAAGTAGAATTCTCAACCATGTGGGTTAAAATTCAGGATTATAATTCTTTATACACACACACACACACACATATTTTAAAAACAATGTTTCTTTTAATGAAAACATTTTAAAAATCTGATACATTTTTTATCCCTTGAGGTGGCTTATATATATGTCATGGGATTAAGGCACATCATCCCAAGATGTCAAGTTTTGGAAAATCCTTAAAGTACAAAAACCACACAGGCAAAATTTCATAATAAAATCTCTTTCTCTTTCATATTCCTGGTTAACATTTTATGACTCAGGTTTTGTTTTGTTTTTTTTTTTTTTTAAAGTTTGAATCATTCAACTTAGCCGAGTATAGGACAGCCATATTTTATTTATTTATTTATTTAAAAGATTTTTTTTTTTTTTAAATTTATTTGACAGAGAGAGAGACAGCGAGAGAGGGAGCACAAGCAGGGGGAGTGGGAGAGGGAAAAGCAGAATCCCTGCTGAGTAGGGAGCCCAATGTGGGGCTTGATCCCAGGATCGTGGGATCATGACCTGAGCTGAAGGCAGACACTTAATGGCTAAGCCACCTAAGCGCCCCAGCCATAAGCTTTATTAGTTACAATATTTTGCTCTGAGTATTTGAAGACTTGTTAAATAACTGAAATTTTAAGCCACTGTGACACTCCCTTTTGTGGATGGTTGATTATCTTGAAAACTTCTTACCCTGGCATAATGAGTTTTACTCTTTCAAAATGAAAGGGTTCAGAACGAGCCCCTCCAAGATATGCCACTTTGGCATGTAGATTACTTTGAGCTGAAGTCAGTCAAGGTCTGAAAGACTCAAGAAGAGCTTTCTTCTCCCTTAACTGCCCAAACAAATTTAGTAGAGGAGCTAGTTTAGGAAGAGAACTATCACCAGAGGTAACTACAAAGAATATGGACTAGGTGTGCTGAGCTGGGGGGAAGCTCAGCAAAGCCTGGAGATCAAATTCCTCTCAGTGTCTCACTGTCTCTATAGGACATGCCAAACATTTATTTACCAAACAGTAGCTCTTCCCATCTTTCTGTAAATTGTCTTCCCTTAGATGTCAGTGTTACAGGATTTCTTTTCCTTTGCTGCCCGTGGTTCTTGGTCACACTGCTTTGAAGAATAAAGAGGTAGACCAGACTAAGAGTGGTGTGCAGCAAAGCAAACTTTATTGAGTGATAGTACAAGGCTCTTGAGGAAGGATGAGAGGTCGGGACCCGAGAGGGTTGCCGAGTTTTGGCATTTAAGTCTAGGAGGTTTTATGGGCTGTTTTAATCTGATGAACACTGCATGTGCCTATCATCCAGTCAGCTTTTTTGGCCATGTGCTCATCTACCTCCTCGTGTAGTGGTTCATATGGCAAAGGGTGGAGGGCTCCTTCCAGGGTGGTGTAAAATCATTTTAAAGGTGGTTTTCTCTTACAGCAGGGCCCCTTGTCCCTGCCTGTCTTTCTTCCGATTATCCTTCTTTATTAGAACCCTATTCCCTTCTCTGTATCTCAGGATGGCATAGAAGCTCCAATTGCCTGGCTGCCTGTGGATGTCATATTTTTATCAGTCCCTGGAATGTATGTAATGAAATTTGTCTTCTCTCCTGTTAATCTGTTTTACGTGAACTTAATAAAAGTCAGAAGGCTCTAGAAGGGTAAAGAAGAAAGTTTTCCTCCCCAACAAAAGTAAACTCTTTTATCTCTTATAATGAACTCATGCTGTTTTCTGTGTATGTGTCAGTAATGAACATGGGTTAGTACTGGTAAGTTCCAGATAGGAGGTAAGAACATTAATAATACAGGAAGACTCTTGTGGCAACAGAGAGGGTTAATACTCATCCTGCTTATTTTGCTCATGCTTTTTTTTTTTTTTTAATTTTTCTAGTTTGGTATAAACTTGGATTGGTTTTTGAGACTGTTGTTATTTCTAATGTGAGTACTTATTTATTTATTTATTTTAAATTATTTTTATTAACATATAATGTATTGTTTGCCCCAGAGGTACAGGTCTGTGAACTATCAGGCTTACACACTTCACAGCGCTCATCATATCACATACCCTCCCCAATGTCCATAATCCAACACTCTCCACACCACCCCTTCCCCCACCAAACCTCTGTTTGTTTTGTGAGATTAAGAGTCTCTTATGGCTTGTCTCCCTCCTAGTCTCATCTTGTTTCATTTTTTCCTTCCCTACCCCAGACCCCCCATCTGCCTCTCAAATTCCTCATATCAGAGATATCATATGATAATTATCTTTCTCTTATTGACTTATTTTGCTCAGCATGAAGCCCTCTAGTTCCATCCACGTCCCTGAAAATGGCAAGATTTTATTTCTTTTGATGGCTGCATTGTATCCCATTGTATACATATACCACATTACCACATCTTCTTTATCCATTCATCTGCTGCTGGACATCTAGGTTCTTTCCATAGTTTGGATATTGTGGACATTGCTGCTAAAAACATTCAGGTGCATGTGCCCCTTCGGATCCCTACATTTGTATCTTTAGTGTAAATACCCAGTAGTGCGATTGCTGGGTTACAGGGTAATTCTGTTTTCAACTTTCTGAGGAACCTCCATGCTGTTTTCCAGAGTGGCTGCACCAGCTAGCATTTGCACCAACAGTGTGGGAGGGTTCCCCTTTCTCTGTACCCTCTCAAATACCTGTCGTTTCCCGACTTGTTAATTTTAACCCTGATTGGTGTGAGGTGGTATCTCATTGTGGTTTTGATTTGTTTTTCCCTGAAGCCAAGCGATGTTGAACACTTTTTGATGTGTCTGCTGGGTATCTGGATGTCTTCTTTGCAGAAATGTCTATTCATGTCCTCTGCCCATTTCTTGATTGGATTCTTTGTTCTTTGGGTGTTGAATTTGATAAGTTCTTTGTAGATTTTGAATACTAACCCTTTATCTGATATGTCATTTGTGAATATCTTCTCCCATTCTGTCAGTTGTATTTTGGTTTTGTTGACTGTTTCCTTTGCTGTGCAAAAGCTTTTGATCTTGATGAAGTCCCAATAGTTCATTTTTGCCCTTGCTTCTGTTGCCTTTGACAATGTTCCTAGGAAGAAGTTGCTGCGGCTGAAGTCAAAGAGGTTGCTGCCTGTGTTCTCCTCAAGGATTTTGATGGATTCCTTTCTCACATTGAGGTCTTTCATTCATTTAGAGTCCATTTTCATGTGTGGTGTAAGGAAATGGTTCAGTTTCATTTTTCTGCATGTGGCTGTCCAGTGTTCCCAACACCATTTGTTGAAGAGGCCATCTTTTTTCCATTGGATATTCTTTCCTTTTTTGTCAAAGATTAGTTGACCACAGAGTTGAGGGTCTATTTCTGGGCTCTCTATTCTGTTCCATTGATCTATGTGTCTGTTTTTGTGCCAGTATCATACTGTCTTGATGACAGCTTTGTACTAGAGCTTGATGTCTGGAATTGTGATGCCACCAACTTTGGCTTTCTTTTTCAACATTCCTCTGGCTATTCGAGGTCTTTTCTGGTTCCATATAAATTTTAGGATTATTTGTCCCATTTCTTTGAAAAAAATGGGTGGGATTTTGATAGGGATTGCATTAAATGTGTAGATTGCTTTAGGTAGCATAAACATTTCACAATATTTGTTGTTCCAGTCCATGAGCATGGAACATTTTTCCATTTCTTTGTGTCTTCCTCAGTTTCTTTCATGAGTACTATATAGTTTTCTGAGTATAGATTCTTAGCCTCTTTGGTTAGGTTTATTCCTAGGTATCTTATGGTTTGGGTGCAATTGTAAATGGGATTGACTCCTTAATTTCTCTTTCTTCTGTCTTGTTGTTGGTGTATAGAAATGCAACTGATTTCTGTGCATTGATTTTATCTCCTGACACTTTACTCAATACCTGTATGAGTTCTAGCAGATTTGGAGTGGAGTCTTTTGGGTTTTCCACATATAGTATCGTACCATCTGCAAAGAGTGATCGTTTGACTTCTTCTTTGCCAATTTGGATGCCTTTAATTACTTTTTGTTGTCTGATTGCTGAGGCTACGACTTCTAGTACTATGTTGAATAGCAGTGGTGATAATGTTCCTGACCTTAGCAGGAAAGCTCTCAGTTTTTCCCCATTGAGAATGATCCTAGTGTGGGTTT
This sequence comes from Martes martes, assembly GCF_963455335.1. Taxonomy (NCBI): domain Eukaryota; kingdom Metazoa; phylum Chordata; class Mammalia; order Carnivora; family Mustelidae; genus Martes; species Martes martes. The sequence goes on from NC_137889.1 coordinate 137,199,821, forward strand.
TTCATAGATGGCTTTGATGATATTGAGGTATGTACCCTCTATCCCTCCACTCGGAAGAGTTTTGATCAGGAAAGGATGCTGTACTTTGTCAAATGCTTTTTCAGCATCTATTAAGAGTATCATATGTTTCTTGTTCTTTCTTTTATTAATGTATTTTATCACATTGATTTATTTTTGGATGTTGAACTAATGTTGCAGCCCTGGAATAAATCCCACGTGGTCATGGTGAATAATCCTTTTAATGTACTATTGGATCCTATTGGCTAGATTTTGGTAAGAATTTTCGCTCTGTGTTCAGCAAGGATATTGGTCTTTAATTCTCTTTTTTGATGGGATCCTTGTCTGGTTTTGGGATCAAGGTAATGCTGGCCTCATAAAATGAGTTTGGAAGTTTTCCTTCCATTTCTATTTTTTGGAAGAGTTTCAGGAGAATAGGAATTAATTCTTCTTTAAATGTTTGTTAGAATTCCCCTGGGAAGCCATCTGGCCCTTGGCTCTTGTTTGTTGGGAGATTTTTGATGACTGCTTCAATCTCCTTTGGTTCAGGTTTTCTATTTCTTCCTGGTTCAGTTGTGGTAGTTTATATGTGTCTAGGAATGCATCCATTTCTTCCAGATTGTCAAACTTGCTGGCGTATAGCTGCTCATAATATGTTCTTATAATTGTTTGTATTTTTTTGGTGTTGGTTGTGATCTCTCCTCTTTCATTCATGATTTTATTTATTTGGGTTCTTTCTCTTTTCTTTTTGATAAGTCTGACCAGGGGTTTATCAATCTTACTAATTCCTTCAAAGAACCAGCTCCTAGTTTCGTTGATTTGTTCTATTGGGTTTTTGTTTGTTTGTTTGTTTGTTTGTTTGTTTCTATTTCATTGATTTCTGCTGTGATCTTTACTATTTCTCTTCTCCTGCTGGGTTTAGGCTTTCTTTGCTGTTCTTTCTCCAGCTCCTTTAGGTGTAGGTTTGAGACCTTTCTTGTTTCTTGAGAAGGGCTTTTACCGCTGTATATTTTCCTCCAAGGGCTGCCTTTGTGGTGTCCCACAGATTTTGAACCATTGTGTTTTCATTATCATTTGTTTCCATGAATTTCTTCAATTCTTCTTTAATTTCCTGGTTGACCCATTCATTCTTTAGAAGGATGCTGTTTAGTCTCCATGTGTTTGCATTCTTTCCAAATTTCCTCTTGTGATTGAGTTCTAGCTTCAGAGCATTGTGGTCTGAAAATATGCAGGGAATGATCCCAATCTTTTGATACTGGTTGAGACCTGATTTATGACCCAGGATGTGATCTATTCTGGAGAATTTTCCATGTGCACAGAATGTGTATTCTGTTGCTTTGGGATGGAATGTTCTGAATATATCTGTGATGTCCATCTGGTCCAGTGTGTCATTTAAGGTCTTTATTTCCTTGTTGATCTTTTGCTTGGATGATCTGTCCATTTCAGTGAGGGGAATGTTAATGTCCCCTACTATTAGGGGATGTGTTTCTTTGATTTTGTTATTAATTGGTTTATATAGTTAGGGGCAGAGATATTTAAAATTGTTAGATCTTCTTATTGGACAGACTCTTTGAGTATGATATAGTTTCCTTCCTCATCTCTTATTATAGTCTTTGGCTTAAAATCTAATTGATCTGATATAAGGATTGGCACCCCAGCTTTCTTTTGATGTCCATTAGCATGGTAAGTTGTTTTCCACCCCCTCACTTTAAATCTGGAGGTGTTTGGGGGTCTAAAATGAGTTTCTTGTAGACAGCATATTGATGGGTTTTGGGTTTTTTATCCATTCTGATACCCTGTGTCTTTTAATTGGGAAACTTGGCTCATTTATATTCAGGGTAACTATTGAGAGATATGAATTTAGTGCCATTGTATTGCCTGTAAGGTGACTGTTACTGTATATTGTCTCTGTTCCTTTCTGATCTACTACTTTTAGGGTCTCTCTTTGCTTAGAGGACCCCTTTCAATATTTCCTGTAGAGCTGGTTTGGTGTTTACAAATTCTTTTTGTTTTGGTCCCAGAAGCTTTTTATCTCTCCTTCTATTTTCAGTGACAGCTTAGCTGGATATAGTATTCTCGGCTGCATGTTTTTCTCGTTTAGTAATCTAAGTATATCATGCCAGTTCTTTCTGGCCTTCCAGGTCTTTGTGGATAAGTCTACTGCCAATCTAATATTTTTACCATTGTATGTTAGACATTTTGTCCTGGGATGCTTTCAGGATTTTCTCTTTGTCACTATGAGTTGTAAGTTTTACTATTAGATGACAGGGGTTGGACCTATTTGTATTGATTTTGAGGGGGGTTCTCTGCGCCTCCTGGATTTTGATGCTTGTTCCCTTTGCCATATTAGGGAAATTGTCTATAATAATTCGCTTTGATATACCTTCTGCCCCCCTCTCTCTTTCTTCTTCTTCTGGAATCCCAATTATTCTAATGTTGTTTCGTTTTATGGTATCACTTATCTCTTGAAATCTCCCCTTGTGGTCCAGTAGTTGTTTGTCTCTCTTTTGCTCAGCTTCTTTATTCTCTGTCATTTGGTCTTCTGTATCACTAATTCTCTCTTCTGCCTCATTTATCCTAGCATTAAGAGCCTCCACTTTTTATTGCACCTCATTAATAGCTTTTTTGATTTCAACTTGATTAGATTTTAGTTCTTTTATTTCTCCAGAAAGTGCTTTTATTTCTCCAGACAGCATTTCTCTAATATCTTCCATACCTTTTTCGAGGCCAGCTAGCACCTTGAGAATCGTCATTCTGAGCTCTAGATCTGACATGTTGCCAATGTCCGTATTGATTAGGTCCCTAGACTTTGGTACTACCTCTTGTTTTTTTTTTTTGTGGTGAGTTTTTCTGCCTTATCATTTCATCCAGCTAAGAATATATGAAGGGGCAAGCAAAATACTAAAAAGATGACAAAGACCCCAGGAAAATGTGCTTAAACCAAATCAGAAGAGACCCCAAATCGTGTGGGGAAGAAAAGGGGTAAAAAGAAGTTCAGAAAAAAAATAAAAATAAATAAAAAAAATAAAAAATTAAAAAAAAAAAATATATTAGACTGGTGAATAGAACAGGGTCACCCACTTAATTTTGGGAGTATTTTGGTCTCTTAGAAGAAACTACATCCCAAAATTTTAAAGAATGAAAAACATATATAAGGGTAAACATGATGAAGGGATGGAATATGACTATAAAGAGGAAAAATTTTTAAAAAGAATTATAAAAAAAGGAGTTGATAAGATAAGTTGGTTGGGGATGCCTGGGTGGTTCAGTTGGTTAAGCCGCTGCCTTTGGCTCAGGTCATGATCCCAGGGTCCTGGGATCAAGTCCCGCATCAGATTCCCTGCTTGGCAGGGAGCCTGCTTCTCTCGAGGCCTCTGCCTGCCTCTCTGCCTGCTTGTGTGTACTCTCTCTCTCTCTCTAGCAAATAAATAAAATTAAAAAAAAAAAAAAAAGATAAGTTGGTTGGGAGAATAAAGAAAAAGAAGGTGGAGAGAATTTACTCAGGCTGAAGACTAGAACAAAGCCCTGTGCTAGATTTAGGGTATATTTTGATCTATTAGAAGAAGTTGTATCCCAAATTTTTTTAGAAGAAAAAACCCTATGTGTATACAAAAAATAAAGTTAGGTACAATTAAGGATAAAGTATGACTATAATAATGAAGGTTAAAAAAAAGATCTTTTTTAATGAAAGGACTTATTAAAATAAACTCATTAAAAAACTTTAAAAGAGGAAAGAGTAAAAGTTAAAAGAATTTTAGCAGAATAAAAAAATTAAATTAAAACATTAATTAACTTTGCAAGACTAAAGGATCATGGGGAGAAAGCCATGAAATCCATGCTTTGCTTTCTCCTCCTCTGGAATTCCGCTGTCTCTTTGGTAAGTGAACTTGGTCTTGGCTGGATTTCTTGCTGATCTTCTTGGGGAGGGGCCTGTTGTAGTGACTCTCAAGTGTCTTTGCCCAAGGTGGAACTGCACTGCCCTTACCAGGGGCCTGGCTAAGAAATCCGCTAAGGTTCGCTTTCGGGGGCTTTTGTTCCCTGAATGCTTTCCATAGAGTTCCAAAGGACAGGAATGAAAATGGTGGCCTCCCAATCTCCAGCCCAGAGGAGCCGAGAGCTTGGGGCCCCACTCCTCAGTGCTCCCTCAGAGAAAAGTGCTCAATCACTCCCACCTCCCTGGCCTCTGGCCATACTCCGAGCTCACCCAGCCTGTGAGTAAGCCTCTCTTTCTGTGGCACACAGCCCCGCCTGGAGTCTCCAAACCCCGTAGATCCTTGCGTTCTTCCAGGGGGGTCTCCCTGTATCATGTGGAGTCTCTGCTCACAGAGCAGTTGCCTGACTGTGCCATGGATCACAATTTATGGTAACCCCAAGTTGAGAGCTCACTCCTCAGCTCCATCTCTGTAGCTGGCTTCTGCTCTCTAATGCCTGCAAGCTCTGCCACACTCAGACACTCCCGATCCTTCTGTGACGCCACAGGACCTGAAACCACGCTGTCCCCATGAGGGCTTCATCCTGGCTTAGCCTCTGGAGTGATGTCGCTCAGTGGAGCACACTTTTAAAAGTTCTGATTTTGTGCTCCCATTGCTCAGCTGCTTGCTGGTAGCTGGGCCCTCCCGCCATGGTCTTTCTTCCTGTCTCTTTAGAGCCACTTCTCCACCAGTCCTACCTTTCAGAAAATGGTCGATTTTCTGTTTCTAGAATTGCTGCTCTTCTTCTCTTCGATATCCTGTTGGATTTGTAGGTGTTTGGCATGGTTTGATAAACTATCTAGCTGATATCCTGCTACCTGATGTCTTCTCAGCCTGCTACTTCTCTACCATCTTGACTCTTCTCCCCTAATGTGAGTATTTAATGGTATAATTATTTAGCTGTATCACACAGATTTTGATATATTTTATTTTCATTTTTATTCACTCCAAAATAGTTTCTAATTCCTTTGAGACTTGCTTTTTATCCATGAGTCATTTAGAAGTGTGTTTTAAAATATTCAGATATGTGTATATTTTCTAAGTATCTTTCTATTTTTAATGTTTAGTTTAATTTCTTTTGTTCAAATGAATTTATGTACAAAATGATATATATTTTGAATTGCTTAAATTTTTTAAATTTTTAAATTTTTAAGCGATCACTTAAATTTTTTAAGACTTTATTCATTCAAATACTCATGTGTTCATTCATTTGCTTTTTTATAGGGCGAGAATATGGCTGATGTTGTTAAATACCTAACTGTAATAGAAAATAATGTGTATTTTGTTGTCGTTAGAATGTTTTATAAATACCAAATAGGCCAAGTTGATTGATACTGCTATTCATATTTTTTATATCCTTGCTCACTTTTTGTCTTCTTGTTCTAACAGTTAGAGAAAAAGGAGTGTTAATGTTTCCAATTATAATTGTGGAGTTTTCATTTTCTTTTTTCTTTTATCGTTTCTGTCAGTTTTTATTTCATGTTTCTGTGAGCTCCATTGTTAGGTGCATATGCATGTAGAATTGCATGTCTTTAGGATGAATTAGCCTCTTTACCTTTATGTAATATCTTTATTTCTTTTTCTGGTAATTTTCTTAGCTCTGATATTAATACATGAATTGTTTGTATGGTATCAATTTTTCTTTCTTATATTTTTAACCTATCTGTATCATCATAATTTTGTAAGTTCTTGTAGTCAATATATACTTGGATCCTGTATTTTTATCTAATTTGATGATCTCTGTCTTTTAATTTGTTTGTTTCTACCTTTTACATGCTATATGATTATTGATAAAAATCACATTTAGGTTTTACATTTTGTTATTTGTTTTCTGTTTCTCTGTTCCCCTTTCTTGTATTCTTTTGGATTACAAGAATACTTACTGTATCCTATTTCAATTAATCTCTTAGATTTCTAACTAAATATTGTAATTTTTGTAAGAAGTTGCTCTAGGTTTTACATTAATCAATCCTAACATTTCATAGTCTACTAAGACCTGTATTAATCATAGGAATATTTAACACTGGTATTAAATGTAGAAACCTTTCTTTTTTATAATGCATGGATATTTTATTGATTATAATTTATTTACATAAAATGAGATATTAAAATATATTAATTCCTGCTAACATCTAGAATTGTTTTTTGCTTGTTTATTGAAGCATAGTTGACACACAATGTTACGTTAGTTTTAGGAGTACAACTTAGTGATCTGACAAGTCTATACATTCTGTCATGCTCTCAAGTGTAGCTGCCATCTGTGATCATAGAACAGTACTACAGTTGCATTGACTGTATTCCCAGTGCTGTACCTTTCATCCCTATGACTTCTTCATTCCATAACTGGAAGCCTGTACCTTTCACTTCCTTTGACCCATTTTGCCCATTCCTCCATTCCCCTAATATCTTAAATCATTTAGGCCCCTTTCTCTACATATGTTAGAGTTGGATATTATGTATTGTAACATTAAAAATTCAACCAATGTTATAAATCTTGTTTTGAATACTTGTACATATTTAAAGTATTTAGGAGGATAAAAATAGTCTATTATAGTTACTCAGATATTTTCCATTTCTGTTGCTCTTCTTTCATTCTTGAAGTTTCATTTTTCCCTCTGATATAATTTTCCTTTAATCTGAGGAACTTTGCAGCCTTTCTTTTATAGCAGATCGGGTGGCCATTGATTCTCTCGGTTTCCTTTCTTTTTTTTTTTTTTTCCTTAGTATTTTTGACATGGGACAAAAATCTTATTGGTCTGTATTGATGTTCACTTACTCTTTCCTCTGTTATTTTCATTTGGTTATTGAGCCCATATAGTAAAATTTTTATTTCAGATATTGTGATTTTGTGTCTCAATTTTCTTTTGCTGCTCATTATAATTTCTTTTTCTCTGAAGAAAGCTTACGTTTTATTTTTTCATTTCAGTAGAATTTAACATTTGTATAATGACCATGGTTGTAATGACTGTTTTAAAATTTTTTCCAGGGGGTGCCTGGCTGGCTCAGTTAGTAGAGCATGGGATTTTTGATCTCAGGGTTGTAAATTCAAGCCCCATGTTGGATGTAGAGATTATTAAAAAACAAAATCTTTAAATAAACAAATAACTAAAAATGTTTTTCTGATAGTTCCAGCATTCTGTGTTATCTTGGTATTGGCATCTGTTAGTTTTCCTTTCCCTGGAGAGGTGGTCACATTTTCGTCGTTCTTTATGTGTTCAATAATTTTGGATTATACCCTAGACATTTTGAATAATATGTTGTGAGATTTTGGTCTGTTAACATAGTCTGGAGACTGCTGATCTTTCATATGATACATAACTATTCCTTTAGTTTGGATTTTAAGTTTTATCTCTCCTTTTGTGGATGATGGTCTCACTGTGTATTCTAGAAGTACTAGAACAATGTCACCAAGGAAATAAGTGTTCCCCAATAATTTTATACTTGATAAACTGTTACTTCAATATAAAGGCAATAAAAAATATTTCAGTCTTGAAAAGAAAAGTAAAAGGAAACAACCCAGAGAATATCAATCTCTGTTCCCTAAGCATTTACGTAAATAACACGTACAAAAAATAACTATATACCCGGTCATAAAGAAAAACGTATTAAATTTGAAAGGGTAGCAGTAGAAGAGATGACATTCAGTAATCACATTCCAATAAAACTAGAACTTAACAAAATTATAAAACAAAAGTTCTTTTTGTCGTGGAAAATAAAAAAAAGTCTCTTAACTCTTAAAGAGGAAAGATGAAGATATATGGAAAATAATGATAATTTAAACATTATAAGGAAATTATATGGACTGCTAATATTAATAAATAAAAAATAAAATAACAAAAAGATTATCTGGCTCAAGAAGTGTGCATAGGACCAACAAAATGAATTAGAGCAAAACAATGATGGAGATAAAAATGGTAAAAACAGAAGTAATATGTAAAATCAAAAGTCTCTTTTTAAAATTTATTTCTTAATTTTTTAGTTTTAATTTTAGTGTAATTAACACAAAGTGTTATATAGGTTTTAAATGTACAATATAGTGATTCAGCCGTTCTGTACTTTACTAAGTGCTCATTAACACCAGTGTGCTCTTAATCTGTTACCTATTGCAATCATCCCCCTACTCACTTCCCCTCTGGAAACAATCTGTTCTATATAGTTAAGAATCTGTTTTTTGGTTTGTCTCTTTTTTTTCCTTTGTTTATTTTGTTTCTTAAATTCCATGTATGAGTGAAGTCATATGGTGTTTGTTTCTCTCTCTCTCTCTCTCTTTTTTAGATTTTATTTATTCATTTGAGAGAGAGACAGAGTCAGAGAGAACACAAGAAGGTAGAGAGGCAGAGGGAGAGGGAGAAGCAGACTTCCTGCTGAGCCAAGAGCTCAACACAGAGCTGGATCCTAGGTCCTGGAGAGCATGACCTGAGCCAAAGGACTGAGCCACCCAGGCACCCCCGTCTTTCTCTTGCTGGCTTATTTTGCTAAGCACTGTACTTCCTAGAGCCATCCACATTATTGCAAATGGCAAGATTTTGTTCTTTTTTATGGCAGAATAATATTCCATTGTGTGTGTATGTGTGTGTGTGTGTGTGTGTGTGTGTGTGTTTGTTTGTACCACTTCTTTTTCCATTCACCTATCAAAGGACACTTGGGATGCTTCTATAATTTGGCTATTGTAAATAATGCTGCAATAAACATAAGGGATGCATATATCCCTTTGAGTTAGTATTTTTGTATTCTGGATCTGATTTTTAATTTTTTGAGGAACCTCCTTACTGTTTTATACACTGGTTGCACCAGATTACATTCCCAACAACAGTACATCAGGATTCCTTTTCTCCACATCTTCACCAACACTTATTTCTTGAGTTGTTTCATTTTAGCCATTGTGACAGGTATGAAGTGATATCTCATTGTAGTTTTGATTTGCATTTCCCTGATGATCAGTGATGTTAAGCATTTTATCATATATCTGTTGGACATCTGGATATCTTCTTTAGAAAAATGTCTGTTCATGTCTTCTGCCCGTTTTTATTTTAATTTAATTTTTTTTCCCAAAGATTTTATTTATTTATTTGACAGACAGTAGGTGGAGAGGGAGGCAGAGGGGGGTGGTGGAAGCAGGCTCCCCGCTGAGCAGGGAGCCTGATGCGGGGCTTGGTCCTAGGCCCCAAGATCATGACCTGAGCTGAAAGCAGAGGCCCAACCCACTGAGCCACCCAGGCACCCCATTCTGCCCATTTTTAAATTGGATTTTGTTTTTTGGTGTTGAGTTGTATAAATTCTTCATATATTTTACAGCCTAACCTAATCCTTTGTCAAATATGTCATTTGTAAATATCTTCTCTTATCTTTTAGTTTTCTTGGTTATTTCCTTCACTCTGCAGAAGCTTTTTATTTCAGTGTAGTCCCAGTGGTTGATTTTTGTTTTTGTTTCCCTTGCTATGACCAGTGTCAGAGAAATTACTGCCTGTGCTCTCTTCTAGGATTTTTATGGTTTCAGGTTTCACATTCAGGTCCTTAATCCATTTTGAGTTTATTTTTTTGTATGGTGTAAGAAAGTGATTCAGTTTCTTTCTTTTGCATGTAGGTATCCAGTTGAAGAGACTTTTTTCCCCCATTGCTTATTCTTATCTCCTGTGTCAAAGAATAATTGACCATATAATTGTAGGTTATTTCTGGGCTTTTAGTTCTGTTCTGTTGATCTGTGTGTCTATTTTTGTGCCAGTACCATAATGTTTTGATTACTACAGCTTTGAAATACACCTTGAAGTCTGGAATTGTGATACCCCCAGTTTTTTTTTTAATTTTATGTTTTTATTTATTTTTTTCATTTGAGAGAGCGAGCACATGAGTGGGGGGAAGGGCAGAGCGAGAAGCAGACTTCTTGATGAGCAGGAAGCCCGACACAGGGCTCCATCCCAGGACCCAGAGATCATGGCCTGAGCTGAAGGCAGATGTTTAACTGACTGAGCCACCCAGGCACCCTGTGATACCTCCAGTTTTGTTTTTCTTTTTCAGGATTGCTTGGTTATTTGGGGGGTTTTGGTCCATACAAATTTTAGGATTCTTTGTTCTAGTTCTATGAAAAATGCTATTGGTATTTTTATAGGGAATGCATCGAATTTGTAGAGTGCTTTGGATAGTATAGACATTTTAACAACATTTGTTCTTTCACCCCATGAGCATGGGATGTCTTTCCATTTCATTATGTCATTTTTAATTTCTTTCATCAATCTTTATAGTTTTCAGAGTATAAGTTTTTCACCTCTTTGGTTAGGTTTATTCCTGTGTATTTTATTAAGTGAAATTATAAATGGGATTTGTTTCTTAATTTCTCTTTCAGCTCCATTTATTAGTGTATAGAAATGCAGTGGATTTCTAGTATATTAATTTTGTATTCTGTGATCTTACTGAATTCTTTTATCAGTTCTAGTAGTTTTTTGGTGGAGTCTTTCAGGTTTTCTGTCATCTGTGAATAGTGAAAATATTGAATATAAATAGTAAAAGTTTTACTTTTTCCTTAATAATTTGGATGCCTTTTATTTCCTTTTGTTGTCTGATTGCTATGGCTAGGACGTCTACTACATTGAATAAAAGTGGTGAGAGTGGACATCTCTGTCTTTTTTCTGATCTAAGGAAAAGCACTCAGTTTTTCTCCATTGAATATGAAGTTTACTATGGGTTTTCACATATAAGGCCTTTATTATGTTGAGGTATGTTCCCGCTAGATCTACCTTATTGAGCGTTTTAATCATGAATAGATGTTTTTAGATGTTACACTTTGTCAGATGCTTTTTCTGCATCTAGTGAAATGATCATGTGATTTTATTTTTTCTCTTATTGATGTGATGTATCATGTTGATTGATTTATGACTATTGAATCACCCTTGAATCCCTAGAATAAATTCACTTGATTGTGGCAGATTGGTTTTTAACATGTATTGTTGGATTTGCATTGCTGATATTGTTGAAGATTTTTGCATCTATGTTCATCAGAGAAACTGGCCTGCAGTTTGTTTTTTTTTAAGATTATTTATTTATTTATTTATTTGATGGGGGGGTGGGGCAGGCTCCCTGCTGAGCAGAGAGCCTAATGTGGGGCTCAATCCAGGACCCTGAGATCATGACCCGAGCTGAAGTCACGGGCTTTACCCACTTAGCCACCCAGGCACCCCCTTTGTGTGTGTGTGTGTGTGTGTGTGTGTGTGTGTCTTACCTGGCTTTCATATCAGGGTAATGCTGGTGTCATAGAATGAATTTGGAACTTTTCCTTCCTCTTCTATTTTTGGCAATAGTTTGAGAAGAATAGGTATTAACTCTTCTTCAGATATAGTTTTCACTTGTGAAGCTATCTGGCCCTGGACTTCTGTTTGTTAGGAGTTTTTTGATTACTGATTCAATTTCATTGCTGCTTCAGTTTTGGTAGGTTATATGTTTCTAGGAATTTATCCATTTCTTCTGGGTTGTTCAAGTTGTTGGCATATAATTTTTTCATAATATTCTTTTACAGTCATTTGTATTTCTGTGGTGTTGGTTGTTATTTCTCCTCTCTCATTTGTGATTTTGTTTATCTCAGTCTCCCCTGCCCCCCACACTTTTTGGATATGTCTGGCTAGAAGTTTATTAATTTTGTTGATCTTCTCAAAGAACCAGGTGCTGGTTTCATTGATGTATTCTATATTTATTATTTTTTTTTTTTTAGTTTCTATATCATTCATTTCTTCTTCTTCTTTCTTTTCTTCTCTTTATTATTTTCTTCCTTCTGCTGATTTGGGGTTTTGTTTGTTCTTGTTTTTCTGTAAGGTTAATTTATTTATTTGAGATTTTTTTTTTTGCTTCTTTGGGTAGGCCTGCGTTACTATAACCTTTTCTCTTAAAATAACTTTTGCTGCAACTCAGAGATTTTTGACCCATTTTGATTTTCATTTCTCTCCATGTAATTTTTTATTTCTTCTTTGATTTTTGGTCGACCCATTTTTTAGTAGCATGTTTTTTAACCTTTTTTCTTGTGATTCCATTTCTAGTTTTATAGCATTATGTTCATAAAAGATGCATGGTATGACTTTGATCTTTGATCTTTTTAAATTTGTTGGGATTTGTTTTTTGGCCTAATATGTGATCTATTCTGGAGAATGTTCGTGTGCATGTGGAAAGAATGTGTATTCTGCTGTTTTAGGACAGAATATTCTGAATATATCTGTTAAATCCATCTAGTCAAGTGTGTCATTCAAAGTTACTGTTTTCTTGTTGATTTTCTGTTCGGATGATCTGTCCATTGATATAAGTGGGGTGGTAAAGTCCTCTACTATTACTGTGTTACTATCGATTGGTTCCTTTATGTTTGTTATTAACTCTTCATGTATTTAGCTGCTTCCATGTTGGGTGCATACATATTTACAGTAGTTACACCTTCTTGTTCAACTGCTTTTTTAATTATTATATAGTGTCCTTCTTTGTCTCTTGAAACACTCTTTGTTTTAAAGTCTATTTTTTCCAATGTTAAATATTGCTATCTGGCTTTCTTTTGGCATCCTTTTACATGATAAATGTTTCTCCAGCCCCTCACTTTCAATCTGCACGTGTGTTTATGTAGATTGTCTTGTCTGAAATGAGTCTCTTGTAGGCAGCACATAGATAGGGCTTGTTTTTTAATTCTTTCCGTCACTGGATGTCTTTTAATTGAAGCATTTAGTCCACTTACATTCAAAGTAATTATTGATAGAGATGAATCTATTGCTATTGTGTTTCTTGTTAGTGGTTGTTTTTGTAGTTTTCCTCTGAGGCTTTTTTCTCTTGTTCTCTTTCATTGTTTGCTGGCTTTCTTTAATGATATACTTGGATGCCTTTCTCTTTATTCTTTGCATATCTATTACTGTTTTTGATCTGTGGTTACCATTAGGTTTGTATATAATATCTTCTGCATATAGCAGTTTAGTTAAATTGATGGTCGCTTAAGTTTGAACCCATTCTTTGCTCTCTCTCCCCTCTCCCCTTACAGTTTAGGTATATGGTGTTATATTTTACAGCCTTTTATTTTGTGAATTACTTGGCTCGTTCTTACAGATATATTTATTGTTACTGCTTTTTTGTTTTCCACTTTTCATACTCTTACTTATGGTTCTTCTACTCAAAAAGTTCCCCTTAACATTTTTTTGTGGGGTTAGTTTAGTGTCATGACCTCCTTTAGCTTTTGTTTGTCTGAGAAAACTTTTATTTTCTCTATTCTGAAGGATAGCCCTGATGGATAGCATATTCTTGGCTGCAGAGTTTTTCCATTCAACACTTTGAATATATCATGTCCCTCCCTTTTGGACTGCAAAGGTTCTCCTGTAGAATCCACTGATAGCTTTATGGGCTTTCCCTTGTATGTAACTGTCTTCTTTTCTCTTGCTGCTTTAAAAAAATCTTTCTTTTTCATTACTTTTTGCCATTTTAATTGCTGTATGTTTTGGTGTGCATCTCCTTGGGTTGATTTTGTTGGGGGATCTCTACACCTACTGAGTCTGGATCTGTTTCCTTCCCCAGATTAGGGAAGTTTTTAGCTATATTTTTCAAACAAATTTTCTGCCCCCTTTTCGCTCCTTCTTCTGGAATCCCTAACATGTGAATATTATTATGCTTGATGGAATCACTGTGTTCTCTAAGTCTGTTCTTATTTTGCATAGCTTCTTTTCTTCTTCCCTGCTCAGCTTGATTACTTTCTGTTACCCTGTCTTCCAGGTTGCTAATTTGTTCCTCTGCTTCCTCTAGCCTGCCTCTCTTGCTTTCAAAGCCAAATGTTACAACAATCCATGTTCCCCATGCCGGTTTCCTGATGTGATAGTCTGTTTTTTTCCCCTCTTCATGCTCAAGGCTCCTTCCCTCTCCACATATTGTTTTGGTTGGTTTTACTCTGCACCATGTCTCTGCCTTTTGTTTAGTTGTGGAATTTGTTCTGCCAGTCTTTGTGTCATTTTCTGGATTAATTATCCTGGTGTGAGTATTATCTATTCGTATTTGTGGGAGGAGTTGATCTTAGGGTCCTCTTCTCATTTTCTCAGCCTCCTCTCTTGATCAAAAGCTGTCTCTTAAAAATAGCCAAGTCACTGGTTAACTATGATAAAGGGAGAAAATTTATACAATATGCATAGACACGAATGCAAATGTTAACAGATTAATATCAGAAACTAAACAAATTAAATGAACCACCATAAAGTTCTTTGACTGTGTCATCAGTTCAGCTACCCATACAAAAATGACCATAGATTTGGCCATAGGTATTAATACATTTATTTATTTATTTATTTTTAAAAGATTTTATTTATTTATTTGATAGAGATCACAAGTAGGCAGAGAGCGAGGGGAGGAAGCAGTCTCCCCGCTGAGCAGAAAACCTGATGCCGGGCTCGATCCCAGAACCCTGGGATCATGACCTGAGCCGAAGCCAGAGGCTTTAACCCACTGAGCCACCCAGGCGTCCCAATATTAATAAATTTAAAAACTAGAAATTTTACAGACAGTATTTTCTGGTCTCAAAGAAATTAGGTAAAAATTCTTCACAACATTAAAAGACAAGTAATAGATATACTGACCTGAGAATTAAACAAACATTTCTTAAACAGTTCCTAGGAAGGAGGGAAAATTAAAATGAAGATTATAGGGGCACCTGAGTGGCTCAGTGGGTTAAAGCCTCTGCCTTCGGCTCAGGTTATCATCCCAGGGTCCTGGGATCGAGCCCCGCATCGGGCTCTCTGCTCAGCGGGGAGCCTGCTTCCTCCTCTCTCTCTGCCTGCCTCTCTACCTACTTGTGATCTCTATCTGTCAAATAAATAAATAAATAAAATCTTTAAAAAAATGAAGATTATAAAAATTATATAAAATAATATCATTTAAATTTGTGAACACAAATAGGATATAGCCAAAACAATTCAGAAGAAAACCAGTGTCATTAAAAGAAAGTTAAGGAAATGTTAACTTATCCAAAAGCTTACTTTTTCAAAGAAAGAAAAAACAATAAGAAAAACAGTTTTTAATTAAATTAGGACATAAAGAAAATGCAGAAATATACAAAATAAATAAGGAAAAGAAAACCCAGTTACTTAAATCCAGTTATTCCTTCAGTCTATCTGGTATTTACATGAACTAATCTCTTGAGAATCTATTTTTTAGGAATGTAAAATTAGGAAAAAAGCAAAATAAAAAATTGAAAGAGGATGGAAAGAAGGAAGTAGAGAAGGAAGGAAGAAATTGTTGAGAATTGTTGAACTTACTAACATAAAATTGATGAAGGTAGAGATATTTGTGGGTTTTGTTTGCTGTGGTGTTTCTAGGCTGAAATAACATATTTGTTAAATGAATAAACAGTGTAATTCACTATACATGACAAAAGCTCTAAAGGCTGTGCTGTAGAAGCTGATATCAATATCTGTTTGATATTTGATATTTGATATCAATATCTGTTTTCTGTTTGAAAAGCAGTTGACTGTCCTTAATCAGGTCCTCTAAGTGCAGTATCAGAGTGAGGTCCTCTGCCTGCTTGCATCTAATGATGTCATCTTCCGTGCTTGATAAGCAGTTACCTGGGTCTGGAGAATTAGAATTTCTAAGGTTGGTACCCAAGAATTTAAAACAGAAAAAGTTGCTAGAGTGATTTTTATCAGCACTAAATATTTTTTAAAGATTTTATTAATTTATTGATTTGAGAGAGACAGAGATAAGAGAGAGCTCAAGTGGGATGGGAGAGGGAGGAGCAGAGGGAGAGGGACCGGCAAACTCTGTGCTGAGTACAGAGCCTGACATGGGGCTTGAACTCATGACCCCAAGATCGTGACCTAAGCTGAAATCAAGAGTCAGATCCTAACTAACAGCGCTACTCAGATGCCCCTATGAACACTAAAGTTTGAGAATCATTGCTATATTGAAATAGTTCTTAAAATAGTCATGAAGTACTTCTGCTTCCTTGCCTTCCAGATATATAGTAGAATTGCACTTCTTGGCCTCAAATGTTTAGGTTAGACCATGTGACCAATTTAGCTAATGTAGGGTTGTCATCCAAGGGCAATTTGGTGCATATTCTCTATCCCAATCCTGGGTACGTTTGCCAATGTCTGAAGACATTTTAGGCTGGCATACTAGGGTTCAGGGAGGTGCTACTGGCACTAATGTGTAGAAGCCAGGGATACTGCTAAGCATCCTAAAATGCACAATGAAAAATTATCTGGCTGAAATGTCAACGGTGCCCAGGTTGAGTAATCCTGGCCAATGACTTGTGAGCTGAAGTGATATGTGTCCGTTTAGGACCATGTATGAAATTGTTGGTGAGGAAACTTGCAGGCCAATGTTCCATACAATGTCACTTAAATGACTGCAATCTCTTTGTAGGTATAATATCAGAGAATAGAAATTTCTACATATTCTGGGCCAAACGTAGAGGCATAGCAGTGATGTGAAATTTTTATGGTGACTCGGCTCTGTAAGCAAATCCTTTATCTTGAGTTTTTATGATCTTTAGATGGACTCCTTGTTTGATCTCTAGTTCTGTATTAAAGTAGAATATGGATGTTTTCTTCATTTAAAAATTTTCTTTATTATCTTTGTGTCGTGTGGCCTAATACTTGTGTAATGTATTTTAGAATTATTCTTTGTTTGACCAAATTAGATTTGATATTAATTTGCTGAGAAAAGGGAAGTTTCCAGGTTTAGAGCCTTAGAGAAAGGGCATATAGTTCTGTGGTAAACTTGCAGGAGGATAATGTAGTCCATCTGCCGTAGTGACTTATTAGTGATAAAGTACACTTGTCACTGTGTTGTGGCCCCTTGATAGTCTCAGATATAACTTAATTTTGCCCCCTGGAGATTCTTTTTTTTTTTTTTTTTAAGATTTTGTCAGGGAGAGAGAACAAGCATGCATAAGAAGGGGGAGCAGCAGGCAGAGGCAGAGGGAGAAGCAGGCTTCTTGCTGAGCAAGGAGCCCGGTGGGGGACTTGATCCCAGGATTGTGGGATCATGACCTGAGCTGAAGGCAGATGCTCAAACGACTGAGCCACCCAGGCATCCCCTACCTGGTGATTCTGAAAACAAAATGTCACGTCTGTATTTTATAAGTTGATTGATACTGAAAAACACATATATTAGTTTAGTTAATTATCAGTGTTAGAGCATGACTGTTTTAACTCTTTGTGATTAATGTGGGATCATTGAACTCATTATGGAATGTTTTGACAGAAATTTGATACTATAAATCTTACAAAAATAAAAGTTGTGCTATTTTTTAAATTTAAGCTACCTCTTTCTATTTATTACTTCCTAAGTCTAAGTATTATAGAGTATGGAACCAATTTTACAATACAATAAATAAAATTAAAGTTTAAAATCTAGAATATTATTTTATAATCATATTTCAAACAGTGGTTTTGTTTTACATTCTAAAAGAAGTTTGAACTCCAATTATGATTTCAATTTAATTCCAGCAGGCAAATTTAAAAGAAAAAGAATGTGGAACTGATTTATTTCTTCCTATGTGGGGGAAAAAAAAAAAACTGATGTGAGGAGGCAAATGGTTTGAGGATTACAGAGTAAGAGGTCAGAAAGAAGTAACTTGCAAAAAAGAGAAAAAAGTTCTGCAAGTTCTTAGTTTTCACTCATATAAATGTATATAAAATGAAACAACAATGATAAAACAGACTTTTTAAAAGAGGAAATTATAGAAATTCAATGAACATATTAGACACCATTAAATTTGTAAAACAACTTTTTTGTGTATTTGGTTACATAAGAAGTCATCAGGTTTCTGTGACATTAGTAGGCAGCTTGATTCTTTTCCTTTTTAAACTCTGTATCTTTGTTATAATTGCATTAATTCCAATTTTAAAGAAACTGACAAGTGTAAAATGTATTAGAGGAATATTCATGATATAGCCTCCCCCTGCCCCAAATATTTACACGACATTTCTATGTTCTTCTAATAAAACCAGCATTCTCCCAGAAATAGAAATTTGCTATGAATTAAGATTTTTATGTCACACAATGGAAACTCCCACTGGATATTCAAGATCAGCAGAGAGGATGCTTATGTTTCAAATTTTACTTTAGTCTTGTGCCCATGTGAAATTGCAAAAGCATTTAGGGAATTTCAAAGACAGAAGTAAGGAAAGTAAAATAATGGTAACTTCTCTAGAGCTGTGAATAAAAAGAACTCTGCATTATGTGAGAGAAAAATCACAAGACATTTTAATTTTAAAACATAACTTTCAGAGTTGGAGAAATTAAAGATCAGAGAATGAAAGGATAGCTTTCCCTTTTCATTATGTAAAATGTGTTAAGAAATGAATAAAAAAGAAAAGCAAGGTTATCATAAACTTCGGAAATAAAGGTGAAATTAAACTGCAGGCAAACACTGCAACTGAATAATAGGACTAAAAAGGCAGGCATCTGCCTCAAAGTCAATGCTGCTCCTCTACTCAAAACTGCTGAAATTAGAGACTTAGAAGCAGGATATCACCCAGGGAAGCTGGTCCAGTATGAGAATCAAGCAATTTAAATGTGATTTATTTAAACTGGATTCAAAATCATCTGAACCAATAATTATGTGTCAGAAGTGTTATGATCTATTTCACAAAGAAACAAAAGGTGTGATAAGAGAAAGTAAATTATGCCCACTTTCTCATCTGCTGTCAGTTTATGAGATGATCATACATGGTCAGCGTGGTCAGTGAGAGTGCTGAGGCTCTGGGACACAACTTCATTCTTTTACGAGAAGAAGATTGAACCATATGTGGCCCCTAGCTGCCTCAATGATGTACCTAGCTGATAATAAATCCTTTGTGGAAGGGCTGTGAATATTCATTTTTTCCTTCTCCCTCTTCTGACTCCCTGTTCAATACTGCTTGTTCGTTTTGTTTTTTTGTTTCACAGAGTAAAATATTTACAGAGTAAATAATTGTTTAGTATCTGTTTAATAAATGTGAATAAAGTTGGGAGAATCCTGGAGAAAAATCTAGTCTGATCTTGTTTTGCTGATGAAGAACATGAGCAGTTTATTGTTGAGTAAATTTCCCACCATCACATTGTTAGTCTAGAAGCCTTAGCAGACTATGTATTTCATTTCTAAAAAGAAACAATGTGGCAGATTTGGTTGACATAAATTGGAGAGCTTTCACTGTCGTGTGGTATATATATATTAAGTATTCTCCTGCATATAGGACCTTTAATAGCCAGATAAAGTAGGTGTTGGCACAAAAGGGTTTATATCTAAAGCAAAGAGCCTTCCCTTATTTTAGCATTCACTAGCAGTATTTCTTGAAAAATCTTTTACCATATGGAAATATCACTGAATGAATAGTGAGAAACATGAATAAAAGATGTATTTTACTAAAAATTTATTTTATTGGAAATCAATGCAGGATGTGAAAACTTTATTAGAGCTTATATTGTCTTCTTCAACTTGCCTAGACCTAGATTTGACATCCGTACATATTAATTTATATTTTTTAATTATCAGAACTTAATGAAATTCTTCTGAAATAATATTAGAACTTCTCATTTTGAAGTATGGCATTTTCAGGCTTTTTAAAAAATCTCCCTTTATTAAACAAGTGAACTAATCCTTCAGATAATTCTTTCTGTCTATGGATATATATCATCTTTGCTAATAAAAGTTATTTTTTCTCTATACAGTGTGCCCAAATTTTTGTATATAATCCATATTAAATATGAGGTGACTATGAATGAACATGAAAAGGGAGCTATCACTTATACCAACTAAGCATGTACGTGTTTACATGTGTGTATACTACATTCTGTTCTCTGTCCTAAGGGCTTTATATACATAATTCAGTTTACTCTTTATGACACCCTTTTTTGTATGTGTGTTTACCTCCATTTTATAGATGAAGAAACTGGGGCTGAAATAAGTTAAATAAGTTGCTTAAGATCACATGTCAGGGGAGTAGCAGAGCCTTTGTTAAAAGTCTTTCTGCTTCCTGAGTCCATGTTCCTTTTAGTAGGCCAAAAATATGTAGATGTCAACAGAAAAGAAACACACAAGAAAATAAAATTATGAGTACTCTGAAAAGCACGTCCTGATAAGCAAAAAGTAGTTCCCCTAAAACATCTGATTTTCAACTTCATATGGTCCACAAGGGTTTTTTCGTCTTCCTATTTATTTGCCCTTCTCTCCAGTGATCTGAATTATCTCTTTCCTGTCACCATGGGCTCATTAGAGCAGCTGACATAGACAAGACAAGAGAATAACAGGATCTAAGGGCAATTAGGTCCTCACCCACGAAAGACAAGTTCGGAGAGAAATAGACCTGATAAAAATGAATATCACACATTATGGGGAAAACTAAGCAGCTGTCACTATGGTAAAGAGGATGGCTGGATGGAGGTGAGGGTAGTAAGCAGCTTCTATTTATATGCGCATATCCAGACATATCAAAATTACATTTCTGTTTTTATTGGAAGGGCCATTGCAAAAAATGAGATTAGTTGTGCTCTATCAATTTTGTTGCCAGAGCAGATTAGATGGTATAACAAATAGAAAGATAAAGCCCCTTCATGGTCTATAGCCCCTTGTCAGTTACATGCTGATTTTTAATATGTTCTCTTAGAAGTGAATCATCATGTTTCAAGAAAAAGAGAGAAATTGAATGACATCCTGTTAAGAGTAAAGGCAGAAGGATCCTTTCAGTAAATATGAAATGTGAAGGATTAAGTTGAACAGAAGAGACGAGACCATAGAGGAAGGTATGCTATAGTTCACAAGAGCATCATTGAACAATCTTGTAAAAGTAGATGGGGAGGAGTGTGGCATAACGGGTGAGGGGTCTCTGTCACACCGCCAGTCACAGTGTGCCTGTTGCCTGTTGGGAGACCTAGGGAATGTTGCTTAACATTTCTGGCTGCAGTGTCCTTATTTAAAATGGGGTGAATTATGATAATCAAAGGAACTAATTTATATTGAGTCTAGGACTTAACAATTGTTAATTGTTATTAACAATAACAATATTGCCAGGCATATAACAAATGCCCAGTAAATATTAGCCACTTTTTAAGATGAGGAAGAAATATTCCAGGAGAAAATAGGACTTACCTTTTCTTGAGAAATTAACAGGCAAGGAAAAGCCTTTCACTAGAGCTGCTGAGTTTGCATGGTCCTGGTTTTCTTTCTTGCTACTGTTTTTTTCCTCTCTCCATTCCAAAGTCACAGCATAGATTGAAAATAAAGAGATCTAAATGGTTGATAGCTCATTGTTAAGCTTACCAGTTCTTCAGAATATGCACACTTTTGTGATTATTTGAAAAAAAAGAAAAAAAGAAGGTACTGTAATTAACAGAAGATGAATTGCTTTTCAAAATAATATCTGCTTACTGTGATAGTAAAAACAAAACCTGTCATTTGAGGAGTGTTTTTAGTGCTTGGGGTGGTTATTTAAACACATATGTGTGTACATATATATGTGTGTATATGTGCGCACGCACACACACACACATACACACTGCCACACTTACTCCTTTTATAGTGTCTCGCAGAGGGGTAATTGGATTCAACTGTAAATGTAAATTCTTCTCAGGGGAGATGTTGATACTTGGGCAGACCTTCTAATAAAAGTAAAAGTTTATTTGTGTTTTCATGATCATTATTTACGGGACTTTTGGCACTATAGAATTAATAAATCACTGTCCAAGGACCCACTTTGTCATTAGTAGCTACCATCCATAAACACTTCTCTTGGTTGTATGCTGAAGGGACTGAAAGTCTGGTAAGGAAATAGAAGGACTATTACTTGGGCTTTTGCAGACAGGAAACAGTTTACCTTGTAGTTTAAGAAATTGACATTATTGATCTCTGCATTTGTCTACTCCAAGACAGTAGAAGGATACTCTTTGGGAAACTTAGTTTCGTTATTCATTTTTCATTGATAATTGCTTATATTTTGAAGTGCATCTTCATTGTGTGTGAAAATATCCTGTGCATTCATAATGAAAAATATGTGTGTATGAAGAGAAGGAAAGAAGGTAATCTTTTTGGAATTAACCTGACCACGTCTGTGCCGCCTCCTGCTACCTCCCAATTCCAGCCATTCATTGCCTCCTGTGGTCAGGATTGTTACAGTAATTGGGATATTGGGCCCCTCCTTCTACCTTCTCCCTTAGACTCTATTCTTAATGGAGCTGTCTTGAAAGGTAGATCCTGTCACTTCTCTGCTCAGAATCTTGCATCATAACTCAGGGTAAAACTCAAAGACCATAATCATTTGGGCCTCTGCAACCCCCGACGTCTTCTCATACTTCTTCCCCTCCTTATTCCCTTCCTTCAGCCACACTAACTTTGTTGCTGTTTCTGCAACCTGCAGTACCATTTCCACAGATATTCACATGACTTACTCTCTTCCATCCTTCAGTTTTTGTCTAAGTACCACCTTATCAAAACTCCCTCTCTGATCTGTGTGTATAAATACCAAGTCTCTCATCCCCCTAACCTTTACCCCTTTATCCAGCGTTCTATTTCTCCTTAACACCTGTCACCATAAATCATAGCTTATAGTCACTCATTTATTTGTGTATTGACTGCACAAGCTAGAGTGTAAATTCTTTGTTAGCAAGGCCTGTGTTTTATTCACTATCCTATTCACAGTAATTAGAAGAGTGCTTGGCCGATAACAGGCTAGATGAGTATTTTTTTCAATGAATGGTTGAGGCCTACTTGTTCCTAATCCTAGAAGATATACTGAAGTCGATTACTTCCTTCTGACTTATTTTCTCTTGATGAGATGGAGCTAATTGTATATTTTCCATCACTTAGAAGGGGAATAATGTCTACACATGTGCAGTGCTTAATATTTACATGCTTTTAAATTATTGTTCCAATAAAGGTTTCTGACAATAAAGGATTATTTGATATACTAAAATTTTGAAATTTCTTGTATTCTGTGACAGCATCTTCAAATCTTGGCAACTTATATGGAAAACACTGGGAGTCATACAGAAAAGATTTTCACTGCAGTATTGTCATGTGATGACCAAAGAAATGACAGAATTGCCGTATATAAAATACAATGCAGCCATTTAAAGTGAATATGGTGTGCATATATATACACATACACAAGCTGAAATAACTAGAAATACCTTTCTGTTTGTATATGTGTATGACTTTGTCTTATTGTTTGCTTGCAGAATCCAAATATATGTCTCCTTTCCTCTCTCATTTTCCTCCATTTTCTTTCTTTCTTTCTTTCTTTCTTTCTTTCTTTTTCTTTCTTTCATTTATTTATTTATTTATTTATTTTTACCTTTTTTAAAGCTCTGCACTAAGCCTGGAGCCCCAGGTGGCTCTGTCCCACCACCATGAGATCACAACCTGAGCTGAAACCAAGAGTTGGGGACCTAACTGACTAAGCCACCTAAGTTCCCCCTTCTTCTTCCCCCCCCCCCTTTTTTAATGTCTAAATTCTGACCCTCTTTCTCCTTTGGATTTTGGATTTTGATTGAAAGAAAAAAAAATTATAAATGAGTTTTACCTTTCCCCCTTCTTTTCTTCTTTATGCTACACAAACAAAAATTCAGAAAAAGAAATAGAGTGGTCATGTTAAGAAAGTATTTAAGCAAATATTTAGGATGGTTTGTTTAACGGTCGTAATCCAAACTAAATGTTGCTCCTAGAGATTTCAAGATTATTTATAAATTTCTAATTTTCCAAGCTTTCCTGATTCTGTTCATATGAATATTCATTATCCAATAATCATTTATTGAGCACATTCTATGTATCTTGAGGTGTTTTAGGTGCTCAGGAAACAAAACAGGCAACCCTTCCCCCCCCAAAAAAACCCCGGACTTTTCCTACAGAAGAGTGACAACATGAGTATAATGAGTAACTAATGTTCATTATGTTAAGGTAATCTATGCTATGAGAAATGATGTAAAGTAAGTCATGGGGATAGAGGTAGGAGAGAAGTATGGTTACTCTAGATTCTGCCATGACATAGCCTTCAAGAAAAGATACCGAAGGAATGAAGGAGGAGAGGGGAGCACGCTCTGTTCTTTTGAAAGGTGGACCCCAGAAATCACAAAGTCCTTTCCACTTCTTTACTGGCCAGAACCTAGTTACACGGCCACCTGTGGTAGTAAGATGGCTGGGAAATAGAGTCTTCAGTGGAGTGCTGTGTCCCCAGCTGGAACTTCTGGGATCAAAGAAGGAAGGGAGACTGGACAATGAGGGCACAACTCTTGGTCTGTGCTGCTGTCAGTAAATACCTCCACAGACAAGGGCAAAGGATGAGGAAGGAAAAGGAATAAACACACGTATCGACAACATACATATTACCTGAGCTACTTTGAAGCCGGTTATTCTAAAGAAGGGGAAAAAACTACTTGTTAACTCTACACCAGAGGTCTGGAAGCATCATTTATAAATGATATGACAGCATCCCTCTCACCTCTTCATCATGTCTTAAGGTAAATCACTCCAATCAGAAATTCTTCCTTCCCTCCACGGAGTGTACTGGAGTCTTGTATTCAAAGGAATCTTAATCAAAGGTATAGATTTAAGTTTCTGGAGCTAAATGTCTTAAACTCTTGTTTGTGTTCAGACCCTCTTTAATTCTTCATGCATAATGATGTTTACCACATCCCTTCTCCAGAATATTAGCTTGAGAGAATAAAACACAATACTTCTCCATGCATGGGCCCCAAACATCCACTATCTTCTTTTCCTTTCTCCTCTGCTTGCCCTCTTTTTTTCTTTTTCCTCCTACCTCACCTCTCTGTTTATCTTCTCTCTCTCCTTTTCATTCTAATTTTTTCATGCTGTTAGTTTCTTTATTCCTGAAAATATTGGTTTTCATTTTTACAATGTTAGATTTTGTTTGGACAATGAAAACCAATAAATACACATTCATATATGTCCTTTTAATATACAGAAACCATAAAATATAACTTATAGTCAGATATATTTAAAGATTAATTATTACAATCTCATTATGGGGTAACATTTAATAAATTCTATCTTATGAACATATTTAAATGACAGCAATAGAGGGAACACAAGCAGGGGGAGTGGAAGAGGGAGAAGCAGGCTTCCCTCTGAGCAGGGAACCTGGTGTGGGGCTTGATTCCAGGGCCTTGGGATCATGACCTGAGCCAAAGGCAGACGCTTAACAACTGAGCCACCTAGGTGCCCCTAAATTTTAGCATATTTACTCACAGCTGGATTTCAGTTCTTTTAGTTAGCAATTTAGTTTTGTAATAAACTGCAGTGGCCATAATCAAGCATATCTGTAATTAAAATTCTTTGTAAAAATAATATTTTTTATTTTCTCAAGTATCCAGAAACGTTTTTTTCTCTTTGTCAACTTGCCAAATTAACTGCATCCATCCTATTAGATACCAAAATGGACTTCTGTATGTGTTTTTACTCTTATTACTCCTATTTATTTATTATCATCATATTATTAACATAATTATAATCTTCCCAGCATCCCAAGTCCTTTTTGTTGGTTGCTTTTCTTCTCTGTGAACTTGTAACTTAGCATTGGACATAAAGGCTGGTCTTCTTGGCTCCCTTGGGGATTTTGCATGTAAGCGAAGGAATGATCTACGTTTAAAAATTGTGCTTACAAAATAAGCATTTGTGACACCGATATATAAATGTTTTCATGTTTTGGTTTGATCTGTTACGGAAAGATTAGAAATCATCACTTGAAACATGAATGCTTTACTGAAAACAGTGCCTACCTCTCTATCTCTCTTGTTTGCCATCTTTTTCCCAGTGAGATCATACTCTTTTGTCTTGCTTGGTCTTGCCTTGTTCAGATCTTCCTCCCTCCCTTTGTCATTCCCTCCCTTGTTCCCTACTTCCTTCCTCCTTTCATTCATTCTGATTGTTCTGTTTGTGCCTCATTTCATTCTAAAGATTAAAGCTGATACACTCTTACTGAACAAACACAAAATAAAGCAACTCTTTAGAAACAGGTGGATTAAAATCTATTTGACTATCTTGTACTATCTTGTTAAATTTCTTGAAGGTACTGTGATTTTTTATTTTACTACTTTCAATTATAGTTATGTACATTTGGAAAATAGCATATACACGAGACAGGTTATTTGGTTTAGAGACAGTGCTTCATTTGAAGATTCCTTGTAATAACTCTGCTCAAAACTCCCCTCTCCCACCCTCCAACATAGAGTTTATGAGCCACAAATTGCAAACCAATAATCTAGGCCAGGGGTCAGGACAGGGTATCCAGAGGGCCAAAAACAGCTTGTTTTTGTACAGCCCACAAGATAAAAAATCTGTTTTTACATTTTTAAGTTACTGAAAAAAATCAGAAGAACCCTATTTTGTGATTTGAAAATTACATTAAATTCAAATGTCAGTGTTTATAAATCAAGTTTTATGGAAACAGAGCTATGGCCATTTGGTAATGTAGTGTCTATGGCTGCTGACCCCCTACAACCACAGAGTTGACTAATTGCAACACAGAAGTTCTAGTCCACGAGCTGAAGTATTTACTATTTGACATTTGGAGAAAAAGTGTGCCAGTCCTGATTTAGACTTCATTGTAGGCATCAAAACACATAAGATCTGCATAATTGGGAGTTGATGTTTTCTATTGACTATAGAAAATTCACTTATAGGAAGTCGGAGTAATTGCAGGATATTTTTAAGCTTTTTTAAAAGATCTTTTTAAGATATGGAAGATTTAAATTAAAGAAAGAAACAAAAGCACTTTTGCATTTGTATAGGACATGAACTTTGGAAGCATTCACAGTGGGTACATAAGGATGCTTAGCCAGACACCTCCATCTGGAAGCTACTGCTGGGTTCTCTTTTGAAGGAAGGGTCTTTGGTACATGCCCGAAAGGCTGAATGATATTCTAGAAAACTATGTCTAGGGTCTCTTCCTTGACACTGAAAGCTTGGGTTCTTAGAGCACTCTATATATGTGTGGTTTTTTTTTTTTTTTCATTTTCTTTCCCTTATTTTTCTATTTTCTTTTTCCAAGTTGTTGATTTTTTTTTTTTTTAACATTTGTATCTGTAGATTCTTTACATTGCCAAACATAACATTTGGAAGTTTTCTCTTTATTTTATTTCTCACTGTCTTGTAGTTCTTTAATGTAAAGATACTGTTTGGGTGATGAAAGTGATTAGAAATCCAATCCCTGAAAGAACTTAAACTTTTGGCAGAGCTAGAAATATGAAGGTAGAAGCCTGATGACTGGTAATAAATCAAAGTCCATTTTCCTCTTTTTTGTGATAAAAGATGTTACTCTCAGATACATAGACCAATACAGATTATATATGTTAATCTGATATATATCTGAATTGTGTGTGTGTATATATATATATATATAATTATACATATATATATGTATGTATGTATGTATATAATATCAAGTATAATGGAAAGTAAGATTGCCTAAATAGTCGTGGAAAAGAAAGAGATTATTTTTTATGGAAGCAACAATCAGCTAACAAGAAACTATTGAATACCTAGAGGGAATGAGTGAATGAACTATTTAGTTGGCCAAAATTGCTTCTAGCAAGCAGGCACAGTGACTGATTTTATGAGACTGTAAATTTTTGAAAACTGTTTGCAAAGCCAACAGTTCAGCCAGAAAGATTCAGATAAGCTGGATTTTGTTTAAGGGAAATTTTACTGAATGCAATCCAATATGGGAAGCTGAAATTGATACAGTAAAATTTTCATTTTCCCTGGACCCCATCATGAGACTGCTTTTCACAGAAAGAAAATGATAATGTTTATGTGACCCACTAGAGTAAAACTGAGGGCAGTTCACAGCTTAGAGTGGGCTGCTCCCAACCAGATGCGGCTCTTGCTACCTCCTGCCCCGCCCAGCTACCCTGGGAGAAGAGGGGATCCATATCTACTTGGCACACTGGTTGGGGAGCTTTGAGCTCGGGAAGTGATGTGAAATAGAATGTATCTCATCCCATATATGAAGCTTTCTCTGACCAATTCTGCTTATATTGAACCCACCTCTTTCTGAATGTCTATTAATAGATACAGTCTGTATCAGACAACTGAGCAGTAAAGAATCATGGTCTTAGAATATTCCATAGTTGTTTAACACATATATTTCTCATCCCCCAATTGATACTGAAATCTCTGGGAGAGCAGTGATTATGTTTTCTCATGTCCTCTAAAGTACATAGCACATGCTGGGCAAAGAAAAGGGATTTACTTATTTCACTTATTTATTATTTATACTCTGTGCTTCTGAAAAAGATTTGAACTGGCTTATAATAATAGATGTAATAGGACCGATTTATAAAAAACAAAAACAAGAACCATAATGAATATTGAAATGCGTATGTCATAAGGCCTAGGGCATTTCACCTCAGGATTTAGCTCTGAGTTTTCTAGTAAGAGTGCTCAGGAGAGCAAGCATTGTCAGTATGTGCTGGCTATAACTCGTGGGCAGCATGGTCAGGAGGGCTCCGGGGGCTCTGAATCTTGTGTGCAGTGGACTGAGTCTAGCTGGATACTCATGGATTTTGCTTTAAGCAAGGGACCTGCCTCATTACTGCTTCTGTCTTTATGCAGTGAACATAAGGGCAGCTTTGTGGGTGGAGAAAAATCAGTTCACTAGTCACTAGCACCTGACAACTTTTTGGGCATTTGAATTTCTGAGAGGAGGGGAAGCTTCAGGTCCAGCTAGCTCTCTGCTTCCAAGTCAGACTTCCAAGCTGACTTCTGTCTCTCCATTGGCCAGAATGAAAAAGGGAAGTGTAAAGGATTAAATTATGTAGTCCATATCACACTAAAAATGAAAATAAGAGCTTTTACCAGTTGTCCCTAATATTGAATGCAAGACTTTTTTTTTTTTTTTTACAAGTGGAAATACAATGCATACTTTCTGAGGTGATAACATGGTCTTATAGTCACAGTGTAGGTAGAATCAATTAAAATGCCCCTTTAACATAGATTCCCCAAAGAATATTTTATAGCATAATGGACAAGTACTTGAACTTGAGTTCTATTTAAAATGCAGAATTGTTCTTCATGAGATTAAGGTCAACATTTAAAATTATAGTCCTGTAAGAAATTGCTGTGAAGAAATGAAGCGAAGTAATCAAGGAGGGTAACTTTCCAGACTATGACTTCTTATATACCAGTACCTGGAGGATCTTAGAAATAGCACATCCTTGGGATGCCTGTGTGGCTCAGTTGGTTAAGTGTCTGCCTTCCGGTCAGGTCATGATCCTAGGGTCCTGGGATCAAGTCCCACATCAGGATCCTTGCTCAGTGGGGAGCCTGCTTCTCCCTCTGCCTACAGCTCCCCCTGCTCGTGCTCTCTGTCCCGCACTCTCTGACAAATAAATAAATAAAATCTTAAGAAAAAAAAAAGAAATAGCACATCCTTGAGATTACTCATTTCAAATGCTAATTGTGATTTCCACAGGAATATAGGCTCTAGACTGACTCAGTGAGCTTCTGTTTTCTTTTAGCCTGATATTCTTGCTGAGATTCAATAGGAAGCAGTTCAGAATTTTGGGTCCTGGGTGAGTCTTTAATGTGCAAGTACTTATTTAGTACTGTTGATTTAGATTAGGATCAAGAAACTTTTCTGTAAGAAGTCAGATAGAAGGGGCATCTGCGTGGCTCAGTAAGCATCTGACCCGCTTCTTCTTCTCCTCCCCCTCCCCCTCCTCCTCTTCCTTCTTTTTTAAAAGATTTTATTTATTTATTTGAGAGAGAGAGAGCAAGCACATGAGCAATGGGAAAAGCAGAGAGAGAGGGAGAGAGAATCTGATGCAGACTCCACACTGAGCCTGGAGCAGGAAATGGGGCTCTCAGTATTATGACCATGAGATCACCTGAGCTGAAACCAAAAATCAGATGCTTAACCAAACGAGCCACCCAGGTGCCCCAAGTGTCAGACTCTTGATTTTGGCTCAGGTCATGATCTCTGGGTTGTGACATCGAGCTCTGCCTTGGGCTCTGTGCTGAGCATGAAGGCTGGTTGGGATTCTCTCTCCTCCTCCCTCTGTTCCTTCCTGCTGGGCTCTCACTTTCTCTTTAAGGGGAAAAAAAAAAGAAACAAAAAAAAGATTCTCTCCCTCCCTCTCCATTTGTCCCTCCCTTCCCAACCCCACCTCCCACCGCTTGCACATGCATGCACATCCTCTGTCTTTCTAAAAAGAGGCCAGATAGTAAATATTTTACGCCTTGTGGACCATATGCCCCTGTCGCAACTATTCAGCTCTGCCATTTTAGCAGAAGGAAGGTGTCGTGAGACAACAGAGGACTCTGCTATGCATATATTATTTGTTTGGATCTGATGGTAAACTTAGGAGATATATATGATGATACACCATTTCATATACGGAGAAACTGAGCATCAGAAAGGTCCAGAGCAGTAAAGGAATTTAAACACTCCTGTGGAACTCACTACTGCTGGATCTGACGTAACTCTGTTTTCTTTGGTGAATATCTTTCCACATTCATTATGAGATTAAGAATTGTACCCCTCATTCTAATAGGGGTGTGGCCAACAATAGTCTTCTCATAGAAAACACTGTGTTCTCTCAAGAAAATAACTAATTGCTTGACTTTTTCGTATAGGTTACTTAAAATTTACCTAACATATTTGAGATTATAAAGGTCTTTCTTGTTAGTAGTTCATTGGATTTCACTTATGAGTTTAAAGGCCTTTTATCAGCTTAATTCCGTTAAGTGTTTCTGCCTCTGCAGAGTGAGTTTTCTATGTTTCACATTCCCATCCCTCTGCCTGGCATGACTGCGTGTAGTCACTCATCAAAGAAATATGTTTACAGTGTAATGGCAGATCATCTGTGAACTTTCAGCTTATGATCATCACACACCACCCCTTCCACTCCCTTTCCACCCCCAGCCTGTCCTGGCCACAGCGTCTCCAGAACACTCTCTCTGGCAGCTGTCTCCAGGATTGCTTCCAGATCAGCCCAGCTGACTACTTCCTTTATTTAGCAGACTCTTTCTCTTCTTCTACAGAGCCACAAACAAGTTTGGGCAGGAGTTTATGCATCTGTGTCCCACCACAGTAACTTCCTCATTGTAACGATTATGAGCCATAAAAATAATTGCCAAAAAGCAAAGCCTATCAATTCATGAGCAGAAGGAAAATAAAATGTTTTTCCAACACACCCAAAGGCTTCAACAAGAACTTGACATGTAGCAGTAACGATAAAAGCAGACCTTCTGCCATGTTGGAAAAGGGAGGAACAGACATCCCACATGAAATGCTCTTCAGAACCAACATTCAACTCTCTAATGGAAACAGTGTCTTACCATAGCTATATGGATGAGGTCTTAGAAAGAAAATTCTCAACTACTTGATCTGTAAAATGAGATATTGGCTTATGATCTCTAAGGTTATTCTAATATTCCATTACTCAAAAATTATACTTCATATCCTTAAATATTAGAAATACAGTTAATGGGGACACCAATGAAATTATTTTAATTAGTTATATTTTTATATAAATTAACATTTATGCATGCATTTGATTTTGTTTTTTACCTTATTGAATTATATAACCTTAGAATTTGAAAAAAAAAAAAGTCTCCTGAAATTGGGTAAGAAATTGGAAGCAGTACTTTGTGATAAAACATTTCTAGCTTTGTAAAGTCTGTGATTTAATTTGAGAGATTTGGCCATTTCTACTATCCTTAATTGAATTGAATTTGCTAGCATTGTCTACAGTTTGTTTTGTAGCAGTGCACAATTTGTTTTGTTTTGTTCTTTTGCTATTATTATTAACTCATAGATTAAGCATATTGGCTTTATTTCAATTTATTACAGTTGTTATTTATAAAATTACCCCATCTATGGCCAGTGCAAGCCTCTATAAGTTGGTTCCAGATAATGTTAGATAATCACCTTGTTATCTGTTACAATAGGATATTTCAGGTTCATCTGGTATACACTTTGTTGTGAACTTAGAGTTCATGATTCTGATTCTGAATATACTTAATCAGAATAACTTCAAGGAACCCTGGTTACTTTTATTGGAAAATAGTATTTTCAAGACAATCTGAGCATTTTGCCACTGAATCTGTCATAATTTGTACATCTTTTTAATGTACAGAAATAAGTCCTATGTCTTTCAAAAAGTATCTTAAAAAAAATCTCATGAAGATGAGCTTCCAGTCAAAATTTAGATAAAAAGAGGTTTTTAAAAAAAATTTATAAGAGTTTTTTTTTTTTTTAATCTCTATCACTTTACATCTGTATTTATTTTCTCCTACCACAAAAGTGGTATGGTGCTGGGTGATAATTGCAATGACACTGGGAATGGTAGAGTTAGAATATCACAAAATTATTCACTAGCTTCATCCTAATCTATACAACCACAAACATACATGGACACATAGAAACAACAGATTCAGGGTAGTAATACCAAGACTCCTGTAAGTATGATTTTTGATTGGGTTTCTGAGATGAGAATTTTTTTTGTTTGTTTGTTTGCAAGTGATTGAGGATTTATTTAGGAAAAAGCAAGAGAATAAGGAAAACAGAACAGTGCCAGGGAAGGAACCATGGGAAATCATGCCCTAGCCTGATTCTGTGGAGTACTTTGGAGCATGAATTGCCATGAATTGCAGTACAGATGTTGTCTCATCTAGATGAGTCAAGGGATCTAAGCTATACCATAGTCATTGGCTATAGACCAACTCTAATGGGGATGAGTGCATAAATTCCCGGGCGTTTCTGGGCAAGGTGGCTCCTGTCAGCCTAAGGCAGTCCTCTACAGAAAGCCAGAGGTGTGAACTATACTCAGACCAACTGGGAGATGAGTACACTGTCTACTAAATAAGATCTCAGGGGCATGCTAACAGTATGTGTAGAGTGTACCACACTTGTACCACTAAATTCTATTTCCTTCTTCCATTGAGTTTTCTCTGTTTACTGATAGCTTCTCAGTGTTTTTAATTAGCTCCAGTTTTGGGAAACTTTACAATAGGAAAGTTAGTATGATATGCATTGTCCACTTGTTGATTCACAACCTTAGGAGTTCACTAGGTAAAATTGGAAACTGGCCCCCATACACAGAGGACAAAGACTGCAAAAAGACGTGATCACTCCAGATTGGTAGGTGGCAGTTCTAATAAGCAAGGGAACTTACATATGAGACTTGTCTTGGGCAGTGACAAGATGATTAGATCACTGCACCTATGTGCCAGAATCTTAAGATTTTATGTAAAGCCTTAATGGGGTGTAGTCATATATACAGTACACATAATCTCAAAAACACATTGCTCTTTCAAGGTAGTGTCCTTAAATGGATCTTGTGTGAGAATAGTGGGCAAAACATACATTCCAAGGATAGGTGAGGGGATAAGGAGCCTCCATTTGCCCAGGTCCAACTCAAGGGTCAACCAGCAGTCATGTCCCCTTGGTAACCTCCTCCAACATGACTGCTACACTTATTTCCAAGGAAATTGTTGATGTTCTCATCTTTTCCCTCTACCACTTATTCTACATTCCCATCATTCTCATCCAGCACTTCTGATGGTGGCTTGCCTGGTAGGATAATCCAGACCCTCGTGCCTGAGCCTCTGTTTATCATGCCCTTATCAGCCTGTGGTTAATATACTTAGCCACTTACAGTTAATGCTGGGCCTGCAAATATGAAGAGATGCCCAGTAAATCAGCTGAGTGCCAAAAATATTCTCTGCACCCCACGACTTTATTCAGTAGTAATGCGGTATCCTCCTGATGATCATTTAACCTTGCCAGTATGGAATCACTGTTTGACAGATGGTTTCTTGGATGGAGGAATCCAGTGTGGCCAGGCAGTAATTGAAACCATAGACTCATAGAATCAAGAGCTGTGGAGATGTGAAGCACAAAATCCTCAAGTGGGTCCCCATGATAGATATTAAGCATGGTCATTCTATTTCCTCCACCTTGACTCGTAGACTTAAGTATTCTAATTGTTGCAGACATTGTGCTGTATAATGGCCATTAATTTAAGATGTCCTTCATCTTGAAAGATTGTATTCTGTACTCACAGGGTATCTTGTATAAGCTGGTGCCTCAGATACGCTTCCAAAATTTCATTTTACTGGCCTCTCAGGAAAGTAGCTTTTGGACAGTGTAGTATGTGGTAGGCCACAGTGGAACCCATAGTTGTTGTGCACAGGTGCCCTTCTTTGGATGGAAAACTGGTCTTTTAGGCCAAAGACTTATTTAGTAGAATCCCATGTCAGTAGCTCAAGACACTGTGTGAGTCTTCAAGTAACTGAGAAACTGTGGGAAGGAGAGTCAAAACCATACCTAAGGCACCTATAAATCTTGGCTAGAGTGAATTTTGTATTTCTAAGGAGAAAGTGGTTGAATTTAATCAAGTTGCCATAAGTGGCTGAGATTAATTGTGATTTAAGGGATGATACCATATCAGGGGCTTCAGCCTTGGTTTTGGATCAGACTTGGTGAGACAAGTAAAATTGAGAAACTGAATTTTTCATTTTACTCACATTTAATCAATTTAAATTTAGTGCTTATTTATTATTAATTTCAAAATATAATATAGAACTCTGGAGTAGGCTTCAGTATGAGTGAAAGGAATAGGTAGATAAAGTTTTGTTTGTATATATGCTACCACTAAATAGGATGATAAATCATAATATTAAAATAAAAGTTTTTCTTTAAAAGGAAGGAGAAGTAAGTTTGGAAGGGATAAGGGATATAAGTGATACATTTTTGAGTACACTTCATTTTATGTTTGACTTTGTAAAAGTATGTTTAAAATAATAGTTAAAATTGAATTTTAGAAAGTAATTCTTAAAAATTGGAATGCAGCATAAGACAATGAACATAAATGTACATCCAGGTTTGCAACAACTGTAAAGATAGAAACTATTCCAAATAGCTATAAATCACAGTAGTTTTATTGTATACTTATGTTTTTAGTAATCACATCTTTGGTGGTTTCATTGTTATTGCTATTCTTAAACTATTTGTTTGTGATGTAAGATAAAGCAGACTTGGTAAGACTTAGACTCAGGCTGTTTGGGATGGAATATAGAAAGACATGCCTATAAGATTGCTGAGGATAAGCCAAAACATGTATTCTGGAATTTGAATGAGAATATCAGTATGATTTTATGATGACTTTTGTCCTTAAAAAGATTACATATATATAATTCTGTATATCTTATACATATTATAGTATACTAATATATAATAGATAATGTATAATTATATAAATATATGATTACATATTAATATATAATATATATGTATAATTATGTATGTGTGTGTATATATATATGTATGTGTATGTATGTATGTTTATGTGTCCTCACTGGAGAAATGGCTGCTTTTAGGTCTGGGGGTATTAGTAAGCAAGATGTATCTAGGATATCTTAGGCTAGAAAGTAAGGATACAATTAAAGACTATCAGAATTCTGTCAAAAGGGTACAATAGCCAACTTGAACAGGTTCCCACTCACCAAAATTGAGAAAATAATGATAATAACTAGAAAAACTTGAAACACATTAACTATGTCTAAATTCATGAGTGTACAATGATACTTAAGACATCTCTTTGATCATCACTGGAAATACTTGGGAAACAGGTTTTTTAAAAAGTTTTTATTTAAATTCCAGTTAGTTAATATTCAATGTAATATTAGTTTGAGGTGTGTGTGTATACACATGTGTGTGTGTATGTATCTCACACACACACACACACACATATATATATATATGCATATATTTATATATGCATGCCACCTCTTCTTTATCTTTTTATTAGTGGATGGACCCTTGGGCTGTATCTGTAATTTGGCTTTTGTAGCTAAATGCTGCTATACACATCAGGGTGCATGGATCCCTTTGAATTAATATTTTTGTATTTGGGTAAATACCTATTAGTGCAATTGCTGGATCATAGGGTAGATTTTTATTTTTAACTTTTTGAGGGGCCTCCACACATTTTCCAGAGTGGCTGAACCAGATTGCATTCCCACCAACAGCGTGAGAGGGTCCTCCTTTCTGCACATCCTTGCCAACACTGTTGTTTCTTGTGTTGTTGATTTTAGCCATTCTGTTGGGTGTGAGGGGGTATCCCATTGTAGTTTTGAGTTGCATTTCCCTGATGATCAGTGATGTTGAGCATCTTTTCATATGTCTGTTGGACATCTGGATGTCTTCTTTGGAACAATGTCTGTTCATATCTTCTGCCCATTTTTATTTTATTTTATTTTATTTTTAAGATTTTTTTTTTTTTTAATTTGACAGAGATCACAAGTAGACAGAGAGGCAGGCAGAGACAGAGAGGGGGAAGCAGGCTCCCTGCTGAGCAGAGAGCCTGATGTGGGGCTTGATCCCAGGACCCTGGGATCATGACCTGAGCCAAAGGCAGAGGCTTTAACCCACTGAGCCACCCAGGCGCCCCTTCTGCCCATTTTTAATCAGATTATTCATTTTTGGGATGTTGAGTTTTGTAAGTTTTTTATATGTTTTGGATACTAACCCTTTATCAGATATGTCATTTACAAATATTTTCTCCCATTGAGTAGGTTGCCTTTTAGTTTTGTTGATT
Source organism: Martes martes (assembly GCF_963455335.1). Lineage (NCBI taxonomy): Eukaryota > Metazoa > Chordata > Mammalia > Carnivora > Mustelidae > Martes > Martes martes. The sequence goes on from NC_137889.1 coordinate 137,236,324, forward strand.
GTTTCCTTTCCTCTGCAGAAGCTTTTTATTTTGGTGTAGTCCCAGTATTTCCTTTTTGCCTTTGTTTCCCTTGTTTCTTGCAACATATCTAGAAAGAAGTTGCTATGATCGATGGCAAAGAAGTTATTGCTTGTGCTCTTCTCTAGGATTTTTATGGTTTCAGGTCTCCCATTTAGGACCTTAATCCACTTTGAATTTATTTTTGTGTATGGTGTAAGGAAGTGGTCCAGTTTCATTTTTTTGCATGTTACTGTCCAGTTTTCCCAGGGCCATTTGTTGAAAAGTCTTTCTTTTTCCCACGGAATATTCTTGCCTGCTTTTTCAAAAATTAATTGACCATATAGTTGCAGGTTCATTTCTGTTTTTTTTTTCCCTAATCTGTTCTATTGATCTATGTTTCTGTGTTTGTGGTAGTACCATACTGTTTTGATTACCACAGCTTTGTAATATAACTTAAGTCTGAAATTTTGTTCTCTCCAGCTTTGCTTTTCATTTTCAAAGTTGCTTTGGCTCTTCAGGGTCTTCCATGGTTTCATACGAATTTAAGGATTATTTGTTTTAGCTCTATAGAAAATGCCATTGGTATTTTGATAGAGATTATGTTGAATATGTAGATTGCTTTGGGTAGTATAAACATTTTAACAATATTTATTCTTCCAATCCATGAGCATTCATTTTTTTTGTGTCATCTTCAGTTTCTTTCATCAGTGTTTTGTAGTGTTCAGCATACAGATCTTGCATCTCTTTGGTTAGGTTTCTTCCTGGATATCTTATTGTTTTTGGTACAATTGTAAATGGGATTGATTCTTAATTTCTCTTTCTGCAACTTCGCTATTGGCGTATAGAAATGCAACAGATTTTTGTATGTTGATTTTGTATTCTGCGACTTTACTGAGTTCTTTTATCCATTCTAGCAGTGTTTTTTTGTGGAGTCTTCTGGATTTTCTGTATAGAGTATCATGTCATCTGCAAATGGTAAAGTTTTATTTCTTCTTTGATGATTTGGATGCCTCTTCTTTCTTTTTGTTGTCTGATTGCTGAGGCTAGTACTTCCAGTACTATGTTGAATAAAAGTGGTGACAGTGGACATCCCTCTCTTGTTCTTGACCAGAGAGGAAAAGCTCTCAGGTTTTTTTCCCATTTAGGATGATTATTTGTTGTGGTTTCTTTGTATATTGCCTTTATTATGCTGAGGTATGTTCCCTTTGGACTTACTTTGTTGAGGTTTTTAATCATTTTTTTAAAAGATTTTATTTATTTATTTGAGAGAGAGAGAGAGAGTGAGAGAGCATGAGAAGGGATGTCAGAGGGAGAAGAAAATTCCCTGTGGAGCTGGGAGCCTGATGTGGGACTTGATCCCAGGACTCCGGGATCATGACCTGAGCAGAAGGCAGTCGCCCAACCAATTGAGCCACCCAGGCACCCCGAGGTTTTTAATCATTAATGGGTGTTGTACTTTTGTCAAATGCTTTTTCTGCACCTATTGAAATGATCATATGGTTTTTATCCTTTCTTTTATTAATGTGATATATTGTGTTAATTGATTTGCAAATTTTTTAAAAAAATATTTTATTTATTCATTTGACAGAGATCACAAGTAGGCAGAGAGGCAGGCAGAGAGAGAGGAGGAGGCAGACTTCCCGCTGAGCAGAGAGCCTGATGCGGGGCTCGATCCCAGGACCCTGAGATCATGACCCGAGCCGAAGGCAGAGGCTTAACCCACTGGGCCACCCAGGTACCCCTTGATTTGCAAATATTAAACCACCCTGCAACCCAGGAATAAATCCCATTCGATGGTGGTGAATAATTTTTTAATGTATTTTTGGATTCAGTTTGCTGGTATTTTTGCATCTATATTCATAAAGGATATATTTTACTTAGAAAATGGATAAATAAATATAAGGAGATAAGTATTTAACTTTTGCTAGTAAAACTTTTGCCTTGGTGTAGTTGATGAGAGGAAATTTCTCTTTCTAAAAATATTCCAGTGAACAAGTAGAGAATGATAAAGTCAACAGATCATCATTTTCCTACCTTAAGGAACTGATTGATCCAAACCACGTTCATCAATGGCTGGTAACATCACACACACACAAAAAAGAACCAGACAGTAAATCAGTAAGCATCTACTTATAATATCACCTATGAAGAAGTTTGTACCCTCTGCCTCCAAAAATGTAACCTGAAATATTCAAGCACTTAGCTCTGTTAAATTAGAGAAAAGAGGAGAGCCATGGGAACATGTTAAATGATACAAAGGAGGATGAAATCAGGAAAATGCATGGTGGGGAATTTATAGGCTACATATAAGTTATTGCAAGGAAATAATTTCAAGGAAAAAAATGCAACATGAAATAGAGGTAGGAACCTATACATTAACATAAGTGGCATATTAACCAATCCAATGTGTGGCCTGGTTTTGATCTTTAATTCAAATACACACAATGTTAAAAATCATAGCACAGCTTGGAAAATGTGAACATAGGCTATTTGATAGGAGGGAAATGTGTGTATGTGTGTGTATTTTGTACATTTAATAAAAATATTGCCTTTTTTGTATTTAATTACACATTCAAATGTGTGTCATTTAGAGATACATACTGAAATATTTATTTGAAATTGTATGATGTCAGGAATTTGCTTAGAAATTATTTGGATGGAGAGGTGGGGGTAGAGATGATATAAGAATAGTTATGAGCTGATAATTGCAACCTGAGTGGGTGGTACATGTGGTTTGCTTTATTACTCCTTTTATATATGTTTGAAATTTTCCATAATAACAAGTTACAAAGATAGAGCAGATATAATGATTTTAAAAATAAATGATCTTCTTTTATTTTTCAGCTTCTGTTTTAAAATGCAATTAGTAAAATAAAGATGGATAGAGAAATTGTAAGGATTTTTGTGTTTGCTTTTAGCTTTCCCTTCCATAACCTGCAGATTTCCCATTCATTTTTTTTTTAACACAGTTAAAAAGGACTTGACCTTATTTTCTTCAATTTAAAGTGCTCTCTGTGGTATTACATGTCTTCAGGAAATCACAGTTAAGTAGTTTCACTTCACATATCATCTGACCTCCCAAGAGAAAAATAATGACCTGGCCGACTTCTTAGATAAAATATATTTTGAGGAAGTGGGCATAAAACCCATCTTTTCCTTTACTGTTCTCTTTCTCTTTATTGTTATCTAAATTTCAACTTCCCTTTAAATCATGTGCTATTGTCTTGCCTTTATTTTAACCATTCATTTTCACCAAGATTCCTAACAATAAGAAATGCCTTATTTTTAACAAAGTGAGCGAGTTCAGCTTTGGTTGATGATTTGTGGCTTTATTGAATTACTCCATCAACACATATTGTCAAAGCACTGAGGGGATCGCAGAAAGTATATTACATATTTCCAGTTATCAAGAATCTGTAGTTTAATTGAAGAGAGATAACTAATATGTTCATATACATAAAGAAAAGAAAAAGCAAGCAATTTTATCCTAAATGGATTAGTAGTGACTTTTAAACACAGCATGGTGATAAAAATGGAGAAAACAGTACAAAATAATGTACTCATAGATGACTTGGGAGTTGAGTTGAATCTTTTTAAATGGATAGAATGTATATAGTTGGAATGAGGAAAGTTAGGGAGAAGAATGTGAACAAAGATACTTGGGTAGAAGTGAACTTATAAGAGATGGTTGAAACTTGCTTAGGCATGTGAATTGAAAACAGAGAGAAATTGGACTCTAAGATTGTAGAGGTTAGATTATGCTGGATCAGGTAAAGCAGATCTGAAAGTATAAAGGGCAGTGATATGCAGAAGGCAGGCGTGCCACCAGATTCGAATGTGATCCATTCCTCTCTAGACAGATTTGGGGTGCTTCCACAGTTTAGCTACTGTGAATAATGCTGCCATAACCTGGGAACACAGGTATTTCTTTGAGATCCTGATTTCCATTCTTTTGGATATATACCCAGAAGTATCTTTTTTGGATAAGATAGTTCTATTTTTAACTTCTGAGGAAATTGCATACTGTTTTCCATAGCGGCTGCATCATTTTACATTTCCACAAACAGTGCACAAGGATTCCAGTGTCTCCACATCTTTGCCAACTCTTGTTATCTTTTGCTTTTTTATAATAGCAAATAGTTCTTACAGGTGTGAGGTGATATCTCATTGTAGTTTTGATTTGCATTTCCCTGGCATCTTCTCATATACTTTGCCATCCGTATATCCTTTCTGGAGAAAAGTCCATTTAAGTCTGATGCTCATTTTAAAATCCAGTTATTTGTCTTTCTGCTATGGCGTGTAGGAGTTTCTTATATATTTTGGAATCCATTATCAGATTTACTATTTGCAAATATTTTCTTCCATTTTGTAGATTGGCTTTTCACTCTGTTTCCGTTGCTGTACAGAGCCTTTTAATTTAACGTAATCTCACTTGTCTATTTTTGCTTTTGTTGCCTGTCCTTTTGATGTCGTAGCTGTGAAATCATTGCCAAGATTAATGTCATGAGGCTTTCTCCCTGTGTTTTCTTTGATGAGTTTTACAGTTTGTTTCTTTTAAATTCAAGAATAATTGACATACAATATTGTATTTCAGGTGTACAACACAGTAATTTGATATTTGTATACATTATGAAATGTTCACCACAATGTCTAGTTGCCAGCTGTCACCATACAAAGTTGTGACAATGTTATTGACTATATTTCTTATACTGTATATAATGTCTACATATCTTATTTATTTTATAAACTAAAAGACTATAGTTCTTAATTCCTTTCATGTATTATGTCCATCTCTCTATTGCTCTCCCCTCTGGAAGCCATCAATTTGTATTCTGTATCTATGAGTCTTTATATGTTTTGTTTGTTCATTTTTTTAAAAGATTTATTTATTTATTTATTTTTTGAGAGAGAGAAAAAGAGTGGGGGATAGGAACAAAGGGGGAGGGAGAGAGAATATCAAGTAGACTCAGTGCTGAGCACAGATTCCAATGCAGGGTTCAATCTCACAACCCTAAGATCAGGACCTGAGCTGAAAACAAGTCAGATGCTTAACTGACTATACCACCTAGGTGCCCCTCTCTTTTTTTTTTTTTTTAAGATTCCACATATAAATGAAATCATATGGTGTTTGCCTTTCTCTTTCTGACTTACTTCACTTAGCATAATACCCTTTAAGTCCATCCGTGTTATCACAAATGGCAAGATTTCATTCTTTTTTCATGGCTGACTAATATTTCATTGTGTGCATATCACATCTTTATCCTTTCATCTGTTGATGGTCATATTGCTTCCATATCTTGACTAAAAATGCTGCAGAGGGCATGGGTTGTCATATGTCTTTTTAAATTAGTGTTTCATTTTTTTGGATAAAAACCTATTAGTAGAATTGTTGGATCATATTGTAGTTCTATTTTTAATTTGAGGAAACTCCACACTGTTTTCATAGTGGCTGCACCAACTTGCATTCCCATAAACAATGTACAAAGGTTCCCAAAAAAAGAGCCCCAAAAAATAAGAGCTTACTTTACAGTTTTAGTTTTTATATTTAAGATTTTAATCCCATTTTGAGTTTGTTTGGGTATGGTGTAAGAAAGTGGTCCAGTTTCATTCTTTTACATGTAGCTGTCCAGTTTTCCCATTTATTGAAGGGACTGTCTTTTCCCCATTGTATACTTTTGCTTTCTTTGTCATAAATTAATTGACCAGAAAGGTATGTGTTGGTTTTGGGGATCTCTATTCTGTTCCATTCATCTATGTGTCTGTTTTTGGGTTAATAGCATACTGTTTTGATTACTCTAGCTTTGTGGTATAGTTTGAAATTGAGGTGTGTAATACCTTCAGCTTTGTTCTCGTTCTCAAGACTCCCTTGGTTTTTTAGTGTCTTCGCTTCTTTTATATTAATTTTAGGATTATTTTTCCTATTTCTATAAAAAATGTAATTGGAGTTTTGATGGGAACTATATTGAATCTGTAGATTTTTGGGGGGTAGTATGGGCATTTTAACAATATTATCCTCTAATCAATGAACATGGATGTCTTTCCACTTATTTGTGTCTTCTTTAATTTCTTTCATCAACGTATTTTAGTTTTTAATGTACACATCTTTCACCTGCTTGATTAAGTTTATTCCTTTATATTTTATTCTTTTGATACTATAAATTGAATTGTTTTTATAATTTCCTTTTTAGATAGGTTTTTGTTAATGTATAGATAATGCAGATTATTTTTGTGCATTGATTTTTGCACCCTGAAACTTTATTATACTTGTTTTATTAATTCTAACAACTTTTTGTTGAATATTTAGGGTTTTCAATAAATAAGGTAGGTAATGCCTACAGAAACAATTTTACTTCTTCCATTCTATTTTGGATCCCTTTTATTTCTTTGTATTGCCTCTTGCTCTGGTTAGGACTTACGGTATTATGCAATATTATTCATCCTTAAAAAAGAAGGAAATTCTCTCACTTGCAACAAATAGAATGGACTCAGAAAACATTATGCTAAGTGAAATAACTCCACCCCAGAAGGCTAAATACTGAATGATTCCTCTTATACATATGAGGTACCTAAAATAGTCAAACTCATAGAAGCTGAGAATTGAATGGTGATTGCTAGGGATTGGGAAGGAGGAAAACGAAGAGTTTTTGTTCAGTGGGTATAGATATAGTTATACAAGATGAATAAATTCTGGAGATCTCCTTATAAACACAGGGCCAAGAGTTAACATGATGGTGTTGTACACTCAAAAACTTAAGAGGATAAATCTCATGCTAGGTGTTCTTACCATGAAAGAAAGAGAAAGAGAGAGAGAGAAAGGAAGGAAGTAAGGAAGGAAGGAAAGAGAAGAAAGAGGGAGGGAAGGAGGGAGGGATGGAAGGTAGGAGAAAGGGTGTGTAAGAAATTTTTTGGAGGTAATGGATATATTTATTACCTTGATTGTGCTGGTGACATCATGGATGTATTCATTCATAAGTCTGAACTTATCAAAATGCATACACTAAATGTGTATACTATTTTGTATATTAAATACACTTCAATAAAGCTGAGAAGATAATTCATATTAGCAATACAATATTTAGGGCCAAAAAGTCAAGAGAACACATGACTGGAAGACATATTATTTTATGTTAATACTATAAAATTCTGAATGATAAATTAACATCACCAGGAAATTATTATCATTTGTTTTTCCTACGTGGTCTGGGTAAGACTTGCATTAATGAACATCGTCAGTGATGCACAGTAATAACCTGTGAGAGTCCTTGAAAGTCAGTATTCATAGGTGGCATGATGAATGTTGGAGCATCTTGAGTAAAGATGTAACCAACATTAAATAAATTGTATTAAGGAAATTAAGAAGCAAGAAGATCTATATCATTTCAATAGAAATTGATTCTAAACGACAATGAGTAGTAACAGCATTACTACCTTATTTTTTTCATGGTGCGAGATTCAAATTTAGGAAAATCTAAAGATGATGAAGAGTTGTTTCCTGGACTTGAATAGGAAGAGAGGGTGCCTGCACTATGAAGAATCTTCGTGTGTACTGATTATGAAATAAAGAAATATGTAATTATCTCTTTTCTACTAATTATTCTAAATCACCATTGATAAATCATTATATTTCACCTGGGACCATGAATTTTATAACACATTTTTTAATCAACTGATTTTAGATAGATAGGGATCCCACACACAAAAATATTTGCCCAGGAATCTGCACATCCTAGGATGGCCCCAGATGGTGAAGTCAATGGAAAGAGTGAGAAATTATAGAAAGGAAGATGTGTTTGAAGGCTGTGGCAGTAGCACAGTACAGAAATGGTGGAGTGAAGAATCTGAGATGAAGAGAAAGGGCATGGAACTGAGAAGCATTTTTTTTAAAAGCAGATTTTATTTATTTATTTGACAGACAGAGATTCCAAGTAGGCAGAGAGGCAGGCAGAGAGAGAGGAGGAAGCAGGCTCTCTGCCCGGAAGATCCCAGGACCCTGGAATCATGACCCAAGCTGAAGGTAGAGGCTTTAACCCACTGAGCCACTCAGGCGCCCCCTGAGAAGCATTTTAAAGAGAAAATAACATTTGGTAGTAAAGATGGAACTGAGGCTAAGCATCAAAGACTAAGACGAAAAATGTACGGCAGTTGAAGTAACTACTTACAGAAGAGAAGAAAGACCAGTTTGGGATGCAGATATATGTTGGGATGTGTGGCAAGTTCTTAATTAAAAGAGCCCCTCTACGGAGTAAAAGCCAGCTGTGAAACTCCCCCAATATTCAAGGAAAATATTTTCGTTGACTCTCGCACGTGACAAGACATTGGAATCCACCTTGTGCAAAATTTTCACGTGTGACTTCAGAGTTTGGAAGTTTGAATTTCAGTTCTCCCCTGTGGGCAATTTTTTTTTTTTTTTTTAAGATTTCTCAACCTTGGCTTTATTCCATAAGAATGGGATAAATGATGTCTCCCTCATGGTAATATGATATCAACCTTTATGGAGGTTGAAAAACAGTGACAATGAGAAAGTGCCTAGTAGAGTGTCCAGCACAGACTCAGTGAAGGTTTGTTCAACTGAAATTAAATGAAATCTACTGAGGTCAAATTGCTTTGTAGTTCTACCAGTCAGATAACCCCATCCTCATTTCACATGGTGGCGGCAGCTCATTCATCACAGTGCTCCCTTAGGCCTGGGACTCAGGTCTGTGACCACTATCTTTAGCAGTCTAGAATGACATTTTTTCTTAACTGGAAAGAGTGAAATATTGGAGGTATTAACACCTCCAGGAAAAATTACTTATCCCTCTATAATGTACCCACCTGCATTTTTAAGTCTGCTCTGATATTGCTTGAGACGTAGTCACCAATAATATTGTGTTTGTATTGTACAGTGAAGTGATGTCCTCTTGAAAATATAAATTAAGACAGCACTCAATGCGTCTTTGAAAAAAGGAGATGGGAGCCAGGACAGAGAATTTAAAATAGAATGATACCTCAATGATTTATTTAGATAACAATGTTCTTGGCAGACTGTTAGTGGAGGATGGGTGCAAAATCTCTATTATTCTCTGCTGCCTGTTTTTATGGCCTTCGTTTAACATGATTGAGTACCTGGTCTGTGCTTGCAGGCACCTAATGGCCTTCATTTCTCTCTGGTGCCCAAGTCTCTCTCTGGCTATAGTTAGGATTGGGGGGGGGGGGCGCGGAGGCACACTGACTCCTTGGTCTCTGGAGATGCAATGGTGGTTGTGTGGCAGGCCCACACTCCATGAACCTATCGGTGAGGGGACAGTGGTCTGAAGCCTTGTAAGGATGGCTCTGTGTGTTTAACAGGAAAAGTGGTTTTATTCACTGTGTCTCTGAGGTAGATTGGAAATGCTTCTTTATCTAAGCATGAGAAAAAGATGCTCATGGTGATTTACCAAACTGTGAAATAGTTCTTCCACTAAAAGGTGAAAATTAGATAATTTATGAAATTTAAAACTTGATTAGAAAAGGTGCTTGGAGAATTTGTTTCCAGTAACTTGAAATATGTATAAAGCTTAGGGAAAAGAGCCATATTTTTTCATGGTGGAGAGGAAAGACATAATACAAACATAGAAGAGACTCTTCAAGATAATCTAGGTCAGGGCCAGGAGCAGTGTGGTTCAGGTTGACAGACAGGGTCTGCATTCTGACTTGGTAATAGTCACCCCAAGTGGAAGCATATAACCATTCCAGAAAGGTATGTATGATCCAATTCAATGACTTTCTCTCTCTCTTTCACCAGCCATAGAAGAAGATATTCACAGAATTCCTTTGTCTGCAAGTTATAAGATCGATGGCTCTCATGTTTGTCATTGTTATTGTTTGTTTTTTTGTTTTTCCCTAATGTTGAGACACTTAGACTCTCATATTTACCCATTTACCTCACAATCACCCTTTCTTTTTTTTTTCCCCACTTTCAACAAAATTGAACCCATTCTTGCAATGATGTGTGCACACAGACCATTTTTTCACTCATTCTGTATTCTTACTTTCTTCAACCTGAACACCTCTCTTTTTATTAATTACTCACACTAATCCTAAAGGCAATAGTGTAATGGTTTAAATCCACAGACTCACGTGGATTCAAATTACAGCTCTTTTGTTTACTACTTATGAGACATATGACGGCTTATCCACTACAATCCTCAGTGTTCTCAATTTCTTTCTATTGTTTTAAGATTAAATAAAATGTATTTGTTCAATCAACAACATGTGTTGAGAACGTTTGATGTGACATGATAAACAATGACTGGGTCCTAGTGACAGGATGGCTGAAACAACAGCAGCATGTCTCTCCTGATGTAGCTTACATGTTATTTAGGGAGACAGAGAATAAACAGATAAATACAAAAGCAAAAGATTTGGAATAGTATTAAGCCAGGGAGTAAAGAGTGGCTCAGATTGCTGGTTTAAGTTGGGTGACACCAAAGTCTTTTAGGGAAGCAGAGGTCTCAAGTGCTGTAATGATGCCATGTAAAATCTGAAAAGAGCCTCTAAGGAAGAGAAAAGAAGTTCAAATATTCTGGGGTGAAAACATGTTCGTTCCTCATGTGTGAGGAATAGTAGAAAATAACTGTAAGGTAGAAGGTAGAACTTAGCTAAGTGACTGGTACATAATAGTTGATTAGCAAACTGTAACTATTTTTTTTTAAAGATTATTTATTTGAGAGAGAGCGAGTGAGTGAGCGCATGTGCAGAAGGGGAGGGAGAGGGAGAGAGAGAATCTCTAACGGACTCCATGCTGAGTGTGGAGCCCGACTCGCCACTCAATCCCATGGCTCTGAGATCATGACCTGAGCTGAAAGCAAGAGTTGGGCACTTAACTGACTGAGCCACCAGGTGCCCCAGCAAACTGTAACTATTTTGAATACTATGGATAGAGAGGCCAGATGTATCTGTTAGTGGAAATAATCCTGCACACAAATCTTTTGCATCCAAGTTCTATATATTTTTTAAAGATTTTATTTATTTATTTGACAGAGAGAGAGAGAGAGCACAAGTAGGCAGAGAGGCAGGCGGGTTGGCAGGGGAGCAGACTCCCCGTCGAGCAGAGAGCCCAATGCGGGGCTCAATCCCAGGACCCTGAGATCATGACCTGAGCTGAAGGCAGAGGCTTAACCCACTGAGCCACCCCGGTGCCCAGCATCCAAGTTCTATATTGTCATAAGGTTATCTTAGCTTGTTATGTGTTGCTTGGCTCTTGTGTTTAGCTTTCTGATTTTCTATTATCTTCTGAACAGTGGTGAATATGAGCCTCAAAAGCCTGGGTTCCACATACAATTCATATATCATATTAATCTGTCTTTCTGTTTACTTTTCTTTATTTATCACAAACCATAAACTTCTTGAAAGAAGGTGCTTTTTGGTGTTTCCACTGAATTCCCATCACGAAACCCAGTGCTTTTCATACGGCAAGCACATGACACGTATTTGTAGAGAGTTAGGAAAAGACTCAGCTATTTAAGGCACTGGGGGATAAAGCTCTGACAGGGTAAAGCTTTTAAAGGTTTTTGTGCCCAACAGAGAGATTTGTACTCTGGTAGTTGAGAAATTGATGTCTGTTAATTTATTGAGTGTATCTGGGTTAAGTGGAAAGAGCAGGGTAAGCGTGACCTACAGCTAGCTAGTCTTTGGCTGAAGTCAGCAGTTCCAGTCCACAGGTAGGGTGTGTGTGTGAGTGAATGTGTATGTATGAGCACACCTGTGCATTAGCCAGGTGGATTTTTCTTTTCCAATAGACTCAACTATCCATTTGCATTTATTGTGTAGATCTAAACTATAGCAACATTATTTCAGAGTGTGATAACCACTTTTAAGAATTGTTTTTCTTCTTATGGTTCTCTTCTCTAATTTCTGGCAAATGACACTGGTGTTTCATGTATAGTAATGTATTTCCATCTCTAATAAATGTACTTATGAACCTAAGTTAGATTTTTTTTAGAGATTTTATTTATTTGACAGAGAGAGATCACAAGTAGATAGAGTGTCAGGCAGAGAGAGAGGAAGGGAAGCAGGCTCCCTGCTGAGCAGAGAGCCCAGTGTGGGGCTCGATCCCAGGACCCTGGGATCATGACCTGGGCTGAAGGCAGAGGCTTTAACCCACTGAGCCACCCAGGCGCCCCCTAAATTAGATATTTTAACATGAAAATAAGAATGTAAATGATACATGGAAATGCCCAATATTTTAAAGGTTGTGAGAAAATAACTGAAGTATTTCTTTTTCTTTCTTTTTTTTTTTAAGATTATTTATTAATTTATTTGACAGACAGAGAGATCACAAATAGGCAGAGAGGCAGGCAGAGAGAGAGGAGGAAGCAGGCTCCCTGCCGAGCAGAGAGCCTGATGTAGGGCTGGATCTCAGGACCCTGAGATCATGACCTGAGCCAAAGGCAGAGACTTAACCCACTGAGCCACCCAGGTGCCCCACCTCAAATATTTCTTGAGAAAATGAAAATATAATATTTTTAATTCTTTAAAATCCCCCCTAATTCTTAAATATCTTTTATGAAAAAAAAAAACTATAGCCATTTTTTCCTAATTGTCATTATATTCTAGGAAGGAGGAAAATCAGCTGCAAAGAAAACAAATTCCTTACTTTTTGTGTGTGTGAAGAGGATTTTATATCCTGTGATTTGTATTAGTGCCAATGAAAAATACTGTTACTTTTAAAACTTTTAGATGGACAGAGAGAATTACAGACAGAGAGACAGAGACAGAAAGACCGAGAGCCAGTCATGTGTAGTACAGTGGCCCAGGTTTGCACCTGTAATTTGAACCATTCTGTCCTATAAATCTTGAATTTCAAAGAAACTTTGCTCTGCCCTGATGACCAAATAAATAAAAAACATCAGAATCTGAACTCAGACTAGAGAGACTGAAATGTTCTTTCACCTGTCAATTTGAACTACTCAGATAAAAAGAAACTAATTCCTGTTTTGATTGCTTTCTAAATGGTTCATGTCAGTCAATTCTTATTTCTGTGTTTAAATTGAAAGCTTCATCTTTGGTTAATTCACCAAATAAAATTTGCATTTGGCCTTAGGCCTGTCTGATCCCCGGTATTATCAGGTATTTAGGCGATAAACTTGAATTGTTTTCATAGAACCACCTCCGGAGAAAGGCAGTGGAGAAGATAGAGAAAGGATCCTTATTCTCTGCCAAGGGTGGTGGGGGAGAGCTAGTCCCAGTTTAAATTAGAATGCCTACACAAGGTATCTATATTGTCCCTTTCTCAACATATGCCAGAGATAAAGCAATGTTTTTAGAGCACATTCCTTTCTATATGGATGATTTTTATACCCTCTTCATTTAGTTAAGACTCTGAAGACATGGAATGTTTTAAAAATCATCATAATTATTAAGATAATTAAAATGAGTTATTTCCATTATGTAGTTGTATGTACCATACCTTTCTAAGACCAATTTATCATTCTTTGGCATCCAATTACACTATTAAAAAGGAAGAGAAGCTTCAGGTCAATTAAGCAAACAAGCTCAGTGTCTATAGTTTTTTTTATGGCAACTTTTTCTGACTGATTGCAAAATTACAGTGCAAGAAAGTTCAAGTCTAATCAGAGTAAAGAGAAACTTTCCTAGGGAGGTCAGAGAAGAATGCTCATGTCTTCTGGTTAAATAGTTTTTTGTTTTTTGCTTTTTTTAAGATTTGTTTACTTTAGTATATTGAATTGATAGGTATTTTTAACCATCACCGTCAGTGTTTGTATTATTGATGGCTTATAAATGGAAGATTAAATCAGAATAACTGTGGTGGGGCCAATGGCCAGTTCAAAACTCAGACAACTGCATATTGGAACAACTTTGCCAAGTACAGAACACAAATACAGAACACTTAACACAAAGCGATCTTGGGGGGTGCTGCCTCTAATCTGAAACAGAATGTCTAAGATATCATGCAGTGTGGTAAGAGCACAGGCCAAGGGACAGAGCAATTATAATCCATACAAACTTTCATGCTCTTCTATACTCTTGTATATTCTCAGGACATGGTAACTGTCTAGTTCCACCCAGCGTGTGGAAATCATCCAGTTTTTGTGGCAGTTGGCTTTTCTTGATGAATCTCAATTTCCACATTTCCTTTGGATCCTTTGCAAGTGGCACATACATGTTTGTTTGTCTTGGGCAGGTTTTTGCAACATTTTTACTGAGTGTGATGACAGGATCTGAAGATACTGGCCAAGATTTCTTGGCCTGTGATTATGGCACTATTTCAGTTCGTCTTGGAAGGGCCCATTTCATCAAGATTCACCCTCACAGTAATGTGTTAATTCTCTGTCAATCAGCACTGAACAGCAAATTGCTTGTTTGTAGCCATTGCAACATATTTTTGCCTCTTGGTTAAATGAACAGTAGCCAAGGAGATAAACACTATAAATGTCTGCCAAAAGGATGCTCTATACATCCAAATTGTTTTCTTAGGTATATTATATAAATGTGTCATCAAGCAAGTTTTACTTTAATAGTTACGTAAAATAAGGGTTGTGGCAGTATCGTGTTTTGCTATATCCAAAGCTATACATGATTTTATCTACATTGTCTTAGGACAATATTTTATTCAATTTGTAGAGGACTTAATTGAAGAGATTACTCACTTATCTTAGTCTCTTTGACACCTTTCTTAAGCTAACCATAATAAAAGCATATATATTTCTGGGGACTAACTTATAAAGAATGGATTTGATGAAATAATATCTCACTCTAAAATTATTGCAAAATAAAAATTGATGGCCTTTAGTATTGTACTTATACCTTCTTTCTACAGTGTTTTTCAGTTCATTTACAGTTTTAAGCAATAAAAATTAATTCAAGTGATGCATGTAATCTGATATATAGTTAAAACTCATGTTTAAAGGCATAACAGTACTGCAGGTTCTATTGAATATGTAAACAAATGTGAACAATCGTGATGGAATCATAGTGGAATATCATAGTGAAGTCAGCAATTACCTGTTTGGCTCCTACTATTCTGGCTTGTGTTGAATTTTTTTTTTTTTTTTTAAGTAGTAATTCTCTAGGTGGAAGGAGCCTACAAAATCATCTACTATAAAACATCAGCTTTATACTGGTAGATACTGAGATCTAGATGGATATAGTAAATTATTCAAGTTCACCCAGCTTGGCAGGTATAGATTCAGAACGAAAACTCTGCATCTGGTTAGTAGGGTCCATGGGCTCTTGGCTTAGCCAATCCTGTATCTGATTTCTGATTTTGACAAGTGACCTAGAATTACTTCAGTTCTCATCCATAAGATGGACTAAATGATTATAGAGCACCATGCAGATTGATCTAATGAGGTAGTATACATACTATACATAGTATACATATATACATATATATACCTATAGTACATACGTATATATAGGTAGTATATATAATTGGTAAGTGCCCAATTATTGCCTGGAACACTCAGCAAACATGAGTTTCCTTTTCTCCTGGGCTCTCTGCAGGATAACACTGAGAAGCAAATGTTCCTTTCAGCTATTCTTTGAACTTTCCACAGGTTAATCCTTTATAAGATAAGATTTCCATCTATATTTATAGGTTTCTGTATGCACCAAAACTTTAAAAATTTGATCTTTACCAAGCAATGTAAATCATGCTTTTACCACTCATGTTGACATGGATTTATCTATTCCAGATTCTGAAATACAACCTCTAAGAGCTTGTGAGCTTAATTTTAGATTTGGCACTGAAATTTAAATTATCTGAGGTGATAACTTATCCTTCAGTTTAGTTTTAAAGTCCTGACTGGTGTTACTTGTTTTTTGGCTGTGAATTATATAAAATTTCAGGAATCACACACTGAAATAAACTAAGAAGTTTTCTAAGTGCCATGGTTGGGGTTTTTGTCATTATAAGTAAATAGAGGTTTTTTGGGTTAGTAAAAAGGAAACTTTTTTATTGCAAACTTCTGGCTTAAAAGGCATGGCATGTAGCTAGACCCTACTAGATATAAATGTTTTAGTATTTAGGAAAAGGAAACTTTATTAAATACTAGGCAGACTTTAAGGAGTCTGCCTATGTGCTAGGTAGGTACCTTGCTAGAGAAAACCAACACTTCAGAGGATTAAGTTATTTGATTAAACTCTTATAAGACTAAGCTAAGTTAAAAAAACAAAAATTAACATCTGATTCCCAAACCAGTGCTCATTTTGTTTACCAGTTGTTTCCAAATCAATCCTTTTTGTGGCTCCCGTTCCTACATATAAGTTCATAATTCATCCTGAATATGCTACATTCAGAACTAAGAAGTCATTTTATGGTTAGAATTAAAATGTCAATATTGATTTTTTTTCATTATTCTTGGCTTATGAGTTTGTGAGCTATAAATTTATTGTTCTTGTTCTTAAAAAAATTAGGTTTTCAAATAAATTTGAGTCTAGTTGCTTCTGTGTTAGCATGATAAAGCAGTTAGGACATGGCTTATTCAGGAAGGGCTGAGTCTGGAAGAGATTCCAGACATTTATGGATTAAGCTATAAATGTTCAGGTCTTAGAGAAGGAAGTGTTATGGTATAAATACATTTTTGAAAAAAAGAGAAATAAAGGAAGATTATGGTCCAGATCTGAATTTATTGGGATTGTGGTAATGAAGTCACATACTTTGTGGGTAACTTAGGATGACAGGAATTTATTGTCTCATAGATACGAAGGCTAGATGTTGGAAATCAATGTGTTGACAAGGTTGGTTCCTTCAAGGACTGTGACAGAGAATCTCTTCCCTAGCTTCTCGTAGTTTGCTGGTCATCTTTGATACTCCTTGGTTTATGGTAACATAACTCCAGTCTCTGCCTTCATTTTCACATGGTGTTCTTCCTGTGTCTCCACATAGTTTTGATCTGTGCATGTCAGTGCCCCTTCACATAGCATTCCTCTGATAACTGATTACATCTATAATGACTCTCTTCCTGAAGTTAATCACATTCTGAGGTACTTGGAGTTAGGGCTTTAACGTAGCTTTTTTTTGGCACGGGGGTGGGGGGTTGGGGTGGGAGTGGATGCAATTCAACCCATAATAAGGTCTAAAAAGTAAAAGTGAAATGGTGTGGCAAAATTACCTGTTGAATTTTGGTTAGGTTAGAAAGAAAACACCAACAATTTAGAACAAAAAAAATAGCATGGTTTTTTTTGCATAATTATTACTTGCAAGAGCCTGGATGATCAATTTGGGTGAGGCAGGACAAAAAAACAAAGAAAGAAAGAAAAAAGAGTAAAGCAAGAGAAAATGAATAAAGGAGGAGAAAGGAAGCAAGGAAGAGAAGGGGGTATATAAGGGAAAGGGAGGGCAGGAGAGGGAAAGGGGACCAAAAGGAAGATCACATCAACCAATGAACTTCATTCATAGACTGGTTCAAATCTTCCTGGTTCTATCTGCAGGTCTGGACCGACCTTGACAACAGAGCTCTGATCTACTGAAATACCTTCCCAATTATAGCTAGTTTATGAGTTTAATAATTACTCACATCTAACGTCCATTCGGTGAAGAAAAATGTGTCTTTGGAGTCCTTTTAAAATTAGATTGCTTCTGGTGTTTTAAACCTATAGGAGTTTTTAATTCAGGCAATTTGTTTCCTAGTAAAGAGAATTTTTTGTTGTTATTCTTTTGTAGAACCCATAGCAGAAGTCGCAATGTGCGCACTCCTGATGTGAATTAGCTCAGTAGGACATTATAAGGCCTATGATGGCCTGGTGCTGGGATGCTGTTGTTTCTGCTACCTCAGAAAGTAGAGATTAAAAATTCCGTGTTCATTCATCCAGTAAGTACATCTTTCTGCCAAAGCCAAATTAATTTTAGCACTTTTCTTTCCAGGACTTTGCATAGTTCATGTTTTAAACTATCAAGGTCATACAGTCTCTGGAAAACCTGGTCTATTGATATAGTTTAGGGTGATGATGCTAAAGGACAGGTTTATTAGGACTCATTATGGACCAGTGTATGTGAATGAGAACAATTTAGCTTAATCATGTTTTGTATTCTATTAAGATAACTATATCACATTTTATATGGGATTTTGTTTATTAAGGGTTTTTTCCCCCATATATCATCTCAGTTGGTTCTTAAGCCTCTCTGATAAAGACATTTAGAGTTATATAAGTGGTGGAGCCAAGATAAAAACTCATGTCATCTACCTTCTCATCTGTCCCTTTCCCCATTTATCTCATTGACTCAGCAGACTGTGACATATTTCCTGTTTTATTCCTGAATGCTCAGTAGTTGCTTTGAATCCAATTCATATAAAAATTAAATGAGAGAAAGTAATTAAACAAAGTCACTAAATATGAGAAAGAGGGATCTGTCTGATGGTGAGAAGAGGAAATCATGACAGTGATTCTAAAGTGGAAGGGCTACCTGAGCATATTTCTGTGTAGGACTGGAAGGCATGTCTTCCAGGGAGAACCCCCTGGAAAGTGCAATAGAAGATTAGAAACCGAGATCTGTTCCCAGCCACAAGCCTTCTTCCATTCTCATCAACCCCTTCCTATTTTAGTTGCTTGGATATTTGTCATATTACAGTATTTCCATGGTGATGAACTCTGATATTGCAACACTAACCAAATCAGACCAGAGCTTCCTCTGGTCTCTTCAAGAAGAGCAGAGAACAAAGACTTCCTGTTTAAGGTAATCTGTTAATTACCAGTTCTGAGGCAATTTAAAGGAAAGTGAAAGAATACTGTAAAGGGAAGTTTGATGATTGCACCTAATTCAAACAAAAGGAAATTTTCATCATTTGACTCCACAAAGGTCTTAGATGTAGTAAGAGAATAGTCCAGCTCTCAAATTCAGAAAGTGTAACAACCAATTCTCAACATACTAAACATGATCTTTTTAATTCATTTGCACACTTTGAGAGATAATAAATTCAGTGTTATTTTTAAATGTCCAAGAAATAGAAAATGTGTTAAAGACGTTCCAAACCAAATATGAAAAAAAAAAGTAAATCATCAACAATCACAAAACATCCCAAGTGTCTGTCTTTTCTTAGAGGTTAGCATGCAGCCACTGCTTCCTTGAATGGAGCAAACATAATTCAGGCACTAGCTTGTTTGTTTGCAATGCAGTTATCTGTCTATGTTTGGAAATATTTCAGAAGATTGATGTATTTCTTGTTACCCTGAACAGATTATCACATGTAAAAAAAAAAAAATCAAATGTCGTTAAGCTCCATGTCAGATAATATATGCCCCTTATTTCTTATTTTCTCTTTAAAGAGTGGAATGGTTCTGGGACACCTGGGTGGCTCAGTCGGTTAAGTGTCTGCCTTCTGCACAGGTCATGATCCTAGGGTCCTGAGATTGAGTCCCGTATCGGGCTCCTTGCTCAGAGGGGAGCCTACTTCTCCCTCTGCGTGCCGCTCCCACTGCTTGTGCTCTCTCTCTCTCTCTAATAAATAAAATCTTTTAAAAATTCATTAAAAAAGAGTAGAATGGTTCTGAGTGAATCAAGCCTATTGCTATGACAGGAGAAGGGATATTTAATCATATGCACCACTGAATTTCCAAAACAATCAAGAACCTCAAAGTCCATCAATGCATCCTTTCATACATTTATTCACATATTCATTCATTTGACAAATATTTACTCAATGCCTACCATATGTCAGGCCCTGGGCTGGCCTTGAGTTCTCAAATAATATAAAAGCCAACAAGAAGAGATCATAATGAAAGTCCTATGTTTAGTTTTCCGAAGACAGTTTGATGCAAATGTGCCTACATTCCACAACCATAACCACACTTACACATCAACACATGGAGATGTTTCGCCATATTGGAGATGTGAACTAGACTATGAGCCCATTTCGGGGGCAATAGTGCTCAGCAACACTTACTTAGAATAGAAACTATAGCTAGTGGTTCTAAGAATTTAGGATTTCATAGAAAAGGAAAGGGAAAGAAGATGAAAAGACCCATACAGGATTGCTAGCCATTTATGTTGTCAAGGAAGGATATTAAAGACATCCCCAAACAAAACTACAGTTTACTATCCCTTTCATTCCTTTAAAAAAGCATATAAAAACACCCTTCACCCCCCAAAAAGGAAGGGCTAGTTCTCAGAATAAGGTTAGACCTTGCAATTGGTTATATTTAGCTGAATGAAAAACTTCTTCTATCGTGGGTTTTTTTTCCCTTAATTCCCTTCATGAATACTTGTGCTATTTCACTTTGTAATCACTTCTCAGGCACTGGCACCAGCCTATAAACTACAGTTTGGGAGAAACACTGGCAGAAGATGCAAGTGCTGCAGCTCTGGGATCAGCCAGGAGGCCCTTGTCGGAATCTAGTGTCGGGCACTTATTAACGTCAGATCTTGGTCAGTTTGCTTTTTTATGTTGTTTGGCTGTAAGGTGGGAATTCTAATAGAATTTGTAAGGATTAAATTATATATAACTCATATAGAAAAAACTACACAGTGTCTTACATAGATACAAAGCTAACAGCTTTAGGCAACATACCTAAAGTCATTTTAGATGATCCAAATGCCTATGCTTTGGATTTTATGCCCCTACCCTACCCATAAAAAACTGTGAAGAGTCTGAGAGTTTACCTAATTCCAAGCTAACTAATTAGTCTGATGCTCTTTCATGGATGCTGGCAGAAGATATGAGGCGCTTGGATGAGGCACAGAAGATAGTTAATTACTCAGAGCAAAGACAGTAGCCAGAGTATCAGCATTTGTACCTGTTCTTGAGCCCCAGTGTCCTGCAGAGTGATGTTATGAGGGCCAGGCGACTCTTGGAATACATAGTGGGTTATGTTCAAGGGAGGAATCCTATTAAAAAAAAAAAAAAAAGATAGATAGATGAATCCTGAGCTTAGGAACCAGAATATTTTACAATGGGTAATAAGCCTGACTGACATTTGGCATGGAGAGATCATCTTTATTACATAAAATAAACTTGCCCTTTGCTAGAGAGACTGACACTATCTCTTTCTTTCAAGGCTGTTTCCTATACAAATATCTTTGAAAAGATGGTCCAGAACAAAAGTAGCTAGCGCCTCTATCCCAAAAGCAGGTGCACTAGAGGTCCATGTGGCATCCCAACAATCTCTACTTAAAAAAAAAAAAAATTAAGACCTTTTTTTAAAAAAACATTTTAGGGGGACTCCTGGGTGGCTCAGTTGCTTAAGCAGCTGCCTTCGGCTTAGGTCATGATCCCAGCGTCCTGGGATCGAGTCCCACATCGGGCTCCTTGCTCGGCAGGGAGCCTGCTTCTCCCTCTGCCTCCGTCTGCCAGTGCTCACTTGCTCTCTCTCTCTCTCTGACAAATAAATAAATAAGATCTTTTAAAAACATTTTAGGTTCACAGGAATTGAGAGGAGGGTACAGAAATTTCTCATATATCTCCTGCACTGACACATGCAGAGCCTCCTCATTATCGACATCCTTCACCAGAGTGGTACATTTGTTGCAATTGATGAGCCAGTATTGATACATCATATCATCCAGAGTCCAGGTTGTACATTCTCTGGGTTTGGACAAATGTATGATGGCATGTATCCATCATTATTGTATCACACAGAGTAATACTCCCTACTTTACAGAATCTGTACTCAATTGATGGCCCCCCTTTCTGCTGTGCAGTTGAATTCTTCTCTTAACTGAGTATTTCCCATAAACATTTAGGAATTCTTGAATAGTTATCTTCCAAAAAAGAAAAAAAATGTGAAAGTCCAGTTTTCCCAACACCATTTATTGAAAAGACTGTCATTTTTGCATTGCGTATTCTTGGCTCCCTTGTCAAGTATTTGTTGATTGAATATTGTGGGCTTATTTCTGGGTTCTTGATTATGTTCCATTAGTCTTTGTATCAGTTTTTATGCTAATACCATGCTGTTTTAATTACAGTAGTTCTGTAATATAGTTTGAAGTCAGGAAGTATGGTGACTCCAGCTTTGTTTTTTCTCAGGATTGCTTTGGCTATTTGGGGTCTTTCATGGTTCCACAAGAATTTTAGGATTCTGTTTTCTATTCCTGTGAAAATATCATGAAATTTTAATAGGATTACATTGAATCTGTAGATGGATTTAGGTAGTATAGACATTTTAACAATGTTAATTCTTTCAGTTCATGAATGTGGGGTATCTTTCCATTTATTTGTGTCTTCATGTTCTTTCATTAGTGTCTCAGTTTTCAGACTGCAGATCTTTCACCTCCTTGATTAAATTTATTCCTAAATATTTTTTGTTTCTGATAATGTTATAAATGGGATTGTTTTCTTTTCTTTTCTTTTTTTTTTTAGATACTTCATTGTTAGTGTATGGAAACACAACTAATTTTTGTATGTTGATTTTGTATCCTGCAACTTTAATAAATTACTTTATTAGTTCTAATGATCTTCAGTGAATTCTTTAGGACTTTCTATATATAAGATCATGTCATCTGCAAACAGTTTTATTTTTTGCCTAATTGCTTTGATTAGGATGTTTAGTACTATGTTGAATAGGGGTACAAGAGTAAACACCCTTGTCTTGTTCCTGATCTTAGAGGAACCTTATGGCATTTCCTCAAAAAATTAAAAAAAAAAACACCAAAATTACCATATAACCCAATAATCCCACTTCTGGTATATATCCAAGGAAATAAAATCACTATCTTGAAAAGATATCTGAGCCCCTGTGTTCATTGCAGCATTATTCAAAACAGTCATGACATGGAAACAACCTAATTGTCAACAGATGAATGGATAAAGAAAATATGTGGGGCACCTGGGTATCTCAGTCAGTTAAGTATCTGCCTTCGACTTGGGTCATGATCCCAGGGCCCTTGGATCAAGTCCCACATGGGCTCCTTGCTCAGTGGGGAGTCTGTTTTTCCCCATCCCACTGCCCCTCTCTCTGCTTGTGCTTGCTTGCTCTCTCTGTCAAATAAATAAATTGAAGAGTGGACATGGTACCTTAATGTGCATGTTATTAAGGGGATTCCTTTTTTTACTGGAAAAAAATATGAATCCTGTTTTCATGTATGCAAATAATGATGATATATGTAGTCCCATTTTTTTTGTTTTGATGTCATATTAAAAAGATTATTGCAAAAAAAAAATACTGAACAAACAAGATGAAAAAAAAATCTTTAAAGAAAATGTGTGTATATAAATAATGGGATATAATTTACCCATAAAAAAGAAGGAAATCCTGGGGCGCCTGGGTGGCTCAGTGGGTTAAGCCTCTGCCTTTGGCTCAGGTCATGATCCCAGGGCTCTGGGATTGAGTCCCGCATGGGGCTCTCTGCTCAGCAGGAAGCCTGCTTCCTCCTCTCTCTGCCTGCCTCTCTGCCTACTTGTGATCTCTCTCTCTGTCAAATAAATAAATAAAATCTTAAAAAAAAAAAAAAGAAGGAAATCCTGCCATTTGTGACAACATGAATGAAACTTGGAGGCATTTTGCTAAGTGAAATAAGTAAGGCAGAGAAAGTCAAATACTGTATGATCTCACTTATATATGGAGTATGAAAAAGCCAAATTCATAGAAACAGAGAGTAGATTGGTGGTTGTCAGAGACTAGGGGGTGGAAGAAATGGGGAGAAGTTGGTAATCATTGTACAGTATATACATATATCAAATCATCACATGGCACACCTTAAACTTACACCATATTTTTGGTCATTATATCTCCATAAAGTTGAGGGAAAAAAGGAAAAAGCAAATTAGCCAATCTCTCTCTACTTCTTATCTCCATCTACTCACTACCATGCTGTCTTCTCCCCAACCCAATTTCTTAAGTGGTTTTATGCTTGGTTCCCCCATTTACTCACAACCCATTCACTGATTTTTATTATGAAATATAAATACAGAAAATGTACATGAATCATATATATTAAAAAGTAACTGTGTATCTTCCACTGACGTCTAGAGACAGAAAAATATTGATACCCATGACCCAGGAATTCTACTCCTAGATACATCACGGAGAGTACATAAACCAGGTAACATGTACAAGAACGTTTATAGCAATATTATTCAGTCTTACAGAAGTGAAATAACCATCTGCAGAATGGGTATACCTATTAAACTCCCTCATAACCCTCTCCAGAAAAACTCGCTCCTTCTATAGATAGCTGCTATCCTTGCTTACATGACAATAATCTTGTTACTACACTCTGAACTTAGCTAATATATTTGAATCTTTCCTGTTTTTGAGTTTTATGAAAATAGAGTCATAATTTGCATTCTTTTGTGTCTGCTGTTTTCACTCAACATGTTTGTGATATTATCTATATTCTTGGGTATACCTGAAGTTTACTGCTGT
This sequence comes from Martes martes, assembly GCF_963455335.1. Lineage (NCBI taxonomy): Eukaryota > Metazoa > Chordata > Mammalia > Carnivora > Mustelidae > Martes > Martes martes. The sequence continues at coordinate 137,260,606 of NC_137889.1, forward strand.
AGTTTGTTCCTTTTCATTCTGTATAGTATTTTATTATATGTCTCCTCCAATTTATTTTCCTATTCTTTTGTAGATGATTGTTTCCATTTCTGTAATATTAAGTGATATTGCTATAAACACTCTTATAAATGGGTTCTACTGTATGTACTTTGGTTATATATCTAGAAGCAGATTTGATGTATTACAGAGTCTATGCATCTTTAATGATAATATATCATGTCAATTGTTTTCCAAAGTGGTGGTTTCAATCTTCATGCCCACCAGCAAAATAGTAAGGTTTCTGTTTTACCACATTTATTTTATTAAAGAATAAACCCAATAATATTTACTGTGTGCCAGGCCATATTCTAAGAACATTGATTTAAATTTTATAATAGCATTAAGATTATGTAGTATTGCTACTTGTACTTTCCAAATAATGAAATAAAGGCACAGAGAGGAGGAACAACTGGTTTCTATTCACACATTTGAATGTGGTGGAGAGTTCAGCTCAAGAGATTAAACCACTCTGCTGTGATGCCTCTCCCTCACTCTCATATCTGCTTTCATACTCTTTGATTTTGCTAGCTTTGTAGGTCTGTAATAGTTTCTTTTGTGTGTGTGTGTTTTTTTTTGGACACAGAGACAGTCAGAGCAGGAACACAAGCAGGGGGAGTAGGGAAGGGAAAGCAGGCTTCCTTTCAAGCAGGGAGCCTGATGTGGGGATCCTGGGATCGTGACCTGAGCTGAAGTCAGATGCTTAAAGACTGAGCCATCCAGGCACCCTATAATAGTATTTTTGATAGTGATTTTAATTTGCATTTACATCAATATAAATGAGATTGAGCAGCTTTTCATAGTTTTTTAAAGACTTTTTTTTTTAATTTGAGGAAGAGAGAGAGCAAGCGAGGGAGCACGAATGGGCAAGAGGGGTAGAGGGAGAGGGAAAAGCAGATTCCCTGCTGAGCAGGGAGCTGGACATGGAGCTCAATTCCAGGACCCTGAGATCATGACCTGAGCTGAAATCAAGAGTCAGAGGCTTTGCCAACTGAGCCATCCAGGCACCCCACTACCCATATTATTCTATGTATATTTTATTTCTGTTGCTATCTCTAATATATTACAAACTCATGTTTGTAAATGGTATTATTAAGTCTCAATTTTATATGGCAACTTCACTAGGCTCTGGTGCCTAGGTGTTTGGTCAAACACCAGTCTAGATATTGCTGTGAAGGTATTGCGTACGTATGATTAAACATTTATAGTCAGATACTATAGTCAGATAAAGGATACTACCTTCAGTAATGTGTATTAACCTCATTTAATCAGTTGAAGACCTTATGAGCAAAAACTGAGGTTTCCCAGAGAAAAAGAAATTCTGTCTCAAGACTGTCACATAGAAATTCTGCCCGAGTTTCCAGTCTCCAGTATCTCCTATGAGTTTCAGATTCAAGACTATAGCATCAACTCTTACCTAAGTTTCAGGCCTTCTGACTGACATCCAGATTTCAGATTTGTCAGGCCCACAATCACATGAGCCAATTTCTAAAATAAGTGTCTATGTATATACACACACACATACATAGTGTGTATACACACCCACACACACCCATTTGATTGTTTTATTATACTTTCTATATAATCCATTGTTTTTGTTTGCCTGGAGAATTCTCACTGTTTCTACGTCTGCCTTATCTCCTATAGCTGCAGAGATGGAATTTCTGAAGGCTAATCCCAGTCTCATCCTGTGAGTGGCTGAATTACAACATAAATTGAATTCCCAAGCTCACAATATGTTTGCTGTTAAAGTAAGTATATTGATTGTGAAGGAATGGAATCCCGAGAATTGAAATGGAAACATATGGGCAGATCCTGATGAAGTTGGGGACGTGACATTGAATGTCCAAATTCTGATGCATCTTCTTTGCCAATAGAAGCAGTTGTTCTATCTCCATTTGAGGAGGTTAACCGTGCTTCACCTGAGGAACTTATAATGACCTTCCCTAAAGTAGTTGCCTCACAAGACACCATTGATTGTTTTCAGCACCTCTCCTCTTAAACCACCTATCTTGCTTCTAGCCCCATCAGTAGATTCAAGTCCCAGCAGGTCCCAAAAGGTGAGGCACACAATATGACACATAAGGAGATGCATTATACTTCAAAGAACTACTTGATTTTGCCAGTTTGTATACATAGAAATCTGGGAAATATGTATAAGAATGGATGTTAAGGGTTTGGAAATTGGAAGAAGGAGTGTTGAGTCAGATCAGGTGGAATTTACTGAAATGGGTCCACTAAACAGACATTCTGGAGTCAGTGTTGTAATTTGAGGAGTTAGAAAGGGCTCCGGCCATTTGTTTGGTTGGTTGAAGTGTGGTCCAAAAAATGACCTGTGCTAAATAAGTTGAAACAACAGAAGTGCATTAATAAACTGTACAGTATGGTATCTAAAGGCTTAGAGAATTAGAATGTTAGAGTAGATTAATCACATAAGACTTGCTCATCTACCTTAGCAGGTCACAGCTTTCTAGAATGAAAAATTTTGAGAAGATCCTACACCCTTGAAGAACTCTGTGGTCAGTATTCTCCATAGATCAGGAATTACAGTGGAAACTGCTGACATTGAACAGGATTCCTAAATGCAATGGGTATAATTGGATCCTGGAGTGGCAGGACCCAAGTGGTGGCACTTAATGACCAAAGGCAAGTTAGGCTTGGTTACCATAATGGACAGCAGAGTAAAAGCAATAATTAGTCTGATTCACAGATCTGTGACATTAGCTAATTGGTCATGGTGTTCCTCCAGGTGAAATAAATAGTCTACTAAATTTTTACTGGGTCTGAGCAGAAAAGTTCTAGGTCAGTTGAACATACCTCTGACTTAAATCATTGAAACATAGAGTCATTCTCTCAATCAGTTCCCATATTTGAGCCAATTTATAGGCTCAGAACCTCTCAAAGTAACGGGGTAGCTGGGTGTTCTCAAGGAAGAATCCTTGAGAACATTTATACTATTAGTCTTGGATTCATGGCCATTTACTAGGGTGAAATGGGGAAAAGGAAATAATTAGATTTCTTAGGGATTACTGGACCCTGTATTTAAAGTGGTACTAATTTCAGGATGCCCCAAAACGTGTTTGTGTCTACCAGTCAGAGTAGGGACTTAGAAATGTTAGGTGATCAGTGGAGTTTTTGCTGAGGGTTGTTCCACCATGGGTCAAGTGTTTTCCAAATCCATCCTGCCTGAGTAGTTATTTCCCAGTATCAGAATGTCTATACTCAGCAACTGGCAGAATCCTCACATTGGTTCCCTGAAGTGAGTACTATTATGGTAGGAAAGGCTAAGTGTACGCCACTAGACCTACTTCTACATGGTAAAATAGTAACCCCGAAGCACTATTCCTTTAAAGATTGCAGATAATTAGGACTTGAAGGATCCAGGGCTGGTGAATCCTACCACATCATCCTAGTTTATTTAGTTGGCCTTGCACAACACAGATGGATTTTAAAGAATAACCATGGGTCGTTGTAATGTAACCAGGTGGTGACTCCAATTGCAGCTACTCTTTCAGATTATATTGCTTGAGCAAATTTACACATCTGGTAGCCATCATGCAGCTATTGACTTCTCAGATCGTTTTTTTCTACTCCTTTTAGTAAAGATGACCGGAGACAGTTTGCTTTCATTTGGCAAGGTCAGCAGTACACCTTCACGATTGTACCTTGTTATGTCAGCTCTCAAGCCCTGTGTCCTAATTTAATCTGCAGGGAACCTGATCACCTTTCCTTTCTATAAAATATTATACTGGTTCATTACATTGATGACATTATGCTTATTGGATCAAGTGAGGAAAGGTAACAACTACTCTGACATATTGGTAAGATAGTTGCCTGTTGCGGGTAGGAACTAGGGAAATTCAGAGACCTACCTCAGTGAAATTTCTACCCAGCAGTATGGAGCATGTCATCAAGATATCCCTTCTTGGTGAGGATAGGATGAAGGATAAGTTGTTATATGCTGCCCTCCTACAGTCACATAGAAATGGTGCATATGAGGGGCACCTGGGTGGCTCAGTGGGTAAAGCCTCTGCCTTCGGCTCAGGTTATGATCTCGGGGTCCTGGGATCGAGCCCCGCGTCGGGCTCCCTGCTCAGCGGGGAGCCTGCTTCCTCCTCTCTGCCTGCCTCTCTGCCTACTTCTGATCTCTCTCTGTGTCAAATGAATAAATAAATAATCTTAAAAAAAAAAAAAAAGAAATGGTACATATGAGATTGGCCTTGAGCAGGATCTAAAGCCACAAATAAGTTGCATAAGAAAGTGGCCCAAATGCCTCTGGTCCCTATTCCTGCTACATTACTTTGTCTCACCCTGTCTATGATCTATGATCTATGATCTCATGGGAAATTCTTTATAATCAGTTGACTGAGGAAAAGAAAACTTGGGCCTGGTTTACAGATGGTGTAAGTCACCACCCAGAAGTGGATTAACTGTAGTACCATAGCCCTTTTTTGAGATATCTGTGAAGGAGAGTGGTGAAGCGAAAACCTCCCGGTGAGCAAAACTTCAGGCAATGTATCTGCTTGTTCATTTTGCCTGAAAGGTGAAATGGCCAGAAGTGTGACTGTATACTAATTCATGGGCTGCAGTTAGTAGTTTGGATGGGTAGTCAGGAAGTTGGAAGGACTATGATTGGAATATTGATGACGAAGAGATCTAGGGAAGAGATATGTGGATAGACCTCTCTGAGTGGGTGAAAAACATGCAAGCATTTATGTCCTATATGAATATTCACCAAAGCATGACCTTAGGAGAGGAGGATTTTCATGATCAAGTAAATAGGATGACATTTTTTATGGATTCCAGTCAACATCTTTCTTCAGCCACTCCGTTACTCCTTCAAATTCTGTTTCTACTCCATTTTCTTCTTTCAGGAACTATGATAAGATGCATGTAAGACTTTCTTTCTTTCTTGTCTACTAAAAAACTGTTTTTTCCCCATTTTTTGGATATCTTCATCCTAAATTATGGACGATTTCTTTTAACCTACCTTTTAATTCACTAATAACTATCTTTTCTGTTTTGTGTAATCTGCTACTGTACTTAGCCATTGAGTTTTTCACTTCAGTTTGTTTTCAGTTCTTAAAGTTCTCTTGCTTCTTTGCCAAATCTTCTGCATTACTTCTTATATTTTCCTATTTCATGCATATAACTTCAGATTTCTCTTTTGTTTCTTTTATGCATAGTGACCATCCATTTTTTATAAGCTATCTGATAATGGCAGTATCTGTAGTCTTCTTCTGCCTGTTATTCCTGCTGTTTATTGCTTATGGAAGCTTATTTACTTTTATGCTTAGTTATCTTTAATTGTACACTGCACATTGTCCTTGAAAACATTATTTATGGAAGTTCCCTGAGGCTTAGGATATATGTGCTTTCCTCTAGAAGTGATTTACATTTGTTCCTTTCAGGTATTTAGGAGCACTCTTAGTTCAATACTACTTCCAATTTATTGCTTATGGCTTCTTGCAACACTGATGGTAAAAAAAATGTAGACTTCAAATACAGATATGCCAGCCATGATTATAATATCTCAACTCAAGATAGTTTTCTTAACATACATTTGCCCTAATCTGCCTAGGGCCATGTAAATTTTTGGAAGTCCTGAGATTTATGGTAGCAGGAGTAGTAGGCTTGGTCCTCCTTACCCGTAAGATGTAGCTACTTGGAATTCTTCCTTACCATGAAGGTATAATCCTTTGGGGTGCTGCCTTTAAGGTGGGCAGTCTCCAATTCCGTTTTATAGTTCATTTTGTCCTGGATGGGTAAAGGACTTCTGGTCAAAGCAGGCTTTGAGTATCCTGCTTACATGGTTTTCTGGGTTCTTGTTTTCTTATATGCTTCGAGCTAATAATTCTTTCCTATATTGTAAGTTTTTCAAAATTAAGAGACTGTTTTATCCAGTATTTTTCCTTATTTTTAGGGTGGGGTATGTGTGTGTCTAAATAGTGTAGCCTGCAATGACTAAACAGTGGAAATCTAAAGTCTTCTTTTAAGCATGGTAAATTTGGGTTTAGGGAAAGATGGAACTTTTCATGCAGGCTTGCAATCATATGCTTCTAAGCTGTCATTCTATACTATTAAATGATGATGTGCTTATTTTCCCTTACAATGAATTGGGGGGGGGCATTTTAAAGTTATAACCATAGTGAAAAGGAAGAAAGTCTGAAAAATCTAAGGTAAGACTAGAAACAAAATAAGATCACTCCTTTTCAAAAAAAAAAAAAGATCACTCCTTTTCAATATGTTCTAGTCTGGCACAGAATTCATAAATAAGTGTAAATATGCAAATAGACCTTCAGAACCAAAAGCCACTGTTTACTCTAACACTGAATATACACATTTGAAATCCAAGTGATTAGTAAGCTCTACCACTCTGATGGAAGTGTTATTGTAATGATCTCAGAGTAGGAAGAGGATCCACCTTAAATGATGGTTGCATGGAAATCTGTATCATTCAGTCCTTTTGGATAACTTAATTTAGAGCATAGTCATTTCATAAGTGCTATTACATATAGTGAATTATAACTATCAGAAAGAAGTTCTTAGTAGTAATGGAACATATTTGACCCTTATAGTTTTATGCTTAATTCCTTTCTACATATAAGAATTTGGCAAAAAGCTACAAAAGAGCTAGTACAATAATGAAAGTAAAAAATTACAACTCAGCAGAAGAGGTTAAGGAAACTAGGAATTATTTGAGAAAAAGATAACATTCATTTGAAAAGAGACATTAGCAGTGGATTGTTTCCTCTTCTAAGACAATAGTTCTCCAATTTATACTCATATTATAATCACCAGGGAAACTTTAAAAATACGCTGATGCCTTGGTCCCATCCCTGGGACTTCTAAGTTAATTGGTCTGGGATATGATTTAAGCATCAGAATTTTTAAAACACTCTCCATGTGATCCTATGGTGCACGGCATTATTCACTGTAAAATTACTTTAGGAAGCAAATTCCTGTAGTGCAATGACAATTTGTAATACTTGAGTTTAAGTAAAACCATTCAGGCACTTCAGAAATACCATGAAGTAGAGATACTAGAAGATGAGATGTCTGCATTTTCACTCTAAACAAAACAAAAGAAACAGTGTCTCAACAGTAGTACAAGCTATTTTAATTGGGAAAAAAGCAGACACTTCCTCAGAGTTTGGTAGGCAGAATTCTGGAATGGTTACCAAAAGCATATTGTGGCATCCTGTTATTTGTTCACGCTAATTCTAGACAATTTTGCCTCAGGCTCAAAAGTCAGATCAAGTCGAGCTTGAATCCCTACTCCTGGACTTATGTGGTGGGCAACTCTTGGGACATTTGAACTCTCCACAACTTAGTTTAATCATTCATTTGATCATGAAACAAATATTTATCAAACAATATCAGCTAGGTACACACAAAATACTGGAGATACAGCAGTGAACAAAACAGTGTGTGCCAAATGGCACAACACTCCTACCTCATCAGGTTATTTCCAAGGAAAACATGAGAAATATATACAAAGTGGTAGTAGAGTACCTGGTTATTATTATTATTGTTATTATTATAATTATGTGAAGCATTTTTTCTAGGGTATAGGGAAACATTAGATTGGAATTAAAATCAGTGGGAATTTTTGTTAATCAGCTATAACAATGGTTATGAATTTTTCTGTTCTCTGTATTTCGAACAGACCTTAAAACAAAAACAAAATAGAGGCACACCTTTCCTAAAACCATCCAAACAACGAACTACCACCACCACCACCAACAACAAAAACACAAAGCTTATAAGTCTTGGGACACCAAGCAATCCAAATGCCTCAGAACCACTTTGAAAACCATCCATAGTGTTTTCATAAGGATATAATGGATCACTGTTCACCTCAGTCTCCTTTCATTTCTTAGAAAACAGGATATTACTGATAAAAAGAAATAAAATTGATTTGTGTGAACTATATATTCCTAAAGCATTAGCACAGAAATGTGGAGTTGAGTAACTGACTTAGGAACAATTTGACTACTTCATTACAATGTAGAGAAGTCTCCTTAAAAAGGATGTTCTTGGAATAAGGTAAAAAAATGAAAGACCAAAAAATCTCGGAAATGTCTATGTTTCTCCTTCAGATGTGGGCAGCATACTTATGACTGGATGAAACTTTGGAATAGAAATCTGTTGTGAAAAGCCAACAAGTATTTGTAGACATCTTCATTGGTTACCATCTCTGGAATGTGGAAAATGTAGACCATTTACAGATATGAAACTCTTTCACATAGTTGGGCATTTAAATTTTCATGTAAAATCTGTGCTAGGGTTTCTAATAAAGTGAAATCATTTGAATTTTTCTAACATTTTTACAGCTCTTTGGCATACAGTAAATTCTTGACTGTGTTACTTTCTTTTCTTCCCTTCCTTCATGGTCTTTATACCCTCACTTTGGTGCAGTAGAAGATTCCAGAAGGGACAGGGATAAATGAACACTGCACTTAACTTTGAATCAATCTCAAGGGCTCCTGTGCAGCACAAAGGGCCAACAGATGTCATACCCCCTTTCTTGTTTCCTTTCTTACAGGCTTGCTTGTGTGCAAAGATTCGTTCTTTAGTTAATCTAATTTAGCTGTTAGGGTGTTGAAAACCCTCAGTCTGAAAACAATGTTTTAAAAAAATTTTATTTATTTGAGAAAAAGAGAGAGTGAGCACAAGCAGGTGGAGAGGCAGAGGGTGAGGGAGAAACAGACTCACAACTAAACAGGGAGCCCAATGTGGGACTTGATCCCAGGACCCTGGGATCATGACCTGGGCCAAAGGCAGATGCTTAACCAACTGAATGAACCATCCAGGCGCCCCCAGTCTGAACACTTTTAAGCCCATATTTTATACTGTAGGCCTGTGATCTGTGTTTCTAACTCATGCTGATCAGGGTAATAAGGATGGTCTGCATTAGGAAGTCATAACTTCTTTTTGAAATATTTAAATTTGAAAAACAAATAACTGGCCATACCTTGCTATAATGGACTCACTCACACATTGTTGAGATGAGGATGAGTTTAGGTAGTTTGGAAGCTGTGCAGTTCTTGATGAGCCTGTGCTCATTGGCATTGAACTTTATTGTTTTGTTCTGTCAGAGGCCAGTGGGCTTCTAAATGTTCCTCCTTCACGAACTGTCTTTCTCACTCCCTTCTTTGGCAAGTCAGCTTCTGTTTCCTTCCTGTTCCTCACACTTGACCTCTTGACCACCTACTCAGTTCTTCTTTTTTGGTTTATATAACAAAATGAGAACAGGACAAAAAGGAAAAAAAAATACTTAATAATTTTTAAATTAAAAGATGTCAATTTTGTCCTTTTTTTTTCAAATCTTTTAAAAGTTAATGAGAGAATGAGGCATAATATATTTTATGATTATGTTTTTACTCAATCAAATAATACATATTTATTAGAAACATACTTTATGTCAGACATCATAATACATGCTGCATTTAAACTCTGGGAATTTTTTGTTGTTGTTTTAAAGATTTTATTTATTTATTTGAGAGAGAGTAAGAGAGAGAATGAGAAGGGAGGAGGTCAGAGGGAGAAGCAGACTCCCCATGGAGCTGGGAGTCCAATGCGGGACTCCAACCTGGAACTCTGGGATCATGACCCGAGCCGAAGGCAGTCGCCCAACCAACTGAGCCACCCTGGTGGCCCTGGGAATGTTTTTATTATTTGGACTTTAACATTATGTCACTAGAAAATAGGATTTCGTAAGAAATGTGAAACTGATAGAGGGCAACACACACATGCACACACATGCATACAGAGTCTCTTGATGTTCTGTTTTCTTTAAACAAAACATAAATAAATGAAAACACATTGACTGTAAATGGCTATAAAAGTCTGTGCTTTTTTATGACTTGCTGATACCAAGAGTGGAAAAGAAAAAACAAGAAAAAATGAATTGTTTTAGGCTTGGGCTTTCTCCCTTCATTTCCCTTAATAGTCATCCATGCCACCAAATCCAGCCAGCAACCCCTGACAGCACAGCAGTGAGAGGGAGTGGGGAAAAGGGGAAATGCTGGGACTTGATCCAATTAAAACTGGTAGGAAAAATGTACCACTTCACATTAAATGACTGAGTGACTTCTTTCCTCCTTTAATGTCCTGTTAAACCTTTGAGAACTATATCCAGATGCCGGATGCCGTTGCAGCAGTTAATGTTCAATCCTTATTTAGTAATTCAGATGGATTTGCAGAGATGCCATTTTAAGAAACTGGGATATTATTGCTAATTTAAGGAAGATTTAGCCAAGATTTGGGGGAAAAATGTGTAAAGTAGCATAGTAATGATATAGTAGGTTATATGGTGCCTAGCACTGCTCTCATTCTAGGTGTGATCGCCAGTAGTATGTATAAATATGTAAATTCAGGCAACGTTGTCTTAAATCTTCAGAGCATTAACTGGTCTCCCACACAGCCCTCAAATTTAGCTTGCTGATGGCAAAGCATCCTCCCACAGTTTCTGTCTTTCCTTCATCCTTTGGTCCACATTCAAAGCACATTGTTTCCTTCAGCAGTCAGTTTAGATTTGTTCCAGACACTTCTCGTTTTGTATTGACTACATTCAGTGTTGTGCAGTTAGAGATGAGGCATTGAGAGACTTGGAATTGGATCTGTTACCTTGGAATGAAATTTAAGATTTATTTAGGCAAACATCCTCCTTTAACAGCCAATGAAAGGAAGGCATGAGAGGAGAGGTGACTTACCCAACGACACCAACTCAGTAACCTCAGAGGAAACTCTCCTAACTGTCCATCCAGTGATCTTCACTCCACCAGGGGAGCCTCTGTTCTCACAGTTCTTTTGGTGACTCCACCTGTTACAGAATGGAAGACTCAATTTCCCTATCTGTGAAATGGAGATTGTAAAATAGGTACTTCGTAGCATTGTTGTAAATAGAAATAGTGTTTAATGTCCATTGTGTAGTATAATGCCTCATGTATTCGATAGATTCATTTCATCATCCTGCAGATGGGATCAACCACCTTCAATGCAGAGAGCCTATATCAGAACAGGCCTTACAGAACTTCTCACATGTCATGCTATGCGCAATTTTTGCTAACGAATCTGATTGATTGGAATAGGTTTGCATCTATTTTATACTACATGGTAATGAATTATCATTTTTTAAAGGTTTTTTTTTAAGATTTTATTTATTTATTTGACAGAGAGATCACAAGTAGGCAGAGAGGCAGGCGCAGAGAGAGAAAGGAAGCAGGCTCCCTGCTGAGTGGAGAGCCCAATGTGGGGGTCCGATCCCAGGACCCTGAGATCATGACCTGAGCCGAAGGCAGAGGCTTAACCCACTGAGCCACCCAGGTGCCCCCCATTATCATTTTTTTAGGTCTTTCCCCTAATTAAAAAAATTCCTTTCTAAAGCGTAGTCTGGCTATGCCTAAAGTATATTTCTGAAGTGCATGAACTCAGTATTGGCAGCTTCTCTACTGTTACCACTTGATATTCAGCAGCATAAGGGGCATGAACTGTTGGAGTCTTGGTCTGTAATCACAAACCCTGAGTTTGTCCAGGCTACTGCAGTGTGACTGCTCTAATATTCCATTCCTCTGCATGTAAAGTGCAGACAGAGATGAATGATTTCTAAATTCCTTTCTAATTCTAAGATATAGAGAAATCTCAGCATGGTAATGAAAACCAAAACAAATGTTTGTGGAGCAGTATGGCATTTTCTGGGAAAATAGATCATCTAACACGTTTTTTGAATTACAGTTACTAAAAAAGCAAAAGAACAGAAAGTCTTAAGTTAGTGGCAGTAGGCCTTCTCTTGCTGGAAATTTACAGTAGTTGTAGAATGAAAATGGCCATTAAATCAAAATTGGCTTAGTACTTTCAGAGACACAAGAATAAAACCTATTAATAGCTTAACAAAATTTAATTGGATACTATGAGTAATAAAAGAGAGGTATGGGGGTGAAAGCGGATCCTTAAGTGCGATGTTTGACTTTCTGGGAGAGTGAAGAGCTGAATTCCAACTGTGTATGAGCTGAGTTGATTAAAGAAGCTAAATTTTCGGGACCCCTGGGTGGTTCACTCAGTTAAGCATCTGCCATTGGTTCAGGTGATGATCCCACGGTGCTGGGATCAAGTCCCGCATCGGGCTCCTTGCTCAGTGGGGAGTCTGCTTCTCCCTCTACCTGCTGCACCCCCTGCTTGTGCTCTTTTTCTCTCTGACAAATAAATAAATAAAATCTTAAAAAAAAATTCAATTTCAGTTGACAGGGAAGTGCACATGTATCGTTGTGATGTCTTTTCCCGGAATATCTGGGACAGCCTGACATTGCCTAGAAGAGGAAGGGATAAAGTCCTCTCTGACACTTGGCCCCTGGGGCCCCTTCCTACTTAGAGGCCTAGAGCCAGCTGACTGTACACTTGATATCTGACTGTACACTGTGATACTCGAGCCAGGTGAGGAAGGGAGAGCAGAAAGCATATCTGATGTTAGGCAGATTTGAGGTTTTGAATTCTGGCTCTGCTACCTTAATAGCTGTGTGAATGTGAGCTAGTCATTTAACCTGTCTGAGACTGTTTCTTTACCTTCAAAATAACCTTGATAAATGGTAACCATTACATTGTCCTGTCTTACCTTTTTGGCTTAGTCTTTGCTGAGATTTACATTCCAGTTTGAGTTTCTAGTCTGGTTTATACCCGGTTTTCATGTCTTTGGATTTTGTCTATGGAATGCATAACCCTCTCTTATACATAAATGATGTCCTCTATTCCTTTACTGGTGCTCTCTACCCAGTCCCATTTCTTGTTTCTTGACATCTACATGTACCTCCACATATATTATTGCCAGGAAAAATAGAACAAACCTTTAAATGAATGATAGTATTTCCAAGTAAAACACAGTTAGTATAAAATCAATTATTTCTTCACTGTTAGAATCCAAATGTTCAGATCAACTGATTCTTTTTTTAAAAAAAGATTTAGTTATTTGAGAGAAAGAGCGCGTGCATGCATACACACACACACACACACACACACACACACACACACATGCATGAACAAGGAGGGGGCAAGGAAGAGAGAGAGTCTCAAGCAGACTCTATGCTGAATGTGGAGCCCTATTAGGGGCTCCATCCCACAACCCTGTGATCCAAGAGTCAGACAGTTAACTGACCGAGCCACCCAGGCACCCCTGGATTAATTGATTCTTAAATATAATCACATTTGCCTAATATTGCAACCAAATGCCTCTGAAAAAATCATACCTCTTAATATTTCATCTGTCATTCAGATAAGCAAATACTTTGTCACTTTTATGAGTCACTAAATGTTCAGCTTAGCTGTTCTTCATCCCTTTGTATTGCTGCCTTGTACCCTTTGTGGGGAGCCTCTGTAATGAGACATTGCTCACATGTGTCAATGTTTCTTCTTCTTATGGGATCATAGAAAAATAATAAATTATGATTAGTATTCTTAAGATGAACTAAATCTAGATGAATTCCTTTTGTTAAGATAGAGTGTTTATACCGAGGTAAAATGAGTTGATTCCTTGACTAATGGTCCTCTTATTTAGGAAACCCACATGTTTGCTCTGAAAAGAAGTTAGGGAGAAATTTTCACTTTTGTATACCAAATAAAACAAAATGAAATTACAATTGGATTTCACTTTGGACCCACAATTTCTGCCTGAGAGAGAGTAATGAAAAGCAGAAGAGTACTGTTACATTTGCTGAAACTAGTTCATTCTCCAAAATCTGGGCTCTAAGGTGAGGGCAACCCCTCTTTCCCTAGGGGAGCAAAGTCAGCTCAGAGGTCCTGCAAGAGTCAGACACCCAGAGATTCCCATCTTAAGAAAAGGGTTGGGAAGGATAGTGAAGACTGTGGAAACTGGTGAGACCCTTTAATTGGTTGGTATGTGTTTGTTATCTTGAAATATCAGTCTCCTTAATACAAGTATGGTCCTGCTCAGACATAGAGGCCCAAAATGTTACAGACTTTGAAAAATGCATATTCAGAATTGTTATACTAAAATCCTGGGGATGTGCCTTTTCATGTTAGATAGTAAACATTTTGTTTTCAAATTTGTGTTCACTGCTATACCTAAAATAGTCTTCTCTAGCAGAGCAGTAGCCTACACACACACACACACACACACGATATGTAATATATAATTACAATAAATAATATATAATATATATAAATAATATATAATACATATAAATAATATATAATATTTAATAACAAAATATAAAATATATATAATAAATAATAAAATATAGAAAACATATATTTATATAAATATATATACAAAGATATATATTTTAGATCTTTCTTTACAATTCTTCTACCCAGAATATATTCAAGAAATATTTTGAAAAGAAACACCCCACATAGAATGGCAAACAAGTCAATATTTATGACAAATCCCTGTTGCCTTTCCCCCACCTCCTTATTTCTGACATACCTTCTGAAAATCTTGGCTTGCCATGATGGTTAATCATTTTGAATTATCTTTCAAAACCTGCAACTGAAAGATGCTATCACCAAAGACTTATTAACATCTCTCTAAAACTTCACTCTGTATTGAATTAAAGAAGCAATATATTTCTGCCCAAATAATTTGTTGTGAATTCTTGGTAGTAATTCTTGGTTTCCATTCTCAGCTGGACAATCAACATTTCTTCAATAACACTTTCTCTTGTGTTTTAGTTAGCCTACAACTATGCTGAGCTTTACTGCTGGATCCACAACCACACTCCACTCTCCTTCAGTAACATTTTCACCTGATGTACTACAACTAGAAAAGAAAAAGTTACAAGCCTCACCTTCCTCATTTCTCCTAAATTCCTTCTTCCTGCTCACTTTTGAGCCAATACTGTGAGGTTACACCATTACCCCACTCTTGATTTGGCCCTGGCAAGAGACTTCAGTTCCTTTTTACTGTACAAAGGCTTTGATTTCTGAGATACAGTGTTTAGTTTATGAATAGTAACCTTTCTATTTTAATCTGAAAATGGTTTTCTTTTTTTTTTAAATTAAATTTTTTATTTAATTTCAGCGTAACAGTATTCATTGTTTTTTCACCACACCCAGTGCTCCATGCCCTCCCTAATACCCACCACCTGGTTCCCTCAACCTCCCACCCCCCGCACCTTCAAAACCCTCAGGTTGTTTTTCAGAGTCCATAGTCTCTCATGGTTCACCTCCCTTTCCAATTTCCCTCAACTCCCTTTTCCTCTCCATCTACCCTTGTCCTCTATATTATTTGTTATGCTCCACAAATAAGTGAAACCATATGATACTTGACTCTCTCTGTTTGACTTATTTCACTCAGCATAATCTCTTCCAGTCCTGTCCATGTTGCTACAAAAGTTGGGTATTCGTCCTTTCTGATGGAGGCATAATACTCCATAGTGTATATGGACCACATCTTCCTTATCCATTCATCCGTTGAAGGGCATCTTGGTTCTTTCCACAGTTTGGCGACCGTGGCCATTGCTGCTATAAACATTGGGGTACAGATGGCCCTTCTTTTCACTACATCTGTATCTTTGGGGTAAATACCCAGCAGTGCAATTGCAGGGTCATAGGGAAGCTCTATATTTTAATTTCCTGAGGAATCTCCACACTGTTCTCCAAAGTGGCTGCACCAGTTTGCATTCCCACCAACAGTGTAAGAGGGTTCCCCTTTCTCCACATCCTCTCCAACACACATTGTTTCCTGTCTTGCTAATTTTGGCCATTCTAACCGGTGTAAGGTGGTATCTCAATATGGTTTTGATTTGAATCTCCCTGATGGCTAGTGATGATGAACATTTTTTCATGTGTCTGATAGCCATTTGTATGTCTTCATTGGAGAAGTGTCTGTTCATATCTTCTGCCCATTTTTTTTAAATTTTTTTATTTTAATAAACATATAATGTATTTTTATCCCCAGGGGTACAGGTCTGTGAATTGTCTGGTTTACACATTTCACAGCACTCATCATAGCCCATACCCTCCCCAATGTCCATTTCCCCACCACCCTCTCCCGTCCCCCTTCCCCCCCGCAACCCTCAGTCTGTTTCTTGAGATTGAGTCTTTTATGGTTTGTCTCCCTCCCAATCCCATCTTTTCATTTTTTTTTCCTACCTCCCCCCAAACCCCCCCACCTTGCATCTCCCCTTCCTCATATCAAAGAGATCATATGATAGTTATATTTCTCCGATTGACTTATTTCGCTAAGCATGATACTCTCTAGTTCCATCCACGTCATCGCAAATGGCAAGATTTCATGTCTTTGATGGCTGCATAGTATTCCATTGTGTATATATACCACATCTTCTTTATCCATTCATCTGTTGATGGACATCTAGGCGCTTTCCACAGTTTGGCTATTGTGGACATTGCTGCTATAAACATTCGGGTGCACGTGCCCCTTCGGAGCACCACGTTTGTATCTTTAGGATATATACCCAGGAGTGCAATTGCTGGGTCGTAGGGTAGCTCTATTTTCTGTTTTTTGAGGAACCTTCACACTATTTTCCAGAGTGGTTGCACCAGCTTGCATTCCCACCAACAGTGTAGGAGGGTTCCCCTCTCTCCGCATCCTCGCCAGCATCTGTCATTTCTTGACTTGTTAATTTTAGCCATTCTGACTGGTGTGAGGTGGTATCTCATTGTGGTTTTGATTTGTATTTCCCTGATGCCGAGTGATGTGGAGCATTTTTTCATGTGTCTGTTGGCCATCTGGATGTCTTCCTTGCAGAAATGTCTGTTCATGTCCTCTGCCCATTTCTTGACTGGATTATTTGTTCTTTGGGTATTGAGTTTGATAAGCTCTTTATAGATTTTGGATACTAGCCCTTTATCTGAAATGCCATTTGCAAATATCTTCTCCCATTCTGTCAGTTGTCTTTTGGTTTTGTTAACTGTTTCCTTTGCTGTGCAAAAGCTTTTGATCTTGATGAAATCCCAATAGTTCATTTTTGCCCTTGCTTCTGTTGCCTTTGGCGATGTTCCTAGGAAGAAGTTGCTGCGGTTGAGGTCAAAGAGGTTGCTGCCTGCATTGTCCTCAAGGATTTTGATAGATTCCTTTCGCACATTGAGGTCCTTCATCCACTTTGAGTCTATTTTCGTGTGTGGTGTAAGGAAATAGTCCAATTTCATTTTTCTGCATGTGGCTGTCCAATTTTCCCAGCACCATTTGTTGAAGAGGCTGTCTTTTTTCCATTGGATATTCTTTCCTGCTTTGTCGAAGATTAGTTGACCATAGAGTTGAGGGTCTATTTCTGGGCTCTCTATTCTGTTCCATTGGTCTATATGTCTGTTTTTGTGCCAGTACCATACTGTCTTGATGATGACAGCTTTGTAATAGAGCTTCAAGTCTGGAATTGTGATGCCACCGACTTTGGCTTTCTTTTTCAATATTCCTTTGGCTATTCGAGGTCTTTTCTGGTTCCATATAAATTTTAGGATTATTTGTTCTATTTCTTTAAAAAAAATGGATGGGATTTTGATAGGGATTGCATTAAATGTGTAGATTGCTTTAGGTAGAATAGACATTTTCACAATATTTGTTCTTCCAATCCATGAGCATGGAATATTTTTCCATTTCTTTGTGTCTTCCTCAATTTCTTTCATGAGTACTTTATAGTTTTCTGAGTATAGATTCTTTGCCTCTTTGGTTAGATTTATTCCTAGGTATCTTATGGTCTTCTGCCCATTTTTTAATATGATTGTCTGTTTTGTGTGTGTTGGGTTTGAGGAATTCTTTATAGATCCTGGATATCAACCTTTTGTCTGTACTGTCATTTGCAAATATCTTCTCCCATTCCGTGGGTTGCCTCTTTGTTTTGTTGACTGTTTCTTTTGCTGTGCAGAAGCCTTTGATCTTGATGAAGTCCCAAAAGTTCATTTTCGCTTTTGTTTCCTTTGCCTTTGGAGACATATCTTGAAAATGGTTTTCTATTCCTTACTCCAGATTGATGGTTTAGCTATAGGTAGAATTCTTGGTTGACAGATATTATATTAGTATTTTAAAGACATTATTTTATTTCTTCTGGTTCCTATTGATGCTGAAAAGGAGTTTGCTATCAATCAAACTGTTGCTGTTTTCAAGATAATTTTTCTTCTTTGGTTGCTTTTAATTTTGATAAGTGGTGTTCTGTAGTTTCATCCTGCCACCATTATGGATTTGTTTCTGTTTATCCCTTTCAGTGCTTATTGCATTTCTTCAAGCTGAAGACATCTTTTTCTTTTATCTGGAAAATCCTTGCTATAGACTGAATGTTTGTGTTACCCTACCACCCCACCCCACCCTGCAGATTCATATATTGATACTTACTCCCCAGTGAGAGGGTATTTGCAGATGAGCCCTTTTGGAAGTGATTAGGTCATCAGAGTACAACCCTCCTGATGGGATTATACCCTTGTACAGTAGACCTCAGAGAGTTCCCTGGCCCCTTCTTTCAAGGAAGGACACAGAAAGAATTCTGCAGTCCAAAAGAGGACCCTCACCCAACCATGCTGCCCTCTGATCTTGGACTTCTAGGCTTCAGAATACTGAGAAATAAGTTTTTATTGTTTAGAGGCCACCCAATCTGTGCTATTTTGTTACAACAACCAGAATGGACTAAGAGAGACAATTGTAAGTATGCATTTCCATGAACTTTGCAATTTTATATACTCTGTAACTTCTACCACAACCAAGATATAGAACACTTCATTACTCTAGAAAGTTCCTTTATACTCATCTCCTTCCAGCCCTTGACCACAAGAATCACTGATTTGCTTACTTTCTCTAATATAGGTTGTGCTTCTTTTCTGGAGTTTTATTTGACTTCCCATTAATATTAAAATATAATGACTGTTTGGGGGCAATGGACATGTTCCAGAACAAGATTGCAGTAGTAAATGTACAGCTCTACACATTTACTGAAAATTATTGAGCTGTGTCCTTACAATGGATCGATTTTCTTGTACGTAAATTGTACCTCGATAAAACTATTAACATTGGTATAAAAATTTAATAACTATATTTATTTCCTTTTAGAAATTTTATTTGGTTCTATTTTTAAATCTTTCATGTTTACCTATTCTTTTTTTTTTTTTTTAAGGTTTTTATTTATTTATTTGACAGAGAAGGAGAGAGCCAGCACAAGCAGGGGGAATGGCAGGCAGGGGAGAAACAGGCTCCCCTGCTCAGTAAGCAGCCCGATGTGAGGCTTGATCCCAGGACCCTGAGATCATGACCTGAGCTGAAGGCTGCAGCTTAACAGACTGAGCCACCCAGGTGCCCCTTACTATTCTTTCATAAATGTTTTCCTTTCTCTTAACCTCTTAAGAATTTTTAGTATATTTGCTTGATGATCTCTTTCTAATTATTTCATTTGTTCTGTTTCTTAAGAGTGATAATTTCTCTTACGGGGGTCCCTGCTCAGTGGGGAGCATTCTTCTCCCTCTGCACCCCCCCCAATGCTTGTGCATTCTCTCTCTCTCTCTAATAAATAAAGAAAATCTTTCTTAAAAAGTGATAATTCCATTCACTGATTATCTGTAGATTCTCCATTCTTATTTATAGCTTCATTATAAATTGTGCAATTTTTGTTGTCAGCTCTTCTTCAGAAATTGTTTTAACTGTGGGAATGAATACCTTGTGCCCTGGGTTTTAAAAGTGTCCTTTTGAGAGAGTTTGATATTCCTGGATCACAGTTTTTTATTAGTTCTCAACCACACAGATAGTATGCGTCCAGGTGTCTCTGGAGTGAATATGTGTTTCTTTGATTGCTCTATAGGAACAGCAGATATCCTTATTGCTTTCTCATCCAGTTGTATGCAGCTTGTTTACTTCCTTTTTCAAAAGACAGGACATCCTTTGAGGCCCTCCCTGCCGGAGGCTCTGTCTCAAGACCTACATGGGTATTGAAAACCCAGGCTCCAATCCCAGAGCCAATATAGGTCTGAGCACTCAATCTCCCAACACAATATTAGTTTCTACTTCCCATTAAATATTTGAATTCAGTCTTCTTTTTGGTATTTTGGAATGTTTTCCCTTTCTTTATTTTCAGCTGAGCTCAAAATAAAGAATTAAGTGTTAAAAAATAAAATGTTAAAAATTATTTTTAAATAAATAATATTAAAATGTTATAAAATGATATATTTTATAATATATTATGTAATAATATATTTTTTAACATATGATATATTATATATAATTATATAATAAAATATTTAAAAATATTTTGGGGGGCACCTGGGTAGCACAGTCAGGTAAGCATCCGAATCTTGGTTTGGGTTCAGGTTGAGATCTCAGGGTCCTGAGAGGGAGCCACTTGTCTGGCCCTGTGCTTAGCAGGGAGTCTGCTTGAGCTTCTCTCTCCTTCTCCTGCTGCCCCTCCCCCCTACATACTCTCTCTCTCTCTCCAATATAAATAAATCTTTTAAAAATATTTTTGATTACCTTTATGCATCATTTCTATGTATTTTTAATGTGTTCAATGCTTAACTACATTAACTTAGTTCACCATGTTGTAAGAATTACTTACTCTTCAAATCATATGGTCCTTTTTCAGTTCTAGTTCACGGATTCCTTATTCCTTTGCTTTTGTGACATCATTTGCTCTCATCCCTTCTACTACTCACAGAAAGAAGTATAAACTGTTGGAAGAGCATGAACTTTGTCATCAGAGAGACTCAAATTCAAATACTGATTCTTCTACTTACATGTTGTGTGATCTTCAAGCTCATAATTTAACTTTGTTTTTCCACTGTACTCTTTTGTGACTTGAATCACGGTTCAAGTTTGAGAATCCATCATTAATAGTAACAATATTCTTGGCAGCAGAGAACAGTAGTGATGGGCTATTTCTTTTCTTTCCTTTTTGAAATTTTTACCTTGCAGTGAGTTACTATTTTAACAAATTAAGATAATAATGGACATAGAACGTTATATTAATTTCAGGTATACAATCCTTATTGTAGATATGTTTATACTGAGAAATGATCACCACAGTGACTGGTGATCATCACACACATTTATAATCTTTTTTCTTTGAGAGAAGAACTTTAAGATGTATTCTCTTAGCAGCTTATGCTGGGGAGCCTGGACCCCCTTGGATAGACCTGGGGCTGCCAGTTACTCTAGTCAGTGGATTTGGAGGGGGCTCTTCTTTAGGGAGATATAGTACTTCCCCCCAGGTTAATTATTTAATTTTAAGATCTTTATCTGTAAAAGAAAAAAAACGTTTTTCTTTAAAGTTATAATGAAGAATAAACTAAATAATGTGTATAAAGGACACAGAGTACCTTACAAAGATTAAGTGTCTTAATATTAGTAGTAGCAGCAGATATTTATGAAACTCTTGCTATCAGCTTAAAAGTGATAATTCTTCACGTTCCTTACTTTTCCAGATTCTTCAGAATGGATCAGTTCATGTAGGTTTTGAGGGGGGGAAAAAAACCCGAGAGGGGATGCCCATTATTTGCTGTCAAACTTCTGCCATTGCATCATTGACTGTTCCAGAGGAGGGTTTTTTTTTTGTTTGTTTGTTTGTTTTTTTTTTTTTTAAATCCTTGTAATTACTTTCCCAAAGACAGGGATTGTGGACAGTTAATAATATCCATTTGAAAATCTCTTGGGTTATTTGAGGTGAACTCAGTGGTGATATAAATAATAAATCCTTTCCCTCATTGGAGACATGGGTGAATAGATTTCTCTTTATTTTCCGATAAAAATAGACTAAGTCAGTGTACATACTAACATATAGGCTTTGCCCAAGAGAACTTACCTTCATATTCTTGCTCAGTAGTGTCTATCATCTAGGAGAAGCGCATACAGATGTTGGATTTAGTGTTTTAGGACCATTAATTACCATTCATAAGAAGGAAAAAGTCCCTAGCTGCTCTTTCTTTCTCATTCCATACTTTTCCCCCTGGAATAATCCTTGCCACTACCATGATTCCCAACATCACTCACAAACTATCTACTCTCAAAATTATAATTCTAGACTTCATCTCTTACTTCTCTTCTGTGTTCTATATCTAGATGCAGTTAGAAATTCCTGATGCCTGAATAATCTCAACTATGATTATTTTCCTCTCTGATTTCCTGCAAGAAAGGAAACTTACAGGGATAATAACCAAACTGGAAAGTACCTTTTGACAATAGTTTGGTAATTATCCTGTAACTGTGAAAATCTCCCGTAAAAGTTGCATGGAAAGATTTAATCTGAGAAGGGTCTTAGGTTAAAGCAACATTTACCCTTAAACAATGTATATTTCACTTTCAACCTCCATCCAAGTTGCTCTTGCAACTGCACTCAGAGAGATGCCAATTCAAAGCACATCACCAAGTCAGGGGAAAAAGAGAAAAATGAATAGCCAGAAAGATGTCCTTGCCTCCAATACCTCGTACTGAGCAGATATGGACTGCAAGCCATGAGCAGGGTAATCTAGAGGTCACTGTGTGGGAACAGAAAGAACAGAGAGACTTCCCAGTATACGTCCAACACAAGGTATTGGAGAGCCCAGTTTTCTCATTATACCTGCTACATGGATCCAGGAAGTAGAAGGCAGTTTTCTGGTTTTTAAAAATATACCCACCCCCATCTGGACATTTCACAAGATAATTTATAGTCAGCACCTAATGCTTAGTCTCTATACTCATCCTTCTTCTGGTATTAGTAGCCTCTTCCACTGCAGGGCTACTTCTCTGCCTCTCCTTATGATCCCAAGGATGCCAGTTCCAGAATTGTCCTACTCTGATGTATAACCCAGAACGGGGCAGTCATAGTATGCATCTGATTAGTAATAGTGTTGGCTTGAGAATGAACTTATTAACCAAGGCAATTAGTCCTTTTCTTCAACTTCACATTGGGAGGGAAAAAAATCTCTTTATTCCTGGATCATGAGCTGTAAAGATAGACTCCAAATCTAGATCATCTGTATAGCTGCAATGTGGCAACACCTGAAAAGAATAAACCTACAATTAGAGAACCATGGTGAAAAGCAAAGCAAAGGACATTGATGGTGCATTTGGATTCCTCAATTACCCTTTTTCTTTTTATATAAGCCAGTGGTTCCTATTTGATGTTTTCTGAGTTAGATTTCTGTAACTTGCAAATAAAAATGTTCCAGTATACATATCAGTATATCTAAAGTAGAACTCAAGGTTATCTGACTCCCAAATATCTCCTCCCTCCAGTCTGTACTGGTTGGTGAAATCTCCAGCAACCTGATCTTCCAAGTCAGAAACAAAGAAGTCATTGTAATCCTGTTGCTGCTGCTGCTGCTTTTCCTTGGGAATGGTGGTGGTCCAGACTCATTAGTCCTATTGTTCTCTGATGGTGGCAGCCTTGAATTCCTTACACAATTAGCATTCAAGTGGATGGCTTTGAATCTAGCTTCCAGGATGATCAGAATTCTCTGAGAAACCAGTAAGTGCCTAAGCATTCACAGAAATACCTGAAAAGGAAAACCTCTACAGAGTCAGCTACATGATTTGCAAGGGCCCCCGTGTGAAGTGAAAATACATGCTCCTCATTCAAAAGATAGGAAAAAGAAGTGCCCTTAAGGGTACTAAAATGTAAAGCGTTTCCCTTTCTTCCTGGGTCTCTCTTGACCTGTCATAGTGTATTATTTGCTATTTCATTTTGAGCCCTTGGGATGGGGATACTCATTGGGTATAGGTGCTTACAGGTTCCTCCTGGTTTGTCTAGTACACAGCTCACTAGTGGCAGGGCTTCTTCCCTTCCTCCCCAACCATCACTGCACAGCACCATGTCCCAGTTGGAGGCAGGGAAATAAATCTCCCCTTTCTGTAACCTGCCATCCCAGTTCACAGTGGACTAGAGATGACCAAAGAGAAAAACCTCAATACCTGGATGAGCCCATTCTCTGGGTGGAGTAGATAAGAAGTTCAGAAGATCACCTTTATATAGTGACAGTTGAATGTATGGATGTATTGCCTGCCTGTGGCAGGGACAACCACTGCCATGTCTGCCCTGAGATGCTGTCTCAGGTACCTGTCTCATCTGGACCCTCCCCACATCCACACTCAGGCCTGCAAAAGAGGCTGAGCACAGTGCTTGCTGGGCAGAGAAGGAAGTAAGAGAAGTGGGGAGGCAGCATGCAGTGGGGCAGGTGGACTGTGGAGCCCCTCT
The DNA here is from genome assembly GCF_963455335.1 of Martes martes. Lineage (NCBI taxonomy): Eukaryota > Metazoa > Chordata > Mammalia > Carnivora > Mustelidae > Martes > Martes martes. Next base: position 137,284,758 of record NC_137889.1, read on the forward strand.
CCAGGGAAGGCAGGAAGTGGTGGGAATTAAGACTGCACGTAAGTAGAAGTGCCCATGAGCCAAGACTCCAAGCCCCCAACAGATGCTCCATTGTTTTATTGCCTTCACTTATAGCATACAAATTCAAATATAAAATTACTGAAAATTTTAAGATGGTGACCAAAGAGCAATAAACCCCAAGCACAGGGCCCTTCTGTGGTAGGGGCTCTGTGTGACCACACTGGTCCAACCTGCATGAAACCCACCCTATGAACAAATGTTCTTTCTGTTAATTTGACCAAAGACAGCTCAGCAGAATTGTAATTTAGAGCATGTTTCTTGAGCATTTTTACTAATAGAACAATGGACATCCAACTCAGAAGCCCCACATGTAAACCACATAAGACTGCTCTGCTTAATTAGACAGAGGCAGGAGACACAGCTGTAGCACCTCCCACCCCAAGTCACACTCTCCTGCCTCATCCCTTCAACCCCATGTGTGGCTGAGGAAGCACCAAGTACTCCCTGAAACACAGTTTGAAAATTAAAAACAAAACGAAACAAACAAAACAGAAAATATTTATTTGTATTCAACAGTCTAGGAAAATTCTAGCCCTTCAACTTTAATTTTCTTGCATTTTCTTTAAAAATTCAGGATATAGCCTGTGTTTCGTAAGAGAAATAATCATTTTAAATATTAAAAAAAAAACACAACCCACTTGGCCCTATATTTAATTATGAAATCAAGAGTAAAACAACAGCTGTGTAATTGTTTTAAAATCAGGAATTTAACAAATATTAATTTCCTTTACTACACACCCACTTCCTATTTTGGTGTTACTTTTTCCTGAGATTATAATTATAGACCATGATTATGAATTTTCAACATCAAGATTTAACTACAGGAATATTTTTGAGTTTTCACTTTAATTTTGAGAATTTTCAGAAGACACATTAAAATGTCTTTGCATAGTTGTAGCTATGTTCATTGTTCAGTACTAACAGTTCACAAGTACTTCTCCATTTTAGAGATCTTGTTGATGATTAAATTTCCAAGTGGGTGGAGTACATCCCTGAGGTTTTGTTTCATTTCTCTCATTCATGGAAGGGAAGTGGGTGTTGTATTTTTTGTATTTTTTGGAGCTTTTGCATCTATAAGAATGTTTTCTGTTACTATCACACATGAGTGACATTTGGCTTAATTTGGGATTCTGTGTTCCCCATTTTTAAACTTCAAGCCTCTGTAGACATTATTCTCTTCTTTACTGGAATTTAATATTTAAGAAAGCATTCTACTCGTATACTTGTAATTAAAAATATTTATTAATTTTTTGTGGAACACAATAGATTCTGGTTTTTCCTGTCTAAAAACGTATTCTTCTATGATATCTTGGATTATAGTTTCTCTTTTACTTGTTTTGTTTCCTTTTTTTAGAATATCTTTTTGTCAGTATATTGGCTCTCTTCTCTGTTCCTCATATTTTGTCACAGTTACCATTTTTATGATTTTTCCCTCTTTCCTCTTAGAAATTTTGAAGTTTTTTGCTCACATTACTGACTCAATTTGTTTGGACTCAGTTCTGTTCTACAGAACTGACTCCAGTGAAAATTTTAATCCTGTTATTACAATTTTTAAAATTTCTTCAAAATTTTTGTTTTTGATCTTATCTGTTCTTATTTTACTCTCTGCTGTTTTTCTCATTCTGGTATGAAGTGACCTATATCCAGGCCTTGGGTTTGCAGACACATTGCTGCTATAGATTGTCCATGACTATCCTTACTGTCAGTTGTGTATTGGTAAAAACCATGCTCTTGTGCACAGCCTTAACTCAGTGTATAATACCTCAGAAACATTCATCTGGCACTGTAATGGAAAATTCTGTTTTTACTTCTCAGTTTCTTTACTATAAGAGAGATAGCATATATTCTAAAACAGCCCTCCATTATTTAATTAGGTGCAGTCCACAAAAGATTGTTCTTCCCAGCCAGCACCACTCCCAGGATCTTTCTGTCTCTGCTACTATTTATTTAGCTTCACTTGAAAGGTCATCTTCCTAGGCTACAAGGGCCACTTTCCATTGCTATCTATTCCTGGCCTTGTGCAAACAGCATTGTACTGGGTGAAGGCAATTGAGAAGGGAAGTGCAAGATCTCAGCTGTCTCAAAAGACAGCAGAGGGTGGCTACTTAGTTTTCTTTTTAAGATTTATGTATGTATTTGAGAGAGACAGTGAGAAGGAGAGAGAAGGAGGTGAGAGAGAGAAGAGAGAGTTGTGAGTTGGGGTGGGGCAGTGGGAAAGGGAGAAGAAGAGCAGCAGACTCCCTGCTGAGGGCAGGACCCCACTTGGGGCTCCATCTCACCACCCTGAGATCATGACCTGAGCTGAAATCAAGAGTCCAACACTTATCCAACTGAGCCACCCAGGCACCCTTCAGTTGTTGTTGTTGTTGTTGTTGTTGTTTAAGATTTTATTTATTTATTTATTTGACAGAGATCACAAGTGGGCAGAGAGGCAGGCAGAGAGAGGAGGAAGCAGGCTTCCCGCTGAGCAGAGAGCCCAGTGCTGGGCTCAGTCCCAGGACCCTGAGATCATGACCTGACCTGAAGGCAGAGGTTTAACCCACTGAGCCACCCAGGAGCCCCCACCCTTCAGTTTTTTGATTAGTGTGGTATTTGTTGCTTGAAAACAAGCAGTAAAAATGAATAAAAGCTTCTTTCTCTCCTCTTTATTTCTGGTTATGTCATTCTAGTTCAGAGAGTAGATTGCAGGCAGGCCACTGGTAATGCTGCTCCATCCAGCTGCTGCAACATTAAAGTTGATGGAACTATCAGTCAGTGTCTGGCATATACATTTGATTCCTGTCCTTATGTTTTAAGCTATTGCTAATTATTGCCTTTCCTTATGATTTTGCCCATAATTCATTTACATTCAGATCATGATCTCAACCCAAAAGCCAGGGTCTTCTAAATGCAGGTATAATCAACAGGGTAATGAATGTCATAGTCATTTTATTATTTACAGGGAAACAGTTAACACATTCAATTTGAAGCAGTGTTTCTGAGTGTAAAGAAGGCCAGTGTCAGAAAATGTAGAGTCAAGTTTTTAACCCTGTTTATTAATTATGTGACCTTATACAAGTCACTTATTTAGCCTTTAGGAATCTGTTTATTTTTTCATAAAGTGGCAATAATCATGCTTGTTCTAAGGATCTCACAGGGATTTTATGAGGGCCAAATGGTGTAATACTTGTAAAGGACCTTTATAGTCATTAACACTCTAGATCCAATTATTTCTATCACTCCCATGACCTTGGCTTCATCAGTGGCAAGTGGAAACAGCTGAGTTAACTGAGTGACAGATCACAGAAGTGATTCATTAGTATTTATTTCTAATTTTTAGCCATTAGTGAATATATGTTTTGGACATAAAAAGTAAATGGTAATTGTGAGTAGTGTAGCCTCTGTCATTAAAAGAAAAAGGAAAAATAGACAAGTTGTTAAATTCATATGAATTTTACCTACTACCTAGGTTTTATAAATAGAGGGTTTCTTTCATAACTTTTTCCTCTTTACCCATAAGAACATGTGAATTTTCAGACTCTGTACTACCTCTTAGCTATGTAAAGGATAAACCAAATGAGACCAGAGTGTCACAGATAAACTTTTGCTGTTATTAAATTTGATTAGAACAAAAGAATAGACAAAATTAGAAGGTATTGTGTAGAAAAGGAAGCAATGAAAAATTGGTCTTTAATTGTCTTTAAGGCTAATTGGAAGCAGAGACTTCTAAATAGAGTTATAATTTATAGGCTAATAAATGTCACAGACATCTTGTTATTAACATGAAAATTAGCAAACATATAAGGAGAGACTAGTTTGGAATATGGCAGTTCCAAACACATGGAAATAAGACACAAATCAATTATATATTTTATTTTTAATTGGTGTACAATGTACTCCTCTAAGAAGAACGAACAATACAACATCTATTGTTGTAACAATACAACAATACAACCTCGTTGCAAGTGAACGAGAGGGCTTGCTTCATGGTATAGAAAATAACTTTTTTAAGAAGCGAGTTTCTTTGCTGGAATATGACAAAAGCTTCTCTCTCTCTCTCTCTTTTTTTCCCCTTTAGCTCTAAGTTATTGAAAGAAATCTGTAAGCCTGTCTTCATTTTCCATGTAATTTGACTTTCCCCTTCATTTTGCAGATAGGAAAACTGAGATAAAGAGAAATTGAAGAATATCAGTGTCCTTAACTATTTTACATTTTGCATGTCTTTTTCCCATTTTTTTCTTCTTAATAAACTAGTTCTTCCTTGAGTTAAAAACCATATCTTATCCATTGTCGGTCACCCCTACCTTGGATACAGTTCCTCAGTGTGCACTTGCCCCAGAGCTCTATCCCTCTAATGCATGTTGCAAGGAAGGAGATGGCTAACAGCAGATCTGTGATCTTCCCTGTAGCCTCTGGGATTCCTTGAAACATTAACTTGGGAAATTCATAGAAGGATATTGCAAGTCCTGGAGGTTTTACAACACAACCCTATGTGCAAGGATTTGCTGGAAGGACTCATAGAAGTCAGAAAGGCTGTTATATCACAGCTACAGTTTATTGTAGCAAAATCAGCGAATGGAAGAGGCACATCGGGCAGGTCTCAGGAGAGTTCCAAGCATGAGATTCCAGTTCTCTTCCAGTAGAATCTTTGAACAGTGCTTACTTCTCACAGCAATGGTGTGTGACAGTACCCGTAGTATATTGCTAATCAGGGAAGCTCCTTCAAGCCTTTGAGATTTCTTTTCCAGCTTTATTGAAGTATAATTGACAAATAAAATTGCAATATATTTAAAGTGTACACTGTAATTATTTGATATATGTATACATTGTGAAAAGGCTTTTCTCATCTTGTTAATTAATACATTTATCACCTCACATATTTGTTTCTCCTGTCTCAGTAAATTTTAGTTATACAATACAATGTTATAGGGACAGGTTGGTAAAGGGGTATAAACTTTCAGCTATAAGATAAAAGTTTCAAGGATCAAATGTATAACATGGTGACTGTAGTTGATAACACTTTATTGTATAATTGAAATTTGCTAAGGGTTTCAGAAATCTTTACTGGGGATCAGCCATGTAGACGTGGCAACCATCTGTGGTTGACCTTATTCTCCAGCCTGTCCACAGATCAAGCTAATAGCTGCATGACCCAAAGCCTTCACCACAGTCAAATTATTTGCATAGAGCAGATGAGGCCTAAGACCTCCAGTTAAACAGACATTCCCATCAGATAGGACATTTCAGGGGCTTAGAGATGACCTCCCAGGAGCTGGGGACAAAATTAACTCTTTATTGCATACATATCTATATGTATGTATACTATACCTGCTATATACACTGTCTTTACTATATTGGGACTACTTTAACTGTATCTCAGATAAATCAAAATTGGTTGAAGTTGTTATGTCCCTCATTGTTGAGATTGTGCAACAAGTAATTGTAGCTGCTACAGATGAGATATAGCTGCACTGAAGCCAGATAAAAAAGCTCAAGAGATCAAAGAGCTGATGGCTTCTTTAGGCTGAAGTGGTCCATGTCAATTAGCCTATTCTCTTGTGACCTCAGGTTCCTAAATGAGGAGAGTTTGGAAGATATTTGGCAACTATATCTAGTGGGAGTAAAGAGACCTCCCCATTACCAGTCAGGCTGTGGGTTTTCTATCCCTTATTCTTTCTGCCAGCTAAGTGAACTTGATACTAGGGAAAACCTATTTGTATCTCATGGGTTTTATTATCAATCCAAACCCAAGACATCTGATAGTTGAGGAGAGTGGATATTGGATTATCTAACTAATATTATTTGTGATGCCTACAATAAAATTGATCTCTGTAATTTTTCCAATTAATTGCATTAGCACTTGCCAAGCTTTATTAGCAGTAAATCCATTCTCTGTTTTTTGAGATCTTCCTCACCATTATTCTCATCTCTGATGTGGTAACTTGTGCAAGAAATCTGGAGGTACACCCAGTCAGTGTCACTGTGGTCCATACTAATCTATTAAAAATAGGGGGAGAAGACCGAGATCTAGGACTTATCCTTAGGAGATCCTTAAGCTTTTTATACAAAGTAGTCTGTAATGAGAAGAGAGATCATTGCTAAGGTATAAGGTGTTGAGAAGAAAATAAAAACCAGTGAGACAATGGAGTTTGTGTGATCCGAGGAGACACGTGCAATGTGTGTGTCCACCACTGTTCCTTGTGGCTAGTCACAAATAATGTTCATGATGCTCAGTGAGAATCTGGTGGAACCACTGTGTGTGGGAGTCAGTGGGATTCAGAATGAGTTCAGGGTAAGCATATTCCATCTCTGGTTGGGTAAGCAGGTCTCTGACAGCCTTGAGAAGCCATCCTTCCTCTTAATGTAAAACTTGCTTAAAATAGGGCAATAGTATTTTAGAAAGCATGCATGATCAAGGAAACTTGTCAGAATCCTTTCTGACTAGTATTAATTACTTGTATTAACCAACCATTTACGCTGAAAATAATGATGTAGAGGGAAATAGGAAGATAGAGCAACTCATATTTCTCTTCTTTTTAGTTCTGTATGACTTATCAGTAAGCTGAAGGTAGAGCATGTTAATAGAATGTGTGTGTATCAAGAAGTGAAATAAAAATTGTTGAGTTACTTTTGTGCAGAATTTCCATCCTGTTAAGAACAAAAAACATACGCAATTATTAATATAAAATACAAATTATGTAATTTTATTGATTCTGGCATATGAGTCATCTGCTTTTATATTTTTATTTAAAACTACATTTTACTATATAGAGGTGCCTGGGTGGCTCAGCAGGTTAAACATCTACCTTCAGCTCAGGTCATGATCTGGGGTCCTGGAATTAGAATCCTGCTCTCTCTGGCTCCCTGCTCAGCAGGGAAAGAGGAGTCTGCTTCTCCTCCTGCCTCTCCCCTGACTCATTCTCTCTCTCTCTCTTTCAAATAAAAATCTTAAAAAAAAAAAGAACTACATTGGACCATATAAAGATGCTATTTAAACTTTGAATTTTTCTTTACTTAGAAAGGCATCAAATAGCAAATAAGCAGAAAAGACCCTGTTCTTCAAATACTAGGGATCTGATCTCTGATTGCTGTTTCTGATCCCAGAGATGGAAAGTAGTGGGAGGTCAGGGTTGCTGCACTTTCTCATATTGCTACAAACCCCTCCACAGGCTGAAGTGACTTCCAGGAAATTTAAAGAGCCAGTGCCCTTTTCTTTCTTCTTCCTTTTCCTCTTTTTCCCCTTTTCAGAGCAATATGTTAGAGACTAGAACATTAAAAAACAACTGCATAGGGAAAATAAGGTAATGACTGCATGACCAGGAAAGTCTCAGAAAAGGGCTAAGATGTCTCAAATTTACACCAGGCTGATCCTCGGCATAAAGATAGTCTACAACAATCAAAAATGAATAAATAAATAAAAATAATAACAATATATAGCAAATACTGGGGAAAGGGAAGGGGGAGAATCTGATTTCCATGTTACCACATTGTGAGATTCAACTGCCTAATTTTCAACCAAACAATCACAAAACATATGAAAACACAAAAAAGTATGGCCCCTTCAAAGAAAAAACTATATCAAGACTGTCCCTGAGAAAGACCTGATGGCAGATCTCCTAGAAAAGAAACAAAAACAAAGAAACCTCTAAAACAACTGTTTTAAAACTACTCAGAGAACTAAAAGAAGATGCAAGGAAAGTCAAGAAAATGATGGATGAACAAAATGAAAGTATCAGTAAGAGAAAATTTTTTAAAAAACTGAAAAGCTAAAATGTACAATAACCAAAATGAAAAATTAATTAGGATACAAAGGCATGTTTGAGCAAGCAGTAGTAATCAGTGAACTTGAAGACAAGGCAATGGAAGTGATCAAATCCAGGGAAAAGAAAGAAAAACAATTGAAAAAAAAGTAAACAGAGCCTGAGGGAACTGGGGGATACTATAAAATAGACCAATATATGTATTGTGAGAATTCCAGAAGGAGAAGAGAGAGAGAGAAAGGGATGGAGGGATTATTTGAAAAAATAAGGGCTGGAAACTACCCAGGGACATGAATATACATACACATCTAAGAAGCTCAAAGAACTCCAGGTAGGATAAGCTTAAAGAGACCCACTCCAAGACATATACTTAAACTTTGAAAGATAAAGACAGGGAAAATCTTGAAAGCAGCAAGAAAGAAGTGACTAATTACACAGAAAGGATCCTTAACAGGTTTATCAGATTTCTCATCAAAAACTTTGGAGACCAGGAGGTAGTGGGCTGATATAATCAAAGTGCTAAATAATGTCAAAGTCAAGGATTACATATCCAGCAAAAGTGTCCTTCAAAAGTGAGGAAGAGATAAAAATACTCCCACATAAACAAAAGCTGAGGGAAGTTGTTGACATTAAATCTGTCCTGAGAGAAATGCTTTAGAGAGTTCTGCAGGGTGAAATAAAGACTTTAGACAGTAACTTGAAGCAATATGAAGAAATAAAGATCTCTATAAAAATAAACACATGAGCAATGATAGAAGCTAATATTATTTATTTTTTTTTAAAGATTTTATTTATTTACTTGCCAGAGAGAGAGAGAGAGAGTGAGCACAGGCAGACAGAGTGGCAGAGGGAGAAGCAGGCTCCCTGTGGAGCAAGGAGCCTGATGTGGGACTCGATCCCAGGACGTTGGGATCATGACCCAAGCCGAAGGCAGCCGCTCAACAAACTGAGCCACCCAGGCGTCCCGAAGCTAATATTATTTTAACAATGGTTTGTAACTCCATTTTTTGTTCTCGACTTGATTAAAGAAATTTATTTTTAAAAATCTAATTATGTGAAATCTAGTATAACTTTGATTTGTAACTCCAAATTTTGTCTTCTACATAAATTAAGAGACTAATACACTCAAATATTATTAACTTATAAAGATGTAATTTTGTGATATCAATAACTAAAAAGTAGGAATAATGCTGTGATGGAGGAGAGTTTTTTTTGTATGTTATTGAAGTTAAGCTATTTAAATTCAAATTAGAGTGTTACAACTTTAGGATGTTAAAAGGAATCCCTATGGTAACCAAAAAGAAAACAGCAACAGAATATACATACTAGGAAATAAAGTTATTTAAACATTTCACTATAAAAAATTTAAACACAAAATCGTAATGCAGGAAATAAGGGACAAAAAGTCTATAAAGTGAATAAAAAACAAATAACAGAATGATAGAAGTAAGTGCTTTTTTATAATTACTTAATTTAAATGAGTTAAATTCTTCATTCAAAAGATATAGATTGGAAGATTGATAAAAACACATAATCCAACTATATGTTTACAAGATTCACTTTAGATCTAAAGACACAAATGGATTGAAAGTGAAAAGATGGAAAAAGATATCCCTTACAAATAATAATCCAAAGAGAGCAGGAGTGGTTGTACTAATATCAGACAAAATAGACTTTAAATCAAAAAAGGTTATAAGAGACAAAGAAGGATATAATATATTAATAAAATGTTCAATATAACAAGTAGATATAACAATTATAAACATAAACCTAATGACAAGTATTCAAAATATATAAAGCAAAAACTGACAGAATTGAAGGGAGAAATGGACAGTTCTACAGTAATATTTGGATATTTCAATATCTCATTCTCAATAATGTATAGAACAGTGAAGATAAATAAGGAAATCAAGGACTTACACAACACAATAAAACAACTAGAGCTAACAGATCTATACAGAACATTCTACACAACAACAGCACACACATTCTTCTCCAGTGCACATGGAACATTTTCCAGGATAGACCATATGTTAGTCTACAAAAGAAGTCTCAGTAGATTTAAAAAGATATCATTCAAAATATCTTCTCTGACCACAACAGGATGAAATTAGAAATCAATCACAGTGAAAATGAGAAAATCCAGAAACTTATGGAAATTAAATAGTACACTCTTAAAATAACCAATGTATAAGAAGAAGTCACAAGAAAAACTAGAAAATAATTAAAGACAAGTGAAAATGAAAACACAACATACCAAAACTTACAGGACACAGTGAAAGTGGTACTAAAGGGAAACTTACAGCTATAACACTTACATTAAAAAACAAGAAAGATCTCAAATCAATAACCTAACTTTACTTAAGGAACTAGAATTAAGAACAAAAACAAACTAAACTCAAAGTTATTTCAAGAAAGTAAATAATAATGATTCAAGCACAAATAAGATGGAAAATTAAAGAAATAGAGAAAATTAATTAAATCAAAAGTTGGTTCTTTGAGAGGTGCCTGGGTGGCTCAGTCGGTTAAGCATCTGCCTTTAGCTCAGGTCCTGATCCTGGGATTGAGCTCCAGGAAGGGATCCCTCCCTGCTCAAGGGGAAGCCTGCTTCTTCCTCCCCCCACTGCTTGTGCTCGCGCGCTCTCTCTCTCTCTCTCTCTCTCAAACAAATAAAACCTTAGGAAAAAAAGTCGGTTCTTTGAAAAGATCAACACAATTGGTAAATATTACCAAGATTGACTAGAAGACTCAATTTACTAATCAGAAATGAAAATGGGACATTACTACAGATTCTAGAAATGAAAAGGATTACATGAAAGTACTACAAACAATTCTAAAACAGCAAATTGGGTACCCTGCATGAAATGGACATACTCTTAGAAACATAAAAGCTACCAGGAGATAAACTATGAATAGACTTACAACTAGTAAAGAGATTGAATCAATGATAAAAAATGTTCAGACAAAGAAAAGCCCTGGATCAAATTGTCTTTGCTGATAAATTCTATGAAACATCTGAAGAAAAAAAAAAAAAAGAAACATCTGAAGAGCTAATACCAGTCCTTCTCAGTTTTTTTTTTCCCAGAAAATTGAAGAGGAGGAAACACTTCATAACTCTATCTATGAGGCCAGCATTACCCTGATATCAAAGCCAGACAAACATTATGAGGAAAGAAAAATTACAGACCAATGGCCCTCATGAACATTGATGCAGATGTCCTCAACAAAATACTAGCAAACCAAATTCAGCATCATATTAAATTATTATATACCATAACCAAAGGGAATTAATTTCTAGAATGCAAGGATGTTATTGCATATAAAAATTGATCAAAACACCATGTTAACAGAATAAAGAGGGAGAAAAATCACATGACTATATCAATTGCTGCAGTAAAATTATATGATAAAAACAGTCAACAAGCTAGGAAGAGAAAAAAAGTCTACCTCAATGTAATAAAAGCTATATATGGAAAACCCACAGAGCAGTATACTAATGGTGAAAGATGAAAACATTTCTGCTAAGATTAGGAACAAGGAAAAGATCCTTCACCATAGTGTTGGAAATTCAATTCAACATAGTATTGGAAGTTCTAGCCAGAGAAATTAGACAAGATAAAAAAGGCATCCAAACTGGAAAGGAAGAGGTAAAATGATATCTGTTCATAGGTAATATTATCTTATATGTAGAAAACCCTAGAGGCAGCACCAAAAATCTGTTAGAGGTAATAAGTTCAATAAAGTAGCAGGATACAAAGTGAACACACAAAATAGTTGCATTTCTATATACTAATAATGAACAATCTGAAAAGACAATAATGAAAACTATTCCATTTATAATAGCATCAAAAAGAATAAAACATTTAGGGATTAACTTAAGAGGTGAAAAACTTACACAATAAAAACAACAAAATATTGCTTAAAGAAATTAGAGAAGACATAAATAAATAGAAATACATCCCATGTTTATAGAATTGAAGACTTAATATTGTTAAGATGGCAGGACTACCCAAAGTGATTTACAGATTCAGTGCACTCCCTATTAAAATTCCCATGATGCTTTTGCAGAAATAGAAAAAGTTATCCTAAAATTCATGTGTAATCCCAAGAGATACTGAATAGCCAAAGCTGTCTTCAAGAAGAAAAACAAAACTGGACAACCAACATCTGATTTCAAAAGTTACTGTAAAGCTACAGTAATCAAAACAGTGTAGTACTGGCATAAAGACAGATATGTAGACCAATGGAATGGAATAAAGAGCCCAGAAATCAGCACTTACATACATGGTAAAATAACTTTTGACAAAGATGGGGAAAACTACTCAATGGGGAAAGAACAATCTCTTCAACAAATGGTGCTGTGAAAACTGGATATCCATATGTAAAAAAATGAAGCTGGACCCTTGCCTAACACCACATATAAAAATGAACTTTAAATGGATCAAAGCCCTATGTATAAGGGATAAAAAATTTATAAAACTCTTAGAAGAAAACAAAGAGTAAAGTCTTCATGACATTGGATTTGGCAATATTTTCTTCAATATGACACCAAGAGCATAGATAATAAAAAATACACAAACTGGAGTTGACAAAATTTTTTAAAAATGTGCATTAAAAGCAATACCAACATATCAACAGAGTAAAAAGGCAATTCACAGGATGGGAGAAAACATTTGCAAAATATATATCTGATAAGGGATTAATATTGAGAATATATAGAGAATTCCTAAAACTCAACAACAACAAAAACAACTCAGTTAAAAAATGAGCAAAGGACTTGAATAGACATTTCTTCAAAGGAGACTTTACAGATGGCCAATAAGCATGTGAGAAGATGCTCAACACACTAATCATTAAGGAAATGCAAATCAAAACTGTAAGGAGATACCACCTCACACCCTTTAGGTAAGCTACTGTTGAACAAAAAACAAAACAAAATAACAAGTTGTTGGTAAGGATCTTGAGAAATCTTGTGCACTCTTGGTGGAAATACAAAATGATGCCACCAATATATATAGTAGCTCCTCAAAAAATTAAAAATAGAATTGCCTGATGACCCCGCAACTCCACTTCTGGATATATACCCAAAAGAATTGAAGGCAAGGTCTCGTAGAAATATTTGTACACCCATGTTCATGGAAGAATTATTCACAGATGCTACAATATGGAAGCAACCTAAATGTCCATCAACAGATGAATAAATAAGCAAAATGTGTAGAAATACAGTAGAATATTATGTAGTCTTAAAAAGGAAGGAAATTCTGATATATGTTATGACATGGGTGGACCTTAAAGATATAATGCTAAGTGAAATAAGCCAGTTACAAAAAAAAGACAAGTACTGTGTGACTCCCACTTACAAGTGATACTTAGTGTAGTCAAAATCATAGAGACACACAGTAGAGTGGTGGTTGCCATGGCCTGGGGAAGGGGGAATGGGAGTTATTTAATGGATATAGTTTCGGTTTTACAAGATGAAAGGGATTATGGAGATGGATGGCAGTAATGGTTGTACAAGATTATGAATGTATTTCATATCATTGAACTCTACACTTAAGAATGGGTTAAGATGGTAAATTTCATGTTATGTGTATTTTACCATAATAAAAAAAAATAGGAACTAAAAAACACTATGACAAGTCAGAAGTAAGACCTAAGAAGAAAAGAAAAAAAACGTATTTTAATATCTGTAATGGCATTATATTCCTGTTTATCAGGTGGCCCTGCATGTTCAGTTTGCACTGCACTTTGCAAAATTAGTAGCCAGAAACTTGCAGTGCAAGTTTCATTTAAGCATTAAGAAATACTCTATGAGCAGTCTAAAATGCAGTTGAATTAGCTGATAGAATTCTTCCAGAAGTATAGGAAAATAGAAGCATGTTGCAGAGATACAATGAAGTTATACTGGCCAGAGTCTTAAACCTGAATCAGACAAATATGGTGGGGGTTAGAGTCTTTCTGACAAAAACATATCTTGAGCACTATTCATTGCACCAATGAGAATTATTTCAGGTTAACTCCTATCACATATTTCAGGCTAATTAAAAAACTCTCTGATGTAGATTTTGAGAACAATATTTTGAAAGCAGCAACATCTGAAGTGTGAATTTCTGATGAGGGCACTTTAAAAGTTAACCAACCAGCTCTAGAGTATTAGATTAAAATTCACTTGCCTGCACATGCATTCAACCGTTTACATTTCTCTGATGATGTAATGCCCAGGCCATTCCCTCTAGGGAGCTCTAGAACCCCCTCCCTTCCAGCCAAACAGGGACTGATTCTCTCCCATTATTTATTTATATATATATGTATACATATATATATATACACACACACATATGTATATATATTATATTTATATTTTATATATATTTAAATCTATTCCATCTTTAAAATCAAAACTAATCTTCATTCTTATGTGTGTCTGCACACACACACACACACACACACACACACACACACACAAGTTGCCTTGACTTGCTATCACTCTCATTACCACCATGTAATTACAAACCATGTAACCTCTTAGTATTGCTTTAATTTCCTTATAAGTTGAGGACACTAGTATTTACTTGTAGAGAATTTTGTTTTCATCTTCCCCTTTTCAGTTTAAATAATACTTCCCCTGGAAAGCCCTCTCTGACTTAATTGTCCTTCCTGTTTCCCTTGTAATGCTCTATCTCCCCTTTCGTATCAGTCATCATGCACCATTATTCCTTTACTTGTTTATATGTCTAACACAATGCAAGCTTTGAGACCAGATAATTGACATATATTACTCACAATTGTCCCTCTAGTGCCTGACAGAGTGGCTGCCTAATAGCATTAATTTAATACATTTGATACATTTTGTATTCATTTGGAAATATCTATATGGTTTGCAGCTGAATTTGGTGCTATATAAAGAAAAATTTCTTATTCAAGCTTCCAGGGTTTTTTTTTTTTTTCTCTTCTAAAAATGCAGAGTTTTCCTATAGCTATTCACCTCTCTGAATGTTAAGTGCTTATAAGGTTTAGAGATACCTTCTGGCTAACTTTGAAGAGGACATTTGCAATATCATGTCTATATATCTTCTTCCCATTCATATTGCACCACCACTACCCCCTCCTAAAGAAATACATCAATTTGTTTTCTCTGGATGACCATGATTGATGGCCAGAGCAAGAGACTCTCTGAAGGCTTGGTCATAGCAGCCAGAGTGTCACTCAACGAGGACTGATGAAAACAAGATTGAATATCACTGTTTATTGAGTTTAATTGTCCCTGCAAAACCTTCAGACATTCCCTATGGAAAGACATAATTATAAGAGTTTAAAATTCCTCCTGGAACAATTTACTTTTTAAAAAAATAAGAATTGGGGGCGCCTGGGTGGCTCAGTGGGTTAAGCCTCTGCCTTCAGCTCAGGTCATGATCTCAGGGACCTGGGATCGAGCCCCATATCGGGCTCTCTGCTCAGCAGGGAGCCTGCTTCCTCCCCTCTCTCTGTGTGCCTCTCTGCCTACTTGTGATCTTTCTCTCTGTCAAATAAATAAAATTAAAAAAAAAAAGAATCACTCATGTTATCAAAATTGCCACATGCACACATACGCACAACTCACTTAGTAATACTCTTTGAAGATACTTTTTACCCCTTTGTGTTCATTTTATTGATGAGGAAACAGATTTAACAAGAATTAAGCCAAGGTCTAGAAGCTAGTGAGGAGGATCAATTTTCAAACATCAAGCCCTGGGCCCTTCCACCTCACCAAGATGTTTCCACAGAGGAGTAAAATGCCTCAATCTTAGACACTTTATATAATGTTCAGTACATGTATGAAACTAAATTGAGACTGAAGAATGGCAATCATCTCAGTAATCAGAATCTCCTTTGGGGTTTTCTACTATTAGCACTTGCCCTTCGAGATATAGAACTATCTGTAAAGGGGAAGGGGGTTGAAATACAAACTCATTGCAGCTCTCAATCTTAAACAAAAACACTATGATTAACTTTCATAGAAATAACCAAAATATAACACTGAACTTTATTGCTTCAGAGTGCTCAAAGGAATTTGCATTTTGGAATTCACCAAATAGTATTAAATAGTCTTTGTAGTCAAAGGCCAAGGTTGATTTTCCTTGGTGTCCTCCATGCCTAAAATGGCACCTGTCACCTTGTAGGGGCTTAGTATATGTTAGCAGATGAAGGAGGAAGACTTGCCCACTCTAACCTTTGTAAGCTCACTCTTGTACACCCATCCTAATGACAGGCAGTGTAGGTAGCTGGTGAGTATGGACTCTGAAATCAAGCTGCCAGCTTGAAAGTCCAGACATACATGTCTGTAAATGGCTATAATTGCAATATCTACATTATAGGCATACATCATTTTAAAGAAGAAATGACTTATATGTGCTTAGAGTAGTGCTTGGCATTTAATAAGCTCTATCTGTGTTTGTAATTATAAGTATGGGTCCTAGGGTCATAACTATGAATGACATGATTTAACAGATGTTACATGGAAAAGACTAAATGAGTTTATAAGATCCAATGTAAATATTTACACAGATGCATGAATTTGGGATTTATTACCATATAATTTTTATGAAATTCGTTTGTAGTTATCCGTCTTTTAAAAAATTCCTTCCCTCCTTCCCCTACAAAAGAAAAGTGGCTACTAGAAATTTATAGTTATGTTCTCTTAATATATCATGATATTCAGTTGATTAAGCCAAAATAAGTATTGGTGAAGCAATATTATATAAGGGAGATGGGTTCCTGATTTGTATAGGATGTCAACTTACAACATGTGATAGCTATAATAGGAGGAGACTGTCTGACCCAAGTATTTCTCTAAATAATACCAAGAGAGGATATTTACTGGGACAGGAAATGTTGATTATAACTCATTATAACTCATTATAACTCACTGAATCCTCATTATGGAATATACAGTAGCATAAGCATAAATTATAAATGCCTATGAGGTGCCCAGTACACACTTCTTTGAAGAATGAACAGAATGGAATAGAAAAAGCTTGTGTGTTGGGGGGTGCACCTGGGTGGCTCAGTGGGTTAAGTGTCTGCCTTCAGCTCAGGTCATGATCCCAGTCCTGGGATCAAATCCCACATCACGCTCCTGTTCAGCAGGAAGCCTGCCTCTCCCTTTGCCTCTACCTGCCACTCCCCTGCTTGTGCATTCTCTCTATCAAATAAATGAATAAAATCTTAAAAAAAAAAAAAAGAAAGAAAGAAAAGAAAAGAAAAAGCCAGTGGAAACCCTTAATGGATTTTTCTTGTCTTATCTAAGTTTTTCTTTTCTTGTTTGTCCCTCACTGGCCTCGTCCTATATTGGTATATTCTGGAATGCGATTTCGTAGAATCAAGGTCTTTATTTCCACTTGGGAAAAAAAATCTTAGTTCATATGTGTGTGATTGCTAAAAAAGTTCTTTATATATGGGTTGTTCCCAGCAAGGCTTCTGGATGCAGCTTGTGCAATAATCAGTGTCCCTAGGTCTGCTCCAGGCTGCTCACTTCTCATCAGCCTGAGCCCAGTGGGTTTGGCTTGTGCTGTCAAGAAGGCAATGTCCTTGTCCTTTGCTGGAAACAGTGGTTTCCCAGTTGAGATTTAAGCTGAAAGCAAACTGCAGGCCCCCTTTAGATAGAAGTCTGGGTATCAGATGGACTTTATGTAACAACTACACAAGCTGCCGACTGCAGCAATTTAAGAGTAGTAAGTGTTTAACCTTTTTATGGTCAATAACAATGTGCTACTCCAGAGTTAACTGGTCATTTTTAAGAGGAGCATATCGTTCCAGAAAGGGAGATGTCAGTGGTTGCACTATATTCTCAGATTTTGGGGTTTTTTTCCGCCTTTGGAAATTGAGATACAGGTTATAATCTATAATAAACAGAATGTTTAAACTATTCAGTAATATGCTGAGATTGTCACTACTTGTAGCAGCAAGCATAAAAAACACAGAAGAGGAAAATTAAGAAAAAGTAAAATTATTTCCTCAGAAAGGAAGTCATAACAAAGTCATACAAAGTCAAGGTACTTTGGAAATACGAATACATAAAATCTCAAACAACCCACTAAAACTGCTATTTTCTTAATCACACTGAGAAAAACAAAGTGTGTAGATGAAATAATGTGACCTTTTGATACTAAGTTAAAATAAACAGGAAGCACATTTACAGAGTTAATCCATCTAATCACAATTTCTCCACGAGATTTTGTTTTATATTTTATTCCTTATGTGAAAGATGTGTTCCTTCAAATCTTTAATCAAGCTCAATAATTCATTTCATCAACATACTATAACATATGCCATCAAAATGTAATGTGCTATAGATCATTCTACTGACAGGGTGCCATAAACCAAAGAGTCAGTGAAAATAAATCACATTGTCTTCTATTTTGCCTTGAAAGTAAACATGAATACTCATAGAAGAGAAATACAAAAGAAAAACCAGAATTTGTGGGTAAAATTTAAAATGTCACTAAAGGCTTCAATTAACATTAAGTGCTTCATCTCAAAATAGTGCCCATTAAAATTTAAAGGTTCAGAGGAGTAGTTTGTTACACATTTCAATTCTGCAACAATATTTTTAATTGTATTCATTCTAAAGTGGAGTTGTTTACCCCAATGGACTGTTGTGCCTTAAGTCAAATATTTCAGAAAGAATCTTGAGTTGTGGAGGGGTCTTTGTACTAAAAGGTTCTGGAAGAAGAAGGGGTAAGAAAGGGGTGGAAAAAATATTTTCAAGGTAATCTCCAAACACATTGTTATACTGGAGAATAAAATTAATTCCCTCCAACATGACACATTATTTTACGCAGTTAGTAATACTCAGAAATGGAGAAACAGATTTCCTTGGCCTTGAACCACAGTTTGGCAGTAGACTCAACACTCAGAATCAACCTTGAGATTGAAGTGTCAGCGGTTAATTCTCCTGTGTGCATTGTCCCTGGGAATGGGATAATGAAGCCCTACCCTCCAGGAATTAGAACATTTTGGTGGGAATTAGAACATTTTGGTGGGAAACAATTTGGTGGGAATATCTAGATGAAAGAAAGAAAGAAAGATAGATAGATGTGAAGGAAGGAAGAGAGGGAGGGAGGGAGGAAAAGAGAGCAAGAGAAAGAAAGAAAGGGAGAGAGGGAGGGAGGCAGGGAGGAAGAGAGAAAGAGAGAAAAAGAAAGTGGTTAGAAGAGAATAATATAGTATAGATAATGTACTCCAGACAAGTCTACACAATGCTGCAAAATTAACTTTCTTCCAAAAGCCAGCTCTGGACACACCATTTCTTGCTCAAAAGTCTTAATGGTTTTCCATTTGCCTAAAGATTAAAGATTCACCACGTAGTTGTCACCTTATGCTCCAGCCAAACTTCATTATCCCCTTAACATTCCTTCTGTGTCTTTGTCCACTTGCTCCTTCTGTCATCAATTTCTTCCCCGTCTCTACATGCCAAAAGCTGGATAACTCTTTCCCACCCATTCTTTGCATGTTCAAACTCTAGATTAAGCTCAATCAAATGCTAACTCTGTAATGAATAATCCCTTTCTTGATACAAAATTCTTCTTCCAAACCCCTATCTATCACAAATACTTTCTATACTAATTATAATTATTTTCACACCTGCTTTAACTCCTTTACAAAACCATAAGCTCCATGACGGCAATATCCATAAGAGATTAATTTTAGTAAAAATGCCTTAGAATTCATTTGATGAATAGTTGCTGATGGAAATTACATTATTTATCTTTGGGATTAAAAGAAAGAGTTGATTCTCTTTTGAGTGTTTCTCTCTTTTCACCCTTACTAGCATCTAGCACTCCTAAGACATGAGGGGTGGAAAAAAAAGGAAATACTCAAAATCAGTGAGTTCCCTTTGGTTTCTCTTTTAGGAAAAAAAAAAAAAAAGGCCCAGGTTTCTGCCTTTGACTAGATAATTACTTGACTACATAATTATTATTTTTTTTAATTAAAGTTTTTTTCAGTGTTCCAAAACTCATTGTTTATGCACCACACCCAGTGATCCATGCAATACGTGTCCTCCTTAATATCCACCACCAGGCTCACCCAACCCCCCACCCCCTCCCCTCTAAAACCCTCAGTTTGTTTCTCACAGTCCACAGTCTTTCATGGTTTGTCTCCCCCTCCGATTTCCCCCAACTCCTCCTCTCCATTTCCCAATGTCCTCCATGCTATTCCTTATGCTCCACAAGTAAGTGAAACCATACGACAATTGACTCTCTCTGCCTGACTTATTTCACTCAACATAATTGCTTCCAGTCCCGTCCATGTTGATACAAAAGTTGGGTATTCATCCTTTCTGATGGAGGCATAATACTCCATTGTATATATGGACCATATCTTCTTTATCCATTCGTCTGTTGAAAGGCATCTTGGTTCTTTCTGCAGTTTGATGACTATGGCCATTGTTGCTATGAACATTGGGGTACAGATGGCCCTTCTTTTCACTACATCTGTATATTTGGGGTAAATACCCAGTAGTGCAATTGCAGGGTCATAGGATAGCTCTATATTTAATTTCTTAAGGAATCTCCACTGTTTCCCACGTTTCAAGTTTGGAATTGGTCACTTAAACCTCACAAATAAGTGAGTCTAAGTAAAGCAAAATATCAAATAATTCTCCATTACAAACAATAAGAAAATATTCTTTTAAGTAGAAGGGAAATATAAAATGGAAATGGAGCATATCCATTTATGTTCCCAATATGTGAACAGAGTTAAAACATAAGGCTTTCAAGAGTTGCACAAATTCTCACAATTCCAATTAAAAAGTCATTATCTTGGGGCACCTGGGTGGCTCAGTGGGTTAAAGCCTCTGGCTTTGGCTCAGGTCATGATCTCAGAGTCCTGGGATGGAGCCCCACATCGGGCTCTTTGCTCAGCAGGAAGCCTGCTTCCCCCTCTCTCTACCTGCCTCTCTGCCTAC
The DNA here is from genome assembly GCF_963455335.1 of Martes martes. Classification (NCBI taxonomy): domain Eukaryota; kingdom Metazoa; phylum Chordata; class Mammalia; order Carnivora; family Mustelidae; genus Martes; species Martes martes. Next base: position 137,305,503 of record NC_137889.1, read on the forward strand.
TTTGATCTCTGTCAAATAAATAAATAAAAAATCTTTAAAAAAAAAAGCCATATCCTCCTCAATGATACACATACACATACATTTTATTTTTTTTTTAAGATTTTAATTATTTATTTGACAGACAAGTAGGCAGAGAGGCAGGCAGAGAGAGAGGAGGAAGCAGGCTCCTCGCTGAGCAGAGACCCCGATGCGGGGCTCAATCCCAGGACCCTGGGATCATGACCTGAACCGAAGGCAGAGGCTTTAACCCACTGAGCCACCCAGGCGCCCCCACATACATTTTAAAATATTGCAAATATATGAAATTGGAGAGGACGTGATATTTAGTTCACAGTAAAATTCATATCAAAATAAAAGTAGAAATAGTAATTATTATAGCTCCATATTTTGGAGGGAGGTCACATTTTAGAGTTCAGAGTAAAGATGAATCCCAGACTTCCTACACAGACGTATTTTTTCTAATTTTCAAAACCATTTGTCAGCCTGTTTCATACATTAGCTGCAATGAATTATAGCACAGAAGAATCACACTTATGTTGGAAGCAAAGAGAGATTAACCCAAAATTATATCTTGTTTTTAGGCACTCAACTCCAGGATCAGATTTTAAAAAAAAGAAAGAAAGGAAAAAAGAAAAAAAGACTTTTATTACCTTGGCATTGATGAAAGCAGAAGTTTTCTTTCCCTTTCAATCTTCTGGGAGGAAATTTCAGTTATTTCAAGCCAGCAGAATCTCTCTCCCCAGAGCACTGATAAATTAATGTGTAGAAGCTTAGAAAATTTAAGAGGTCTGTCTTAGAATTGAATGACTATGAAATTTGGGTCCTCTTTGGTGCATTAAATGCACCAAAGAAATTGTGTGGCTCATTTTAATAGTAAGTCTCACTCCTAAATTCATCCCCTATATAATATACAATATCTAGGCAAGAACTTTTAGTAAATTTTACTTATAAAAGTGGCAATATAAGGAAAGATGTGGTCCATATACACTATGGAGTATTATGCCTCCATCAGAAAGGACGAATACCCAATTTTTGTATCAACATGGACAGGACTGGAAGAGATTATGCTGAGTGAAATAAGTCAAACAGAGAGAGTCAAGTATCATATGGTTTCACTTATTTGTGGAGCATAACAAATAATATAGAGGACAAGGGTAGATGGAGAGGAGAAGGGAGTTGAGGGAAATTGGAAGGGGAGGTGAACCATGAGAGACTATGTTAGACTCTGAAAAACAACCTGAGGGTTTTGAAGGTGCGGGGGGTGGGAGGTTGAGGGAACCAGGTGGTGGGTATTAGGGAGGGCACAGATTGCATGGAGCACTGGGTGTGGTGAAAAAACAATGAATACTGTTACGTTGAAAATAAGTAAAAAATTTAATTAAAAAAAAGTGGCAATAGAATGTTCTAATTTTTCAAAGCTTGGGATTCATATTTTATTCTTTTTTTTTGTATACTTTGGCCTTCATGACATGGTGATCACTATCAATCCAACCAAATGTTGCCTTTTACTCTGTTTTGCCATCTTATCACACATTACTTGTGTTCTTCTGTTAATATTTCCATTAATTTATCCATTCTCTATGTACTCCCTCATTGCCTCTGAACTTTAACTTGGTTCCCATCTGCCACCACTCAGATGAAATTCCTCCCTCAAGGGTCAGGGATGATGTCCTAAATCTAAACTCTTTTCTTGGCCATTCTCCATGTTGTCTCTACAACACTTGGAACTGTTGGCCACCTTCTATTTCTTGAAATTCTCTTCCTCTGTGAATCTGATTACTCCTATGTCTCTTCCAGCATTCTTCTCCTATTTGATCACCCTCATTTCACTTTACTATGCCTTCTTTAAAAAAAAAAAAAAAGGTTTTAAGTAATCTTCACACCCAAAGTGAGGCTAGAACTTATAACCCTGAGATCAAGAGTTGCATGCTCTACTGAGTGAGCCATCCAGGTGCCCCTTACTATGCCTTCATATCCTTAAGTGTTGGCTTTCCCTGGGTTTCATTCTTGGTCCTTTTCCTTCTACACCTTATTCCCTTAATTGGTGTTAAAGAAAACCCAGAGATGAATAGCAATTGAAACAGTAAAACCAGGTTTTATTAAGGAACTACTCCAATAGGAGAGGAGAGACTTCAGTGCAGAGCTGGGCTCAATTCTGAACACAGTGGGGACAAGGGATTTTATAGCCAAGGAGCAGAGGAGGGGTCAATGGATGGAAACTTACTAAGAAGAAACATCAGAGGTAAGGGGGTCTTCTAGCTAAATGAACTTTAAAAGATTCTTACTGGAAGCAGGCCAGGGTAACTAGAGATCAGGGATCTAAATGAAGAATTGAGCAGATATCAAGGGTGGGGAATTCTCTCTAAACTGACTTAAGAAGATTCTTGCTATAACTGGGCAATACAGACCTGAAAAAGGAGGGCACTGAAGTCCAAGGTTGAGCCTCACTGAAGTTTAGAAGAAGAGAGGCTTCGTCAGTGATGCCCTTTTCAATGATGAATGCAAGGCAGAACTTCCTACCAAAATACAAATTCCTATTTCTAAGTGCATTCTGAATATGTCTACTTGGATATTCTGGAGCTCTCTCAAAAGTTGTATGTCTCAAATTAAACTAACATTTTTCCCTACAAACCTGCTTTTCCACGTTAGATATTGACAGTTGTATTTGACACCCTACCCAGGCTCCAGCCTGGAGACCTCAGGTTGGGTTTTATTCCCACTTTCCTTCCCCTTCTGAGCCCGATCTAACCCATCCCACTCGTATGCATTTACCTGCACAGTGTTTCTCAGATATTCATTATTTGTTGCTTCCACTCTTCCAGTCCTTGATCAGACCATCGTTTTTCATCTGTCGCCCAAATTACCCTCTTATTTCCCTACATGCAATTCCTCCCCATTCCACCTTTGTAACTGTTGCCAAAATCCCCATTTATAAACATGGTTAATGATAATTATTCCCTTCCCTGAATTCTTCAGTTATTTTCTCCAGCCTGCACAGTAGAAGTAGGCAAAAAACAAAGGGAGAATGGTGAGCTGGAGCCAGCTCCTAACAGTTCTGGAGAGCTGCTGGTATGCATCTTTCCCCAGCCCTGAATTCAGTGATGCTCCTGTAGCTTTAAATTACCATGATAGCGGTATTTACAATCTCAAAATCAGCGAATGTTGCAAAGCAGGGTTTTTTTTAACGTCTTAATTTTGTTTTATTTTTTTCATGTTTCAAGACTCATGTTTATGCACCACACCCAGTGCTCCGTGCAATACGTGCCCTTCTTAATACCCACCACCAGGGTCACCCATCCCCCCCAACCCCCTCCCGTCCATAACCCTTGGTTTGTTTCCCAGAATCAACAGTCTCTCAGGATTTTTTTTTTTTTAAGATCTTGTAATTAAACACATACAGCACATCATGGCAGAGGGAACTTGGCATTTATTAAATGTGTGTGTGTGTGTATATATACACACACACACACACACACACAGTCCCAAATCTAACTTTTAAGCCCTACATCTTATTCTATCCATATGCCCTTTTTTATTCGTGTACTTGTACCCTAATCAAACACTTCGAATACATGGATTCTGAAGCTTCTATGTCAAGACTGAAACACCATGTCCACCTAGAATGCCCTATTCTCCTTTTCCCACTCCTTGCAATGTCCCTTCAAAGCCAAGTTCAACTTTTATAACCTCTGTGAAGGTTTCCTTGATACTCTTTACCTCATACAAAATTTATTTGTATCTATTTGCCTCTCCTGCTAGATTGTGAAACATTTTAATAAAAATATTAAAACATTTAAATTTATTTATATTTATTTTATTTACATTGGCCTTATTTGTATATCCCCCATGCCTTAAATACTGTATAGTACATGTTGTAAGTTTAATAAATGTTGAACAAATGAACAAATTTGGGAGAATTTGATAGATTCTCGTTTCATAGCAGATACAAAAATAAATCCCAGATGGAAAAGGTTTGAATGTAAAAAGCAAATGTGTTTATATACTTGCAAAGGGCCTTTCTAAGTAAAATGAGAAACTCAGAAGCCATAAAGATAGCTGTTGACAGATTTGACTACTTGAAATTAAAAACTTGTGTATAAATCAGTCACAAGAAAAAGCCTGGAAAGAAAACAAATCCATAGAGGCTAAGTAACTTGCTACTAAACAATGAAAGAGTCAACCAAGAGATCAGAGGAAATAAAAAATACATGGAGAACAAATGAAAATGAAAACATTATGTTCCAAAATCTTTGGGATGCAGCAAAAGCTAAGAGGGAAGATCATACCAATATAAAAGAAGCAAGAAAAATCTCAAATAAACAACCTAACTTTATACCTAAGGAGCCAGAAAAAGAACAGCCCAAAGCCAGTAGAAGGAAGGAAATAAGATTAGAGCAGAAATGAAATAGGGACCAAAAAACCAATAGAGTGAACCAATAAAACCAGGAACTAGTTCCTTAAAAACATTAACAAAATTGGATAAACCTTTGGCTAGACTCATTAGAAAGAGAAGGAGGGAGGGAGGGAGAGAGAAGGAAGACTCAAATAGATAAAATCAGAAATGAAAGTGGGGGGGAAACTTATGTGTAGAAAAGGATACCTTAAAAAAAGAAAAAGGATACCTTAAATAAGAAACAAAGAGAAAACTGTGAGATTATCATTTTTCAATAAAGATAACATAAAAATCATAATTCTAGTATTAAAATACTATCTATATCATAGCCTTGTCATGAGGATTAAGTAAATTAATAGCATTTAAAATAACAGGCAAATACAAGTATCTGATTATGTGAAAGAATCACTTGATTTTGAGGATATTAATAAAGTACTCTTCTACAACTATGAAAAAATCATAACAGGCACACAGTAACTGCTCTAACAAGTTTAATTATTACTATAAATTTAAGAAAATCTGGGAAAAAATTACAATAATCTATTGAAATTGAGTGGTAAAATATTTTTCTTACTGGTGGTGTATCAAGGGCTGGATGTGGAATATTCATCTGGATACAGGCAATAAGTTAATGCATTGGGTGGGGATGGGTATGAATTTAAAAATGGTTAATGACAAGTAAAATCACTTTGTTAATTTATTATTTTATTTTATTTTAATTTCTTTTCAGTGTTCCAGAATTCATTGTTTATGCACCACACCCAGTGATCCACGCAATACGTGTCCTCCTTAATACCCACCACCAGGCTCACCCAACTCCCCACCCCCTTCCCCTCCAAAACCCTCAACTTGTTCCTCAGAGTCCACAGTCTTCCATGCTTTGTCTCCCCCTCCAATTTCCCCCAACTCACTTCTCCTCTCCATTTCCCAATGTCCTCCGTGCTATTCCTTATGCTCCATAAGTAAGTAAAACCATACGATAATTGACTCTCTCTGCTTGACTTATTTCACTCAGCATAATCTCTTCCAGTCCCATCCATGTTGATACAAAGGTTGGGTATTCATCCTTTCTGATGGAGGCATAATACTCCATTGTATATATGGACCATATCTTCTTTATCCATTCGTCTGTTGAAAGGCATCTTGGTTCTTTCCGCAGTTTGATGACTATGGCCATTGTTGCTATGAACATTGGGGTACAGATGGCCCTTCTTTTCACTACATCTGTATATTTGGGGTAAATACCCAGTAGTGCAATTTCAGGGTCATAGGGTAGCTCTATTTTTAATTTCTTAAGAAATCTCCACACTGTTTCCCAAAGTGGCTGTACCAACTTGCATTCCCACCAACAGTGTAAGACGGTTCCCCTTTCTCCACATCCTCTCCAATACATGTTGTTTCCTGTCTTATTAATTTTGGCCATTCTGACTGGTGTGAGGTGGTATCTCAGTGTGGTTTTGATTTGAATCTCCCTGATGGCTAGTGATGATGAACATTTTTTCATGTGTCTGTTAGCCATTTGTATGTCTTCTTTGGAGAAGTCTGTTCATGTCTTCTGCCCATTTTTTTGGACATGATTATCTTTTATCTATATTTTTGTGTGTGTTGAGTTTGAGGAGTTCTTTATAGATCTTGGATATCAGCCCTTTGTAGTGTCATCTGCAAATATCTTCTCCCATTCTGTGGGTTGCCTCTTTGTTTTGTTGACTGTTTCCTTTGCTGTGCAGAAGCTTTACATCTTGATGAAGTCCCAAAAGTTCATTTTCGCTTTTGTTTGCTTTGTCTTTGGAGACATATCTTGAAGCTTGAAGGAAGTTGCTGTGGCTGATGTCAAAGAGGTTACTGCCTATGTTCTGCTCTAGGATTTTGATAGATTCCTGCCTCACATTGAGGTCCTTTATCCATTTCAAGTTTATATTTGTGTATGGTGTAAAAGAATGGTCAAGTTTCATTCTTCTACACATAGCTGTCCTTTATTATCACTTTACACCAGCAATTCTAAACATTACCAGTAATTAAAATTTATTGTCTCTCCTCCTGCTTGAGGAGAACCTTCCATTGGTCTAAGTTCAAAACAACTTCTGTGCTTACCATTGAGTTTAATAATGTGTACATAAGCTTCAAATCAGCACATTTTTATTGCCTCTGTAAATATTGTATTTTACATGAAAGTTAATTCTCAGAAGTCTCAGCTACGTATTGGACTTCAGTACCTATAGACTCAGCTACAAATGTGATTCTGAGCATGAATTTGTAACGGTTTATAATAGTTGGAACTTTCTATGGGTACCTTTTGTCATTCCTCCCTGGAGTACTACAGATTCCTGCATTTAAAGAGTAAGTTTGAAATAAATACTGATTGTACAGTAATTGTTAAGAGGAATAGAGAACTTAAGCTCTTTCAATTCTGTAATTCCCTGTGACCACTTGGAGTTCCTGTTTGCTTGATATTTAAAACTATACCACTTTTCCTCCTCACCTGGACACTCTAGTCACACTAGCAAATTTTTCCCCATTTCTAAAATATACTAAATTTTTCCCAACTCAGGGCCCAACTCAGTAAAAGCATATGCTTTTACTCTGCTTAAGCGTGACTTCCTGCGCTCTTCCTGTGGCAGACTTTTCATTTTTCAGATTGAAAGAAAATGCCATCTCAGAATCAGCCTGACTTCTCTGCAAAATGTGAATTTCAAAGTATAATATCCTGTTAAGTACAAATATTCTATTACACATGGAATATTGTTTGAACACTATCTCTCAATTTAACATACATTATTTTAAATTGTTTTAAAACTAAAGAATACATAAAGAAAATAATGACCATTGTTGATTACTACATTATCATTAAGGAAAATAATGTTACTGTATAAAGGAGGGAGCTGTTAAATACCCATTGGGTCTTATATGCAATTAATGAATCATTGAACACTACATCAAAAACTTACGATGTACTATATGTTGGCTAACTGAACACACACACACACAAATACATACCCAGGTGTTTAATACACTTAAGTTTGTGCCTACTTCTTACTTTAAAAAATTTTTAAATAATTGGAGGGGATTTTTTTTTTCTGTTTTACTCTCAGAGTAAAAAAGGAAAAAAGGAATGAGGCATGCAAAATCAACTACATTTCACAATTATTATTTTATGAGGTTAGTCAAGAAAAACCAAAATAAATCAATTTCAGGTGTTTTTCTCAAACATATTTGTAGTACTTCTGGTTCTATAATATTGCAATGCATGACAGCTATCCACTTTATGAAAGAGTAATTTTAAAAAAAGCCTTTTTAGTGATGGGGAAACAAAGAATATATAAGCAAAATCATAAATACTACTTGCCCAGTAAAAATGACATAATTTCTTTTTTTTTAAAGATTTTATTTATTTATTTGTCAGAGAGAGAGAGAGAGAGAGAGAGAGAACGAGCGAGCACAGGCAGACAGAGTGGCAGAGGAAGAAGCAGGCTCCCTGCGGAGCAAGGAGCCCGATGTGGGACTCGATCCCAGGACGCTGGGATCATGACCTGAGCCGAAGGCAGCTGCTTAACCAACTGAGCCACCCAGGCGTCCTGACATAATTTCTTTTTAGGTGTATTTTGTAACACTTTTTCTATAATTTCTCATTCTACACATAAGTTTTAAAGGAATAAAAATGCTTGGGCAAAAGTAGACTCTCACAAATACATTGCAAAGAATGAATCTAGACATAGAACTTATATCTTTCATAAAAGTTAGCTCAAAATGGATTTATAGGCCTAAAGGTAAAATGCAAAGCTATCAAACTCCTAGAAGATAACATAGAATCTAGATGACTTTGGATTTGGCAGTGACACTGTAGGTACAGAACTGAAGGCATAGTCCATGAAGGACATCACTGAGAAATCAAACATCATTAAAATTAAAAACTTCTGTTATGAGAAAGATGCTGTCAGGAGAATAAGACAAGCCATAGACTGGAAAAAAGTATTTGCAAAAGACACATCTAGTAAAGGACCGTTATCCAAAACATACAAAAGAAGAAATTCTTAAAACTCAACAATAAGAAAACAATAACCCATAAAATAATGTGCAATAGAAGTTCTCTTTCATTGTTGGTGGGAATGCAAAATGGTACAGCCACTTTGGAAGACAGATTGGTGATTTCTCACAAAATGAAACATACTCTTAACACATGTTCTAGCAACCATGCTCTGTGATATTTACCCATTAAGAGTTGAAACTTAGATCCTTGCAAAAATCTGCAGCTTTTTTTATAATTGCCGAAACTTGGAAGCAACGAAGACGTCCTTCAGTAGATGAGTGAGTGAATAAACTGTGGATACATCCAAACAATGGAATATTATTCGGCACTAAAGAGAAATGAGTTGTCAAAACGTGAAAAGACATGGGCAGGATAAGACATGAAAAGACAGGGGTTGAAGGCTTCAAATGCATATTAATAAGTGGAAAAAGCCAATCTGAAAAAAGCTACATACAGTAAGATTCTGATTATATAACATTCTAGAAAAGGAAAAACTATGGAGATAGTAAAAAGATCAGTGGTTGCTAGGGCTTAGGGGTTAAGATGGATGAACAGGCTGTTAAGGGGTTAACAGAGAGAATTTTTAGGGCTGTGAAACTATTCTGAATGGTACTTGAATGATGGGTACATGTTATTATACATTTATCCACACCCATAGAATGCACAACCTGAAGATTGAACCCAAGTGCAAACTATGGACTTTAAGGTGATAATACGTCAAGGTAGCTTCATGGACTGCAACAAATGTACATTTGGTGGGGATGTTCACAGTGAGACTGTGAAAATAAGGAAGTATTTTGGATCTCTGTACTTTCTGCTCAATTTTGCTATGAACCTAAAACTTCTCTTAAAAAAATTAAGTCTATTAAAAATTTTTTTAAACGAAGAAAGCACTTGGGCACACCTTTTACTTATCGTCATCTGTTATACTGGCCTTAAGTGACCATACTCGGAAGGCTTCCCCTGGAGGCCTTTAAGGAGAAAGTTGGGTTGTTCTCACACTCTATGAACACTGGATTTAGAGGTGGGGAGCTTATCTTCATTATTCTCTGTGGCTGGCTCCAGAACTCTCTCTTCCATCCTATAAAACCTCTGCTTTTTTTTTTTTTTAAAGATTTTATTTATTTATTTGACAGACAGAGATCACAAGTAGGCAGAGAGGCAGGCAGAGAGAGAGCAGGAAGCAGGCTCCCCGCCGAGCAGAGAGCCCGATGTGGGGCTCTATCCCAGGACCCTGGGACCATGACCTGAGCCGAAGGCAGAGGCTTTAACCCACTGAGCTACCCAGGTGCCCCCAAACCTCTGCTTTTTTAATGATTACACATGAGGGCATATCCTCCTGTTCTCATTTCTGTCTTCTCCAGAATGCCTCACTTGCTAACCCCCGCTCTTCCCTGTGGCCCAGCTCTTGCCATCACTCCTGGTGACTGCACCAGCCATGTGGATATCCAGTCCAACACCTTCTCCTTTTTTTCCACTTGTGATGGACCTGAGGACCTGTTGTGCTTCCTTTTACTCATTTATTTTTAGAGATTTTATTTTTATTTATTTATTTGACAGAGCATGAGCAGGGGGAGCAGCAGGCAGAGGGAGAGCGAGAAGCAGTCTCCCCGCTGAGCAGGGAGCCTGATGTGGGGCTTAATCCCAGGACACCAGGATCATGACAGATGATTTTGATGATTTTGACTTTGTTGATTCAAAGGCAGATGCTTAATCCACTGAGCCGCCCAGGTGCCCCTGTGCTTCCTTTTAAATACTTGTTGCTGCATAGGTGCTCAAGATCCTGGCAGCACTCTCTATCAGCTGCTCAAGGATGTTGTCTCTTTTGTTACGACGTCTACCTTCTGGGCCTTCAGTTATTCCTCACTATTACATAGTTGACATCAGCATAAAAATATCTTCCTTGATCCTGCATGTCCTTCCAGGTACCATCTTATTTCTGTATTCTCCCTCACCACCAAACTTTCTGACTTGTCTTAAAAACATAAACTATATTTTGGTCATTACCTTCTGTAAAAGCCTTACATGATCCTTTGTATAAGTTTCCTCGCAATGGCCCAAAACATGACAACGGGTCTATCATCACCTCCCTAGATGTCTCTTTCCCCAACCCTCTGCATTCAGGACACATTTGCTTTCATGCCATTTTATACCCACCTCAGATGCTTAGTGCATGTTTTTATCAACTTTGATCGAATCTGTCTTCCCTGATTCTCCCCATGGCTGAATTGTATCTTCCAGGCCCTAGTAAATGTCACTTATTTAGAGCTTGTCTGACACCCTATCCAGTCACTTTTATCTCCTTCCACCCATTCTCCATTATTGCACTGTGCTCAGTGTTTATTATGACTTTTTTAAGATTTTATTTATTTATTTGACAGACAGAGATCATAAGTAGGCAGAGAGGCAAGACAGAGAGAGAGGAGGAAGCAGGCTCTTCGCGGAGCAGAGAGCCCGACGTAGGGCTTGATCCCAGGACCTTGGGATCATGACCCGAGCTGAAGGCAGAGGCTTTAACCCACTGAGCCACCCAGGCGCCCCAGTGTTTATTATGATTTTTATTTGTAGATTAATTTATTTAATATTTCTGTTCATCTCTCCCTTTAGACAGTGTATCCTCTTTAGCATATACATATACATAAATAAAAATATGTGTGTGTGTGTGTGTGTGTGTGTGTGGCTGTGAGCAATACCAAAAAATATTATTAACAATGGCCCAAATATAAATCCTTTTGTTTGGATTGTATATTTGAGGGTAGGGCCAGTGGATCAGAATGTCAATACCAAGGTCTCTGCAAATTTCTTCACTTGGTCTGCATGGTCCTAAGAAGGCTTCAGTAGCAACAGCCCTTATATCTGCATTCCACTCAGAAGGAAGATGAAAAAAAGCAAGAAGTAGAAGCATTTATAATGGAAAAGAAAACAATTTCTAAGAACATTCTAAAAGATCAATTATATTTCATTGGCCAGAATTCTGGCATGTGGACACCCTTGCAAGAAGGAATTCTGCTAGGTGGTTTCTTACATTTTCTAGCTTCTATAATTTGTAGATGGAAGAAAATTTCATTGGAATGGGTTTTGAGTGAACTACCCAATACTTTCACTGCCCTTTTTTGTATATATATGTATACATATACATATATATACATACATACAAGGAAGATAACCTCAAAATTATATCCAAATTTTCATTTGTTCCTTTATTCCTTTAAAAATATTTATCAAGAACTTAGGTAAGGCCAGGAACCATCTACGCTTTTGGAACACATCAGTAAACAGTGGATGAACCCTGGCCTCAAGGAGTCTTTACTCAAACCTCCCAAGTTTGAAATCTAAGACCTCTGGGTGGTGTTCAGCCCTCTCCCTTCCAGTGGGTTCCTCATGGTCTTTCATAAAGTAAAAGATCCGTTATTTTCCCTCAGCATACCTGATAACACTATGTGAGCAAGTTAAGGTATAACTCCAATAAACATGCCTATTCAGTGAAAGAGTTGGGCCAAGTTTTAGCAGTTTGATTATAATTTTTTATCTTTTGAGTATGATTTATTCATTTTTTTTCTTTCTGGAATCGTTTAAGATATTTTAATTATTTTATTTTATTTTTTATTAACATATAATGTATTATTTGTTTTAGGGATACAGGTCTGTGATTCGTCAGTCTTACACAATAAGATATTCTCTGTTTTGAAAGCTCTGAAAGTTCATGCTAAATGAAGTGTTGGGGGTTTTTCTATCCATTGTACTTGGCTCATCATAAAACTTCTCTATCTAGAAGCCAGGGTTCTATTCTTCAGTTATGAACATATTTCAGGATTTTTTAGTATAATCTTCTTTCCTCTATTTTCTATCTCTAGAAGTAGTAATCCAATGTAGGACCTAGTGAATAGAATCTCTTGAATTATTACCTTATTTTTTCCTATTTTGTTTCTGTTGTTTTATAGAATATGGTAATTCTAGTACATTTAATTTCTACAAGTATATTTTAAATTTCCAATTTTAAAAATATTTTTGGAACGTTCCACACTGTAATTTTCTACACTTTTTTCATCTATACAATAGTAATTGTAAATTTTTAAATTTGCCTCTACTTTCTGCATAGCCTCTATTTCTATAAGTTTTGTTGTTGTCGTTGTTGGTGATGGTGGTAGTGTGTTCATTTGACTGCCATTTTTATTAGAGAAGATCTCCAACATCTGTTGATCTGTAGCTGATAGCTCATCTTTAAGACATGCACAAAATGTAATTGGATACAAACAGCCAAATAAAAATTAGATAAATTGGACTACACCAAAACTAAAATTCATGTGCTTCAAAAGACACTATTAAGAAAGTAAAAAGACAATCTATAGGTTGGGAGAAAATATTTGCAAATTATATATCTGATAAGAGTCTACAGTATCCACAATATATAAGAAATTATTACAACAAGACAATAAAAAAACAACTTAATCTTAAAAATGGGCAAAGATTTGAATACCTTCAAAGAATGTATTCAGATAGCCAATAAGCACATGAAAATATGCTTAATATCCTTAGCCATCGGAGAAATGACTGAGAAAAAATACAATGAGAAACCACTCACTCTTTAGGATGTCTAAATAAAAAAAGGTGGGCAGTAAAAGTGTTAGGTTGTGGAGAAATTGTAACCTTCATATTTAGTTGGTGGGAATGTAAAGTGGTGTAGCGATTTGTATGGTTTCATATAAAAACTGGTATTTGATTGTTAACAGCAGCACTATACACAATAGCCGCAAAGTGGAAAGCACCTGAATATCCATCAAATGATAATAGATAAATGAAATGTAGTATATCTATAAAATAAAATGTTATTCAACCACAAAAAGAAACGAAGTACTGATACATGTTACATAAGGGATGAACCTTGAAAACATGATAAATGGAAGGAGTCAGGGCCATAGGTTATATGATTCCATTTATTATTATTTTTCTTTTAGATTTTATTTCTTTATTTGACAGAGGGAGAGATCACAAGTAGGCAGAGAGGCAGGCAGAGAGAGGGGGAAGCAGGCTCCCTCTTGAGCAGAGAGCCCGATGTGGGACTCGATCCTAGGACCCTGGGATCATGACCTGAGCTGAAGGCAGAGGCTTTAACCCCCTGAGCCACCCAGGCGCCCCTCCATTTATTTTTTTAATATGATTCTATTTCAATGCAATGACTAGAATAGGCAAATCGATAGAGAAAAAAATATATTAATGTTTGCCAGGGGCTAAGAGTAGGGAGGAATGGGGAGTGACTGCTAATGAATATGGGGCTTCTTTTTGGGGTGATGAAAATATTTGAAATTCAAGAAGTGCTGATAGTTATGTAATACTATGAATGTACTAAACTACTGAGTTGTATGCTGTGAATTATATGGCAGTTAAAAAAAAAAAACTTAATTGGAAGCTCTGTAAAGATGAACAGGACTTTGACTAGTAGTAACTACTGGGCTTCACTGTAGGGTGATGAGGTAGAGAGGTTGGGTAATTTGAATTTGGCTCCCAACAGTTACTATCTGTGGGTCTTTATCTGGAGCTTAATTCATTTCTCCAGAAATGAATTTATACTCTCCCAAAATTTTCAAGGCTAGTAGGGAAAGGAGACTGGCGTCTTCAGTATGTAACACTTAGACTTGTGCTCCAGTCACCTGCCTCAGCATGCTACTTCATCATCCTGCTGGGCTCAGTCTCTGACTTGAATTTTTTCCTGAATCAACCTCTCAAGAGATGCATCTAGTGTCTGAAGGAATTATGAAGAGGCAGTTGCCAAAAAGCTGAAATTTGAGAAGAAGATCTGGAGGTACAAGTTTCGTACCATAAATACACTGAACTCCACTTAACTCTCCTACTTTTTATGGTTATGCGACAGGAATCAGCTTGTTTCTGCACTTTCCCACATGCTGACAAAGATTTTAGCATTCTCTGGTCTGCCAAATCAGTGATCACAATTCTCAGTTTATAAGTTTGTGCTGTTATCTCCTTACCTCTTCTCTTTGGATTTGTGAATTGATGGCCTTTTTAAAAAATCCCTTTACTGTCTGGGGTGGCGAGAATAATGGTCTTCCAAGAAATTCTGTGGACACAGATCCTTGGAATCTGTGAATAAATTGGGTAATATGGCAAAGAGAATTAAGGGTGCAAATCAGATGAATTTAAGCTAGGGAGCTTATTTTGTATTATCAGGTGCCCCCTTTTAATCACAAGGGTCCTTCAAAGTGGAAAAGGGAGGCAAAAACAGAAAGAGGGAACTATGTAGGAATATTAAGAGATGCGATGTTGCCGGCTTTGAAGTTAGAGTAGGTGCCATGAGTCAAGAAATGCGTGTGTTGTTCTCTAGAGTATGGTGATTCTAGTACATTTAATTGATGTTTAATTGGAAATCTCTCTCTTTGTATTTCACCTGCTGAAAAAGATTGACCACACTCTAAATCTTGTCTTTGGCTTGCAATTTCTTTCAGCCTATCTGTTCTATCATTTTTTATTTCTTTGTCAGTTAACATGGAATCATAAGATTGACCTCATGTGTACCAGTGTAGACTAATCTCTGGTTTTGTTCTCATTGATTGTTTTCTGTGCCATAGCAGTGATTAGATATTTGGAATATTACACCTGGCTATAAGCCATAATAAACTTTTTTTCTGTTTTGGAACTGAATTTAAAATACTCTTCAGTCAGAGAATGTCTTCCTTTTTTTTCAGTCAACACCCTAGCCACCCATCCCTCCTACACTTTGCATTTTCTAGCCATTCAGGTCTGTAGTGTAAATTTCTGGGAAGACTGGGGAATTTTGAAAATTAGGGAATGCAACTAATTATTTTCTCACTGGCTGTAAGCTTCTCTGTAAATCCTAACAGAAATTTCCTAAAATAGATGTCTCTAAACTTGAAAGCTTAGTACCCTTTCAGCAATTTTATGGTAAGATTCTCCTTTTTAAAATAACTTTAATGTTTTTCTATTTTAAACCTACACTGAAATTTTGATAGATTAGAACCAACATGACTTATCATATCTCTGGTATTATGAATTTGTTTCATAAATAGACAATGTGAAGCCTTCAAAGAAATCAGAAACAATCTTATTCTTAGATTCTAAGCCTTTCTGAATTCTGAAACTGAACTAAGACTATGTCATCTTTCTAGGTTACCTTGTGACCAAGAAAATCAAATACTTTAAGGACCAGATCATAAGTATCTACTACTCACATCTAATCCAAACTCTAGAGTTGCATCCTTGCATTTGATTTCACCTTGAACTTAGGTTGAGGTACAGTTAGACTTGGGATTTTAATAAATCATTCTTGATTAGTCACAACACAATACTCAAATTCACTCTTCTGCCTTGGAAATCACAGTTTACAGATCTTCAAATATTATTTAATTCTGTAATGTTCTCCCTTGTTTTTTCTAAATGTCATATCATTTTTATCAGAATGCAAAATTATTTTGGAACTTAAGGAACCAAGTATCAGGGTGCTTTAAAGCTGCTTTAAGCTTTTGGAAAATGAACTATTCTTAGCCAAAAATCTGTTAATCCAAGTCCTGCTAATCCACCACATTGAATAAAATCCTACTAATAAAGTCACATTTTAAATTTGCTTACATGCAGGGCGCCTGGGTGGCTCAGTCATTAAGTGTCTGCCTTCAGCTCAGGTCATGATCCCAGGATCCTGGGATCAAGTTCCGCATCAGGCTCCCTGCTCAGTCAGGAGCCTGCTTCTCCCTCTCCCACTCCCCCTGCTTATGTTCGTTCTCTCTCGGCTGTGTCTCTGTCAAATAAATAAATAAAATCTTAAAAATGAATTTGCTTACATGCAGAGAGAAGGTTATATCTCAAAATTATAGTTGGTACATTTAGATTTCTATGGGAAAAGTCAAGGAGGCCCAGAGATTCCTGATAAGCATATTAAAATTTCTGAGAATTTTCAAGAGCTGATTTTTAAAGAAAGTCTGAGGTGAGTGTGTTGGCTTTAAACAGTGTCTATTCTTTAACTCCTCTAGTCCCCTAAACAAATGCTGATCAGGTAGGTAGGTTGCAGCAGCAAGTTTCTGTAAGCCCTGTCTGTGACAGATGGACAGGTGACCACTTTGTACATCTATTCTAGAGGCTCATCTGGAGCTTTTTAAAATACACATTTCTGAATATTTTAAGTCCAAGTTTCATGCAGAGGAGTTCAGCCATCTGTCCTTAAAAGCTTCCTTGTGATTCTGACATATAGCGAGAGGAGCCACTCCCCTTGCAATGGAGGAAGAGAAGGATCAAGAAACTAATGCATGTTTGTTAAGAGCCTGTTGTGAGCCGTGCGCTAGACAGGACATGTCCTATTTCTTAGTTAGGACTTGGTTGTGATAGAACATGCATTAAAACCCATGTTCTTCTTCTTTTTTTTTAAGATTTTATTTATTTGTCATAGAGAAAGAGAGAGAGAAAGAGAGAGAATGAGCACAAGCAGGGGGAGCAGTAGGCAGAGGGAGAAACAGGCTCCCTGCTGAGCAGAGAGCCCAATGTGGGACTCAATCCCAGGACCCTGGAATCATGACCTGAGTCTAAGGCAGACGCTTAACCAACTGAGCCACCCAGGCGTCCCCTGTGTTCTTGTTTCTTTAAAAAAAAAAAAAGAAAGAAAGAAAGAAAAGAAAGGTAGAATCACTTGCATTTCTAATTCAAGTAATTTGCTTTGTCCAGCCTTTTTAAGATTTATTTTTGAATCAGTTTGGACTTGGATGATTTTGACTATGTTTTATTTTCCAAATGATATTTCTCCATTTTGTTCAGAAATGACATGTCTGAGTGGAAAGAGTTTTCTTAGCAAGTGCTTATGAGTACACTGTTGAAGGGGAAATTGAGAACTTTTTACTTTACCAAGTGTAAGTTGTATATATAATGATTAAGTCCTAGGGATTAAGGACAATATTCTGGGCCTGCATCCTGGGAAAAGCTATGTGAATTTAGGAAGATAGCTTGACTTTTCTAGGACTCAGTTTCCCCTTCTGTGAAAAGAGGGATATCTTATTTGAGTTTTCCCAGATAATGCTGGGAAAGTCAATGCTGACTTTGAGATAGAAATTTAAGTGTATGTACTTTATTTATAAAGTAGAGAGAGAAAAAAAAACCAATATGAATGAGTACAAGTGAGATAAGGAGGTAGTCAGCAAAATGTGTATTTAGCAGCAGTTAACATATGAACCTGAATTCCACTTGGGAAATTTTGGGAGTCAGTGCAGTTACCCCATGGGAATGGGAATGGAGGGAAGTGGAGCAGAAATGCTAACTCTTGTCAGTCTTTGGAAGGAGGCTGCTCCGAGGGAGTTAATTCTCTGATAGCCTAGTAGGCTACCATACAAGCTAGTATGAAAGAGAGAAAGCCCTTCGGTAAAGTTTGAAGAAATGCAGTTGCTGGAGATTGGAAGTTGGACAGTGGGCAATGAAGTGGTAAAGGGAAGGGGATGTGGATGGAATGGCAACAACCCTTATTTGATAGGGTTTCTGGGAAACTTGAACGAAGCTGTACATATTAAACACTTAGAGCAATGAGTACTGCAAGTATGTCTCTCAACCTATAAGACTGCTTATAAGGCTTTATTTATTTATTTTTTTAAAAAAGTTTTTATTTCTTTCTTTGAGAGAAAGAGAGTGAGCAAGAGAGAGAGAGCACAAGCCGGAGATGGGGGGAGAGGCAGAAGGAGAAGCAGAATCCCCGCTGATCAGGGAGCCCAATGCAGGACTGGATCCCAGGACCCTGGGATCATGATCTGAGCAGAAGGCAAAACTTAACTGACTGAGCCACCCATGTGCCTGACTTTACACATTCATTTTCTTAAATATCTAGTGGCTGCTCTCTTACAGTCATTAACCCTCACTTAAATTTTTTTGGTAACAACGCGATGAATCAATGTTTACTTAAAATACAATCTTTAAGAGTCAAATAACAAAACTATTTCCATAATTATTATTCCTGGTGGTATATTAAAATGACAAGCTAGTCAAGAAAGTCACCACATTGTTCCTCTTTTGTGAGCTTCTAAGACCTGGCTGTTCAAGAAAATTATAAGTAAAAAATGCTGTGCTCTTGCTACTGTCATATAGCAAAGTCAGTAAAGCAGCAAAAGAGTAAGCTGTGTTCCATTCTGTCTCATATATCAACAGAATTGCCCCCTGAGTTCAGACATGCTGTTATTCAAGATAGTCAATGATATATGGGTCTACAGAATACAGCTGGGTTCCCAGGTTGCAGTTCAGTTTATGGTAAATCGTAGTTTGATTTGTATGGAGAGGTAGAATGATAGAAAAGGTATTGATAAAAAAAAAATACATAACAGCAAGACACTGTTTTAACTGTCCATCTTGGGCTATTAAGTGTTTCACAAAACATTATTTGATCTGTTATTGCATGACAAAGCTCTTAAAGAATAACAGTCTTTCTTTCAGTCTGTTGCTAAGATATATAACCACCTGAGGGCCAAAACTATTAGGAAGATAATGTGTATTTTATGGCGTGGCTGTCTCCATTATTTGGGCATTATTATATGCCAAAATATGAAAGAAGTTTACCTGGTCCAGGTATAAGTTAAATGGGGATTTCGACAGACCTTTAAGTTAGGAAATCTGCTAAGATCATCATATGTTCTCTGGATCTAAGCAGTTGGTAATGACTTTGAAAGCTTTTAGATCTGCTTCATCTTCCCCTAGGAGGAAGGTTTCCTAATGCACATTGGTAGGGATGAAACTAAATTTCTCTAGTCTTGGAGAGAAGTTTCACTCTTTCTGTTCCAATCTTCCTTACCTCCTCTTCACTAAGCTTTTTAAAAAGAAGGTTGATCATAGTATTTGATATCTGTTTGGACCCATGGTTATTGGTCCATGGTTTCAGGAACTAGGAAGATTAGAATATAGGGAATTAGGCCCTTTGGTTCCAGCGGTTCTTTCCGGGAAGTCAAGTAAATGCACACAGACGTGGAACTCTGCAAGTGTCTGCACCCCACCTGTAGCCAAATCCATGTAACATTCTGGAAACAACTTCAACATGAAGGCACATACCTATTGGTATAAAGTGTGGTTTAAGATGCTTGGGAGATCTTTGTGATGCTGGTAGATGTTACATTAAATCACATGAATCCTGAATGAGATTAAGGTGTTTAAGAAAGGCCAGGAGAGTGTTTGGAGAATTGTCTTCTGTGTTCCTAAGATGAGCACAGGGAAAGAAAAAGTGTCTTATTAACAAAGGTAACATGTACAAATTTGATGATAATATAAGGAAGACACTTCCTGATATATCATTAAGCAGATATTCTAAAGAGATGTTGTTTTGCCATTTGAAGCAGGCAAAAACGTAAGACATAAATATGCAGTTCATTTTTATGAAAGTAACTACCCACTAAGATCAGATTTGAACACCCAAAGACAAATCTCTCAAGCACTTAACTTAGCCTCTGGGTAAAGCACTGTGAATCCTTGCCCTCATCCGCATTAAACCTAGAGACTTGCTGCTTCTCCTCATCTCATTTACTTGTGTAATGAATACCTGAAGTCCTTCTCCAACAGATGATGGGTTAGAGGTCGTATGTATAAAGAGTATCAGCAAACATGGTTGTGCTACAGATCAAAATCTGTAGCTGTTTAAACAGGAGAGTAATACAATCAAACTTGTTTCATGACTATTTCGTGACCACACAGACTGGGGAATCATGGCTGAGGGTGAAAGGGGGTTAGAAGGGGCTCCTGGAGTCCAGGGGTAAAATTATAAGCTCTGATTTAGGTAATATAGGCAAAAATAGAGACACATGGACAAATTTGGATCTTATTTTTGTGCTATCAATAACATTGCTTCCATTTTTCTAGTATGAATAGGAAATCATACATAATAGATGATTAAATTTCCTTTTGTAGAATCTTCAGATAAAAAAATAATAGGAGGGGCACCTGGGTGGCTCAGTGGGTTAAGCCTCTGCCCTCAGTCATGATCTCAGAGTCCTGGGATCTAGCTCTGCATCAGGCTCTCTGCTCAGCAGATAGCCGGCTTCTCCTCTCTCTCTGCCTGTCTCTCTGCCTACTTGTGACCTCTCTCTCTCTGTCAAATAAATAAATAAAATCCTTAAAAAAAAAAAAAGGGACGCTATGTTCATACGTTAGTACTTCATGAATCATGATGGGGATTAAATAGTGTATTCCTGAGATCAATATGTAAGTTCTAGAACACCATATAAATATATGGTTATTGTTGTTATCCTTGTGAATAGTTTTTGCCAATAATAATTAACACAACTGACCGTTTATGGTTTACAAAGTTACAGAGTGCTTTAGTATATATTATCTCACCTGACATCCCCTTTGTATCCACATGAATACGTGGGCTTCTTTCCCACATGATGTGTTTGTTCAAGCTGTTCCTTTTGCTCAGAAAGCCTTAATTGTACATTTTCTCTGGTGACTCTACTTACCCTTCAAGTCTGGCTTAAATGTCACTTTCTTGTGGATGCTTTCCACTCTCCTCCACTCTCAATTCTGTCCTTTTGTACACCCTGCCATAATACAAAAAAAACCCCTCCACTTTTCCTTCAAAACACTTAAACCACTACTTGCAATTCTGTATGGACAGGTGTTATGCTGTTGTTAATGGCTTTCTTTTCCACCCTATAAGATCCATGAGGAGAATGTTTTGTTCTTCATAGTACCATCAGGCCCAACTACAGTGCCTACCTCATAGTAAAAGTTGAGTGCTTTTTTAAAGAATAAAGGAAAATAAATAATTTTAAAATACCCCTTTGCATGTGGAAGATAACACTTGAGTTTCTTTCACTATGTTTGACTTTAGTTACTCAAAGTTTTGTTAGCATCATTATTATTAACACCATATAGTATTATAATTTTTCTGGGTCCACTAGATCATGAATCTCCCTTGGGAGTTTATTCATGTCACATTATTTTTGCACATCCAGGTTCAGGGCATAGGATAGGGTAGGCACACAATTTGCTGACTAAATGAGTCATTGTGAGCCATATGGAGATTTTTCCAGTAACTCAAGTGAGGGTTTATGATACCTTGAACTAGGGTAGTGAGTTTTATGAACTGAGATAAAATAGAGATTTTTATAGAAATAGAAGCAATAGGACTAGATAAATTATACTAATTATACATAGCAAATGAAAGAATTAAGTAAGACCTTTCAAATGCAGGGACTGAGGTTCTGGGAGGAGGGTGTTACATTTTATTAGGTTGAACCATGTGAAATTCCTGTTTTTGTAAGGCAAAAGCAGTCAGTATTATCAATTTCACTTGGTTCAACAGATTCATTCTTTTTTTATTATATTGAATTTGAAATATTGGTAGTTTCTTCATTCATTCCACACTCAAAGGGAAAATTCTCCCGATTTTTGATACTTAGAATTTGGACTAGATTGATCAGTTTGGTAATCATTTGAAATATGGTTATTGGAATATAGAGAGAAAAAAGAAATCAAGAGAAAAATCTTGAAAAACATATTTATTGATGGACACAAGTTTTTTCTAATTCGTCTGATTATCAGCAATTTATTAAATTTGCATGTATGCTTAAACAAACTTCAACTTTTTTTGCACATGTCCTTTTTTTATTTACCATAAATTTCTAGAATAGGCATTCTTGGATTAAACAAAGCAGGAGTTTAACACGTTTAAACACACTGAGAGATTTCCCTTCAGAAAAGTCATCCTAATTTTCACTCCAAAGCACAGGTTTTTTTTCCACAAGAAATAACACAGACTAGGGGCACCTGAGTGGCTCAGTGGGTTAAAGCCTCTGCCTTCAGCTCAGATCATGATCCCAGGGTCCTGGGATCAAGCCCGGCTTTGGGCTCTCTGCTCAGCAGGGAGCCTGCTTCCTTTCCTCTCTGCCTGCTTCTCTGCCTACTTGTGATCTCTGTCTGTCAAATATATAAATAAAATCTTAAAAAAAAAGAAATAACATAGATTAATAGAAAACTTGTAAGCTATAGAAAGAACACACACTGATATTTCATTTTCCTTTAAAAAAGTATCCTTTAAAATAATGGTCCCCAAACTTTTTGGTCTCAAGAACTTCTTACACTGTTAATAATTAATAAAAGTTATTAATTTAAAAGTTAATATTAAATGATAATAAAATTATTAGCACTGTTAATAATTAATACAAAGAACTCTTTTACATTAAAATCCATTGTCTCTTTTGCATTTTCAGTCATTTAGTTTTGCATTGTAAATGTATACATTTGGAAAATAGCAGTGCATTGAGTTATGAAGATCTCATAAAGGATATATTCCATCATATAACATCAAATAATCTTATTTATTCACATCACTGCAGATCTTGTCAGAAAGTCCATTAAGTATTGTGACATTGTCAAGTTCATGGTGGAAGGTACAAATTTCCCCAAAATTTTAGCTTTCATTTGAAATCTCCAATTTTATCATTGACAATAAATAGTTGTTTTCTTTGGAGGGTAAAATGTCTGCCAAGTACCTGAGTATGAGTAACCATATTTTGTCTGTCATTTTTTCTAGTAAAAACAGTGTACCATTAAACAAGCTGAAAGAAGATCCTGAAAAAACCGATAAAATTAGGCTTGACAAAGATATGAAGAAATCTGTACATTCTCAAATTAATAAGACAAGTAAAAGTTGGTACCATTTACATATCCTCAAATTTAATTTTGCAAATGTAAATTAGAATAATCTCCTGAAAAAAAATTGGCAATATCTTCCATTTCTGGGGATTTATCTCAAGGAAGAAACTGGATGAGTGTTTAAAGATTTTGTGTGTGTGTGTGTGTGTGTGTGTGTATACTTAACTGAAATGGGTATTTATAATAGTAAAAAATTGAGAACAATATTAATACATACAGATTTGATTATAGGAATTTCGGTGTATTCATGCAATGAAATTCTACACAGCCATCAAAGATAATGACATAAATGTTTACCACTGTCAGGGATGGTCCATAATGTGTTAGATAATTAAAAACAAATAACATGCTACAAAAAACACAAAAATAATATGACCATATTTAAAAACTAATAGGTATGTATAGGTGCATGGGCAAACGATACATACCACATATTAATGGAATGTATTTATGTGTGTGAAATTATAGGTGATTTTGAATGTAGTTTAAGGCAGGGTTTCTCAATGACATTTCTGGGGTGAGGTGGCAGTACTTTTTTTTTCCTCAGGGGACATTTGTCAATACTGGGGATATTCTTGGTTGTCACAATTGGGAAAGTACTGCTGGCATCAAGTAGGTGGAAGACAGGGGTGCTGGTAATCATCCAGCCCAAAATGTCAGTAGTGCCCAGGTGTTAAGTTCATTCAGGCTCATTTGATTTCATAAATATATACTGAGCTACTATCATGTGCAAAGCACTGACTATACAGCAGTAAACAAAATAGATATTGTTGCTTTCCATAAAGAATAAGGATATTTATAATATCTGAATCTTATATAATGAGTCTTATAAATCAGTAAAAGTCATAAAGTTGTATTAATTAAAGAGAAGAAATGGTGAGTCTTAAAAATAGTCTCTCTCTTCTCATTTAAAGGAATTTTTAAGGAAATAATAAGAAATTTGCACAAAGATTTATGTTCAATATTGTTTAATGGATCATTTTTTATCATAGTGGAAATTTGGAAACAAATGTCCAAAGGAAGGTAAAATAAAGTATTAACCATCAGTTGATGGATTACTAAATGTACATTTTTGAAAATACTAATGTGACAAATGTTCATTGTATAAAGTTAAATGAAAAAAAGCAAAGCACAAATCTCTAAGTACTGCATGATCCTAGTTTTTAAAAACACACAGGGGGAAAGACTAGCAGGAAATATGCCAAAATGAGTTATGAGTGGCTCTCTCTATGGTATTGTAGTATAAGCAATTTTAATTTTTTTCCTTTATAGTGTAACTGCTTTGTAAATCATCTAAAATGAACATATATTATTTTTATAATTAGAAAAGAAGCCATATCATATGGATGACTACATTCAATACCCTACATGAGTATAGTAGAAAAAGGAGAAATCATTTTTCTACCCTTGAGGAGTTTCTACGTAAAGGTAGAGGAGTCATACATCTGTGGAAAGTTTATAATGAATAATAACAAATAAAACAGTGCAAAAAGAAGAATGAAGTAGACTTATTTTGAATCCCTGCTGGTCTGGCACTGTACTAGGTACACTCACCAGTGTTATCACGGCTCATCTACCAACAGTCCTATGAGGCTGAGGTTCTTCTCCCTATCTTCATGGTGAAATTGAAGCTCATTGAGATCTTGTCTCCGGTCAACCACAGATGGGATGTAGTAGTGTGAGGATTCAACCCCAGACCTGACTCATTTTTATAAGAAATGAACATTTCCACCCTACGGGAGAACACAGAAGAGGTGATCATTGTCATTAACAGAAGCATTTCAAAGAAAGCTGTGAAGATTCACATGTTCTCCTCAAGGGTTGTAGGAATTGTCACCAACTGGAAGAGCTGAAAAATATTTGTTAATTCCTTAAGGACTGGTTCACTGAATGACTTCTATGCTCAGTGTGCTATGAGTACAGGATTTTTAGGTTTCTCATACTTGATTGTTTTAAAAGACAGAATATGAAGCTCTGCATAGTCATCAGTTGCTTCTGCAAAAGGGGAGTTCTGAGTCAGCCAAGGTAAAGCGCCACTGTGATTAATGTCTGCAAGCCCTATTACTTTTCGCCGTTCTTCTTATCTACAAGTGATATAACTTGGCAGAAAGTCAGAAAATGAATGTTTTAATCAATCCTGCTTTCATCTGTGACAGATCTCTGCCTGAAAAGGAGTGGGCAGTCTCATGTCCTTCCTATCCTTTATCTATATTATGGGCTCTTGGACTCCATTTTCTCTGACATGGGAGAAGAATTTATTCAAAATAATGGTTCTCATTTAGATAAGGGAGTTAGATCTATCACTATGCCTGGACAGCACAACCAGAACTAATTCTCTCTCTCTATTAAACAAATAAAACATCACCCTGTGTCTGCCATTGAAAAATGTCTGCCAGTAGTTCAAGATTTATTAGTTTGTTCAAGCCCCCATTACAAGAAATCTAAAATTTCTTCCGTTGTTTAACTCAGAACTTTTACCATGCAAAATGGTTTGCAAGTAGAGAAGAGGAAAAAAAAAAAGGCATTAAAATATTTTGTTTCACCTTTACTTTTATACATTAAAAAACAAGTTTATGATCATTAGTTTTTTTATTTGAAGGACTATTTTCTTTGTTTTTCCCCTAATGTAATGCTAAATGACTTGGAGAATAGAGTTTTTTCACTCTTGATAAAACTGGAATCTCATTTGGGATTTTGCCAGTGTATCTAGTGTCCTGAAATAAAACATTAAATTTGTTTTCTTATATTACAAAGTTATTAATTATGACCATTATATGAGTGTGTACCTTAAATTCTGAAAAATAGTATTGCTTCCCTCACTTTATACATGAAGACACAGAGGCTCAAAGAAGTTTAAATAAATTAGTCTCGGTCATATAGTGGTTATTGTTTAGTTTGGAATTCTAGTCTTTCTAAATACAAATTCCATGCTCTTTCCTATATACCATGTACACTTTTTGTCAAATGTAATTGTTGAAGCACATGAAAATATGTTCAACATCGCTATGTCATTATGGAAATGCAAATTAAAACCACAATGAGATACCACTTCATACCCATTAGGATGGCTATTATGAAAATAAAAAACAAACAAAAAAGCCCAGAGAAACAAAACACAGCAAAACAAACCAGAAAAGAACAACTTTGGTAAAGATGTGGAAAAGTTCAAACTCTTGTGCATTGCTGATGGAAAGCAAAATGGTAGCAGCCATGTGGAAAAGAATATGGTGGCTCCTTAAAAAGTTAAACACAGAATTACCATGTGATAACCCTGAAAATTGAAAGTAAGGACTCAAGTAGAGACTGCTTTGTGGATGTTCATAACAGCATGATTTACACTAGCCAAAAGGTAGAAACAACCCAAATGTCCACCAACAGATAAATGGATAAATAAAACATGCTATATACATACATGGTGAAAGACTATTCAGCCTTAGAAATTAGTGAAATTCTGACACATGCTACAACCTGGATGAACACTGGAGATGCAATAATAAGCAAAATAAGCCAGTTACAAAATAATATTGTATGATTTCACTTATATGAAGTACCTAGAAAAGGCCAATTCATAGAGACAAGAAGTGTAACAGAGGTTACCAGGGACCGGGGGAAGAGGATAATAGAGAATAATTGTTTAAGGGGTACAGAGTTTCTCTTGATAAAGAAAAAGATCTGGAAATGGTGATAGTTGCACAGTATTGTGAATGTACTCAATGCCACCGAATTGTACACTTAATATAGTTGAAATGGTTAAGCATTATGCTATGTATATTTTACCACAATAAAAAAACATAATCATTAAAAAATGATGAAATTAGAGTTTATGAAGGCATCTCTCTGCTATATGTTAGAAATTGAGCTTCAGAATTTGCATGACAACAAAGTTGTATTTAAAATATCAGACCAAGTTGTGAGATGTACCGACTCCTCTATGGTATAAGAAACTGGACAGAGGAAGACAAGATAAACACATCAATATAACATCTCTAGTGGCATATATCTCCCAAATATGAAAGATGTTAGAACTCAAACAGCAGGAATTAGTTTAGTTGAAGGAAGTTCTGTAAAATTTCATTAAAAATACAGATTTTAGTCTATGCAAATCAGGTGAAAGAACTGGATATGAGTGTGGATTGAAAGCTCTTGATCAGATAGGGACTCTAAAGAAGGATTTAACAAGTCAGGTTGAGGTTCAGGTGATCACTCTGATATGGCTCTTGTGTTTCCTTCCTGGGCCCCGACCCTCATGGAATCATACCATTATCATTAATTGTCAACTTTGCTCCTCTGAAATGGTGAAGTGGATTTCCCTTGATTATGTAGTTTTTCAAAACAAGAAAGTTTTAAATTAAATTCAGTTATGATAAAGCATACTAACCAAGGTCAGTTTTACTTTGAATATAAGGTCTAGACTACATTTTTAAATTTGGGGGCTGTTTTATATGTTTGTTATCTGAAGAATTTATAATGTTTCAAAGAATTTGGTAAGTAAAAGACTGTCCATATCAATTAAAACATTATGGATTTTGGAATTGTGCTTATCAAGTAAAACTATATCTGAGAATTTGGGGCACCTGGGTGGCTCAGTGGGTTAAAGCCGCTGCCTTCGGCTCAGGTCATGATCCCAGCGTCCTGGGATCGAGCCCCGCATCGGGCTCTCTGCTTAGCAGGGAGCCTGCTTCCTGCTTCCTCCCTTCTCTCTCTGCCTGCCTCTCTGCCCACTTGTGATCTGTCTGTCAAATAAATAAATAAAATCTTAAAAAAAAAAAAAAACTATATCTGAGAATTTGAGTAAATTTGTAAAAATTCAAGAACTAGCAGTGCCCTCTATTTAAAGTCATATTTTATTATATTTACAAGCCTGTTTTCAATATTTATGCAGGGTTTTTTTTTGTTGAGGTTTTGATTTTGAGTTGTTAAGATTTTTTAAGTGTTTTAAACATAAAATATATTAAATTTCTAAGCATAGTCTAAAATATTTTAGAAAATGTAATTTACTAAATTTGTCAATGGGATGAATTATTTAAAGTAATTTAGTTTATTCAACTTGAATTAATTGGATATTCATCAAGGAAAGGTAGATAATGATTGCTCTTTGCTTATTAGTTTTATAAATAGTAGAACAAGATTTGTTAGTTGAAAGCTTAAGGGAACCAATTTCATTTATAATTACAACTTTAATAAAATTTATATTAATTTAAAAACTAAGTAATTGGGCATAGTTTTTGCCATGAACAAAGATCCCTTTAAAAGACAATAACTCACACTGATGATCTCGACATGCAAATTACACTAAAGCAATGGTTCTCAGCTCTAGTGGACAAACTTTTGGTTTGGGATCAAGTAAACTGTTAATAATGAAATTACTAAAGAATAGAAATCATTCACATTAAAGAATGGAGTAGATTCAGGTTTTCCCTACAACAGTATCAACCTTTTCCTTACTTTACTACATGCTCTCTTCAGTGGGAGTCATTTCTGAATTGTAATGCACTGGGATGCGACTCTCATCCATGAAGATCTCCTTCCCAGAAGCATCCCCAAAGAAGTGGAATGATGAAGAGAGCTAGAAGATTAAGGAATGGCAGAGTAAAACAAAGAGTTCACCAGAATATACTCTTCTCTTTGGGTTCTAGTATAGAATGCCATTTCTTGCCAGCTATACTTGCATGAATATTCCTATTTCTTCCTCTGCCCATAGAGGTCCCAGGGACTAGGAACTGATAGGTGAAATTTTAAGGTATGAAAAATTTTGATAAAACTTTTGATGATTCTGATTGTGTAACAGTGAATAGACATCAGTTGAGTACAAATGATCTGTACCTTTGAGGATTGATTCTTTAAGAAATTGTTTCTTAAGGGTGAAATAAAAAGAAAGCAGAGAATAGGCCTTGTATATGACTTCAAAGCATAGCATGCTGCTAGATACTAAACAACCATGCATTCCGAGGGAGAAAAAAACAAACTCTGATATGTAGCATTTGCCACTTTCCCTGTTGTAGATCATCTCACCATGCTGATGTCAAGCTTTCAACATCAGCTCAGGTGTAAGCCAATTTCAGCACATCACTGCCTATAATGCATCCATTTTTGCTTCTTTATTCTGGCAGCTGATTATGCTGGGAAAAATTTTATAGATAGATAGATAGATAGATATATCTATATATATATATGTTTTGTACCAATGTTTGTTTATTTTTTTTAATATATCATGTTGACTCTGTTTACTTTATGGCTCATGACCATGAATTCCAAATGGGCTGTAAATCTGCCAGGGAGTCTTACTATATATTCCCAGTCTGTTTACACTTTCACTGTTCTAGATAATTCTTTTGTACCATCTCTTTTCTCCTCAAACTGTAGACAATCCCTGGCCCATTTCCACTCTCAGCTTGTGGCCTCACTCAGTTTTACTAACAAACATAAACAACAGATGAATCATTGAACACTACATCAAAAATTATTGATGTACTATCTAGTGGCTAACTGATAAAAAAATAAAGAGATGTAGCTTCTTACTCAAACTATAGAAAGAGAAAGAAAGAAAAGAAAGAAAGAAAAAGAAAAAGAAAAGAAAAGAAAGAGCAATTGGATAAGAAGCCCTACAGACTTCCTTGATCTCAGGACACACCTCCAACTACCTATACTCTCTTCCACCTCCTGATCTATTCCTGTCTACAGACAGTTCCCTCATGTGTGGGTCAGACTCCATCCTTACTCAAGGGTGAGACCTGTAATTCTCCCCACTTCCCTCTGAAACATCAATTTCTTGATTTCTACTAGATAGTACCAGCAGTTAAAACATTGCAGTTGCCATCCTTGTGTTAGAGCTTGTCTCAGCCCTATCTCCTTCCATCAGCTGCTGCACCATTTGCCCCCTTCTCAGCAGAATTACTCTTGAGAGAGTGCTGTGTTCTGATGTCATCAGCTTTTCCCCTGCCCTTCCCCTTAAACCCACTCCAGTCTGGCCTTCACTGTTATCACCACTTGCCCTGCAGTGCCCACCCACATTGTTTAGACTCGAACCATTTCACTGTGTTGGAGCTCAGCCTGGAAAGTACCAGGATCAGCATCTCCACCTGAGGGCTCTTTCCAGATCCTTTGGAAAGTCACATTCACATGAGAGGGAAGTGAGAAACATCAGAGAATGAACATCACCACACCCTCCCTTACAGCATAACTAATTCTTGGGAAAATAAAATACCATAACTCCCTTGCCCGTTGGCTAATTCTGAGCTGTGTTTCACACTCTCCCAGAGTTTTCTTGTGCAGTTAGCTCCATTTGTCACCTGTGGCTGAATAACACACCTACGGCTTAATGCCCTTTTGGGCATTAAGTGATGCCTTCACTTCTCCTCTTTCCATCATCCCCATTCACTGTTGACCTCCAGATCTCTCAAATAAACTGCTTCTCTCAAGTTCTTGTCTAAGGTCTGCTGCTGGGGAACCCAAACTAACACTTGTTTCTTCTTGTTGGGCCATGCAACAAGATCTGATACAGTTGTTCACCCCCTTCTAGAAGCATTTTCTACTCTTGACTCTAGCTCAACACACCTTTAGATTTTTCTCCTAAATCACTAGTCAGTCTTTCTCAGTCTCTTTCCTTGGTTCTGTTCCTTCTCCCCACATCTACATTTGGAGCGAGCCTTCCTTGGTCCTCTTCCTTTCTCTATAAGTGGATCACAAGGCTTTATATACTGACTCTGTGCCAATGACTAGCAAAGTCCTGTCTCCACCACAGATTTCTCTTCTGAACGTCACATTCATAGGTAGACACAACTGAGTACTCAGCATCTCCACTTTGATGTTCTATGGTCATCTGAAATGTAAGATGTTAAGACTGAACTCCTTTTTTTATCTCTCTCCCACATTTGCTCCAATAACAGCATTCCCCATCTCATTTATAGCAATGCCATCTTTCCAAGTATCCAGGCCCAAGGCCTTAGAGTAATTCTTGACTTTTATATTTTTCTCGTCAAGCCTTGGCTGCAGCTTAAAAATATATCCTGAATCCCAGCATTTTTTACCACTTCCGCTGCTCTCATCCCGACTCAAGCCATTGTCATTTCTCATGTGAATCCCCTCAGTAGCCTCTCACCAAGTTTCCCAGCTTCTATTCTTGGCCCTCTTCAGTCTGTTCTCAACACAGAAACTGAAGATATATTTTTAAAACTTATATGTGATCATCCCCTCTACTGCTCAAAACTAGGTGAAGAGTCTCCTATGTCCCATAGAGTGAAAGCACAAGATTCCCCCCTCCCTGCATTTCTTACCCCATCTTCTATTACCATTCCCTCTTCCTCCCCACCACTCTCCCCTCCCCCATTTCACTCTGCTCCAGCAACTCTGGATGCTGACTGCTTTTTTTTTTTTTTCAGCATAACAGTATTCATTGTTTTTTGACCACACCCAGTGCTCCATGCAATCCGTGCCCTCCCTAATACCCACCACCTGGTTCCCCCAACCTCCCACCCCCCGCCCCTTCAAAACCCTCAGGTTGTTTTTCAGAGTCCATAGTCTCTCATGGTTCACCTCCCCTTCCAATTTCCCTCAACTCCCTTCTCCTCTCCATCTACCCTTGTCCTCTATATTATTTGTTATGCTCCACAAATAAGTGAAACCATATGATACTTGACTCTCTCTGTTTGACTTATTTCACTCAGCATAATCTCTTCCAGAATACAGGTGGTTTATTCTTGCCTTGGTGCCTGTGTTTAGCTGTTTTCTTATGCCTTAAATAATCTAAGGGAGTCTGAAATATCCACCAGTACATTTTTAAACTTTTCTCAAATTTTACCTTCCAAATGAGGCCATCCATCGTCAATGTTAAGACTGCAACCTGCTCTCTCCCATCCCCATACTTCTGATTTCCCTTATACTGCACTACTTTTTATCTATCACATTTATCATTCTGCAGCATACAGTTTAATTTACTTATGTATTAAGTTTATTGTTTATTATCTGTCTCATTTTGTATACTGTTAAAAAGAAAACTATAGACTCTAAATGGAATTATTATGTTAAGGCCCCACATAAGCAAACTAAGACTTACTGCCTCACCTGACTTTAGTTTCAGTGGCCCAAGAATTTCCTTTTAGCCAGTCAAGGTGGAATTTCCTGGTCAGAACTAGGAAACTTACCAATAGATGCCCTCCATTTTCCTTAGGAAGGCAACCTTGCCTAAAGCCATACTGTTTTGTCAATATTTCCTTTTTTTTTCCCTGCTGCTTCTCTGCCTTTAATAACTTCTCCTTTTCTACACCTTGAAGGAGCACCTTTCTATTTTGCTAGATGGAAGCTGCCCAATTCATGGATCATTTAATATAGCCAATTAGATCTTCAAATTTACTCAGTTGAAATTTTTATTTAACAATATTCCCTCCCTCCCTAACTGTAAGGCCCATGAGAACAGGAATCTTTTACTGTTTTATTTAGTCACATATCCCAACTATTGAATGAATAAATCAATGAATCTCTTGAAAGGAAAAGTTGATTAACTTAGCAGTAATTTTTCCAGTGTCTCAAGGTCTTTAACTTTAGGCCATTTATTCTTTCAGGGTTTCCTTTAACATTACAACAATGAGAAATATTTTTGCTATCTCCTCAGCACAAAGTCAAAACTGCAACAACAAAACAAAAAATCTAATTGATGGCATATGAACCATCAACACCTCT
This sequence comes from Martes martes, assembly GCF_963455335.1. Classification (NCBI taxonomy): domain Eukaryota; kingdom Metazoa; phylum Chordata; class Mammalia; order Carnivora; family Mustelidae; genus Martes; species Martes martes. Next base: position 137,338,229 of record NC_137889.1, read on the forward strand.
CAGATATAGATTTTATACTTTCAAGATAAGGTTATGTATATCCCAGTGATTCTCAGTGTGTGTATGTGTGGAGGGGGCATGATTTTTATCACTCAATATGTATGTGACACTGTTTGAAGATATTTTAATTGTCATAACTCATGGGGAAGTGCTGTTGGTACATAGTGGGTAGAGACCAAGGATACTGGTAAGACAAGACAGTCCTCAGAACAAAGAATTATCTAGTCTAAAATGTCAATAGTATTGAGTTTGAAAAAACAAACAAACAAACATGGATTAACCTAAAAATTCTCTAAACAGACTATTGATTCAACTAGTTTGTTCAACACATATTTATTGAAGGCCTACTGTCTGCTAGAATGTGTCAAGACCGAAATATTCTTGCCTACATTGAGCTTATATTGTCAATAGTTGGAGATAACAAGGAACCATTTATTTAGTTCTTACTATGTGCCAGACACTAACTCACTTAGACCTAAAAACAGTCCTAGAGAGAAGAAGTTATTATTGTCATCTTAAAGACATGTGAAGTAAAGACAAGTAGACCAACACATCTAAATTCACACAGAAAATAACTAGCAGAGAAAGCAATTGAACTGAAGCTGTTTGACTGCAGTCTGTGCTCTTGATCATTACAAGTTCCAAATATAAACTTATCTATTAAAAAATAAACAGATTTTAAAAAATTTAATTGGTTTGATGCAATATTCCCAGTGCTTCAGACTCCAGAAAGTTTTAGTATGACTCCAGATGTCTCAGGAATTTCTGCTAATAGATTAAACATTCAGTATTTATCAATATAGAAAAAAAGTCCTTAGAGGCATCAAACGGGACTATAAAAAAGATATTCATTTCAGATAAGCCAGTGGAAATTCATTAAGCAGAAATATCTAATAAATGATTCTCATAATATTGCACAGAGGCACTGGGAGTGTCAGCTGGAGAAGAGCAACCATATTTGATTAAGCCACAAAAAATAAGTTCTTGTTATTGTTGAGCACACAAAATTCCAGTTTCACATCTTTTGAATCTAAGGATGATAATGTTCATAATAATCATGAACTATGTTAGAACTTGGGGTACATTGACTTTACTTCCCTCAATTGATACACATCAATAAAAAGAACTGTAAAGAGATTCACAGATTTGTTCAAAATGAAACAACCAAAAATTACTTCTACAAATTCGTAATTCAGGTACTTTTCCATGATTATTTCAAGGAATTAAAAAGCTTTTTGTGGAAATATATAAACTGTATCTATTCAACTCTGTATAACACCCATTATGATAGTTTATACACTATATTAGACCTGCTTGGCAGATAGTAAGTACTTTATGTATATTTTCTGAAGATATGATAATTTAGGAGAAAAACAATATGTTAAATTATGTGGTAAAAATTTAAATGCTTTCGAAAGTTGGAGAATATAAAAACAAATGAGAGTTGAAAATTTGAAGAAAGTCTTCACAAAAGTTGGATTCCAGCTGTATAAATAAAAGAATTTTGCTCAATATAAAAAGGTTCTAAATTTGCAGTATTCAGAGAATGCAAAAGTATTCTTCCCAAAGGAATCAAAGTAACATTCAATGGAACAGAATGAAAGATATAGAAAATAATAAAGTGTATATCAGAATATAGTATATAGTAAAATAGGCATTTATATGAAGGGGAAAATGATTGATTAATGCCTTAATGAATGATTATAGGGCTATTCAACTGGTTCTCTACTAGAAAAAAATGTATTCCAACCATTACAGCAACAAAAGAAATAGAGACAAAAAACAGTGTTCACCATACTTATTGTAGTGACCATTTTGCATTATATACAAATATTGAATCATTATGTTTATACCTGAAACTAATATAATATTATGTTAACTATACCTAAATAAAAAATATTACCTCAGCAATAAATTATCTAATAAAAAATCAATATTTTGAAGATTAACATTTAAAGAATAATATGCCCTTCTCAAAATCTAGAAGAAAGTGTTCACAAATACTATAAAAATCTTGAGTACAGAAGGATTTTTTAAAGTACGCAAGCAAAGAGAACTCATAGATAAAATTAGGATTATAATTTATGATATCAATTAAAAAACTATTAGGTCAAAAAATATCTAATGTCATGAACTAAATTTATTTATTTTTTTTAAGATTTTTTATTTTTATTTACTTATTTGGCAGAGAGAGAAAGAGAGCGCACAAGCAGGCAGAGCAGGAGGCAGAGGCAGAGAGAGAAACAGGCTCCCCGCTGAGCAAGGAGCCCGAGGTGGGACTTGATCCCAGCACCCTGGGATCATGACCCAAGCGGAAGGCAGCCACTTAACCGACTGACCCACCCAGGCATCCCTCATGAACTAAATTTAAATCATGATCTAAAAGAGTCATACTATACATAACAAGGAAAAATAATGTAAAAGAGTTCTTTCAAATAAATATGAAAAAGATGAACATAGGCAACATAAAATAATAAAATCTTACATACTACAGAAGACTCTTATATATATTATGTCAGTCGGCTCCTGATACCGAATCATATAAACCAGCAGGGGAGAGGTCAATTACAGAGATAGAACAGGAATAAAACTCCCATATGTATGCTAAAAATAAAGACATAGGGGATTACTTTGTATTTGTGAAAGTGGTATAACTGAAGTTTTAAAAATTATATTACACAGATGATTCATTAATACACTTTTTCTCTTCCACTTAATCACAAATACCAAATTTTATATTAAGATTGGAGTTAGCCATGTCTTATTGAAACCCCCAAATAGGACTGATTTAAACACAATAGGGGTTTATACAATGTGATCAAGGCTTTATGATAACATCAGGACCCAGACTTCTCTTACCTTGCTCTTCCCTCATTGCTTGGACTTTACAGTCCAAGAAGGTAATTAACCATTAGCTGTTACAGTTACCTTCCAGCCAGCAGAAAGGAGGAGGGGTGAGGAATATGTCCTCTTCCTTCATTATCTCTTCCCAGAAGTTGGATAGAACTTGATCACATAGCAAAAAACAGTTGTGAGGGAAGCTGGCAAATGTAGTGCCTATTTCAGTTGGCCTTGTGTGTAGCCCAAAATCTGGAAACTCTATTATGAAAAAAAGAAGAAAACGTAGATAAGAAGAACTAAAATTCTCTGTCTCTGACTTAGTTCACTGAAACACATCTGTTTGAAAGTCCAGATTTTCTGAGTGTTTAACAAAGGACTATAGAATTAATATGTCAATGCTGCATCACCACATCACTCTGAAATACAAATCAGAGAGATGTTAAGTACCAGAATTTCAATCTCTTTCTCCCTCACTCCTCTCTATCATTTATATATCTATCATCCACCTATCTATCTTGACCTCTGTTAAAATTTGTGTTGACAACCCTTACTTATGCAAATAAAAATTCACTTTAATTAAAGCGTCTAGATTTGAAGTAGTCATTGGACTTAGAGAAGTGCAATGATGGTGGGATTTACTTTGAAATGTTTGAAAAAAATAAGGTTGGTTGATGACTGAAACAGATGGGAAAATCTGATAAAATAAATATAATAAAATGTAAATGATAGAAACTGGGTGGTGGTCATATGGGTATTAACTTTAGAAGACTTTTTGTTCTTTTTGAAATTTTTTTTAAAAAAATGTGGAAATAAACAATGAGAGACTGTGGACTCTGAGAAATAAACTGAAGGTTTGGGGGCGTCTGAGTGGCTCAGTGGGTTAAGGCCTCTACCTTCGGCTCAGGTCATGATCTCAGGGTCCTGGGATCGAGCCCCGCATTGGGCTCTCTGCTTGGCGGGGAGCCTGCTTCCTCCTCTCTCTCTGCCTACTTGTGATCTCTGTCTGTCAAATAAATAAAAAAAATAAAAAATAAAAAATAAAAAAACTGAAGGTTTGGAGGGGAGGGCGATGTGGGGTTGGATAAGCCTGGTGGTGAGTATTAAGGAAGGCACATTTTGCGTGGAGCACTGGGTGTGGTGCATAAACAATGAATTTGGAACACTGAAAGGAAATAAAGTAAAATGAAAAAAAATAAAATAAAAATAAATAATGTAAAAAAAATGTGGAAATACAAACTCCATTAGAAAACCCTTAGGTTTGTGCGGAGGGGATTAAAGAAGAGTCAGGAAGTAAGAGATCTCAAATGTCTTATCACAAGAAGAAATCAGTAACAACACAGTGAGAAGATTCCTAAGTAGCTGGATATAAAGTATAATAATTATAAGTTACCCATAACCAAAGAAAAATCATAATTAGTTAGAAGTTATTTAAGCTAAATAATAATAAAAACAACATATTACAATTTGTGAGATATGGGTAAAGCAGTTCTTAGAGTAAAATGCATCACTTTAAATGCAATTTATCAAAAAAAAAAAAAACCCAAAAACAAAAACAAAAAGTGGGTTTAAAATCAATGATGTAAGCTACCAATCCAAGAAGATGGGTAAAAATTTTAAACCCTAGAAAGTAGAAAAAAGAAAACAGATAACAGAAATCAATGAAATAAGAGTCAATTGAAGAATAAAGGAAGTTGACAAAACAGCTAGCAATTTGTTCTCCGAAATGACTATCATAATTCATAAACCCTTGCAAGACTGAAAAGAGAGAAAAAATACAATTTACCAAAAAATGTTTTGGAGACATTTCAGAACTCTGAGAATATAGACAGTCCTATAAATTTTATGACACTTCAAAGGTAATAAGGAAATATAAACAACTTTATGCCAATAATTTTGACAGTTTAGATAAAGTGGACAAATTCCCTGAAAAACACATAATTCCAAATCTGATGTAATAAGAAACAGAAAAATGCACACCCACTAAAAAAATACATAAAGAAACTGAAACTTACTTAAAACCTTCTTGTGAAGAAGGCTTCAGGTCCACCATACATTTAAGAAATAATACCATTTGTATGCAGCTCAGTGGAGGACAATATTTCCAAACTCTTTTTGGGGGCCGATGTATCACCTTAATATAAAAGCAGACAAGAAAAGCAAATTAAAACTAAATATTAGCAAAGAAAATCCACTAACTTATAAAAAAGATAGCGTATGATGGATTGGGGAAATTTATCCAAAAATTACAAGGTTGTTTATAATATTTAAAAACTAATCAGTGTAGTTTACCACCACATTAACCGAATAAAGGAGAAAAACAAAATTACTACTTCAATAAGTACAAAAAAGTGTTTTCATAAAATTTGATTATGATTTTTAAAAACTCAGAAAACTAGGCATTTAAAATAACTTACTTGATTTGGCGAGGAGGATCTATAAAAAATGTACAGCTGGAAACATGTTTCATGGTAGAATACTGAATACTTACACCTTCATAAAATATTTGCTGTTTGGTTACTGCTAGTGCTGTTTATTAACATATCTGTTGCTGAGGTTGTTGCAGTAGTGAAAGTATATTATTTTTTATATAATGAAAAGAAATATCCCAGAAGAAGGAAAGAAAAAAAAAAAAAACACGATGACACAGGAGAGAGCTAACTGGTGAAGGATGTCTTTTCATAAGTACATGGGTACTGAGTGCAAATATGGAGGGGTTGGCTCTAGTTTGGAGCTCAGACAGTTCCTTCACATTACCATAAGAGGAGATATTTTGGGCAAAGATGTATACGGATGGGCATAGGTTCTAGTGGGATTTTGTGGACATACTTAGCTGTTTGCTTCTATTTTTTTTAACCATTTTTTGATATTCTTTCTCTTCTTTGCTACCTGAAAAAAATAATTTCTTTCTTTTTTTTTAAGATTTTTTATTTATTAATTTGACAGGCAGAGATCGCAAGTAGGCAGAGAGGCAGGCAGAGAGAGAGGAGGAAGAAGGCTTCCTGCTGAGCAGAGAACTCGATGCGGGGCTCGATCCCAGGAACCTGAGGCCATGGCCTGAGCCAAAGGCAGAGGCCCTAACCCACTGAGCGACCCAAGTGCCCAAAAAGTCATTTCTTTAGTCCTGAAACTTGGTAGCTTCATAAGGATATATCTCATCCCTGAGTTTTCTTTATCTGCAGATAAAGATAAAAATTCACGACAGAATTTTTCATGTAGTGAATCTTTGAATACATCTCCTCTTTCATTTTTTGGGTTCTTTGCTTCAGGGATACCTGTTACCTTTATGTTGAATTATCTTTCTCAGTTTTCCCTCTAATTTCATTTATCACTTTTTCCATTTTTATCTGTACTTATTGTGGTTATCTTGGGCCTGTTCCGTGACAATAATTTGATTTTTATCATCTCTTCCATTTCTTGCTGATTCTAATTTATATATTAATTCTATAATGATGTTATTTTTGTCCTCGATTTATTTCCTTAAGTATGCAGTTTCTCTTGTTATCTTACTCTATTATACTGTCGTCTTTTGTTTAAATTCATATTTTATTGAATTCATAGTCTCACTGCATTCTTCTATAGCATAAAGCAACTCTGTGGAATTTTCTACCATTTGTGGTTTTCCTCTAGGTTACTAGTCCACATTTTGCAAACTGTTTCTTTTCCTTCATCTGTGCCACATTATTATTGAACATCATTTCCACAAAATTTCTTTCCGTCTAGCTCCGAGTTAGGTGGCTCTTCACAGAATCATCACATTCACTCTGCTATATTGCAGCCTTCTTTCTGACCTTAGGGCCACAACCTGTCTCGGTGCAACTGCTTTATTGCACAGGCAATTAGTCCAAGAGGCGGTTGGAAGTGACATTCAGCTAGATCATCATTCATGCTGCTGCACCTTTTAATGGCTACTTTTTTTTTTTTTTAAATCTAACTGACATGAGTATGTCTTACAGTGGTCCTGCTAGATTTTCTTCCCACCAAAACTGACACCCAGCTTTGTGTCCCTCCCAAGTTGTAGTTTAAAATCGACTTACTCTGTATCCTAGTGGCTTTCCTAAAGTTTGAGAGAATAGAGGTAAAAGAATTTCAGCTGAGGCAATATGGGAATATTTTTGGCATAGCTTGGTACTCAGTCTCTGTTGTCCTGAGATTTCTTAAATGTCTTGTGCCAGTATTCAGGCCACATACTTCAGGGTTCAGGGTAGCGTTGGGAGTGATTTTCATTTTCCTGAGGATAATCCTTAACTTGTGAATTCTTTCCTTAATTCAGGAGGGGCTCTGGAGTTCATGGCAGACACCGAGCTACCCACATTGTTCTTTATAGAAACTGTTGTTTGTCCCCAGCAGCAATTTAGCCAATAATCAGCAGATAAGAAAGTCCAGGATCCTACTCAATTGCTTTTCTCAAAATTTGGAGAGTCTCAGAGTGCTCAGACCCTCCCTGATGCAGCAGTGATTTATTGCTGCTCAGTATTTCCTTGTTCTGTCTAGAGTCATGTGTTTTTCTCAGTTAGCTCTACTCGTTTGATTGCTACTAGAAGTTTTGACTTTTTTAAAATTAATTTTGTTCGCTGCATTTGGGAAGGGGAATTCTATACTGCAGTTTCCATTCATTATTTTTAAAACCAGAACACAAAGATCAAACTTAAAGACAGAAGAGGGGTTCCAAAAGTAAAACTATGATTGGATCTTAAAATTGTTGCATTTGCTGGTCAGAGCTATGGATATTTCAAAACATAAAGAATATTGTGAACTTCATCGCAGCAAGTGCTTAGTTTGCATAATTACAGCCAAGGAAATTATTTTTCCTGAAGGTGTAGTTACCCTCACCTCTCAAAAATCCCCATGACTGTCTACTTCCCATTTCTTCTCCACCTACATTATCAAGGTATAGCCTGTGGTCTTCATGGGAAAGGTCATCATTAGCGAAAGGAATCAGAAATGTGTGTTCTAGGAGCTCCTTGAGTACAGAATAAGTCAATATTTTAGACCAGAAAAATGCAGGGCCTTCTTTTCTTCTGCCTTCTTTCTCTTTTCCTCTTTTTTCTCCTTCTTTTCCTCTGTTCTTCTCTTCTTCCTCTCTTCTTCCTTCATTTTCCCCATCCCCTTCCTCCTTTTCTGCTCTTCCTCTGCCTCCATTCATCCCTACAAAGATCATTTCCTTACCATAAAAGATTAACAACATTCCCAAACTCTGTCTGAGTTTTCATATGGTAACTTCATAAAGCAGTCCCTACAGATTTCATTGATAAAAGCTCAAGAAAGGACCATCTGGGCAAGATGGCAGAGAAGTAGGAGACCCTGTTTCAACTGATCCCCTAAAGTGAGCTAATTATCTACCAGAACACTTTGAACACCCATGAAATCAGCCTGAGATGTAGGATTATACACTTCTGGAGCTCTACAGGGGCAGAAGACTCCAGTGAAGAGGTAAAGTGTACTGGGAACGATTGGACTGATATTGGAGGATAAACAGAAGGGGGGAGGGAACCACCAGAAGCAATTGGAAAGTAATACCCTAATACGAGAGTGCCCTGTGATTGGGGACCAGCGTTAACTTAGAGTCTGGTTAAAAGCACTCAAAAAGAGCAAGATATCTTAAGGGGCAACTGGTGGAATCAGACAGTCATGGGCACGGGCCTAAGCCCACAGAGCCAGGACCAGGACGGCTACCAACAGCGACCACCCATGCCAGAGAGAGTTCAGCAAAGCCTCCAGGCCGTGGTCCCTGAGCCCCCGGCTTTCCGCTGCTTGTGCCAACACTGGGCTAGGCGCACTTCCCGCCGGTGCACATGACAGAGTCTGGTGTGGATTCCAGCCAGCGTTCTCTAGAACCATGGCCTTTTGCACTCTGCATGCGGAGTGCGTGACTGGGACGTGAACCGCACTCCGTGCCCTCCCCTGAGAAAGCTCCACGCAGTTGCTAGCCGGTGGTCTCTAGGACCCCACTGAGAGTCTGAACACTCCCAGCCTGGGCTTGAAAATCTCAGAGGGCGATCTCTGGTTGGGATTTCTGGGGGCGTCTGGACCCCAGACAGCAGTCCTGGCAAAGGCAGCCACTGGAAGTGGGCTCCCTGGACCAATACCCCTTGTGGTTTAGTGGCACGGGGGTGCAGAGACAAGCAGGCACTTTGGGCGACCCCAGAGACCTTGGCTGGGGATGTGCACTGCCGGTGGGAGGTTGCACGGCTCAGTGGAGTTTGCAGAGGGGGAGTCTATGTGTTCTGGACCACCAGAGGGGAGAAGACTGAGGCTTCTCTCTGAGATGGAGATCTGGGTGCTTTCCACTAAACCTCCAAAAAGCCGCCAAAGAACAAAAACCTCCAGAAAACAAAAGCCTGAAAAACCGGTTTCCACAGAGCCCAGCCCCTTGATAGGGAGCAGGAGGACTCAACCCAAGCAAGACTGACTGAAAAACAATGAGGCAGGCCCCTCCCCCAGAAAGTCGCCTAAAGAACAAAAGGACAACGACCACAGGGTCCCATAAAACTGTAAAACCCCAATATCAGGGGAAAACAAGATATTAAGCTCCTGGTATTGTCCTAAAACCTATATATTTCATAAATACAACTTTTATTTTTAATTCATTTAATTATTTTTAATTCATTCTCACTATTCTTGTTCTTTTTAATTTTTTAACCTATTTACCATTACAAGAGGTTCAGTACAACAAATTCCATAATAACCTTTTAACTTGAACTTTTTTCATAAATATACCTGTGTTTTGCTTTTGCTTTTGATTCTTTTTTTTTCTTTTTTTTTTTTAAAGTTTTATTTATTTATTTGACAGACAGAGATCACAAGTAGGCAGAGAGGCAGGCAGAGAGAGAGGGGGAAGCAGGCTCGCCGCTGAGCAGAGAGCCCGATGCGGGACTCGATCCCAGTACCCTGGGATCATGACCTGAGCGAAAGGCAGAGGCTTTAACCCACTAAGCCACCCAGGCTCCCTTTGCTTTTGTTTCTATTTTGTTTATTGTACATATAGATATAAGCTTCAAGGTAATCCTCTTTCCCTAATCAATACTACCACTATATATAAACCAGTTTTAATCTCCCTTCATCTCTGGAAAGTTGAGTCCTTTAACAAAGATATTAAGATACACCCAGGAAGAATCAAAATAACCTTCCTCGCCCACATTGAGGCGAGGAATCACTCCCATCTTTTTTTCTGTCAGTTTCTGTGTATTTGTTTTTGTTCTGGTAGTATGTAAATCTTATACTTGGGGTTCATATTGGCTGGGTTCTTTTTTTTCCCTTGTCATTTACTTTTGTTGGTCTTTTTGTTTGTCCGTTTTTGTTTGTATACCTTATAAATCTTACCTTTGGGGTCCATTCTGGCTGGGTCTTCTCTCTCTCTCTCTCTGTTTTTTTTTCCCTGTCTCTCTCTCTTTCTCTCTTTTTTCTTTCTTTTTGGTGGTGACTTCCAGTTGCTCAGAAGTGTTCCAGGGTGCACCTTGCCTGGATCATGGTTGATATATTCAGCTACACATCCCCTCAACCACCTCCCACCAAAAAGACTAGGAGGAGGGATACCCAGCAGAGGAAAAATGCAGAGACTGTGACTGCTCCATCAGAGCTATTGGATATGGACATAAACAGTATGTGGGAAAGGGAATTCAGGGGAACAATTATCCAAGCAATGGCTAGGTTGGAAAAAATCATTAATGACAACATGGAATTTGATTAAGGCAGAAGTGAAAGCCACCAGGGAAGAAGTGAAAAATGCTCTCAAGGAGATCCAATCTAATATAAATTCTCTAACAACTAGGGTAACCAAGGCAGAAGATAGAATTAATGATCTAGAGGACAAACTGATAGAGAAAAAGAATCAGGAGGAGGCCTGGAACAAACAGCTTAGAAGCCATGAAAACAGAATTAGGTACGTAAATGATGCCATGAAACATTCCAATGTTAGAATTATTGGGATCCCTGAGGGGGAGGAGAAAGAAAGAAGACTAGAAGATATAGTTAAACAAATTCTCCATGAAAATTTTCCAATCTGGGGAATGGAACCAGTGTTTGTGTTCTAGAGGCAGAAAGATCAACCCCGAAGATCATAGATTCTAGAAAAACCTTGAGACACCTGATTGTGAAACTGATGAATCATAATTTTAGACAGGAGCTCTTGAGAGCAGCTAGGGGGAAGAGATTCCTTACATACAGAGGAAGGTCCATCAGAAGAACGTCAGACCTGTCCACAGAAACCTGGCAAGTCAGAAAGGTCTGGCAAGACATATTCAGGGCACTAATTGAGAAGAACATGCAGCCAAGAATACTTTATGCAGCAAGGCTGACATTCAAAATGAATGGAGAGATAAAGAGCTTCTAAGACCAGCAAGGTTTAAAAGAGTATGTGATGACCAAGCTGGCACTACAAGAAATATTAAGGGGGGCTTCCATAAAAGAAGAAAGAACTCAAGAGTGTCATAGAACAGAAATTTACAGAGACAATCTATAGAAACAAGGACTTCACAGGCAACATGATGTCAATTAAAATGTATCTTTCAAAAATCACTCTCAACGTGAATGGCCTAAACACTCCCATAAAATGGCAGAGGGTTGCAGACTGGGTAAAACAACAGGACCCATCCATATATTGTCTACAAGAGACCCATTTTGAACCTAAGGATACATCCACACTGAAAGTGAAGAGATGGAGAAGTATCTTTCATGCCAGTGGCCTCAAAAGAAAGCTGGGGTAGCAATTCTCATATCAGATAAATTAGATTTTAAACTAAAGACTGTAGTCAGAGATAAAGAAGGGCACTACATCATTCTTAAAGGGTCTATCCACCAAGAAAATCTAACAATTGTAAATATTTATGCCCCCAATATGGGAGTAGTCAACTGCATAAGACAACTGTTAATCAAGATAAAGAGTCATATTGATATGAATACATTAATAGTAGGGGATGTTAGGGCCAATTTAATGTTAAAACCTGTTTAACTATTAGGGCCTGCTTAGCCAGAGCGACTCCATATTACCTAGATAGCCATATTGTTATTTACATCCACGGACTTCATTCTGGGAATAAACACCCCAGTAGTTCCTGGTATCGGTTCCAGGTATCGATTCCGGGAGTAAATGCCTTAACAATAGAAGCCATGTACCTTGGGTCTGTGGTTATGCCCTATAAAACCAGCCTGTGAGATCGGGACAGGGTCGCTCTCTTTGGAGGTGGCCCTGGCTGGTCAGTCTGACTTCTAATGCTTGGCATAGAATAAAGCTTTGCATAACTTTCACTTTGTCTCAGTCTCGTTCCCCTGGCTAGTCAGTCTAACTTCTAATGCTTGGCATAGAATAAAGCTTTGCATAAATTTCACTTTGTCTCAGTCTCGTTCTTTTGATAACGGACCCCAACGTTCTGGGCGCTCATTCATGATCAAACGACGAGAACTGAGTCAGCATCAGAATTTCTGGGAAAAGCCTCTGGAGGTAAGATCTCGAGATTTTATTCTGCGGGATCTGGTCTGTCTGTTTGGTTTTGGAACTCCGGGCTATAGCCCACTGGGGAGAAGCTGGACTCAGCATTGCTCCCCAGGGCTGGAGTGGATGCGGGGATGCCCCATCCCTCCACTGGGAGATTGCCAGGGGGTTTGAGTCCCCCTAGGCGGTCAGGGGACCTGCCAGGGGGTTCGAGTCCCCCTAGGTGGTCAGGGGACCTGCCAGGTGGTTCACGTTCCCCTAGGCAGTCAGGGGGTTCGAGTCCCCCTAGGCAGTCAGGGGACCGAGAAAATCCCCACCAGTGGCAGGTTGTGTTTTTGAGTTGGGATTGTATCTTGCACACCCTTCAACTTGATATCTGGTTGAGGAAGGGCTGCTGGGTCTGGTCTGTGGTTGTCTTTGTCTTGTCTTTTTGTTGTCTGTTGTGTTGTTTGTTGTGTTTGAAAAAATGGGGCAAGCAGAGTATAAGGGACCTATGACACCCCTAAGTCTTGTTCTCCAGCATTTCAAGGATTTTCAAGGTAAAACCACCCAGTTGGGTGACAAGGTTTACCCAGGAAAACTCTCTAAAACTGGGAATCATTTCTCTGCCTTCTGGCAGCACTCCTCCTTCTGTTTTTGCACCAACTTGGGTGTGGCCTGCATAACTGGCCTCTAGACCATCCTCAGTGCTTCCTGCACCATGGCTCCTTCCCTCTTCACTGTCAAGGAGGAAGAAGAGCAACCCCTGGACCTAACACCCCCCACTCCAGATCTTTCTACCCGTGTCTCAAGTAAACATTAAAAATGGAGTGGGTCCAGGTGAAACGTAAATCAGTATTTGAACTAAGTTTAGTTTGTTGGTTTAATTAAGATAGACATATCTTTAAAGTTACAGCAGTAAATGTGAAACTTCAATCAAAGTTTACTGAAGGCCAAATAAGCTCATGTTATTTGTTAAAATCTGTTAGCAAAGAAATAACTGAACTGATGGTTAATTGTCTGTCTCAAAGTTTTAATGGGTAATTGTTAAAATAGCTTTCAAAGTCTTTGGTAACCTGAAAGTTTAAAGTTTTGGTTAGATGACAAATGGAATTAAATTATGGACATGTAGGTCTTAACCAAATGGGATAAAATGCTAAAGCATTGAGTACTTGATGTGGGTTTGTGCTTTTGACTTCTTATTGCAAAGAAACTAAGAATATTTAAATCTGTTGGTAAACATGTTTTATGCTTAACTGATTCATAAATTTGCCATCTACAGAATTCTGTTGTAACTGTTCACAATTGGTTAATACTTAGCCATCACTAAAGACTGAAGTGTTGCTAAAAATAGAAAATTCTGCTAACTGTAACTAAGACTTATGGTAGTAAGGGAAACAACCTTATATGTAAAAAAGTAGGAGATACATAAGAAAGATAAGGAATGGGAATACATTTTGTTAAAGATAAAAGGTGATTTTGTCCTAAATGAGATGGTTGTTTGAAAGGAAATGGCTTGGGACAAAACCTGGATGCAAAAGAAAGTTGTAAAAGGTTTGTGAAGGGAAACACACACACGCACAAAAGAGGGCCTAAGAGAGTAAGTAGTTTTGTCTTAAAGTAAAAATGTCTGGTTGCACCAGAACATGAAAGGAGATAATAAAAACTAAACTCGAGGGTATAGAGTAAGTCGTAGAAGGCTTGGGGAAAGTGACTTATTTGCCTTGGTTTATAGGTTTGGAAGGAAACAATGACATATGTTGAAAATTTGACCATATTAGATCAGTTTTCATGGATTTACTCAAAAGAAGGAAAAAAAGACTAATAAATCTTTTCCTGTAAAATATTTCTGTTCAAATGAGGCATAGTATTTAAGGAAGGAAGACTAAAGCCCTGTGTCATGGTAAATCTATATTGGTGATCCACTCAAGTAAATGTTGACTATTATGTAAACTAAAAGGACACTGGTATAAAAAAATCTGCTTTCTCTCTGTTCAAAAAGACAAAGTTTTCTTAAATTAATTGATCTATTGTTAAGAAGAGAATGTAAATGGTTTTCTCTTTGCCTGCCCAGAGAAACCAGTTTCTATGTTTTTTTTATCAGATCTTAAACATCCGTAATCCTATTTAGGCACGTGCTTTAAAACTTAGATTTTAGCAATTGTCAACAAGATTTAAATTGTAAATGAGATCTCTTTGACTCATAAGGCTTTTCATTGGTATGCTAAGTTACTCAGGAAGTACTGCTAAACCAATTATAAACCTTGGGTTACATTTGGGTAAATACTGTAACTACTCTAGAGGTTCTATACATTTCCTAAAGTTTTAATGTTTTGATAAGGGCCATCACTTGATATTTAACCATATCTATTCTGAGTTTTTGTCATTTGTAATTGTTTTAATTCTTTTGTAAAATGAATTCCGCCTTAAAGGAAATTCATATGGGAGACTTTCAGGACAAATACAGGTCTTTGATATGTTGAAATCCTGGAACTGAAAGGGGTAAAAATTTCCAGAAGTAAGAGCTACATTCAAACTAAACCAGAATTAGTAACATGGACCTAGGTGAACTGAAAGATTGTAATGTTATGTCTCTTAATGCTTTGTCTTATTTTATTTTATTTATTTTTAAATTTATTTATTTGTTAGAGAGAGAGAGCGAGCACAGGCAGACAGAGTGGCAGGCAGAGGCAGAGGGAGAAGCAGGCTCCCCGCCAAGCAAGGAGCCCAATGTGGGACTCGATCCCAGGATGCTGGGATCATGACCTAAGCCGAAGGCAGCCGCTTAACCAACTGAGCCACCCAGACGTCCCGCTTTGTCTTATTTTAAACAATTACTGGTTCTGTAATGTTTACTCTTCCAGACTAGGGAAACTTTTTCTTAAGTTATCTGTAACTTACAGAAATGTAAAAGTATTCACTTGTAAACAAATCAAGGCATTCAACTTTTCTATCTGAACCCTCTGAAACTCAAAAGGTCTCAGTAAGTATTCTTCCTTCCATGGCAATCAGTCATTTGCATAAGTTCAATAAGAATCTGTTCTCCTTGTAGCAGAACACCATTGGAAACACTGGTTATTTTACCAAGGCATTGACTGGAATGTCATTTTTAAAAAAGACTCAGATATAACCAGACAGCTTAAAGGAACTAAGGTTGAATTTATAAAACCTGGAGCCATAAAGCCCCCTGAACCTGTTGGCCTGATACCTTGCTTACAGAGTTCCCAGCAGCCTCACCAGGTGAGTAAAGAATGTCACTTCCTAGCAGGTGCAGGAACCTCAGGATACATTGGGGACCTCAGGAAGAGGAATTCACCCAAATCGACAGGTATTGCAGGCATGTCTGATGGCAAGTACTTGGCTTGGCTTCTGGCCTGGAGAGGCTATTACAAGTTCAACCTAGAGATTCCTTATAAGAAGCCCCAGCAAAGAAGATTCTAAAAGATCTATATAATCACTCACTGTTCTTGCTGAGCTTATGTAAATAATTAGGCCAAGTTTGTTAAAACTGGACTTGTTTTTCAAATAAATTAGTCCTGATTTAGCTATCTCTGGAAATGAGGGTTATTTTACAGAGAAAAATTAAGTTTTAATAACACACCTTTATGGATGTTAAACTCTAGATTTGGTTGTCTTCAAATGTTTGTTTATCTAAGCTAGACAACTTAAGGTAAATGTCAGTGAAGTTGCACAATAGCTCGTTTAGATGCTCTTGCCTAATATTCTGTAGGGATAATAATAGAACCCATTGGACACAAATATATATTAGTTTTTATGGATACCTTTTCAGGCTGGGTAGAGGCTTTTTCTGCCAAACATAAGATGGCAGAAATAGTAGCCAAAAGCTGCTAGAAAAAAATAACTCCTAACCCAAACCCTAAGTTTGGGTTGCCTCTTGTAATCGGGTCAAACAATGACCCTGCATTTGTGAGTTCAGTCTCAGACATTGGCCAAGGCCATGGACACTAATTGAAAACTACACTGTGCTTACTGGCCCCAGAGCTCTGGACAAGTAGAGAGAATGGACCAAACTCTTAAAGAGACCTTGACAAAGTTAATCCTGGAAACTGGCAGTGGATAGGTGGATCTTCTTCCCTTCCCCTCCTTAGGGCGCGGTGTACACCCTACTTAAAGAAGGTTACCCCATTTAAAATAATGTTCGGGAGATCCCCTCCACTCTGCCCATGGCTACAAAAGGTTGCCCTAACAGAAATTACTGATCAGTCTGGTACTCCAGTCACTGCAGGCACTACAGTCCATCTTAAAAAGAGCCCACGCAGGAATCCGAGCTGCCTACACTGAAACGGAGACGGAAGTGGAACCACATCCTTACCAACCCAGAGACTTGGTTTGGATACGCCATCACCAAGTGGAAAACTTGGAGCCTTGTTAGAAGAGATCATTTACTGTCATCCTATGGAGGACCCGAGGGATTCCAACATCTTACTGCAGGGATAAAAAGGACAAAGTGTGTGGTTCCCATCCTAATTCCAGCACTAGTTGTGGCAGGGATAACAGGGTCCACAACAATAGGAACCGCAGCTTTAATAAAGGAGGACTTACCATACTATTCCTAAAAAAAAGGAGGTGCTCTGCATAGCCCTGGGAGAGAAATACTGCTTCTGGGTATTAACGCCTTATGTCATTTGTACAAAAAAGAAATTGGGGCAATAAAAATGTTAGTCCTACAAACTCAATATAACCCCTTACAACAGGAAGACATAAAACTGGCTGAAAAGTCAAGGAATTGACTAATCTCCAAAGAAAAGAGGGGAATATTAGGGCCGATTTAATGTTAAAACCTGTTGAACTATTAGGACCTGCTTAGCCAGGGCGACTGCATATTGCCTAGGTAGCCATATTGTTGTTTACATCCACGGACTCCATTCCGGGAATAAACGCCCCAGTAGTTCCGTATTGGTTCCGGGTATCGACTCCGGGAGTAAATGTCTTAACAATAGAAACCACATACCTTGAGTCTGCAGTTATGCCCTATAAAACCAGCCTGTAAGATTGGGATGGGGTCGCTCTCTTCGGAGGCAACCCTGGCTGGTCAGTCTGACTTCTAATGCTTGGCATAGAATAAAGCTTTGCATAACTTTCACTTTGTCTCAGTCTCGTTCCTTTGATAATGGACCCCAACAGGAGATTTTTTTTTTAAAGATTTTTTTAACTTATTTTTTTGACAGAGAGAGATCACAAGTAGGCAGAGAGGCAGGCAGAAAGAGGAGGAAGCAGGCTCCCCGCTGAGCAGAAAGCCCAATGTGGGGCTCAATCCCAGGACCCTGGGATCGTGACCTGAGCTGAAGGGAGAGGCTTTAATCCACTGAGCCACCCAGGCACCCAGTAGTAGGGGATCTTAACATGCCACTCTCAGTAATAGATCATCCAAGCAGACAATCGATAAAGAAACAAGAACATTGAATGACACATTGGACCAGATGGGCCTCATAAATATAAACAGAACATTTCACCCTAAAACAACAGAATATTCATTCTTCTCAAGTGCACATGGAAATTTCTCCAGAATAGAACACATGCTGGGTCACAAATCAGGGCTCAACCAATACCAAAAGACTGAGATTATTCCCTGCATATTCTCAGACCACAGTGCTTTGAAACTGGAACTCAACTACAAGAAAAAGTTTGGAAGGAATTCAAATACTTCAAAGACCACACTGCTTAAGAATGTTTGGATCAACCAGAAAATCAAAGAAGGACTTAAACAATTCATGGAAACCAATGAGAATGGAGGCACTTCAGTCCAAAACCTATGGGATACAGCAAAGGCGGTCCTAAGGGGGAAATACATAGCTATCCAAGCCTCCCTCAAAAAAATTGAAAATCCATAATACACCAACTCTCTTTACACCTTAAAGAACTGGAGAATCAAAAACAAATTAAGCCAACCCCACATGCAAGAAAGGAAATAAGATTAGAGCAGAGATCAATGAGATAGAAACTAGAAATACAGTAGAACACATCAGTGAAACTAGAAGCTGGTTTTTGAAAGAAGCAATAAGATCGATAAGCCATTGGCCAAACTAAAAGAAAAGAGAGAGGACCCAAGTTAATAAAATTATGAGTGACTAACACGAAGGAAATAGAAACAATCTTCAGAAATTATTATCAACAGTTATATGCCAATAAGTTAAGCAAATTAGGCAAAATGGACGCATTCCTGGAAACCTACATACTTCCAAAACTGAATCAGGAAGAAATCGACAACATGAATAGACCAATATGTAGTAATGAGATTGAGCAGTGATCAAAAACCTCCCAAAAAACAAGAACCCAGGACCTGACAGATTTCCTGGAGAATTCTACCAAACATTCAAAGAAGAAATAATACCTATTCTCCTGAAGCTGTTTCAAAAAATAGAAACAGAAGGTA
Source organism: Martes martes (assembly GCF_963455335.1). Taxonomy (NCBI): domain Eukaryota; kingdom Metazoa; phylum Chordata; class Mammalia; order Carnivora; family Mustelidae; genus Martes; species Martes martes. The sequence continues at coordinate 137,356,870 of NC_137889.1, forward strand.
AACTTCCAGACTCTTTTTATGAAGCCACCATTACCCTGATCCCCAAAGTAGGCAAAGACCCCACCAAAAAGGAGAATTTCAGACCAATATCCCTGATGGATGCTAAGATTCTCAACAAGATCCTAGCTAGTAGGATCCAACAGTACATTAAAAAGATTATCCAGGGACGCCTGGGTGGCTCAGTGGGCTAAAGCCTCTGCCTTTGGCTCGGGTCGTGATCCTAGGGTCCTGGGATCGAGACCCGCATCGGGCTCTCTGCTTGGTGGGGAGCCTGCTTCCCCCTCTCTCTCTGCCTGCCTCTCTGCCTATTTGTGATCTCTGTCGGTCAAAAAAATAAAAATCTTAAAAAAAAAAAAAGAAAAAGATTATCCGCATGACCAGGTGGGATTTATCCCTGGGATGCAAGTGTGGTTCAACATTTGCAAATCAATCAATGTGATAGAACAAATCAATAAGAGAAGAGAGAAGAATCACATGGTCCTCTCAACTGATGCAGAAAAAGCATTTGATAAGATACAACATCCATTCCTTATTAAAACAATTCAAAGTATAGGGATAGAGGGAACATTCCTCAACTTCATAAAATCTATCTATGAAAAACCCACAGTGAATATCATCCTCGATGGGGAAAAGCTGACAGTCTTCCTTTTGAGATCAGGAAGACAAGGATGCCCACTCTCACCACTCTTGTTCAACATAGTACTAAAAGTCCTAGCAACAGCAATCAGACAACAACAACAACAACAACAACAACAACAAAGGTATTCAAATTGGCAATGAAGAAGTCAAACTCTATCTCTTTGTAGATGACATGATACTTTATGTGGAAAACCCAAAAGATTCCACCCCCAAACTACTAGAATTCATATAGCAATTCAGTAATGTGGCAGGATACAAAATCAATGTACAGAAATCAGTTGCTTTCTTATACACTAATAATGAAAATATAGAAAGGGAAATTAGAGAATCGATTCCATTTACTATAGCACCAAGAACCATAAGATACCTGGGAATAAACCTAACCAAAGAGGTAAAGGATCATTACTCAAGGAACAACAGAACACTTTCGAAAGAAATTGAAGAAGGCACAAAAAGACGGAAGACTATTCATGCTCATGGATCAGAAGAATAAACATTGTTAAAATGTCTATACTGCCTAGAGCAATCTATACTTTCAATGCCATCCCGATCAAAATTCCATCGGCATTTTTCAAAGAGCTGGAACAAACCTAAAATTTGTATGAAACCAGAAGAGACTCCGAATTGCTAAGGAAATGTTGAAAAAGAAAAACAAAACTGGGAGCATCACATTGCCTGATTTCAAGCTTTATTACAAAGCTGTGATCACCAAGACAGCATGGTACTGGCACAAAAACAGACACATAGACCAGTGGAACAGAGTAGAGAGCCCAGATATGGACCCTCAACTCTGTGTCAACTAATCTTCAATAAAGCAAGAAAAAAATATACTGTGAAAAAAAGACAGTCTCTTCAATAAATTGTGCTGGGAAAATTGGACAGCTGTGTGTAGAATAATGAAACTCGACCATTCCCTTACACCATACACAAAGATAAACTCGAAATGGATAAAAGACCTCAACATGAGACAGGAATCCATCAGAATCCTAGAGAAAAACATAGGCAGTAACCTCTTTGACATCAGCCACAACAACTTCCTTCAAGATATGTCTCCAAAGGCAAAGGAAACAAAAGCGAAAATGAACTTTTGGGACTTCATCAAGATGAAAAGCTTCTGCACAGCAAAGGAAACAGTCAACAAAACAAAGAGGCAACCCGCGGAATGGGAGAAGATATTTGCAGATGACACTACAGACAAAGGGCTGATATCCAAGATCTATAAAGAACTCCTCAAACTCAACACACACAAACCAGATAATCATGTCAAAAAAAAAAAAAAAAAATGGGCAGAAGACACGAACAGACATTTCTCCAAAGAAGACATACAAATGGCTTACAGACACATGAAAAAACATTCATCATCACTAGCCATCAGGGAGATTCAAATAAAAAGTACATTGAGATACCACCTTACACCAGTTAGACTGGCCAAAATTAGCAAGACAGGAAACAACATGTGTTGGAGAGGATGTGGAGAAAGGGGAACCCTCTTACACTGTTGGTGGGAATGCAAATTGGTGTGGCCACTTTGGAGAACAGTGTGGCGATTCCTCATGAAATTAAAAATAGAGCTTCCCTATGACCCTGCAATTGCAGTACTGGGTATTTTCCCCAAAGATTCAGATGTAGTGAAAAGAAGGGCCATCTGTACCCCAATGTTCATAGCAGCAATGGCCACAGTCATCAAACTGTGGAAAGAACCAAGATGCCCTTCAACAGATGAATGGATAAAGAAGATATGGTCCTTATATACAATGGAGTATTATGCCTCCATCAGAAAGGACGAATACCCAACTTTTGTATCAACATGGACAGGACTGGAAGAGATTATGTTGAGTGAAATAAGTCAAGCAGAGAGAGTCAATTATATGGTTTTACTTACTTGTGGAGTATAAGGAATAACATGGAGGACATTGGGAGATGGAGAGAAGTGAGTTGGGGGAAATTGGAGGGGGAGACAAAGCATGGGAGACTGTGGACTCTGAGAAACAAACTGAGGGTTTTGGAGGGGAGGGAGGTGGGGGGTTGGGTGAGCCTGGTGGTGGGTATTATGGAGGGCACGTGTTGTATGGAGCACTGGGTGTGGTGCATAAACAATGAATTCTGGGACAGGAAAAGAAAAAAAGTAAAATTAAATGAAAAAAAAAAAAGAAAAGACCATCTGGAAAGTATCAATTCTATTATTTTGTTAGCTTGACCTTTTATTTTTAAAAAATTAGAAATAATTTGAATGGTGGGAATAATGCCAAGAAGGTTTGGGATAAAGAAAAACAAGTCGTTTTTACAAAACAGAGTAAACAGCAATTTAAATTTTAACATATTCTTATGATCCTATTTTCCTTTCTCATTGACCAAAAATGAGTTGATGTAATGTTGACATTAAAAGTAAAAGAGCTAGTTATTTTACCAACAAAAAGGGTTTATTTGGTAATAGCAGAGGAATTATAATTCAGGGCCAGTGAGCTATAGTAAAAGCCATAGGCAAGTCTGGGAAATAAAGGAGAGGGACCTCTTTTATAGAGTAAAGAAGGGAAGTTGGGAGGGGCTGTTATAAACAGAAAGTCCATTAGAGTAAACTGGGAGTTCAATGTTTAGTGGCTTTTCATTGGCTGAACTGTTGCTGGGCAAGTAGAAAATCTTCCTTCGTGGTCAACTGCCATATTGTTTTGTTAGAGGGAATTTTGCTTATGATGTATTTGTTTTGTATTACCTCATGAGGCACTTGTGTTCCAAAGGTTGCAATTTAGGTAAACATAATCTAAAGACAAGAGGCAAAATTGTAAATAAATTAGAAGTTTGTTTTCTATACATTCCTTTCCTTTTTTCTGCTGTATTTTATGCAGTCTTAATTATGTTTTCAGGAGTATTTTATTTGTTTTCTTATTTCTAGTTATGGGATAAAAGTGTCTCTCTCTGCTGATCGATCTTAAAAGAAAGGGAAACTGAGGTAGAGTGTAGGGAAGCCCATGGCAGGACCACTAACATCCTGTTGGCAGACCTGGAAAGAGCTCAGTCAACTGACTGAGTTAAGGCTACTTCTCCCAGCCAAAATTGTAGATGACAAAAAAAATTAAAACGGCCATATTCATTAAGAATCCGATAACCATTTTCTGCTGCCTTGAGGTAAAGACCCTTTACATTCCAAGCTATTTTGAAAGGCTCCATACTAATCTCTGTTGTGCCCCCAAGCATGGTGCACCTTGTTGGGTCTGGCTCATGCCTGCCTGTGCTGGTTTCCACCTGCCAGACCCAAACACTCTCCTGGCCCACTGGCTCTCTTAGCACCTCTGCTTGCCCTCTCTGTGTCATTTGGGCACATCTCAGTTTTTCCATGTCACAGGTAAGCATTAAGGCACCTAGAAGACAGAATCAGGCTCACCTATATCACTATGTTCAGCTGCTGCTATTGTTTCAAACTATGTTGAATGACTTCTCCTGCCGAACAACCTCTCCTTAGTTTTTCTGGGAAACCATACCTCTACCACTATCACACCTATTTTAATGTTTTTAAAACCCCATACCAGTTAGATTTTGGTAAAAATAAAACAAATAACCAAAAAGGCTTAGAGGCATACAGGGTTATACATTTATTGCTCACATGTTTGGAGTCAGCTATGTACTTCTACTGGTCTTGGCCGGACTCACTCACCTGTGTGGGGGTTAGCCAGGTGTTCGCTTATCTAAGCTGCTTTGACAGTTGCAAGGCAACTCAGTGACACTCTGTGTGTTTCTCATCCTCCAGCAGTCTGGCCTGGCCATATGTTCATGATAGTGACAGAGACATAAGAAAGCAAGCGGAGACAGGAAGACTGCTTGAAATTTAGGCTCCCACTGCATTGATGCCCCTTTTATTTCAATCTGTTGGATGAAGCTAGTCAGCGGTTGAATTCAGAATTGAGTGGCAAGGCAGATCACCCTTTTCACAGGGGCAGGCACTGCAAAGTTACGTGGCACAAAGGTATAGAGACAGGGAGAGAGGCAGTAGTGTAGTCAAATGATGCATTCTTTGAAGTCTTGGTACCAGACACATTTGGAGGTGAGCAAGGGCAAACCAGAGCCCTGGTATTTGACTTTCCCATTCTCCTTCCTCTGCCTCAATATTGTACCATTCACCAGTACCTTAAGGAGCCATCTCCCTTCCTTTCTTCTTAGGATCTGGATAGGATTTCTCTTATACAATATTGTTTAAGCAAGCCCATCAATCAAACCTCTTTAGTTATGAAAGAGCAAAATAAAATAACTTAAGAAATCCTTTTCTTTTTTGACATCTGATTTGCATGATGAAATTATTGTAGAGTGAGTGACAAATTCAGGTTTGAACCATAAGGCTGACTATTGGCTTCTTTGCTTTAGGCCGTGTCCTTGCTCTTTTTCCTTTGAGAAAGAAGTCTGGAGCTTAGCTTTGGAAATTTAAAGCTACCAGTGAACATGATTTAATAGAGAAATAAAAATGCATCAGTTTGTTATTTACAAAATACACTCCCATTGCATTTTACCTCTAACTTTAGGTACAGATTTTACTTAAGGCAATAGATTTTATTGCTTGATTTCATAGTTTGTTCTGAGGACATTTACATTTTGATACAGGACTTAAGCTGTTTTACCTCTTTGGATTTCCATTTCCTTATCTATAAAAATAAAGTTAACAGAATTGAAATGTATAAGTTTGGGAAAATTATATAAGTTTTTCTAGGTTTTGGTTTCCTCATCTGTCCAATAAAGTCTATTGGGAATCCCTTGCAACCCAATAATCCTGTTATTCTTAAAATTCCAAACACCTTCAAGACCTAAATTCAGGACTCCAGTTGTTACAGCAGAATAATTTTAATAGTGTGCAAATGTGAAAGGAGACATTTGGAGATGCGGGGGAGGAAAATTTGTCACCCCAGTATTGTGTCTCTTTAACATGTGGATTTTAGGCTGATTATTTTTAAGGAACAGAAGGTTCAGGAAGAAACTTTGACTTTTCCCTTAGTTGCCTAAAACAATTTAGAGGACCTGCTCTGGGAGGGGAGCTACCACCATAGATAACTAACAGTATAATATGCATGACAGGTTGTAGACAGGGGGTAACTTAGCAAAATGGGTTTGTTAAAATTCCTCCCTATGTTACACTGTTTTTGTATAGCCCAGCAAGCATTTTTTATCAAACATTTACTCTTTTTCATCTTCCTGTGAATTGTCTTTTCTCCCATTGATATCCCAGACCCCTAGCCTGTTCTCCTTAGCTCTGGATGACATATATGCCTCAGTTGCTTGACATCCTGTGGGGCTCATATTTTTATGGAGCCTCTGTACATTTGTGATTAAATTTGATTTTCTCCTGTTGATCTGTCTCACATCAATTTAATTCTTAGACCATCCAAAAGAACCTTGAAGGTAATAGGAAAAATTTTCATCCCCAACAGAGACAAAGGACTCATTTCAGTACAGTTCAAATCAGAGAATGGAACCATAATACAACTTCTAAGGCCATTTCTGCTGGATATTGAAACACTGCCTGTATAAAAACAAAAGGTTCTAGAGAGTGCTGACTTTCTAACAAAGCAAGTCAGGAATATCTAACTTACTTGCACCTAAAGCAACTAAATGATTCAAAGAAAATTGAGCATTCATTTAAGTAGAGGGAAAGGTCAACTGAGGGCATATAAATAGCAATAATGGCAGGAAATACAAAATTTTTTCATCACTAATTGCTATAACTTAATATACTTCAGCGTTTCAGATACTATACTTTCATTTATCCACTAATCTTCACAAATACTCTGATAAGATAAGCCCTATTATCTTGGTTTTCAAAAGTATGGATAAAGGTAACCTAGGCAAGGGTACACACATATTCAGAGGTGTGCTGGCTGGAGGTTTTGTGCATGGTTCAGGCTTTTGCACAGGCCCAGAACAACTAGGTGGTACACCAACTGGCTGTTTGGGACAGCAGTATTGTAAATACCTCTTCCCAATCTCTCACATTGTCAACTGAGTTGATAAAGTTGAGTTAGCTGTCTTAGCCACTTTTGTGGGAGTACTGGTCATTCTATCATGCATGCCTTACATTCTGTCCTTTAAAAAAAGTATTAATTCCTTTCAGTTTAAGTAGGTTGAGAAAAGAGAGTCAGACTATTGCTGGTCATCTTTCAGAGTTAACCATCAATTAAAATTAGAGCTCTGTTCCTTCCATGAGTGTGTCAACCACTTCTACACAAGACCATAGCAGAATATGGAGGTATAAAGCAGAGGTCTACCAAACTCATCTGTGATTATTCTGATAACATGATTAATGATAATACTTTGCTGAAGAATGAAAAAAATAATCTGAGAAGAAACTTCAATAGAATGGAAATTGATATAACAGGTGAGATCCAGGACTATCTCTGGCAAAATGGGAATGTGGTCACAATAGCAAATGACTTCTTTAGTGAACCATCAGGCATTCACAGCTGGCTTTGTGTAAAAGAGACGTTTTTGCTGAATTCCTTTGGCTCCTGTTTAACACACAAGAACTAGGGCCAGTGGACTTATTATGAACCTTCCTCCATACTGTGGGGGGGGGGGGCAGACATCTCAGTCCTCTCTGACTTTGGTCTTATCAAGGACAAGTACCCAAAAGCCATGGCATTCCAACTTTTTAAATCCTAAGTCAAAACAAAACAAAAAAATTTTCTTTAGATATTCAACACACACACACACACACACACACACACACATTACACATATACATGCACACACACATGGAATTTATCACAAAACAATATTCATGTACCCGTCTAGTTTACAAAGCATTTTGATATTTCCACTCTTTTTCATTTAAAAAAATTTCCTTTTAAATTAATGCCATGTCCCGGTAACTATTGGGTAGTGATTAGCAATTTAAAAGATGTTAAACAAAAGGAAACCTTGTATCTTCATTCCTGAGGAAATATGGGAAGAAAAGAAATAGGGGTAAAGGAGGAAAACTCACTTTCTTCTCCCATTTCTCCTATAAAACCTAGGGGTTGAGAGAGAGAGACTAGTTTTGGAAATAACCGGCAAAGTAAAGGAGCTCCTCCAGTTTCTGCTGTGCCTCTTATTAGTAGTCTAGAAGAAGGTGACTTGGAGGTGTGCCTGCACACAAATTCGGGGCTTCAAAATAGTTGCAACAGTGCACATAGGTAGAGTGAGCCTTCCAGGTTGGCTGTCCCTTGACTTCCATGTGTGATGTACTAAAGACTGTGGAAGGACCATGGGGAGAGACATGATAGGTATCTCACGGGGTTGGCTGACAAGATAGCCAGAAATACTTGCTATAGTAATGAGACAAAAGGCCCTGAACCCGGGACAAGGCAGATAACATTTAACCAGGAACAAATGGAATTAAAAAAACAGACCTCAATGGGTTAAGGCACAGTGAGAGCTGAATAGATACCAGCCAGAAAGTGACAGATGATCAGTTCCTAAGGCAAGGTGCCAGAGTCACAAACTTTGACATAGGGGATGAGCAAAGAATCTAGTGATCAGGTAAAGAAATGGCATTGCTGAGGAATCCCAAAAAGATCAAGGGTAGAATAAGGAAGGGTATTGAACCTAGATATAAGCTAGTGCCTATACCCATTTACCTGCTGGTCAACCTGCAAGGGCACAGTCAACTCCCAGAGACAATCATAGGGCAGGGGGTGGCATGACAAAACTGAGTAATATCTCCAGACTTGACTATTAAGTGTTTGCCCTGGGGAAAATTTATGAGATGACACTGCATTTTGTACCACACCCCCACTCCAACTCCTCCGCTCAGTTTCATGGGTCTTATAAGAACAACAGATTAATTATGAAAAAAAAATCTCCATTTCTTCCTTACATCTGAGAACAGTGTGACAGAATTCCCAATCATCCTGTATGTCACTGTGATATTGTTTTCACTGTTACATAGGTTCATTGCTAAGTAAAATAATTCTTAAGATCATTTCATATACCAATGTCAGATATTTTTAGTATAACAATGTTATAAAAGTCATTAAACCTTTCAAGTAAGACATGTTATGTGTTCTTCAAAGCTGGCTAAGCAAGGAATCCTGGTGCTCACAGATAGGAAACATATCAAGGTGTTTCTGCTGTCAATGTATATTGAGTATAGTATTTCAAAATTAACCTATAATGATTATTTTAATCAATAAGATTTTGGAAAATAAAGACTATGCCCCAAATATGAAGTTAAATGCTGCATTGAGACAATTTGTAGATAATTCTGGAAAGTGTTCACTTCTACAAATCATACCAACAAAAGTACATTTTCTCCACATTAACTTGGCTTTTCATGTGTAACTATCATATAAATGTTTCTTTAGGGGAAAAATACAAACTATTCTCTTTTTTTTAAATGAAGATGTTTTGTATCATACAAATATTAATTTTTTTAAATGAAAACTTTGAGAATGCATTTGCCATAACATCTTTTCTTTTTAAAGAATTATAGCCATCAGTTTAGAGTAGATACCTATTTCAAATAATAATACCTTCATCTTAATGAAAAACAACTCTGAATATCTGGTCACGTATAACCATAAAAATAATAATGTAAACTTTTCTTATCTAAAGGTCTTTTTGGAAATAAGACCCAATGTATTTAAAATAAACAGATTTTGGAGGCAAGCTTGTAGAAAAGATTAAATATTGTAGTAAAGCTTTTATTGTACTCTTTTTACTAGAAAATTCTTAGGTTTAATTGTTATTTTAATTTCACTAAGTTTACCCTGTGTTGTTAACGAAGAGCAACAAAAATGAGAGAGAAAAGACACAATTTGAAAACATATCATTTATAGGAATTTAAGCAAGGAAAAATGAGTGAAAAATATCTATACTCATTTTCAGAATTTAGAGGCAACACTGAGGTAAAAACTCACCACCAAGACAATGAAATAATAGAAATAAGATTCTTTCTTGATAATTCAACTGCAGGATAAACTCAAAGATCTTGACATTATCTAAAAGCACAGAATTCTTAAGATATGTTCTCTTATAGGATGTATACACTCCTTAAAGTGGTGTCTGCAGCCTTTAAGGCCTAGGGATGGAGCTGGAAGCATAGCATTTTTAGAGTTCATCTAAACACTATCCAGAGAGGGAGAAGCCTTAGTTAACAAGATTTAAGGTACCTGGTCCTATTGTTAAGTCAGTCCTAGTCATTTGGTTTGTGACCTAATCCTCTGTGTTGATTCTGTGCACACAAAACAATCTTCTGATTCACGTGTCTATATGCATGTATTCATATATCCATAACCCCATTTTAGGTTTACCTATTGAGAAAGAATGCACTGGTCTTATAAGTACCGTTGCTTCAGCCTATGTAAACATTATATTTTACTTTCTAGATAAATAAATAGCTCTTTTGATCAGTTTTGAGTGTTCCATTAATAGGAGACTGACACTGGATCCAAATCTGTACACAGTCTCACCAAAGTCAAAAATGACTCTGTGAGGCTCATTGGGAGCTATCCAGCCTGATTTCATGCTCAGTGGCTGCAAGGAGCTTTATTTGTTAGCAGTCATGGCATTTCAGTATTATAAATACTAAGTTTTAGTTTCCCTCTTGTAAAGCAAGGATAATAGTCCTTATATATGCCTATATAATCTTGCCAGTACTTTGCTTGCCAAACACTCTTGGGTCCTACTCTTGTCCCTTGCCCTCAGTTTCTTGGCTTGAAGAGCCTGCTTCCCATAATAGACAGTGAATATTCTGGGTAATTCTAGGTAATTGCTTTCCTAGCTTCCCTGGAAGTTGGAGCATGAAGATATTACTCAGTCCTGGATAACAAAAACCCTATAGGGAAATTATAAGAAATTTTCCTCCCTAATAAAAATCCCACTTGATAAGCTGAAAAACAAAGAGCACACTTCCTACATATGCTTCTTTCTAAAGCCTTAAAAAGAGAACTTTGACTAGCAGAGTTCTTATTTGGGGACATCAGAAAATGCGAGAGGTCAAGAGGAATTTGAATTCTTTAGTGCATGCAATATGATTCCTCTCTGACCTGAGAATCATGCCTTTCCCTCTCCTTACAACCATTGCTGGAACTGATATAGACCAGAACTCAGCTGTGGCAACTACCTATTTATATTTTCAAGTAGTGACTCTCTCTTCTCTGTCTCCCCCTTCTCTCTCATTCCACTCCTCACCACACACACGCAGTGTGAGCTCATGGACTAAAACAACTAGACACTTGACAAGTAAAACAACTTCAAAGGGAAGAAAACAAACTGGACAAAACATGCTGTGTGGAAAAGAAATATTGGAATAGATTGATTCATATTTTATAATAGCATTGATAATATTCTTTAAAGATTTAAAGAACTTCACAATATGAAACAAGAATCAAAATGAAGTAAAACTGCAAATATAAACTATTAAAAATAAAATTATTGAAATAAGAGCCACAATAAATTGGGTAGATAACAGCTGAAAAGGAAAATGTTATGCTGAATAACACATTGAAGAATTCTCCCAGAAAGTAGCAGGTGATAACAAATAGAAAATTTTAAAAATATGGATAGCAGAAATAAAAGCTTAAATATTGGGATAATAGGAATCTTGGAAGAAGAAAAAATGGAAAAGAAGATGTAGCTGAGGAAATAATGGCAATAATCTTCAAAATTAAAGATGAGAGACTCTGATTGAAAGGATTCACAGAGAAACGGAAGAAAGAAAACTCAAAACCTATGCACATTAGAATGACACTGAAGAAAATTAAAGATAAATTCTAAAAGCTTTAAGAGAACAGATAAACTACAAAAGAAATTAATTAGATTTACATCATATTTCTCAACAGCATCACTGGAAGTAAGAAGATAAGGTACTGAATAAAAATACCTCTATTCCTAGAATTTTAGACCTAGCCAAATTGCCATGCAAACTTAAGAACGTAATAGCTATAGATGTTGTGGTGGGCAGAATTCTAAATGCCCCCCAAGATCCCTCACTCTGTGTGTATACACCCACATAACCCCCCTGTAGTGTAAATATGATGAAGTTAATGTTTTGTTTTTTATCATTATAAATTATATTGTATAATTATATATTTATAATAAATATATATTTGTATTATATAGTAATTATAGTATATTATATATCAATTACATATTGTTATATGTTATATTTAATATTTGATATATAATAATTATTATTATAAATTATATTTATATATTATATAAGTATGATATATAAATATATAAAATTATGTAATTATATATAATTATAATCATAAAATTGTAAATTGTGTTTATGATTTTATATGAATTTCAATATGACGAAATTATGTTAATTGGCACAGTTCACTTTGAGAAAGAGATTATCCAGTTGGGCCTTTTCTAAACACGTGAGCCCTTCAACTCCTACATCTAGAGGTGGGAGAAGTCAGAGACAGGGAGAGCCAGAGATCTGAAATAGCAGACTCTGTGGTCTTGAAGAAGCAACCTCCAGGGTTTGCAGAGAGTGACAGGGCAGGGAATGGGAAGCAGGCCCTATGAGACAAGAATGGCTTTGGTCAATAGCCAGCAAGAACTAGATCCTCTCAACAACCCAAATGAACCTGAGAGTGGATTTTTCCCCTGTGGAACTTCAGACCAGAACTCAGCTTAGCCAACGTCTTGCTTTCAACCCTAGGATAACCTGAACAGAGACCCAGGTCTCTGTGCAGACACCTAAACCACTGAAATTATGAGATAATAAATTCGTATTGTTTTATGGTACTAATTATATAGTAAATTGTTACACAGCAATACAAATGAATGCAGAAGTCTTACCACATAAATAACCTTTTTGAAAACAACTTGAGTTTTCAAATAAGAAAAATCCAGGGAATACTTCAAGATGAGGACAAACGAAGAACAGAAAAGTATATTCTTATTTCACTAACAAGCATGATTTAAAAGTTCCTAAATAAAATACTGGTTTATTAATACCAACCATATATTTTTTAAAAATCAGAATTAAGTGTATTTACTTTCAAGGGATAACAAGTTACCCCAAAGCTTACTAGTTTAAGAAGACAACCATTTTGTTTGCTCTGGACTCCAGGGGTTAGGAATTTGGGGGAGACTGAGGGGAGCAGTTCTCTTTTCAATTAAAATTAGAAGTTGGTTGGTCTTCTACTTTGCCTCACAGTTAAAGGTTGTAAATTTCCGCTTAGCCAAGTGTTAAGAAGGATTAGGGCAACTTAAAATGGCTTTTTCTGATCTGACCAAGTCTTTAAAGACTATTGTCTTACTTGGGACTAAAAAACCCTATTCACCCCTGAAAGCTGAGAATTGACTTTATTCTAGCTGCTATCTGTCTTTTCTCCAGAAACAGGTTGCGACCCACACAGCAGCACAATCTACAATTTAACCGGATTTGAAAATTTTATACTTATTGTTTATTGCCACCAATTACACCAACTATATTCCAAACAGTAATAATAATCTTAGCTATGAAGATGAATAAAATATTATTTCTGCCCTAGAAGGAGTTCCTAGCCTCAGGGCAGAGACAGATATGTAAAGAACTAACCACAGTTTTACATTACTAGCCCTAGAATAATGGTATTAGCAAAGCATTATGAGAACACAGAAGAGGCTCAACTGAAAGTATTCAGGAAATAGCTGTGCTTTAGGCAGGAGGATTATACTCCTGCTAAAATACGATTGGCAAAAAAAAAAAAAAACAAAAAAACAAAAAAACCCCAACATAATTTAGAGAAAGTATTGTGCTATATTTTAACCATGTGACTAAACCCATCAGTATCCTTTATATTAAAGGAAAACAGTTTATTAAATTCAAGGTGTTTGACCTGGTGTCACAGGAGGAAAATTTTTGGTCTTTTTTGTTTCTTGTTTGCTTGTCTGTTACCATTTTTTGTTATTTTTTTAATTAAAAGATTGCTTTCTTAAATTTCATTTTCCTAAGATTATTTAGTTAAAGATGTATACAGTTTTGTCTTCAAAAATTAAATGTTTCTCAGGGCACCTGGGCGGCTCAGTCAAGTGTCTGCCTTTGGCTCAGCTCATGATCCCACGGTCCTGGGATCTAGTGAAGCTGGAAGCCATATAGGGCTCCCTCCTCAGCGGGGATCCTCCTTCTCCCTCTCCCTCTGCCTCTTCCCCTGCTTGTGCTCTCTCTCTCTCTCAAAAAAATAAATAAAAACTTTATAAAAAAAGGAAAATTGAAGGTTTTTCTTTTTTAAAGTTTAAAATTCTCTTTGACCGTGATCACGTACTATTTGTGAGATATTGATGAATATCTGTGTGACATAACAAGATAGGGAGAAAAAAAAAAGCTTGAGTTTCTGGCCCTTTGAAACTTACATGTAGTAGGAGAGACTATGGCACAAAAATAATATGATATTGGGTAAAATAGAATTAATGCCATCAAAACATTATGGAAATTGAGGTTGAATTTGGTTGCTGCCTGTAACCTCAATCACATCATGTAACTTTAGGTTTTGGCTTTTAGTATTTTTTTTTAAAGATTTTATTTATTTATATGACAGACAGAGATCACAAGTAGGCAGAGAGGCAGGCAGAGAGAGAGCAGGAAGCAGGCTCCCCGCCGAGCAGAGAGCTGGATGTGGGGCTCCATCCCAGGACCCTGACACCATGACCCGAGCTGAAGGCAGAGGCTTTAACCCACTGAGCCACCCAGGCACCCCTCAGCTTTTAGTATTTTTTGACTTCATGTTAGAATTGAATCTAGCACTGGAAGTGACTGTAGATGAGGGCAGTCAGTGTCAGAGAAGTTTACTGACCTGTCCGTGGTCACGAGGTTAAGCCACAAGATTCTGACACAATGTTTCAGTGTGTACTTTCTAAATCAGGACTGCAGATTCACCACCTGTTGCTAAATTTGGCTCACAAACCAGTCTTAACGTTATTATTTTTAGCTACTTCAGTATTTTTTAAAAATTGATTTGAATTACTTTGAATTTCTTTTTTTTTAAATTTTGTAATTAACATATAATGTATTATTAGCCCCAGGGGTACAGGTCTATGAATCGCCAGGTTTACGCACTTCATAGCACATACCTTCCCCAATGTCCCTAACACCACCACCCTCTCCCTACCCCACTCCCCCCGCCAACCCTTAGTTTGTTTTGTGAGATTAAGAGTCTTTTGTGGTTTATCTCCCTCCCTATCCCATCTTGTTTCATTTATTCTTTCCCAACCCCCCAAACTCCCCATGTTGCCTCTCCACTTCCTCATATCAGGGAGATCATATGATAGTTGTCTTTCTCTGATTGACTTAATACCCTCTAGTTCCATCCACGTTGTCCCAAATGGCAATTTTTCATTTCTTTTGATGGCTGCATAGTATTCCATTGTATATATATACACATCTTCTTTATCCATTCATCTGTTGATGGACATCTGGGTTCCTTCCATAGTTTGGCTATTGTGGACATTGCTGCTATAAACTTTCAGGTGCATATGCGATTTGGATCACTATGTTTGTATCTTTAGGGTGAATACCCAGTAGTGCAATAGCTGGGTTGTAGGGTAGCTCTGTTTTCAACTTTCTGAGGAACCTCCATGCTGTTTTCCAGAGTGGTTGCACCAGCTTGCATTCCCACCAACAGTGTAGGAGGGTTCCCCTATCTCCGCATCCTCGCCAGCATCTGTCATTTCTTGACTTGTTAATTTTAGCCATTCTGACTGGTGTGAGGTGGTATCTCATTGTGGTTTTGATTTGTATTTCCCTGATGCCGAGTGATGTGGAGCACTTTTTCTTGTGTCTGTTGGCCATCTGGATATCCTCTTTGCAGAAATGTCTGTTTATGACCTCTGCCCATTTCTTGATCGGATTATTTGTTCTTTGGGTGTTGAGTTTGATAAGCTCTTTATAGATTTTGGATACTAGCCCTTTATATGATATGTTGTTTGCAAATATCTTCTCCCATTCTGTCAGTTGTCTTTTGGTTTTGTTAACTGTTTCCTTTGCTGTGCAAAAGCTTTTGATCTTGATGAAGTCCCAATAGTTCATTTTTGCCCTTGCTTTCCTTGCCTTTGGCAATGTTCCTAGAAAGAAGTTATAGCAGCTGAGGTTGAAGAGGTTGCTGCCTGTGTTCTCCTCAAGGATTTTGATGGATTCCTTTCTCACATTGAGGTCCTTCATCCATGTCGAGTTTATTTTCGTGTGTGGTGGTAAGGAAATGGCTCAGTTTCATTTTTCTGCATGTGGCCATCCAATGTTCCCAACATCATTTATTGAAGAGGCTGTCTTTTTTCCATTGGACAGTCCTTCCTGCTTTGTCAAAGATTAGTTGACCATAGAGTTGAAGGTCTATTTCTGGGCACTCTATTCTGTTCCATTGATCTATGTGTCTGTTTTTGTGCCAGTACCATACTGACTTGATAATGACAGCTTTCTAATAGAGCTTGAAGTCTGGAATTGTGATGCCACCAACTTCAGCTTTCTTTTTCAATATTCCTCTGGCTATTCGAGGTCTTTTCTGGTTCCACATAAATTTTAGGATTATTTGTTCCATTTCTTTGAAAAAAAAAATGGATGGGATTTTGATAGGGATTACATTAAATGTGTAGATTGCTTTAGGTAGCATAGATATTTTCACAATATTTGTTCTTCCAATCCATGAGCATGGAGCATTTTTCCATTTCTTTGTTTCTTTCATGAGTACTTTTTAGTTTTCTGAGTATAGATTCTTTACCTCTTTGGTTAGGTTTATTCCTAAGTATCTCATGATTTTTTGGTGCAGTTGTAAATGGGATTGACTCCTTAATTTCTCTTTCTTCTGTCTTGTTGGTGTATAGAAATGCAACTGATTTCTGTGCATTGATTTTATATCCTGACACATTACTGAATTCCTGTACAAGTTCTAGCAGATTTGGAGTGGAGTCTTTTGGGTTTTCTACAAAAAGTATCATATCATCAGCAAAGAGTGATAGTTTGACTTCTTTGCTGATTTGGATGCCTTTAATTTCTTTTTGTTGTCTGATTGCTGAGGCTAGGACTTCTAGGACTATGTTGAATAGCAGTGGTGATAATGGACATCCCCGCCGTGTTCCTGACCTTAGTGGAAAAGCTTTCAGTTTTTCTCCATTGAGAATGATATTTGCAGTGGGTTTTTCATAGATGGCTTTGATGATATTGAGGTATGTACCCTGTATCCCTACATTTTGAAGAGTTTTGATCAGGAAAGGATGCTGTACTTTGTCAAATGCTTTTTCAGCATCTATTGAGAGTATCATATGGTTTTTGTTCTTTCTTTTATTAATGTGTTGTATCACATTGATTGATTTGTGGATGTTGAACCAACCTTGCAGCCCTGGAATAAATCCCACTTGGTCTTGGTGAATAATCCTTTTACTGTACTGTTGGATCCTATTGGCTAGTATTTTGGTGAGAATTTTCACATCTGTGTTCATCAAGGATATTGGTTCAGAGCATTGTGGTCTGAAAATATGCAGGGAATGATCCCAATCTTTTGATACCAGTTGAGACCTGATTTATGACCCAGAATGTGGTCTATTCTGGAGAATGTTCCATGTGCACTAGAGAAGAATGTGTATTCTGTTGCTTTAGGATGGAATGTTCTGAATATATCTGTGATGTCCATCTGGTCCAGTGTGTCATTTAAGGCCTTTATTTCCTTGTTGATCTTTTGCTTGGATGATCTGTCCATTTCAGTGAGGGGAGTGTTAAAGTCCCCTACTATTATTGTATTATTATTGATGTGTTTCTTTGATTTTGTTATTAATTGGTTTATATAGTTGGCTGCTCCCATGTTAGGAGCATAGATATTTAAACAATTGTTAGATCTTCTTGTTGGACAGACCCTTTGAGTATGATATAGTGTCCTTCCTCATCTCTTATTATAGTCTTTGGCTTAAAATCTAATTAATCTGATACAAGTATTGCCACCCCAGCTTTCTTTTGATGTCCATTAGCATGGAAAATTGTTTTCCACCCCCTCACTTTAAATCTGGAGGTGTTTGGGGGTCTAAAATGAGTTTCTTGTAGACAGCATATTGATGGGTTTTGTTTTTTCATCCTTTCTGATACCCTGTGTCTTTTGATTGGGGCATTTAGCCCATTTACATTCAGGGTAACTATTGAAAGGTGTGAATTTAGTGCCATTGTATTGCCTATAAGGTGACTGTTACTGTATATTGTCTCTGTTCCTTTCTGATCTACTACTTTAAGGGTCTCTCTTTGCATAGAGGACCCCTTTCAATATTTCCTGTAGAGCTGGTTTGGTGTTTACAAATTCTTTTAGTTTTTGTTTGTCCCAGAAGCTTTTTATCTCTCCTTCTATTTTCAATGATAGCCTAGCTGGATATAGTATTCTTGGCTGAATGTTTTTCTTGTTTATTGCTCTGAATATATCATGCCAGTTCTTTCTGGCCTGCCAGGTCTCTGTGGATAAGTCTGCAGGCAACCTAATATTTTTACCATTGTATGTTACAGACTTCTTGTCCCGGGCTGCTTTCAGGATTTTCTCTTTGTCACTAAGACTTGTAAATGTTACTATTAGATGATGGGGTGTGGATTTATTCTTATTGATTTTGAGGGAGGTTCTCTGCACCTCCTGGATTTTGATGCTTGTTCCCTTTTCCATATTAGGAAAATTCTGTACAATAATTTGCTCCAATATGCCTTCTGCTCCCCTCTCTCTTTCTTCTTCTGGAATCCCAATTATTCTAATGTTGTTTTGTCTTATGGTTTCACCTATCTCTCGAATTCTCCCCTCGTGGTCCAGTAGTTGTTTGTCTCTTTGCTCAGCTTCTTTATTCTCTGTCATTTGGTCTTCTATATCACAAATTCTCTCTTCTGCCTCATTTATCCTAGCAGTAAGAGTCTCCATTTTTTATTGCACCTCATTAATAGCTTTTTTTATTTCAACTTGGTTATGTTTTAGTTCTTTTATTTCTCCATAAAGGGCTTTTATTTCTCCAGACAGCATTTCTCTAATATCTTCCATGCCTTTTTAGAGCCCAGCTAGCACCTTGAGAATCTTCAATCTGAACTCTAGATCTGACATATTACCAATGTCTGTGTAAATTAGGTCCCTAGCCTTCAGTACTACCTCTTGTTCTTTTTTGTGTGTGTGTGGTGTTTTTCTGCCTTGTCATTTTATCCAGATAAGAATATTTGAAGGAGCAAATAAAATACTAAAAGAGTGGCAAAGACCCCAGGAAAATGTGGTTTAACAAAATCAGAAGAGACTCCAAATCATGGTGTGGGGGGAGGAAGGGGGTAAAAAAATTTCAGAAAAAAAAAAATTTTAGGGGAGAAAAGAAAAAATAAAGAAAAATATAAAAAAGAAAATATATATATTAGACTGGTGAATAGAATAGAGTCACCCACTTAATTTGGGGAGTATTTGGCCTCTTAGAAGAAACTACCTCCCAAAATTTTAAAGAATGAAAAAAAATATATATATATACACACACACAAAAGGTAAAAGTGATGAAGGGATGGAATATGACTATAAGGATGAAAGTTTAAAAAAATTTTCTAAAAAAGGATTTGATAAGATTAGTTGGTTGGGAGAATAAAGAAAAAGAAAGTGTGGAGAATTTGCTCAGGCAGGAGACTAGAACAAAGCCCTGTGCTAGATTTAGGTTATATTTTGATCTATTAGAAGAAGTTGTATCCCAAAATTTTTTAGAAGAAAATATCCTATATGTATACAAAAAATAAAGTTAGATACAATGAAGGATAAAATATGACTATAATAATGAAGATTCAAAAAGATTTTTTGGTGGGGGGAAGGTATTGTTAAGATAAACTAGTTAAAAAATGTTTAAAAAGGAAAGAAAAAAAGTAAAAAAATTTTAGCATAAGAAAGAAAATAAAATTAAAAGAAAATTAATTAACTTTGCAAGACTAAAGAATAATGGGGAGAAAGCCATGAATTCCATGCTTTGCTTTCTCCTCCTCTGGAATTCTGCTGTTCTCCTTGGAAAGTGAACTTGGTCTTGGCTGGATTTCTTGCTGATCTTCTGGGAGAAGGGGCTGTTGTAGTGATTCTCAAGTGTCTTTGCCTGAGGCGGAATCGCACTGCCCTTACTAGGGGCTGGGCTAAGTAATCCACTTGGTTCACTTTTGGGAGCTTTTGTTCCCTGAATGCTTTTCGTAGAGTTCCGGAGGACAGGAATGAAAATGAAAGCCTCCCAATCTCTAGCCCAGAGGTGCCGAGAGCTCGGGGCCCCACTCTTCAGTGTGCCCTCAGAGAAAAGTGCTGAATCACTCTCATCTCCCTTGCCTCCGGCCGTGCTCAAAACTCACCCAACCTGTGACCATGCGTCTCTGTCTCTAGCACAGCCCTGCCTAGAGTCTCCAAACCCCACAGATCCCTGCACTCTTTCAGGGGGGTCTCCCCGGATCTTGTGGGGTCTCTGCTCACAGAGCAGTGGCTGACTGTGCCACGGATCAGTTTAAGGTAACTCCGAGTTGAGAGCTCACTCCTCGGCTCTGTCTCTGTAGCCAGTTTCCCTGCTCTAATACCTGTGGGCTCTGCGACACTCAGACACCCCTGATCCTCTTGTGACCCCATGGGACCTGAGACCACCCTGACCCCGGGTGGGCTTCACCCTGGCTTAGCCTCTGGAGCGATGTCCCTCAGTGGAGCCGACTTTTAAAAGTTCTGATTTTGTGCTCCATTGCTCTGCTGCTTGCCGGGAGCTGGCCGCTCCCCCTGAGGTCTATCTTCCCATCGCTTTGGATTCACTTCTCCGCAGGTCTTACCTTTTAGAAAATGGTCGATTTTCTGTTTCTAGAATTGCTGCTCTTCTTCTCTTTGATCTCCTGTTGGAATTGTAGGTGTTCGGAATGGTTTGATAAACTATCTAGCTGATCTCCTGCTACTTGATGTCATCTCAGCCTGCTAGTTCTCCACCATCTTGACTCCTCCCCTACTTTGAATTTCTTAAAATTACTTCTGGCAGTGTGTGCTTTCTTCAGTTGAGATAGATATATATATATCTACATATAGATAGATCTATATAGATAGATAGAGATATAGATAGATAGAGATATATAGATATAGATAGATCTATATCAATAGATATAGATAGATATAGATCTATCTATATCTATATCTATGCTCTATATCTATATCTATCTATATCTATATCGATCTATCTATATCTATATATCTCTATCTATCTATATCTCTATCTATATCTATATCTATTTCAACTGAAGAAAGCACTCACTGCTTTCTATCATATATATTTCTATCATATATCTATATGTAGATATATATCTATATAGATATAGATATAGATATAGATATCTAGACCACCTTCACACTGTGGGCCTCCGGAGGCATCCAAGTCTGAAACTGCTTCTGAATCTCTGCTCTACAGTATATGTCATATATATGCCATATATGACCTAGAATGCAGAACTTGTGGTTCCCAGAACCTGGGATCCACACCTGCTCTACTTAACGTTCTGGATGTTTGAATTTACAGCTTCCACTTCCTGGGACAAATATTACCATTCTTTCTTTTTTTGAACCGAGTATTATCTATATCAAGACTCCGCTAAGGAGTTACCTCTCTTGGAATTTGAGCCAGCCTGGTTTTGCCTTATCTCCTGTTTGTAAGCACTGCATCCTGAATTTGTCTCTAAAAAAACACTTTATATTGTAATCATCCATTTACTTCCAGATGAATTGAGGGTAAGTATTATCCATTCATCTCAGAATCTCTAGTGCTGTGTGATATCTCTGGTACATAGAAAAAGAATCAATAAATGTTTATTGACAAAATGTTATTTTGTTAAATGGTGTGGAGAAGGTAAAAATGACATGAGAGTTCCATATTTACTTATACTTTCCTAAAAACATACTCTAGCATAAGCATATTCTTTTAATTTGTGACTTAATATTGTATGCTTTTTTGTCTTTAATTGTATTTTTAAATCTTCCAGGGAAAAATACTTATAAATCTTAAATTATATAAATAGTATTAATTGTCAGTGTGATATTGGAAAGGGGAAATAAACAAAGACATTGACCACCTTTTTTTTTTTTTTTAAGCATGGCATAACAAAGTTGAATCTAGGCCAAAGGAAAATAAAATATGTGAGTGAAGAACAAGGAAATCCATAAAGTTTATAGTGAAGCCTCCTATAGTGAAGACTCCTTTCAGCTGTAATTGATGATTTTGCCAGTTGAAGTGTCTGACCAAGGTAGGCAGCTACTCCTGGCAGGTGCACCTTGGGCTTTGGATTCATCACCTCCAGTCCCACATAGCTATTAGCTTGGTTTAGCTTCCTTTCAAAAATAAACTGCCAGTTGGAGCCCTTGCTTCTCTCTGGCCTGCTATTTCCATTTTGGGGTGGTTCAACTCAGACTCTGTAACTGACAAGGTGGGAGGGGTGGTGAGTCTGTACTTGTCAAGTTGATATGGTATATTCAAGAATGCAATTGATCTGGTTCCAGTGGCTTCTTGACTTCCAAGAAAAAGTGGCAGCTTTCTCACTGGGAGAAACTATCCCGAAGTGTAACCACTGGATTTTCTTGATTCAAGAAGATAATGTCTAATTCACTTACAGCTTGGCCACGCTGAAATCTGATGGTGTCTCCCACATTGTGGACATAATTCAGCCTCGGTCCCAGCTATGTGGGATCAAAAGCAGTCCTGGTTAATTTGCTCAGTTGTAGGACTCAAGGCATTTCTCATAACACTGTCCAGTACTCCCCTCATTGAGCTTTGTTGTACTTATACACTCCTTAACATTTGCCAAGGAAGGGCTGTTGGGTTTGTCAGTTGGAAAACTACAGATTAATTAAAGATAGTTCTCGTTGGGGCCATGAACTGTAGAAATAAAATCGTGATTAATCATAGTATTGTTTGAGTCACATAAGCAGATGCTCATGATAAGAGCTTGTTTTCTATTGAGAATGCATGGAATCAAGCTATTAATGGAGGCTTCTACACTCAGCTGCCACCATTGCTGGCTGATTCACCATAGTACCAGACATGGCAACACATTCACCATCAGAGACTTGGCATGAAGTAAAGGACTCTTGCTTTTTGATTTAGAGGGTATCACTCTCAGACCTGTGACTTTTACCAAAAGTTGACCCATTTGTCTTGCAGTGGGGAGACCACATCACACAGAACATTGCCCCTGTTGTTCCTAGAAGATTGACTACATTAGGCCTTTGAACCCTTTCAGGGCTGTCAGTCATGTCTTGCTGATGCTGACACATTTTTCAGGCTACAGTGTTATTCTAGTCTGATCAACCAACTCTAACCACATTATTGTGTCCCTTAAAAATAGTCTTTGTCATTTTGTTGTTGTTGTTGTTTTCTGGGCCACCTGCAGTTGGGAAATAATGTACCTTTTATCAAAAAAGCCACTCAACAATGGGTAATGACCAAGAAATTCAATGTACTTTCCACACTTCCCACCATCTATAGAGATCTTGTATTTTTTTTGAGTGTTGAAATTGCTCCTCAGAAATAGACTCAAAAAGATTTCTAACTCTCTGTGTCTCTCATCTCCTCTTTCTGTAGAAACCTTAGTAAGTAGCTTGGTCACTAAATGCATCTATCCCCAGAAAGAGATTGTGGTGCACATCCACGAAGAAAGACTTACACAAGAATGTTTACTGTAGTTTTATTCCTAACATCACACATCGGAAACAAACAAAATATCCAACAAGAGGTGAATGGATAAGCAAACTCCGTTATTTCATACAATGGTATACTACTTAGCAAAATAAAGGAATGAATTGCTAATAGGCACAAAAACAAGGAGGGAAATCTAGGACACAGGCTGACTAAAGTAAGGCAGACATGAAAGCTCACATGCTGTATGTCCCCACTTAGATGAAATTCTAGAATTCGCATAACTAATTTGTGGTCACAGAAATGAGAACAGCGCTTGTTGCTGGGCAGCAGAGATTGACCGGGGTAGTAACAAAAGGAAATTTCTTAGATGAGGGAAATCTTGGGAACAATGTAATTTATACAGCTGCATTTTTAAAACTGATGAAACTGTACATGCAAGGTCTTTGTATCTCACTTGTGGGTGAATTATACATTAATATATTAAGAAATAACAAAAAAGAATTCTAGATGAATAAAAATGTGTTGTGAAATTTCCAAACCAAAGAATCCTAATTCAAGCCAGCAATATAACAAAAAGGAACAAGTAAGGAAGAAAACAATAATATGTATAAACAGAAAACAAACTAAATAAGTCACAGAGATGAAAAATACAGCATAGGGAATATAGCCAGTAATATTATAATAACATTGTCTAGTGACAGAAGGTGGCTACACTTATCATGGTAAGTATTAAGTAATGTCTAGAATTTGAATCATTATGTATACACCTGAAACTAACATAACATTGTATGTCAACTAAACTTCAATATTTTTTATTTTTTTTTATTTTTTATTTTTTAAAGATTTATTTATTTATTTGTCAGAGAGAGAGAGAGAGAGAGGAGCGAGAGTGAGCACAAGCAGACAGAGTGGCAGGCAGAGGGAGAAGCAGGCTCCCTGCTGAGCAAGGAGCCCAATGTGGGACTCGATCCCAGGACGCTGGGATCATGACCTGAGCCGAAGACAGCTGCTTAACCAACTGAGCCACCCAGGCGTCCCTTCAATATTTTTTAAAAAATATTTTTAATATTTTTTTAAAAACTGAAAGAAAACAAAATAAATGGTCAGTTAGTCAAAATATATAAATAGCCACAAGTAACTCTTTCCAAAAGACAGAAGTTTCCTGATTAAGCTATAAAAAATAAATTTTAAAAACAAATGTTAAAATTCTAGTCACTAGGACTTTGAAAGAGGCACTCATAAAGCAATATGAAACCAAAAGGCTTAAGGCTAAATGACCAAAAATAATATACCAAGCAAAAAACTAAGTTAAAGAAATACTTTATGGTTTATCAGAAAACATGTATTCCCAGTCAGACAAAAGAAATTCAATGTGAATGTGACAGGTTTATAAATTGTTATAAGGTACAATCTACCAACATGTAATATCTTATGAATCTTTTATGCACCTAACACAATAACTTTTTATTTTTTTTAAAGATTTTATTTATTTATTTGACAGACAGAGATCACAAGTAGGCAGAGAAGCAGGCAGAGAGAGAGGGGAGGAAGCAGGATCCCTGCCGAGCAGAGATCCCGATGCGGGGCTCGATCCCAGGACCCTGGGATCATGACCCGAGCCGAAGGCAGAGGCTTTAACCCACTGAGTCATCCAGGCGCCCCCACAATAACTTTAAAGTAAAGGAAAAGCTGTTAGAAATTTAAGAAGTACCTGACAAAAGTACCTGCCCCAGTCATAGTGGGTCATTTAACACAATTCTCTCGAAAATCGGTAGATAATAGAGACATAATGTATATGTATGACCTGGCTAGTTCTGCTAATACAGACATTAAACCTAAAAACATTTTCTTATGTTGAATAGTCACAATGTGATCATGGAATAAGCCAAAAATGAAATTGCAAACTGTTCCCCAAAGCAGTTGGTAGGGAAAGTAGCACTCTGCTACTACTTTGTTGATAATACAAATGGTTATAACCACTTTGTAAGGCATTTTGGTCATATCTGTCAAGATTTTAAACACATATATTTTGTCCCAAAGGATTTTGCCTTTAGGAATATATATGACAAAATTACTCAATATGTGAACGAGTATATATAAAGAAGAATGTTTATAAGGCACTACTATAATATCAAAAACCCACAAACAATCTAATAAAATCACAATCAGGAGATTGGCTATATTATGGTAATCCCATACTGTAGAAAAGTATGAATATATTTTTCTATATAGATGTCTTTATATATATAAATTTGCCTATGTATATAAATTTATGGTAACTGTGTGAGCAGAGAGATGTTAACTAAATTTATTTTTGGTAATAATTTCATAATATATACCTATATCAAATAATTGTGTTGTGCATCTTAAACTAATTTAATGATACAGGTCAATTATCTCTCAATAAAAATAGGGAAAATAATATATATATGCATAATATGTATATATATATATAAATCTAATGCTTCAAAACTAATGAATGAGGGGAAATAAGCAAGAGGCAACAAAATTATATAAATATGAAATAATGAAAAATTAAAATAATGAAATATTTGAAATAATGAAATAACGAGAAGGTGCACTGCACAATGCAGGTAAAGTTGACTTCTGAAGAAGAAAATGGGATTTAGATGGTAGAGAATGAAGAAGTAAACTAGATGGGACTTGTGCATTTTATTCTGTGTTCATCTATAATTTGAGTATTTTTATACTCAAATTATATATATATATAAAATACATACATAAATAAATGCTCATTGATTAAATATTTAACAAAATATAATTATAACTTAATCTGCAAGTTACCAGTCATCTAATGTGTAAGGACTTCTCAACCCATGAGTGAATAAAGTAAAGAAAAATAACATTTTAGTTTTTATTTTATGTGAAATGTATATTTCTTAAAGGACAAGTTTGAATTTGATTATCATGTGTGCCATAATAAAAAGTCTGTGACACACATAGCACTGGTTTAATATAGTGCTTGTGCAGTGTGGACTTAAGAAAAATTTGTTAAATGAACAATAAGCCCTTAGTAATTAGAGATTACATGGACAACAATGATGACAACAATTATACACTGTGACTGATTCACTTATAAAAAGAAGCCTACAGTATTTTTATACAGACGTATTTCTCATCTCCATGAATCCCCCAAAGCTTGTTTGTGTGTGGGCTTTGGAACCAGATAAGAGATCACAACAAACAGGAGATTTTTCTCAATGTGAAGAGAATAGTAAAACGTTCTAATGTTAAATTGAGCAAATATGGGCAGGGTCAATTTAAGAAGCCATAAAGGCTTTGATATGTGCTGGGCTTCATAATTTAAAAAAATCACGATATGGAGGTACTATACAGTATATCATTACTATAGGTACTATACAGTACATCATTTATTTTTTAGTTCACGTCTGTCTTTGTTATAGATCTATCTCTGCTATAAGTCTTTGAATCTGTTCAGGAACTACCTTATGCATCATATGGAATATTAGACTAGATCAGAGGATCCCAACTTTTTTCCATTCATGGTGTTGTTAGTGTCTTAGTAATTTTTCCATGACACCTTTGGACTGAAAGAAGTATCTTATAGTTCCTCTGTAAGGAAGTTGTTAGGTCCAAAAAATATAATAAATATGTATATCCTCAAAACTCAGAATCCATTTAAAAAAAAAACAAATAAATTACGAGAGTGAGACTAAAAAATAAAGATTTATGAACCAGCTTAAATAAATCTTAGTTATTTTTCTGAGTACATTCTATCTTGTTTATGAGCATACCAACTTTTAAAAAAATAAGTATGCATTAATTTCTACTTATTTTATAAAAGTATAACCTAAAAACCAAATTCATTCTGTTTTTCAGATTGTTCAGAGATTTAAAAGATGGCAGTCTTAGGAAATTATTAACAACATTGGTAATGTATATAATAAATTAATTACATGATTTTGAATTTTTATTTAATAAAAAATTATATTTAGTCCACTATCCTATTCCTCAGCACAAAAGGTAAAAGAGGGAATATCCTGAATCTCTTTTTTTTCCCCATTTAAGCTTATTGCACGTTTCTGAAGCTTTTCACTCTGCCTTCAAACAAATGCTTCCCCATGAGAGCAGAATAGATCTTAAAAACTATGGCATTTTTCATTTCCCTTCTGAAAGCAGAGCAGAACTCAGAGAGGGAGGGAGGAAGAGAGGCAGAGAGTGAGAAAGAGAGAGAAGGAATCAACTAGTGCCAGTCTGACAGACCCACAGTCAGGAGTAAAGGAGAAAACTTGTTATACTGGTTTTTCTCATTCTTATCGGTTTGCAAATCAGTTGTGATAGTTGTGCTCTGGTTGAAGAGCTGATTTAATTAGCAACTTAAAAATAATCCTGAATCAAATCATAATTACTAGATAAGCTTCAGATCTGCCTGAAGGAGAGGTCAGATCGTATTTGAGTCCCATTGCTGCTATGAGACCTGAATTTACCACAGGCTTCAAGCACATGATATTTATTGAGCAGTATTGTTCTTAGAAACTCTGACTTCGTGGGACAGGAAAGGTAACAACAAAGTGCTGGGACAGATCCAGTCACCAGTGTAGTCCCAATGCTAAGCAAATAGTGCTCCTGTTGATCTGACGGGGAAGACATTGTACGATTGCCACGAAGCAATCACAGCAAGCCAAGACACCGTAGGACTGAGTGAAATGAATCTGCACATTTAAGCACAGGGAACTGGAAAACAATAGTAATGGACCAGAATAAAATAACATTATTGGCATGAAGTCATTGGTATGAGATCCAAGAAAAATTAAACTACCTACTCAGCTAAAGGGAAAACAACAATATCCCAAGAGGAATCTAAGAACCTCTCTAAAATCTTGAAGAATTTGTCTACGTGTTTTCTGTGCCTTTGTCTCTATCGCTGCTCTCTCAGAGATACTCTAAAGGGGGATTTTTTCCTCCCTATCTTCCCACCTGTGTGACAGGACAACACAGAAGCAAAAATACTGGCCCAGAGGAGCCATTGCACGGAAAGATACCCTTGCGGAACAGTTTTCTTCTTGCTTGTAGAAACTAAATGTGATTGGGGTTTGGGGAGGGAGAAGGCAGACAGACGTGAAAGGAAGGAGGACCTGGCCCAGAGGCAGTGGGTAGATGAGATGGTGCCATCAGATAGAGACTCAGCATTGAGCAGTCTATCCCTGTAGACCTTCCCTGTAATCCATTGTCTGTGTCTAGCTCCCTTTGCAACAATCCCAGACTTTTGTACTCCCACCTGATATAGAAGTATCTTAGGCAGGGATGAAGCCATGAAAGGAAAACTCTACTCTTGACCAAGTGGAACTAAACACAATCAGCTGAGTCTGACCAATTGTGAACATACTGCCAAATTAAAATATTCACGTGAGGTCCATGGTTTCAAGCAACATTACAAGTTCCTGGAAATTCTGAAAAAATCTGGAAGACATGTCCAAAAAACCTTTTTAAATGTGAATAAAATTTTTTAAAGTAGCAATCACATAAATAAATGGGATCTAAAGAAATGGATGAAAATTCTCTGAAGCCAGAAATGAAGCAAGAGCACAAGTCTAGGAGGAACTGAAATTCAGAGCTACTCAGTGGCCCAGAGAGATATAATCTCTGGTTGCTTAGAGCTTTGGTTTTAGTGACTGTGCTTAAGAGTTGGTCAAGACAAAGATTAGGGCCAGTGTATAGTGAAGAATTAGATTGAAGAGTCTCGTGTAAAACCCAGACTTACAACTACCTAAAACAGGGAAGTGATGAAATAGGAGAATTTTCTGACTAGGACTGGCTTTGGGTAAAGGGGAAAGAAACAATAGTTTTCCAAAATTTTTTTTTTTGTTTATAGGTCAGGTCCTTAAAGGGCTTTAAACTTGAATTCACATTATTTTCAATTGAAGAATTTTGGTGTAAAGAAGATCTGGGCTTGTAGCTTTCTGGGATAGAGAGAAAGTAGGCAAATTCTTTCTTGCTGAATACATCCCTACATCAAACCTCAGCAAAGCCCCACAGAATTTTAACAAACATATGCTCATAATCAAGGCTCATAAAATGCATAAATAAAACAAAGAGTTGTGAGTGAGAGACAATAGGACTAACACAGAGCAAACACTGGAATTATCAGAAATATAAAATGTACAAGTGTAACTAATACATTTATGTAAACAAAACGTAGGCTAGAAAACACGAGTAAGGATCAAACATCTATCAAGAATGAGCAGGCATAGTTGGTAAAAAGCAAGATTAAACTTCTAGAAATGAAAAATGTAGTCAGTGAAATTAAGGCTAAGTTTGCAAATAACTGCTTAAAAGAGAATTAACATGCCAGAAGATATAAACTAACAAATCATACAACAGGTGCTCACAGAGACAAACTGATGCAAAAGTATAAAAGAGAGGTTGAGGAACACAGAAGCTAGAATGAGCTAGTCCAACACATGCCTAGTCAAAGTTCTGGAAAGGGAAATAATAGAATAAAGGAGCAACATTTAAATGGACAATGGCTGAGATTTTTACAAGACCCAGAGAGCTCATTCTGAGGAATACCAACCAATTCCAAATATAAATTATCATATGTAGGTATGAAATTAGAAAAACTGCTGAGAACCAAATAAAATAACAAGTGTTAGGAAAAGCAGAGAGAAAAAGATGAGCAGAGGAGTGGCAACTGGACGAACATTTCACTTCTCAACAACCTCTTAATAGAAGCCAGAAGGCACTAGAATAACATCTTCAAGATGTTCTTTCAACCCAGAATCATGCCCAGCAAAGACCTCTTTCGGAGAAAACCAAATTAAAAACGTTTTCATGTAATAAGTGATCTACAATAACAGATTCTCCCTGAAGGAACGCCTGGGAGATATACTCTAGCGAGAAGGAAAAAGATGCTAGAAGGAAGGTCTGAGATGTATTTTAAAAAGGGGAGGGCAGAAAGACACATAATGGGAGAGGGTTTACAGAAAGCTTCAATAGTCTGGGTAATGTTCAATTTCATTGTACGTGTGTTTTCAGTTCAAATAGGAGGTAGGCTGGGGGTGGAGAGAGGAAGAAGGAGGGAGGGAGGGAAAGAAAGGGAGAGAGAGAGAAGAAAAAAGGGTTTTCCAGGCCAGAGCTATATTTGATCATAATCATAACATCAGAAAGAAATGAAGTATGAATCAGGGAAGGTTGCTGGGTGATGGAACAGAGGAAGAGACTTGGTGGTGGTGCCCATTTATACCCTTTATGCCCTTCCAAAGAAAAAAGAATATTTTGATAAAACAGCGGTTATTTGACTGGGTTATTGAGAATCTGGACACATGATGTTATACAATCCAAATACTATTAAACGTTCAAATCATATAACAGAAGGCTGGACCATATTAAATTTGTTGAATTTAATATGATGAGGCCTCCTGACAACCAAACAGCTGCCCTCTGTTGGTGACAGCTCAACTTCAACTTGTTCACACTAATGAAAACTTCACCATGTAAATTATCTTAAAGTAATTCTCACAACACTTAAAAACTGTGGTATGCTTGTCATCATTTTATACATGTTGAAACTGCAGATAAAAATGGACCAGTCCAGGATTACACAGAAATGCATGGTGAATCCAGTATTTGAACCCAGGTATCTCTCTCTCTCTCTCTCTATCCCCCCTCCCCTTCCCCAACATTATCCCCTCCCTACCCCCATCTCTCTCCAAAGCCCCATGTTCCCAGTGTATACTCACTGCCTCCCCTGTGCCAGGCCCTCATCTCTAATCCTAAAATTAAAACCCTAAAACACCATAAGATAGGGATTATTATTATTATTATTTAAAGATTCCATTTTTTTATTTGACAGAGAGAGTGAGAGAGAACAAGCAGGGGAGCAGCAGAGGGGGAGGGAGAAGTAGACTCCCTGGGATCATGACCTGAGCCAAAGGCAGATGCTTAACCAAATGAGGCACCCAGGTGCCACCAAGATAGGGATTATTACACAAACAAAACAAACACCATGTGTTCTCTTCAGTGTGTCCCAGCTCTGAAACATATATTAATCTGATTTCTGGAAGACCAACCATTGCCAGATTGGTACCACCAACTCAAGAAGGAAACAGATACACACCTGAGAGGGCTTGAGAACAAACACATGCCCATACACAAACAAGTATGTTCAAAGTTCGAGTACAAAGGAATTATTCTAAAGGAAAAGGAACGTGAATTGAATATGGAAAGTCTCCTTGAAGGAGAAACCTCTTGAGATGGCTTTTGAAAGAGAATTTGGCTTCAAGTTTCGATTACTAACCAGAAAAGGAACTAGTGAGGTGTATTTGAAATGACAGGAGTAGGAGGCAGCAAAGTGATGTGTTTTTCAGGATAAATATAATTACACAAGATTATAAAGAGAGATGAAACTCAGTGGATCATCTAATGAGGCTTTTAAAATAACGACCTATCAAGTTAGTATCTGATTTTATTGTCAATTACCTTAAGGTTCTGCTGTGGTTGACATCCAATATGGAAAGTTAGTGTTTGATCTTTTCTATTCCTTTGCAAGTCAAAAGAACACTTTATCATCCACTTATCTCCATGTTAATTCAAAAATCTACCCATTATAAAGTCTATGTTTTACTGTTTACTTTGAAACTTTTTTGTTGAAATGAATAAAACCCCCACGTAGGCCCACATTAGATTGTTTCACAATTTTATATTTTTCAGGTACCATCAAGCTGATATCACAAAACAATATCTTATCTCAGTGAGTCCACATCAGTGAGATAAGTTTGCATGACTAATGGTACTTGCTTAAATAGATCAGTCTTTGAAACTTTAATCCTAGAATTCCTTTTCTCTCTATTTTTGATTGCATAAGAATTAACACACATCTGGGGTGCCTGGGTGGCTCAGTGGGTTAAAGCCTCTGCCTTCAGCTCAGGTCATGATCCCAGGGTCCTGGGATCAAGCCCCACATCAGGCTCCCTCTGCTCAGCAGGGAGCCTGCTTCCCCGCCCCCTCTGCCTGCCTCTCTGCCTACTTGTGATCTCTGTCAAATAAATAAATAAAATCTTAAAAAAAAAAAAAAAGAATTAACACACATCTAGCTTGGAAATTCCCACTAAATGATCACAGAAAAATAGCCAATCAAAAACTATATTGTAATTGTATCTCAAAGTAATTGTAATAGAAAATTCTAGCAAAGTTTTTTGTCTAGCAATTTCTGCAAA
Organism: Martes martes; assembly: GCF_963455335.1. Classification (NCBI taxonomy): domain Eukaryota; kingdom Metazoa; phylum Chordata; class Mammalia; order Carnivora; family Mustelidae; genus Martes; species Martes martes. Next base: position 137,389,257 of record NC_137889.1, read on the forward strand.
TCACTAATTGCAGTTATGTTAATACACAAAATCAATCACAAAACATTGCAAACTTCTTAATGGTAGCAATTATGTCATATATTTTCCCTTTGGAAAGGAGGGACTCTATACTCCTACATAATCGGTGGCATGTGGTAGATTCTGAGTGCACAGTTAATCAACAAATGCTAGTGAAGGGATGATTTGATAGCATTAGTTTTAGGTCTGTTAGAGCCTATTTCAAATCCACAAATCTTAGATTTCCCAAACTAAGTTTAGGTATAAATGCAAACAAATGTAGATTTTAAAGGGAAGAAGTGTATTTTTGGGGTGAGATAAGCAGATGAAGCAGCAAGACCTCCAGCACAATTTACATATCCAGAATTAGTTATTCATGTGTGGATAAAAGTACCTTGGAACACCACACGTAACTATTTCCAACGCTTCTTCTGTTTCCACTATCTTGAACATAAAAGTTAACTTCACAAACATAAGATTTCCCTTTGCCTAATCTATAACCTCATTTCTTATTCATGTTTCAAGTAGAATATGCCAACACTTCCCTTTGAAAGCCATTTTTCAGGAAAATGGGCATTCAGTGTTTGCATGAGTTTCTGACTTTATGTGATCTATAGTAAATTCTGAAATGCTTTCTTGGAATAGGGCACATGTTCTGTGCTATACTGGAAAAGAATCCAAATAGGTACCATAGCACTTCTATCTAAAAGTTGCTTTGCTGTTTCAGCTGTATGAGAAGAGTTGCTTCTGTGGTTTATTTAATTAATGCGGTTTATTTAATTAATTATTGACAATACTTTCTCACACTGAACAAATGCTGATTTTTGATGGGTACTTATTCAGAATTTATGAATGTAATCATTATTATCTCTTAATTTAAGATCTACAGCTGGGAAATTTTGTAATATTCTTGTTACTTCCTAAGGCATTTGTTCTGAGGCCTGCCATTATGTTGGATATATCATTAGATGTGAACCACCTAGTTTCTCTATGCCCTGGTTTCTCTCAAAGTAAAGTAGAAATATAGGGAGTTTCCTTTTAGGATTTTACGGGACTACAGCCTCTTCCTGCCAATGTTTCTTAGACTCCTTTAACCAAAGGAAGTGTAACCTAAGTTTAAATTTGAAATTCTTTAGCCAAATTTTTTATAAGGACTTCTGAATTTTAATAAAAAAATACATCAAGTTGTAAATGACTATTAGTAGGTGAATAGTTAAGTTATACAGCTATTACAAAAATACTGTTTTTCAATAATGTTTATTGCCATAGGGAAGTGTTTATTACTCCCAAACATTAAAAGCATCATACGAAAAGGTAACTGACTCGAACACAGAGCATATTCTATAGAAAAAATAATTATTTTACTGTTATGGCTCTTCTCCCTCAATTAACTTTCGAGTTTATTCCAGAAGAAAGTAATGTGTCATCAATAGCACTTTGCTAGTGTGATTTTTGGAATACAAATTCTGTAAAAGATTAATTGGTGTTCTACTTTAAAATGGTTCTTAGACCAGTAAATTTGAGAAATAAGTCAAATATTAAACAGGACCTTTACTGCAGCATTGTCCAGAAATTTCAGTATGCTAGTAATCATTTTGGACCTTGAAGAGAGAAAAGTTTCATATTTTAATGAAATCTAATTGTTTCACCTTTTTTTCTTTCATAGTTAGTGCCTTTTGTGTTCTGTGGGGGAAATCTTTACCTATCTCAAGATTGCAAAGATTTTCTTCTATGGTTTATATTTTTAGCTTTTACATTTAGGTCTCTGAACCATTTTGTGTCAACTTTTATGAATGATGTGGGTATGTGAATAATTTTTTTTCAACCCAGTCGAAACCCTAAAAAGCCCAATTGCTCCTCTGTCATTCATTAGAACGAGTATCCTTTCTTCTTCTTCTTCTTCTTCTTTTTTTTTTTTTTTTACTTTGGCACAATTGTCAAATCCAATCGACCATGTATCTGGACTTTATTCTGAACTTTTTATTCTGTTCCATTGATCTGACTGTTAGTCCTTATGCCATTATTACATTGCTTTGGCCTTTATGGCTTACTAGTAAATCTTGATATCTGGTAGTATAGATTCTCCAACATTGCTCTTTATTTAATAGTATTTTGCCTCTTCCAGCCCCTCTGTATTTGCATATCAATTTTAACATCAGCTACAACCAACTTGTAGAAGAAAGCCTGGTGGAATTGCATTGAATCTGTAGATACATTTGGGGAAAACTGACATTTTAACATCAAATCCTCCAATTTTATGAGCATGGTATCTTTCCAAACATTTAGATGAAAAGTTGATGAGCTTTTTCTGTAAAGGTCAACGTAGTAAATATTTTAAGCTTTGCTAAATTTTATGAGCTTTGTTGCAACCACTCAACTGCAAAAGCAGCCTTATCCACATGTAATCAAATGGGTGTAGCTATATTCTAAAAACAAAAAACAAAACTGTAGGCCATAGTGTGCCAACCCCTATTTAGACCATCTTCAGTTTCCCTCAGCAATATTTTGTAGTTTTCAGAGTACATGTTATTAAATACTTATGCCTAAATGTTTTATGTTAGATACATTTGTAAATTATACTTAAAAACTTCAAATTTCCAATTACTCATTGCTGTATATAAAACTATAATTAATGTTTATATATTTATCTCGTATCCTGTGACCTGCTAAATTCAATTATACTACTAGTAATATTTTTTATGGGTTCCTCAGGACTCTTTTTTCTGCAAATAACACTGTTTATTTTTTTCTAATATTTGTGATTTTTTTTTTCTTATTTTATCACGCGGCTTAGGATCTCCAGGACTGACTGAATAGAGGAGGTGTATTTGCTTGTAGCTGATTTTAGGAGTAAAGCATTCATTTTTCATTGGAAAATAATATATTAGCTGTAGCCTTTTTTAGGTTCAAAAGTTTCCTTCTATTTCTGGTTTACTGGGAGGCTTTCTTACAGCTGTGTGTTGAATTTTGATAAATGCTTTTTTTCCTCTTTATCCAATTAATATGGAGAATTATATTGATTGGCTTTCAAAGATATTTCTGTGTAGATTTCATTTCATATAATATCTTAATTTTTGACAGGATAATTCTGGCTTCACCAGGTAAGTTGAGAGGTGTTTCTTCCTCTTGTATTTTCTTAAAGAGTTAGTGTAAGATTGGCATTATTTTTTCTTTTTTCTATTATGTTACATTAGTCATCATACAGTACATCATTAGTTTTTGATGTAGTGTTCCATGATTCCTTGTTTGCCCATAACACTCAGTGCTCCATGCAATCTGTGCCCTCCATGATACCCATCACCAGACTCACCCGTCCCCCACCCTCCTCCCTTCTAAAACCCTCAGTGTGTTTCCCAGAATCCATAGTCTCTCATGGTTCGTCTCCCACTCCAATTTTCTGCCATTCATTTTCCCCTTCCTTCTCCTAATGTGCTCTATGCTATTCCTTATGTTCCACAAATAAATGAAACCATATGATAATTGACTTTCTTTGCTTGACTTATTTCAGTTAACATAATCTTCTCCAGTCCTATCCATGTTGATGCAAAAGTTGGGTATTCATCCTTTCTGATGGCTGAGTAATATTCCATTGTGTATATGGACCACATCTTCTTTATCCATTTGTTTGTTGAAGGGCATCTTGGCTCTTTCCACATTTTGGCTATTGTGGCCATTGCTGCTATGAACACTGGGGTACATGTGGCCCTTCTTTTCACTACATCTGTATCTTTGGGGTAAATACCCAGTAGTCCAATTGTTAGGTCATAGGGTAGTTCTATTTTTAATTTTCTGAGGAACCTCCACACTGTTTTCCAAAGTGGCTGCACCAATTTGCATTCCCACCAGCAGTCTAAGAGGGTTTTCCTTTCTCCACAACTTCTCCAACATTTGTTGTTTCTTGCCTTGTCAATTTTTGCCATTCTAACTGGTGTAAGGTAGTGTGTCCCTGTGGTTTTGATTTGACTTTCCCTGATGACTAATGATGATGAATATTTTTTCATGTATCTGTTAGGCACTTGTATGTCTTTGGAGAAGTGTCTGTTCATGTCTTCCTGTCTATTTTTTGACTTGATTATTTGTTTTTTGGTTGTTGAGTTTGAGAAGTTCTTTATAGATATTGGATATCAGCCCTTTGTCTATAGTATCATTTGCGAATATCTTCTCCCATCCCGTGGGTTGCCTCTTTGTTTTATTGACTGTTTCCTTTGCTATGCAGAAGGTTTTTCTCTTGATGAAGCCCTAAAAGTTCATTTTCACTTTTTTTTCCTTGCCTTTGGAGACATGTCTTGAAAGAAGTTCAAGACCAATGTTGAAGAAATTACTGCCTGTGTTCTCCTCTAGGATTTTGATGGATTCCTATCTCACATTGAGGTCTTTCATCCATTTTGAGCTTATCTTTGTGTATCGTGTAAGAAAATGGTTGAGTTTCATTCTTCTGTATGCAGCTTTCCAATTTTCCCAGCACCATTTTTTGAAGAGACTGCCTTTTTCCCATTGGATATTTTTACTGCTTTGTCGAAGATTAGTTGACCATAGAGTTAAGAGTCCATATCTGGGCTCTCTATTCTGTTCCACTGATGTATGTGTCTGTTCTTGTGCCAGTACCATGCTGTCTTGGTGATTACAGCTTTGTAATATAGCCTGAAATCAGGCAACATGATGTACCCGGCTTTGTTTTTCTTTTCTTTTTCAACATTTCATTGGCAATTCAGGGTCTTTTCTGGCTCCATACAAATTTTAGGATTGTTTGTTCCAGAATTCTTAATTTTTTGTGATTAGAATTTTCCAGTGAAGCCATTTGGACTTGGAGTCTTCTTTGTGGGAAGAATTTTAATTATGAGTTAAATTTCTGTAATAGATATAACTTAAACATTTTATTATTTTTTTTTTATGTCAGCCTTTGTAACTAGTGGCTTTTAAGGAATTTGTCTCTTTCTTTTAAGTTGTTAAATTTATTGCTATAAGTTGTCTTTAATATTATTTTTCTCTTATGTCTTTAATACACATAGTGATATCTCCTCTTTCAAAGTTGCTACTGGTAATTTTATACTTTCTCTCTTTTTTCTTGACCAATTTAGGTCAAGATTTACCAATTTCATTGACCTTTTCATTGTAATTGTTTTCATTGATTTTCTTCTCCATTTCACCTCTTATCTTTATCGTTTCCCTCTCTTAATTTTGTATTTTGTCTTTTGTTTCTAGTTTCTTACGGTGGAAGCTTACTCTATGGATTTTACCTTTTTTTCTTACAATATCAGTATTGATAATTATAAATTTTTAACCAAGAACTAGTTTTTAGATAGTTTCTCAAAGTTTGGTATATTTTGTTTTCATTATCATTCAGTTCAAAGTATCTTATAATATCCTCTGTGATTTCTTCTTTAATCCATGGTTTATTTAGATGCTTGTTGTTTAGTTTGGTAAATTGTCAAAACCCACTCTGGGAAACTGGTAAACACTACTCTTTTTACATCTAACACACTTGAAATATAATACATGGGTAGAATATAGCTTTAGGAGTGGGTCATATGTACATATATGATCTCATATATAACCATAAATAGACACATAAAATACATTTATAATATAAATCAAAGTTACATAATTAATGTGTTTTTGAACTAGATTTTGATCGATAAGGTCGACCTTAAAAGATTCTTTAAAACAGTATTGTTAGAATATTAAATCATCTCTTAACTCTATTTAAACTCCTTCTCCCCTCTACTGAGTACCAAAACATTAAGACTGTTATATATCCCAAAGGAACATAACACATTTGGCTTCATTCCATGGAGTCCCTGAGATCCAAGATAGAATGGTGTAAGTGTGCAGGATATAGCTTCACAATCAGCCATGATCCCATAGGTCAATAGGGCTTTTGGTTAAGGACATCAATGCCTGATGCAGGACAAATATTTATAAAGGTGATAAAAGCCTCTAGGCATACCAATCTCAAATAAACAAAACACATTAGCACAAAGAATTACTAAAATACATATTGCTAGAGAACATTCGATTCTTCTATACAAGAGAACAATGAGATGGATAAAGCTCCTAAGAAGTGTTAATCATAGATAGTAAGTAGGCTAGCGCTTTTGAGAAATGGGTGAAAATCATAGGATGTGTGTTAAATATAGACAATATATAAGTAGTTAGTGAGGCATAGGCAAATTTATAAGATGGGTTAAATATAAATTGTAAATTTGTAACCTGAAAGACATGTTAAAAATGGATGGTACAGGGGCGCCTGGATGGCTCAGTCGGTTGAGCATCTACCTTCAATTTAGGTCATGATCCCAGGGTCCTGGGATGGAGTCCTGCCTCTGGTTCCCTGCTCAGTGGGGAGCCTGCTTCTCCAACCCCTTCTCCCTCTGCCCTTCCACTGCTCATGCTCTCTCTTCTCTCTCAAATAAAAAAATAAATAAAATAGATTTTTGAAGATTTTATTTATTTATTTGACAGACAGAGATCACAAGTAGGCAGAAGGGCAGGCAGAGAGTGGGTGGGGGGAAGCAGGCTCCCAGCTGAGCATAGAGCCCGATGTGGAGCTTGATCCCAGGGCCCTGAGATCATGACCTGAGCTGAAGGCAGAGGCTTAACCCACTGAGCCACCCAGGTACCTCAAATAAAATCTTTTTTTAAAAAAAATGTATGGTATAATGAAATACATGCAAGAACAAACAAGGATACTACTTAGAGATAGAAAGGATAGAAAGTCATATATATGATGGTGACTTTCTCAGCAGACTTTTTTATACATCACCTTTAAATTGGCCATTCACTGGTGATATCCAGTATAGTCCGATTCCACCCTCACATGTTCTGTGTCCAAAAAGTGTAGGAGGCTAATTAGAAATACACAGCTTGACTCCTATGTCTAATAGAGCATGTGTTTTGGCCCTAGGTAAATTTCATCTTTGTATCCCCTCTTTATTCACACCTCAGCTTTGGTCTTCATCACTACACCATCATCAGAGAGGGATGATATGGCAGAGAGAGAAAGAGAGACAGAGAGAGAGGTTATATGAACATTGTGTAACCCAGGATTTCAGGTGTGGGGTCTTCTCCCCATGCACTCTTCCCTAAGTGTGTTTAACCAGGTGTCTGGTTTCTTTTCTTTTGCTTCTCATTGTGAGGTTTAGATTGATTTAATAAATCATGTTGTTTATCTTAATATGGTCTGTAAGTGTTTTCACTTTGATTCTTCCAAGATGGTAATTGGAGGCCAGCATTTCACCATGGTCATTTCCCATACAACAATACCTATAATAACAAAACTAATGGTATTTTAACAGATGATTATGAGCCTTCTATTGGCATAGTTGATATTTGTCAGTGTTTCTGAAAATTGATTTTGATGGATGTTTTGAAGGCAGTTTAGTTAAAAACGCAATAAAAAGTGACCACAGAATTAAGTTATGTAAATTATTGAATTATTTCACGATACTTGCAAAGAACTATTATGTACATTTATATGCATATACATATATATTATGAATGTATATGTGCATTTGTATATATGTGTTTATAGATGTATACATACCCACATATCTACATGTAGCTCTATGAATTCTCAGATTTTGATTCTAGCAAGAATTTTAAAACTGTGAAAAGACAGTTTCTTACCAAAATAGATTCAACAAACTTTTATTTAGGGCCTATTTGCCAGCCACAGAATCAAAATCAAAAGCGATGTCAGTTTAATTTTTTTTTTTTTTTTTTTTTTTTGGTCAGCTATGTTAACATGCACCTACCATTGCTATTGGCTTCGGTTCACATCTTTTTGTTAAGGTGGTTACATGTTGTAAAAAATGCATAAATTTAAGTTATAGAGCTAATTCAAGAAAATGTGTATTTTCCATATGAATTTTCCACCTATCCATGATGAAAAGTAAAATCCCTTTCTTACAGTTACTCATTGAAATAAATGCCATCACAAGTCATATTGTGTACATTTATGATACACTTTCACTATAAATCTAAGTAAGGTAAGTAAAGTTCTTTGCAGTAGATTTTGATTAGTTAGTTCATCCTTCAAATTTCATTCAGTACAGTATTGTCAGCACATGAAATGATCTCATTTCTACCTAACCACCCCTCCCTGCAATTGCTAACTACACAAACATTGAAGATTCTATAGACCCTTAAATACGTTAAGAATTCAGTATGTTATGATTTAACTGTTTATAATTACCCTGCAGCTTGAAAGTAGGTGTCCTTTCTCCTCCTTTGCCTTGGGTATATCTGATGCTTCAATTGAAACCAAATCACGTGTCTACCAGGAGCCAGCTGCTAGCTTGGCTGCGCCCAATCTGCAGCTGAGCTCCACTAGACTTTGGCCAGTCACTTTATTCAAATACCAATTTGTAGAGGGGCTGCAACACCCATAGTGGTTTCATTACAGAAATACAATGAGATCAGGAAGCAGAAATTCATGGAACTGATGAGTTTCCTTCCTAACAGCGGCTAAAGTTCCTCTAGAACAAACAAAATGGGACTGAGAAAACACCACCTGGAAGTCAATGGCTTTTTTCCTCAAGAACGGTTCCCTCAGGAACCCTTTGTTTTACACGCAGTGGAGGGTAGCTGTCCATTCAGAGGTGGCAGAGGGTAGGCATGTATACTTAAGATCACTGAAGTTCAAATCCTTGCTGGGCCAGTCAGTTGCATGGGAACTTAGGCAAGTTGTGTAATTTCTCTGGGCTTTGGTTTCTCCATCTGTAAAATGGAGATAGTTCATAACTGATAGCATTGCTGTAAGAATTGAATACTTGAGAGCTAACATTTGTGCGGAGCAGGCACTCAGGAATACAAAAGGAACTCTAAGAATATTAGCTAGTATTGCTGTACCTCTGACAAAGCAGAAATATAAGAACCTCTTGAAAACTTCAGTAATCCTTAATAGGAAGAGTGTTCCCCCTCTATTATCAAGATCATCAAAAAACAAAACAAAACAAAACAAAAACAAAAAAACCACACACAAAACACAAAAAAACACCAAACCAAAAAAAATGAACAACCTCCCAGAAACAAACACCAGAGGTGGGGGGCAACCTTGAGCTAAAGCTGTATTTCAGGCATGTTTTAATCAAATGGAAACTTGAGGGGTCTTGGGCCAAGTTTTTTAAAGAGCAGAAAGTCACCTTAGTTCTTGGCCTGTGGTTTGTTCTTAGGATCATAGATAAGGTCACAGTCATGGACTTTGAACACTAAATCAGACGAGCCAACTTTTAACTTCTTCCCCGTTGTCTCAAAAGCTATTAGGAAACATTTATTAGTAATTTCTTTTAAAGACAACTGCCCAATTGGCAACCATTATCTTTGGAATGAAAAATCAGATATTAAAAATTTATTGAACTATGATTTTATTATTAATTCTGCAAATTCAAAGAGTGGTTATTATAGTCCCTTCTGTAAGGTTTCGCTAATTTTTACATCTTTCTACATCATAATTTTATGAGTTATCTTACAGTGGTTTCAAACTATTTCATCAATCTTCATCTTTGTTTTTAATTTATACAGTGGAATTTACTTGTTCATTGGTGTGAGTAATTTTCAGTATCTTGCCAAACACCCTGTGGCAACTGAAAATAAAAGTTGCTTATATGAGACTTCTCTGTTTGAGAGCAGTGCAACAAAAACAAATTATGCTGAAAATCCAGCATCATTGAATTGTAGGCACTTGTATAACTCATTCAAAAATACTTTATTTTCTGTAATTAAGAAAACAAATTTGACCTACATCTTGGGGAGGCAACTAGGGCAAAGCATATCTTATGGCTAGAATAATTTTCATTTTCACTGTATTGTTAATTTTTTTAAAATCCCCCCAACTTAACCAAATGCTTTATATCCCATTCAGCCCATCTCGTTGCAGAACTCACATATATTAGAAGCTGGATCAATATTTATAGACCAATTTTATTATTCTTAAGTGTTCAGATTGTACTTTAAAACTCAGGTTTATGAAGAAAATTCCCATCGGTTTCCCAGAGTGTTGTGAGGACCTCTCCAGTAGCTCATGGTGATCAAATGTTCAAAGCGCGATGTCAGATACTGATGGTATTCAGCTCCATGGGCAGCTGGAGCCCCTGGGCTAAGAGCAGAGAGCAGCTTTCTCTAGTGCTCTTGGGCAGCCCAAGCACAACAGGGTCTGAGCGGTGATGATGCATCCTCTGGCAACAATGATATCAGGCTCTGCTGGTTGAGGCTAGGTGTAGCCAATAAGGTGTCTTACTGTCTGGACATCTATTTAGGCTACCAGCGGCATCCATAAGGATACTGAAGGAGGTATGAGGGAGTTCACTTTGCAGGAGTCCAAGATGTTCTTCCACAGTCCAGGTTGATAGGACATAAATCCCCTTCTCCATCCCTAATCTGTATATTCACCTGTACGCATACCGTCCTCCTCCTGTGGCTACTATCTTTGCAACAGAATCCAATCCGGCTGCACGCCTGCTCTCACAATGAATGCCCATTCTGCAAATCAGAGCTTCAGCATATCGCTGTGAAAAAGTCAGATTAGATTTGAGATCATTGGCATTATTACAAGAAAATTCAACATAACATTGTCTTGGACAGAAAAGGACTGTTTAATTTCTTTAAATATAATTTCCAACTACGGTAAATTTTTGAATTGTTGTAAAAAATGGTTTTTAGATTTTTATATATCACCTTTTTTGTAGATGTGACTATCTAGAGATCAACTTTTTCATAAAAATATGAAATTATTTTACGTGGAAATTTATGCATAATTGATATTTAAATGACTTCTAATATTTTTCTTTTTAAAAAAATAGGTAATTGTAAAGAAAAGGTAGTTCAATGTTTACTAAACTCCAAGGAACCGTATCAGTTTTTCTGTGACATAACTGGAAAATTTGGGGACGACCTTCCATTAGGGATTTTCGCTGATTCACATGTGTTCAAGGTTCTTCAGAATATTTCCAAAACTGGGCATGAGGACTTTTCTGCTGACTGTGTGTGGCATAAGGATCACTGAGCTTCAAAGAACTTAGTCCCTTCTTTCAATTGTGAAATACCCTAATAACATTTCACAGGGTCCCATTTTTAATGGGGTCATGCACCGTGTTTACAGTCCAGTGTGCCCTACAGTGGAAAAGTGATCCACAGGCAGGCTCATGTCTGCCAGTTCACCTCCGTGCTCACAACTGCCTTGGACAAAGTAGTCATCCAGCTGTCTTCATTCCGTCCTCTCCCACAAGACTTCACCTGAGCCTGCCTTCTTCCAGCCTGCGCTGCGGGGTGAGAGGCTGGTCTGGAGTAGCCGCCCAGCCCAGCTGGATCCTACTACACATTTTTCCCTTACCTCTGGGCCAGCTGGGTGCTCAACCACGCGCCCAGGTCTCCGGGCTTCTCCCGGGAAGCCTCCTGCCCTAAGCCAGGCTGGGTAGGGGCGGTGGCCGGGGTGGTCTCCGAGACTTCTCGCGCTTTCCCTGGAGGTGCCAGGAAAGATAAAGGCACAGGCCGAAGCCGCGGTCTGGCGTTTCTGCGAGGCGGGGCCGGAGCTCCCTGACCTCCTCCTCCCTTCAAGTTCTGCACCCCGGGATTTGGCAGTGGCAGAAACCTGCGGAGCGTCCCAGCCAAGGGAGCGGGGAACTGGACACCTGGGGCAATCTTTCAGGGTCTGCTGCCACATCCCCCTCCCCCAGCCGCCGCTGGGGAAGTTTATCTTGCCCTCTGCTCCTTGCTCTTTTCTCTTTCACTTTTCTTTTCGTTGAGGGGTGGAACTCCCTGGGTTCAGGGCGCTCAGGGGGAACCCCCGCTGACTCGCAGTCGAAGCCCGTCGCCAGGCTGAGGGAGCCTGGTGGCAGCGCCTGCCCGCTGCGCCGCTTGCCGCCCCCAGCCCTGCAGCCCGGACTCGATGGAGGTAGAGTTCTGCTTCTCGGCTCCGGGAGGGGAGGTGGTGGTGGTTGAAAAGTTGATGGAATTTTCCCCGAAAGCCTACGCCTCGGGCCTCTCCCAGCTCCGGGCGGACCCACCCGTTTCCCGCCACCAGCTGCGGGTTGCGCCGCCCCGCCCTCTCACGCGGAACGCTTGACCGCGACTTCGGGTTTTCGGCTGCACTACGCAGAGCGGTTTTCCCCCTTCTGACCCTTTATTCCCCCCGTGCTCGCCATCCTCCGCTTCCAGAGGTGCGCAGCTTGCTCGTCCGCTGGCGGGTCCCGCGCCGCTCCTCCGTGCGCTCCGGGTCTTTCGGTGTTGCAGGCAGCGGAGGCGCGGGAGGCAGCGTCCCGCGCCGGGCTCTCCCCCGCGCCGGGCTCTCCCCCGCGCGGGGCTCTCCCTTGCGCTGCTGACTTTGCCAGCTGACCGGCGGAGAGCGAGGGACGTGCGTCTGGCTGCCCCCGCGGAGAAGACGCGGTCTGGCAGCACCGAGCGCTGAGTTCTGCACCTAACCGAGCTCAGAGAGTTCAAGAAAGGTACTGCAACTCCGCGCTTCTTCCCTGTCCCCTCCCAAACTCCCTCTCGGTCGGAGCAAAGGTGTGTAGGACTCTGCCCGTCTGCCGCTACCTTTGTTTGCCAAATCGAGTTACCCTTCCCTTTTTGGATGAGGACCCTTGTCCTCCTAGGGAAAGGAACTTGCAGAAATGGCTATTGCTGGGCAGTCAGGCCTGGGTTTGGATTCTTAGTTCCAACCCTGTACAAGCCACTCATCTGTTAGAAAAGCAGTATTAGAAACTTGGAAGAGATGCAGGAGAACTTAGTTGCAATAAAATCCTTATCCAAGGTGGATTTAAATGAAAATCCAGTTAATTTTTTCCCAGTGTTACTGAGATTGCATTTTGCGGACATACACAATTCATTTTAATTTATGTAATGCTGTGCGTTTAAGATTTTGAGAGCTTCAATTTAGCCATAATGCAAGATTATTCCTAAACAATGTGTACGAACAGATTCTTAAACAAGATGAGTTAGAAGTTTCAAAACTGGAAGCAAAGTTGTTGTCGCTAGCTATTTTTCCATTGTGTTTTTTAAAGCTACTTTCTAAAGTTATTACAGGGGTGATGACATCTACTTGTAACTGATAGGCATCCTTATCTTGTCAGTGTGCCTAAGGAGGTTTTGCTGACTTGACTGAATGAACAGATTAGCTGTGGATGGTTGCGGTGTCCCAGAGGGGATGGCTGTGAGGTGGGCTGTTCTACTGAAAGCATCAAGGTGCAATAATTGATTCAATTTAAGAACTCCTGTTGTTTTGTTGAAAAGCGGTGTGGTGGAGGAAGGAGGTACAAAAAGAACATAAAGATATGTAAAGGAAGGGACTGAAGAGAAAAAGTAAGAGCCTTCTTAGCTTTAAAAAGTGACAAAGAATTTAAAATTTTATGGAATCAAATTAAGTCTCAGAAAGTTCCAAAGGTTTGTTACGATTGTGTTTTAAGGTCACATTCTTTCATTTCTCAATGAGTTTTCTCCTCAGAGTTTTAGTCATACTCAGAATGGCCTTTCCTGCAGGGTCATTGGCTCTGTGACAGAGTGACACAGAGGAGTTAGGTTGGTCACTGGTCCTGAAGCTCTAGTAGGCAGTGTTCCCATACTTTGCTTTTTAATTTATTATTAATCTATTTATTTATTTTTATTAAGTAAGCTCTATGCCATGTGGGGCTTGAAGTCACTTCCCCAAGATCAAGAGTCACATGTTCTACTGACTGAACCAGCCAGACTGCCCTTCCCATACTTTGGAGTCACTATTCTCTGAAAGTCTGGCATGGGAACTCCAGAAACTGGTTTGGAGTTGTAGTCCTGAAATTTGGAATTTTATTGCAGATTTTGGTGGACTTAAGGACAATGATTTGATGCTTTCTGTTTTCACCGGTGAGATTCATACGTAAATGTCAGCAGTTCTCTTGCAAGACATACTAGCTGTTAATGAAATACATATTTATCAACATCTTTGAAGGAGAGAAAAAATCAGAGATTTAAAGTTTATTGAAATAGAGTTTGATAATTAAAGGATTTTAAACCCCAGGAGGTTCTCCATCTCAGGTTTGCTGGCTCTGAGTAGATTTCAGGAAGGCTATGATTGAAGCCCTGAAATATTAATGTAAGTGGATTTTTCTTAGGAAAATATCCACAACTCTAATTAGGTTTTTAAGTGGGTCTCGAACCCCAGCTAGTTTTTAAAACATTTTAAAATTTAGAAAACTGTCCTTTTCTTCATTTATCTCTTAGAGCTTCCTGTTACGTTTGTTCATTAGGTAGCTATTCTTTTGAAGGTTAGTTAATACGGAGAATATGGAGAGTTCCGTCTTTCTGCCAGCAACTTGAATTATGGGAAATATATTATTTCCCATATGGGAAATATAATTCATATTAATTATAGCTGATACTTGTTGAGGTCTTTTACGTACTGGGCATTGTTCCAAGTATGTATTTTTAAAAATCATCATAATAAAGTTATGTGGTGGTAGGAACTGTATTATACTGCTGAGAAAACTGGAGCACGGGGTAACTGAGTAACATTCCCAAAGTTACAGAGCTAGTTAAGTGGTAGAACTGAGGATTTAGCCCGCACAGATATAAGATCACAGGTATTTATGAAGAATGATATTTCCATATAAGTGTTTCCCACAATTTGGCAGTGACAACTAACCATGACTTCATTTTGACGCCATGTTATAAAGATAGAATGTTGGTTTTCGAGTAATACTGCTTATATGGTACTTGCATGATTGACATCGATCATTAATTATATATTTAAAGATTAGCTTTATGATCACCTGATACTCATGCGAGTGTCTATATGTGTTTGGTTCCTTGGAGAGGTTTCTGTCATGGTTCCTGAATGAGAACATTAATTTGCATCAGCTTTTGCTGATAGAACCTGATGTAAGTATGTGGGGATTGATCTGGGTGCTGAATTTATCCATCTGTCTATTCATCCATCCAAGTCGAAAGCTGGGGTTCCTGGAGAGATCAGAACAGAAGCCTTTCCCATTATATCACAACCGAGGTGATGTAGTCAAGTAGTTGAGAAGCTTTTTCAGAGGCTTTATGGTATGAGGGTTGGCAAGAAGCCACCTGCTTTCCTTAGTTCAATATTAGCTCTTTGGTTTACTTCCACAGTGGTTGCAGATTGCTACATCAGGCTATTGAGATTGAACAATGCTTAAGTGCTTGCTGCTATCCCATTGGAATGGACTGAGTGGAAAAATTCCATAGGGGAGTTGAAAGAACCTTTGTGGTTTTAGCTAGTACTGCAGATACTCACTACTAGCTATATAGTGGTGAATTTGACTAATTATTATTAATTATATATTTATTATTTTGCTTTATCTTTTTTTCCCCCAAGTTCCTCAGTACTAAAATCAGATGTAGGAAATAAGAAGCTCTTTGGTTTCATTACAGTTCAGCAGTGTTATTTGTGCTCATTTTATATCTGGAGGCAGGGTATATCTATACATATATTTTTCAGTGTTTTATCCCACTGTGACTCTAGTAGTGTCTTGCAGGTCATTTTTGGAAGGACTTAAGTATACAGATATATGTATATGTATGTGCATATGGATACATATGTGTGTATGTGTATACAAAATATGTATTTTTATATAGACTATATAAAAATTGATAAAAAAATGTCTGAATGCCTATTCCCTCATCATGTTCTAATCATGCATAGTTGCTTCTTCTCCTAATGCTAAGGTTTTTCCAAGTGCTAACAGACTGCAGAAGGGATCCGGAGAGTGACAAAATATTTTGTTAAATAAAGGAATTGAAACTGAAAATGATTCTACAAGAAGAAAATATAATGGTTGTAAGGTTGGTTGTTGGGGGGGGGAGTTCTACTTATCACAATGACACAGGGAAGAAGCCCTGTGACACATTCAATAATCCCTTGTATCATTTCATTCTCACTGGGCATTTTGCTCATATGCCTTCTAATAGAAATTTGAGAAATGGAATACCCCTTGTGCACTCTTAGCTCTGACCTCTAAAATTTTCAATTATTCTTCAATTGAACATTTTATAGTTCGAAATTTTACAATATATTTTTCCAACTTCTGTGCTCCTCTTACTCCTCAGCAACAAAAAGTATATACATTTAAATTTAATTTTTAAAATAGTTTTGTTCAAAATTATTCCTTAGTTATTTTAAATATTAGTACACAGGTAACCAAAGTAATTCATTGACTTTTGATAAGTAATTTTGAGGCATAAAAGTAAACTATATTGGAAATTTGTATCCTAAATGTAGGTATGGGTAATGTGGATATCAGTGCTTTCCTGAAAGAATGTTTCTCTAATATCAATTTTTCAAATTGCTCCTTTATTAGGCACCTTGGGGAGGAAAGGCATATAGTAAGATTGTGAATGGGAGAGAGATGTGCCTTTCTTTGGTCAAATGGGTGAAGGGTAATTATAAAAGGGGAAATGGGAAAGGAGAACTTGCCAGAAAATGCTCGCTGTTGGCACATTTCAAGCATATCACTTGTGAAAAAGGGTTCCTATGGAAATAGAGGATCTGGAAATTGTTTTTTTTAGAACTCTTCTATATCCATACAGAGCTCAGGAAGAAGTGGGGTTCCCTGGGGATGCCTGGTGTTTACTTTGAAGATCTCTGATCTGGTTCAGCCTATTGCCTGCCCCCTAAGGTTGGTTTGTAGATTGCCATGGCTCATTGTGCTTAAAGCAGAGACTGTGTGTGTGTGTGTGTGTGTGTGTGTGTATAGGGGAGGGAGGGGTAAAGAACTGGCTTTCCATTGAAAGCAGGGGAGGGGGTTGGGGCTGGAACGTGAGGTGGGGGGGGGGGGCTGTGGGGGTGGAGAATAGCTTCTAGCCAGGCTTGGGGACTTGGATAGCCTTCCCAGCCTGGGCTCCCCTTCCATGCTAGTCCCGGTCACACTGCTCTGTGCTCTAGACACTAGACACACTTGCTGTCCCTGCTCACTCCTTGTCTTCCTTCCTGCGCACTGCTGAAGCATCAAACCTCCGTAACTTTTGCTGCCCCCTTCTACTGCCCAGGTAAAATTATTTTCTCCCTTATATGAATTTATTTGGTGCTATGCTAGTTTTTGTCTCTGTAAATTCATCTTATTATATGTGTGTCTCCAGTCACATTTTGAATAAAGACTGTGTGAGCCCAACCAAGGGTTGGTCACATGGTTGATTTGTATTGACTTCGATGAGAGGACATTCAACAGCTTGACAACTAAGCGGACTTCCAGTAAAACAGGAAATGTAATAGAACAAAAACAATGGTGGACTACTATCATTAAAACAGTATTTGGGGAAAGTCAGTCTGGGGTAGGATTTATTGAAGAAAAAGCAAATTGGAGAGAAGGAAACCAGCCAGAAATCCATTGCAATCCTACAGACATGCAGTCTCATTCCTGTTATCTGCTCAAGGACAGAGCTCTGGTAATTCATTCTTTCTGTCATCAATTTTTGTCTCTCTCTAATGGGTCTTTGCCATCACTGTAATTTCTCCCATAAACAACAACAAAAACAACAAACGGCTCTCTTTGGCCTCACGTTTCTCCCCAGCCACCACCTGCTTTTTCGGTCTCCCTTTTACGGGAAAACTTTCAAAGTCAATTCTACTTTCTGTCTCCAGTTTCTCTCTTCTCATTGTCTCTTGAACCGGGCAGGTCCTCTTCCCCACTGCTCCACTAGATCTGTTCTTGTCAGAAGTACCAAGCCCTGCCATGTTAGATCCAGCGGTTAGGGCTTGACTCTCTTCCAGTATACTCTTCAGCAGAGTTGTTTTCATTGTTTTTCATTTGGCTTCCAGGCAGTCCCCCACCTCTCCTGCTTGTCTTTCTGCCTCACAATCACTCATTTTGGTCTCTTCCCGGTTCTGTTTCCCTAATCTCTACACAGAGGAGTCAGTGGGGTCAGTCCTTTCTCTGTGTAACTCACTCCCTTGGTGATCTCATCCAGCCTCGTGGCTGTTAATGCCTTCCTAGAGTGGTGATTTCTGTATCCAGTCATGACCCCGAACTCCGGACTCCTAAGTACAACAGTCTAGTTAGTGATTCTGAGGCAAGGTCTAGGACTCACTGGATTCCTGGCTTAACCTCCAAACTGCTTCTTCCACTGTTTCCCTCCTCTCGCTTAGTGGCAGTTCCATTCTTGGAGCTGCATACATGATCACTTCGTCCGTCTCAGAGGTGTCCTTACTTCTCTTTTTTTCATACCCCACATTTTAATCTGCCACCAGGCCGTCCAGCTGCCCCTGCAGAGTAGTATATCCCACATCTGACTTCTCGCCAGCTTCATGACTGCCACCTGGACCTAAGCCACTCTTGTCATGCCTCATGGTATTACTGCAAGATTGGTCTCCCTGCTGCTGTACTTGGCCCTCTCCCCTGCCTGTTCTCAACGGGACACAGCAGCCAGAAAGCTTGTTACTTGCCCTGCCTGCATTAAACAAACAAACTCACAAAACAAACAAGCAAACCCTCAAAACAAACAATCAGAAACACCCAGAAACCACGGGCTTAACAAACAGTAATTTGTTATTTATCATGATTCTGCAGTTTGCACCACATTCAGCTCCTTAGCTCTTACAAGGCCACTGAGGAGGAAACATTCTGGCAGGTTTCTTCATTCCTACCTCTGGCACCTCATCTGGGCTGGCTGGAAAGTGAAAGGCCCCCGCCTTTAATCTTTCTTTCTTTTCCACAAGAAATAGCGCTTGTCTGCAACTGAAGAGGCTACTTCCTGCTCTGAGTTGGATCTAAGGACCTTTTGTGTCCTTCCTTTTGCTTACCTGGTGGTGAGGTTGTTTTTCTGTTTTTTTTGTTTTAAGTACATTTTTCTTTTAAATCTTGAGGGCTTCCTATAAATTTTATTGAGGTTCACTCCATTAGAGAAAGACGTACCCAGAAGACACTTAAAATATTCCCCTCTTTATTTTGGCTACAAGTCAGAATGCTGTAGAAGAAACCCTTAAGGTTTTTGGAAACATTTTTGTCCCGCTGGCTGGGTCTAGGAGGCACTGCCTTCACGTAAGGTCTTAATGAGGCATCTTCCAGCCACGCACTTGATTTGATCTTTAACCTCAGAGCACATTGTAAGAATAGACCTTGGATTTAAACTTTGTCCTAAGACTGCTTCTTTCTTTGAGAATCTTTTGCTGTCTGGAGAGGAGAATGACGAAAAGTTTTCTTTTCTAAGCTGGCAAGTATTGGGTTGAACAATTTCCTCTAAATTCCGCTTGAACACTTCAGTTCATCTGTCTCTTCCTGTAATGAATCCTAGGCAGCGAAATGAAGCCAGCTATCATGCTCAGAAATCTTCTTAGCCAGATCCACGAGTTCATTAGATACATTTTCTTCCATATTGTTGTGGTGTTGCCAGACATTTGGCCGCTATGTAATGTGAGTTGCCCTCCCCCCAGCCTTCAGGAAGAAGTGTATTATTGCCTTTCTAACTTGAACTAGAAAGAGTAGCCTTGTTGCTCTTCATGAGGTGTCTACCAACCACGTGGTCTCATTATCAATTTTAATATCCGTTTTTAATTGCTATGTGATAAACTCCTCCAAAATTTCATGGTGTGAAACAAGAACCATTTTATTTGTTCAAGGTTTGGAGGCTAGAAATTTGGACAGGACATGGTGACAATGACTTGTTTCCATTCCACAATGTCTGTGGTCTCAGCTGACTCCAGTTGTCCAAGGACTGTCTGAGAAAGTTCAAGGTATTGGGTCTGGCTGTTGGGTGGGTTCTTTCATTCTTTTCCATTTGGCCTTTCCACATGGCTAGATTGGGCTTTCTCATACTGTGATGGTCTCAGGGTTGTCAGACTTCTTATACAGTATTCAGCTTCCATAAAAGAGGAAGTGGGAGCTGCAAATCCTCTTAAGGCCTGGGTATAGAATTCCCAGACTTTACATTTGTTTCATTCTTTTGGGAAGAGCAAGTTAGAAGGCCATCCCAATTTCAGTGGGAGAGGACATGGACCAGACCCATGCTGGGTAGCTTGTCATGCTTGTTCACTGAGGGAGGGAAGGTGCCAATAATGACAGCCATCTTTGGAGATGATCAGCCACACATTGTCATCCTGTTAAAACAGTAATTAGGTCATGCTCCTCCTCGATTCAGAACCCTTCTTTGCCTTCTCACCTTAATTCCATTATAATGGTCAGTAAGGCCCTAAGTAATTTTTATGTTATGTTACCCACTATTCTTCCTTTAGCTCATTGTTTCAGTCACAATGACAACCTTGGCCCTCATCACACATTATTCTCTGTTCTTATCTAAGGGTCCTTGAACTTGCTGTTCCCCTACTTAGACGGCTCTTCTCTCAGATATAGCCAACTCCCTTACCTCATTGGCTTGGTTCAATATCCCGCTTGCAGTGAGGTTTTCCCTAACACATGTACTTTTTACTGGACTCCCATCAGCACTGTGTTTAAACTCTCCTCCATACACCTGTAACTATCTGACATACTGCTAAGTTTATAGTACCCTATCCAAAACTCTTAGGGTCAGATAGGTTTGGAGTTCAGATTTTTTTCAGTTTTGGGGAAGGTAACCATTATGGACTGAATTATGTGTCTCTTCCCATCCTACCCTAAAGCCCGCATGCAAGAGAGGCTTACTCTTCTAGAAACTTTCAAATATGCAATACAGTATTAACTGTACATTACATTCCCATGGCTTACTTGTTTTATAACTGGAAGTTTGTACCTTTTGGCTCCTTCTACCCATTTCACCCACTCCTCAACACCCTGCCTCCCGAAACCACCCATCTGTTTTCTGTATCCATGAGGTGTTTTTTTTTTAATTTTTTTAATATACCAGTCTTTAAAGAGTCTCTTACTCTGTGAAGTTCTCAAGGCAAATTCCCTGCTTTACCTCCTCTCAAGCCCCCAGGAAGTACTGACTACATTTCTCCTTTGTTCTGTCCCCTGCTGATGGATACTTCTCTAATAGTATCTGCAGTATTTCATTATATTGACTTGTGTTCCTATGGACTCTCCTCTTGAGTAAATGACAAAAGTGGTACCAAGGATGACAAGAATTGTGATGATGGAGTTAGAAAGGCTGGAGTTTGGGAAACACCTCATCCTTTTCTGCCTAGCACCTTGCCTGGCACATAATAGATGTTTAATAATGTTATTTTTGTTGTCAATAATCTGTCACGTATTGGTGAGGGGCCAAGTCATAAAAGGTTTTGAGAAAAGGAGTTTGACTACATTTGACTGGAAATAAATCATCAGTGATCATATGGCTGTTGGAAAACCATTCCCAGCAAATGGAAAAACCATTCTCCAGCATGGGAAAACCAATCCCAGCATATTGTCAGAGTCAGGAAGGGAAACAGAATTTCTTGAGGATCTAATTTGGGTCAGGCTACTGATAGAATCCTTATATTAATTTTTAGGAGGATGCATATGAGCTCTTTAGATTAGCATGAGCCTGTTAGAACTAAAAAAAAAAAGGGGGGGGTAGTGTTTAATATTTTGTGCCAGTTGTTAATGAGTGGATAATTTTATAAATTGCAAAAAAAAAATCCTTCAATAAACAAAAGGAAACAGAAAAAACCCCACACCCTATTTTCTAAATTTCATTGAATAGAATTTTTTTTCAATTTCTTAATTCTATTTGCCAAGTATTTTGAAAAAAATTCATTTCAGAATACAAAAAAGATGAAAAGATATGTATAAAAATAGGAGTACTGTTAATATTTAATTTATTTAGTGCTCCTTCTCCTGAGAATCCAAGGAAACAAATACATAGTCATAACAACTTTATTATGTCACTTTAAAACTTGCAGTAATCCCAGATGTCAGATTTTTAAGAGTCTGTATTTTATAGCATTAGACTTTACCCCTGGACTCTTCTCATTGTTTTGTGAAGGACCTCTAAAACTTAAGACCTATGGTTTTATGATGGCTGATTTAGATTTGATATTGAGGCATCTCTCTTCTAAATATTGACCTTTCTTAATTCAAGACGAATTACTTTTTAGCCTCGGCAGTTTGTAAAGTATTGGGTCCCAGGCTATGGTTTTGAATCAAGTAGGCTTACAGTGGACCAGAAACTTTCCTAAAGATAGCAAATATTTATTGAGCACTTTTTCAGTGCATGGTTGCCAAGTGCTCTTAGGGGTAAAAAACCGAACCAAACATAATTTCTTTCACCAAATCGTTATCTACTGGAACAATTAATATTGGTAACCGAAGAGCTGAGTCATCCAGTATACTTCTACAGAACAGCTGTCCATTCTCTAAACATGCTGTGCTTTCTGTCCTGGCGAAGGATGTGGGCATGCACGTCCCTCCTCGGGAATGCATTATTGCATCCAACATTTTTTCCTCTACCCTTCCTTCTGACTCACCCACCTGGTCCAGAGGTTTCACTTCCATATTATTTTCTTGGGGAGATTTTCCTAAACTTCTAAGATGGGATTAGGTATCCCGTGTTCTTTTCTTTTCTTTTATTTGAATTCAATTAATTAACAGAGAGTGTATTGTTAGTTGCAGAGGTAGAGTTCAGTGATTCATTAGTTCCATAGTAACGCCCAGTGCTCGCTACATCACACGCCCTCCAGTAAGTGAAAGTGAAACCTCTGGACCCAGTGGGTGAGTCAGAAGAAAGGGTAGAGGAAAAAATATTGGATGTAATAACACATATTTAGTAAATATTTCAATAGTTAACATCTATTGTTGGCCGCGTGCCCAGCATTTCAACTTGTGGAATCCTCATAAACTCCTTGGGGTGCTTTTCTTACTACTTTTCAGGTGATGTACCAAGACGTACCAAGACCTTGTGCCCAGGGTCCACAGATAAGTCTCTCTCCAAAGCCCATATGCTTCAGCTAGCACGTGCTACCACACGGGAAAAACGAAAAAGGAGCATAAAGATTAAAAGGGAGGAGGTAAAATTATTATTGATAAGTGAAAGCCATGAAAATTAACAAACTATGAAAATGAGTAAGTTCAGCAAGACAGCCAGACAGTAACAAAAAGTCAGTAGCATTTTTAAATACTAAAGAAAATATTAGCTAACGTAACAATAAAATGCACAGAACACCCGCCCCCACCAGGAAGACATTTATCATAATCAAATGGGATTTACTTGAGGATTGCATGGATAGTCCAATATTAGAAAATCTGTCAGTATAATGCTAATGGATGCATGCAGAGAAAGTTATTATCAAGCATTTGGATAAAGGCTTCATAAGATTAAATGGGATCTTCCAAATGTGGGAATGAATGAATGATATCTGCTAAATAATCTCAAGTAAATGTCATTCCTTTACAGTTTTATTTATTTATTCTAGAGAGAGAATGCGAGTGAGAGGGTAAGACAGAGCATGAGCAGGGGAGAGGGGCAGAAGGAGAAGCAGACTCCCCCGTGCAAGGAGCCTGATGTGGGGCTCCATCCCAGGACCCTGGGATCACACCTGAGTCACAGGCAGACGCTTAACTCACTGAGCCACCCAGGCGCCCCTAGTAATGTCATTCTTAGTAAAGAACTTTGAAAAGCATTTACTTCAGTTTTGTAGAATGCTGAGGATGTCAATATCTGCACAACTTTTTTTTTTTTTAAAGATTTATTTATTTATTTATTTGACAGAGAGAGAAAGAGATCACAAGTAGACAGAGAGGCAGGCAGAGAGAGAGAGGGATGCAGGCTCCCCGCTGAGCAGAGAGCCCCATGTGGGGCTCGATCCCAGGACCCTGAGATCATGGCCTAAGCTGAAGGCAGAGGCTCAACCCACTGAGCCACCCAGGGGCCCCTCTGCACAACTATTTAACAGAATACTGAAAACAAAGATAATAGTTGCTCGTTTTTCCTGAGTACTTACTATGTGCCAAGCAGACCTTTGTAAGTTTTGCTTGTTTAAACAACCATAAACATTAAATTCTTTTCTTATCTTTGCTTCCTATATCTTTTTGCTTTCTCCAAAAATTACTTCAAATGGGCCATAAAGGGTGAATTTTTCTGATGTTTTATATGCCTGTGAATATATTAACTTTGCCTTCACATATAAATACTGATTTACCCAGGTATTTAATTCTAGGTCCAAGGTTAGTTTTTCTTCAGCATTGTGGGGACTCTGCTCCATTATCTTGCATCTGTTGTTGCTTTCAAGAAGCGTGACGTCATTCTGACCTTTGTCTGCTTTCACTCTAGTGAATATGGTTGAAGTTTCTCTTTGGCTTGAATTTTTTTTAATATTCTAGTGTAATTAGCATACAGTGTTATATTGGTTTCAGGTGTACAATACAGTGATTCACCAGTTCTAGACATTACTCAGTGCTCATTATGATAAGCGTACTCTTAATCCCCTTCTATTTACCCATCTCTGTTCTCTATAGTTAAGAATGTTTTTTTTTCTATTTTTCCTTTATTCATTTGTTTTGTTTCTTAAATTCCGTGTGTGCATGAGATCATATGGTATTCGTCTTTCTCTGACTGATTTATTTCACTTAGTATTATACTCTCTAGCTCCATCCATATTATTGCAAATGACAAGATTTCATTGATTTTTATGGCTGAGTAATATTCCATTATAGATCTATACCATGTTTTCTTTATCCACTCATCTATCAGTGGACACTGGGTTGCTTCCATAATTTGGCTATTGTAAATAATGTTTCAATAAACATTAAGGGTGCATCTGTCTTTTCAAATTAGTATTTTCATATTGGAATCACTGGATCATATGGTAATTGTAGTTTTAGTTTTTTGAGGAGGCCCCATACTGTTTTCCACAGTGGCTGTACCAGTTTGCATTCCCACCAACAGTGCACTAGGGTTCCTCTTTCTCCACATCCTCGCCAACACTTGCTGTTTCTTGTGTTTTTGATTTTAGCCATTTGGACAGGTGCGAGTTGATACCTCACTGTGATTTTGATTTGCATCTCCCTGATGATCAGTGATGTTGAGCATCTTTTCATGTGTCTGTTGGCCATTTGTATGTTTTCTTTGGAGGACTTGAATCTTTTTGGATGCCACTAAAATATGCCTGGCTGTGAGTGGGATGTGTTTTTAATTTATTTTCCTTTCTACTCGTAATTTTTATTTTGAGGTCTTATATTTAACATTTAGGAAAAATCTTGATTATTATCTTTTCACTAATTGTCTTATTTTCTTTTCAGATGGCAAGTAGACAGAGTTGCAATTCCTACTTTCATCTTCCATCTATACTTCATTCTTCCTCTGTTTTTTCCCCATCGAATTTTTAGTTCCTGATGCCTTGCAGGATATTGCCTGATCTAACAGTCTGGTTCATTCTGCCACTTTCCAACAGTATTCATTTCTGACATTCAGGCTATCTACTTAACTCATTACTTTGATCACTTGTGGGTTTTTTAAAAAAATATTTATTATACCCAGTTATTTCTTCATATTTATTGCTCCTGATTCATATTTCCAAACTCCTTCTTATGTTCTACCAAGTATTTTTTAGTTTTTTCTATTGTTATCTTATTGGTTCCATTTGGTTTTTCCCATCTGGCCTACATTTTTATTCAATTTTGTCTCTCTCCAATAGAGACCCCACTATATATCCTTCCCTGTAAACTTCCCTTTCTTAAATTGAGATCATCATTGGCTAGCATTATCAGCCAAGAGACAAGAGCTTATGTCCCCCAACTGTGTGGGGGTGAGGTTCCCTTCAGGTTGAGGAGCCCATACTATTGAACAACTGCATGACTCTCCCACAAGTCTATTACCATCTTCTCCACGGATCTTTCCCAGTCCCTTGTTCTGGGTACCCCTTCTGTCTTGTAGCAGTGATGGGAAGAACAATTAGTTGGATCCAGGGTATGGGCTTATGCAATCATGTTGCCAATTTTCCAGGTTCTGAATGCCCCGCAATCCAGGCCCAACCAGAAAGTGACAGTCAAGGTTAACAGGTGTAGTAAAACAAACATCTCCTCACCCTACTTTTTCAGGGAAAAATAAGGGAGGAAACAGGGTACAGCAGCTAGAACCTTCCTCCTCATCTCCTCCTCTGCCTCTGGCCCTAGACTGTCCGACTGGTCTGGCCGAACTGAGATACAATTTCCTCCTCTCTCCCAAGGGAGTTTTTACAGTTTTGCCATTAGCTCCTGAACATGGATTAATATTCCACACAAACCATCTTATTTCTCTAGAATCTGTAGGGCAGATTTCCAAAGAAAAAGGTAGTTGGTCTTACCGGTTCTTTATTTAATTTGGAACTGCCTGGGATTTTAATTATTTTTCCTTCTCCCAAGTGATTCATCCAGTAGATATGTAAATATATGATGATATTTACCATTATTATCATCAAGCCACATTGGACAAAGATCTCAAAGATCCCAGGGTAAAAGCAAGAGCGTTGTGGCTCAGCCACAGGGTAAAGGGGTTTATGAAATTTCTATCTTCCCCATCCTCCAAGGTCGAGAGGTGTCTGTTGGATGGCAGTGGCTTAGGATGACACATAGTTGTTATGGGTGACATGTTTACTTTAGTTGTTCTGATCCAGAAAGTAGCCCTCTGGAAGTAAGTAGATGAGTAAATTGCACAATCACAGCATTTTGCTGATGGTGCCAGTGCGGGAACAGGATAGTTAGATCTAAGGTGTAAAATTAAAACAATTCAAATTCCACAAATATGGCCCTTTAGTTATGATCAGTACATATCAGATTGTAAGCCCTGAGCATTTTATAATCATTGATTTGGGGGATAAGTAGACCTGTTTTGAAGTTGAAACTAATATGGAGGTGCAGCATGAGGCACAATACCTGCCTTGTAGTCCTTGTGAGCTGAATCAACTACTGGTGAAGATTTAAACTAGGAATCCAAGACGACACATGGTAAACCCCAGTTTTACCTCTTGGTGTAAAACTGGAGAATGCATTTAGTTTCTCTACACTTTCTTTCTCTTCTGGAAAATTAAGATGATCAGAACAGAGAAATTCCCTCAGGTGTCAAATCTGGTGGCACTGATGATTAATAATAGAATGTGGATGGATTTGACCACATGCTGATAAGCCACCTGTGACCATAATGCACGTACCTAGACACTGAGAAGGACTTTGGACACCTTCCAGTCTGGTTTATTTGTAAAGATAAACTGAGGTTAGGAGACACAGAGTACCTTGCTAAGGTCACCTGGCTGTCTAAAGACAGGATCAGCGCGTGGTGCTCTAGGTTTTCAATCCATTCTGTGCTTTTGATAAGATTAGGGAGGCCCCAGATTTTATCAAGGAGCTTATAGGCTCCATGTTGCGTAAACCATAGTGTTGGAAATTGCAACGTTTAGTGATGAATAGTCTGTAAAGATGGTAGTCTGCATGGCATCTGGTAAAAGAAAAGATAGTGAACGCCACTGCTGTTGTTTACACAAGTCCAAAGAGAGAAATTCTGTGTCTATGGAAATGAATGTCTGTGGTCCCAGCACCGGGTAGTGACACATTTAATGGGAGTTGCCTGGAGGGCTGTGTTCTGTAACTGAATGGAGATTATCTTCTGTGTTGTTTTCTATCCCAGATGATACATTCTACAAGACCTTTTGGTTTCATTTGCTCCCATTCCATGTTTGTCAAAAATCTTATTAATAATTTAGTTGTTTAAGTTAATAGGACAGCCTCTGTTACGTAGGGATGGGATGGCTCTGGTGCAGAAAGCAGTCACCTAGTCTATCTCTCCATCAGCCCCCTCAGGGGGAACAAAACAAACAAAACAAACAAACAAACAAACAAACCCTAAAAAACCTACAAAAGAAATGTGACATTTTAGTCTACAAAAATGCAGACATTTGGGGGTATTCTGTACAAAGTCACCCGATAGAAAGGGTCAGACTTTTAAACACTGTTAACAAATGTGTAATCTCATAGAAGGAATGGGGCACACTATGTGTTTGATGTTACCCATTTTTCCTTGCACACAAGCTGAGGAGCATGAAAAATGAAAAACAGAAGTTAAAAAGAATAAAGGAATGACAATCTATTCATAGTCATAGTTTTGGTAACTACTCCTTAAATAGGAATATTTCATGAGACCAGGGGAGATAAAGAACTACAACATCTGATGAAATGTCCTAAATCTGGGGGCAGGCATTCTGTGAGCCGTGTCCCAGGTGACTGCATGCAGCCCAGGCAGAGAGAAAAGACCAGCAGTGCTGTCAGAGATAGAGGAGTTCTGCATCCAGTCCAGGGAAAAGAAGGCCAACAGCCACATGCACCACCATACAACTCAGGAGTCCAAGCGCTCTGCCCATTGCAAGCACATTTTATGAATACAGACAGTCTGCCTCTTAGCGGTTTTGTTTTGTTTTTGTTTTTGTTTTTTTTTTTTTATCTCCCCAAAGATCTTAGATTTATTTATTTGAGAGTGAGCGAGCGAGAGAGAGCACAATCAGGGCCAAGGGCAGAGGGAGAAGCAGATTCCCTGCTGAGCAGAGAGCCTGATGCGAGACTCCATCCCTGGACTCCTGGACTCCAGAATCCTGGCCTGAACCGCTTAACTGACTGAGCCACCCAGGCGCCCCGCCCATACCACTTTTATTTATTTATTTGTTTGTTTGTTTATTTATTTATTTAATTAAAAAAAATTTTATTTCTTTTCAGCGTAACAGTATTTATTGTTTTTTCACCACACTCAGTGCTCCATGCAATCCATGCCCTCCCTAATACCCACCACCTGGTTCCTCCGACCTCCCACCTCCCGCCCCTTCAAAACCCTCGGGTTGTTTTTCAGAGTCCATAGTCTCTCATGGTTCACCTCCCCTTCCAATTTCCCTCAATTCCCTTCTCCTCTCCATCTCCCCATGTCCTCCATGTTATTTGTTATGCTCCACAAATAAGTGAAACCATATGATACTTGACTCTCTCTGCTTGACTTATTTCACTCAGCATAATCTCTTCCAGTCCAGTCCATGTTGCTACAAAAGTTGGGTATTCGTCCTTTCTGATGGAGGCATAATACTCCATAGTGTATATGACCACATCTTCCTTATCCATTCATCCGTTGAAGGGCATCTTGGTTCTTTCCATAGTTTGGCGACCGTGGCCATTGCTGCTATAAACATTGGGGTACAGATGGCCCTTCTTTTCACTACATCTGTATCTTTGGGGTAAATACCCAGTAGTGCAAGTGCAGGGTCATAGGAAAGCTCTATGTTTAATTTCCTGAGGAATCTCCACACTGTTCTCCAAAGTGGCTGCACCAACTTGCATTCCCACCAACAGTGTAAGAGGGTTCCCCTTTCTCCACATTCTCTCCAACACACGTTGTTTCCTGTCTTGCTAATTTTGGCCATTCTAACTGGTGTAAGGTGGTATCTCAATGTGGTTTTCATTTGAATCTCCCTGATGGCTAGTGATGATGAACATTTTTTCATGTGTCTGATAGCCATTTGTATGTCTTCATTGGAGAAGTGTCTGTTCATATCTTCTGCCCATTTTTTTAATATGATTGTCTGTTTTGTGTGTTGAGTTTGAGGAGTTCTTTATAGATCCTGGATATCAACCTTTTGTCTGTACTGTCATTTGCAAATATCTTTTCCCATTCTGTGGGTTGCCTCTTTGTTTTGTTGACTGTTTCCTTTGCTGTGCAGAAGCTTTTGATCTTGATGAAGTCCCAAAAGTTCATTTTCGCTTTTGTTTCCTTTGCCTTTGGAGACATATCTTGAAAGAAGTTGCTGTGGCTGATATCAAAGAGGTTACTGCCTATGTTCTCCTCTAGGATTCTGATGGATTCCTGTCTCACGTTGAGGTCTTTTATCCATTTTGAGTTTATCTTTGTGTACGGTGTAAGAGAATGGTTGAGTTTCATTCTTCTACATATAATGTCCTGTTTTCCCAGCACCATTTATTGAAGAGACTGTCTTTTTTCCACTGGATATTTTTTCCTGTTTTGTCGAAGATTATTTCAATAAGAGAAGAGAGAAAAAACACATGGTCCTCTCAATTGATGCAGAAAAAGCATTTGACAAAATCCAGCATCCGTTCCTGATTAAAACGCTTCAAAGTATAGGGATAGAGGGAACATTCCTGAACTTCCTCAAATCTATCTATGAGAGACCCACAGCAAAGATCATCCTCAATGGGAAAAAGCTTGAAGCCTTCCTGTTGAGATCAGGAACACGACAAGGATGCCCACTCTCACCACTCTTGTTCAACATATTATTAGAAGTCTTAGCAACAGCAGTCAGACAACAAAGAGAAATAAAAGGTATCCAAATTGGCAATGAAGAAGTCAAACTCTCTCTCTTCACAGATGACATGATTCTTTATATGGAAAACCCTAAAGACTCCACCCCCAAACTTCTAGAATTCATACAGCAATTCAGTAACATGGCTGGATACAAAGTCAATGTACAGAAATCAGTGGCTTTCTTATACACTAACAATGGAAATACAGAAAGGGAAATTAGAGAATCGATTCCATTTACTGTAGCACCAAGAATCATAAGATACCTCGGAATAAACCTAACCAAAGAGGTAAAGGATCTGTACTCGAGGAACTACAGAACACTCATGAAAGAAATTGAAGAAGACACAAAAAAGATGGAAGACCATTCCATGCTCTTGGATCGGAAGAATAAACATTGTTAAAATGTCTATACTGCCTAGAGCAATCTATACTTTTAATGCCATCTCAATCAAAATTCCACCGGTATTTTTCAAAGAGCTGGAGCAAATAATCCTAAAATTTGTATGGAATCAGAAGAGACCCCGAATTGCTAAGGAAATGTTGAAAAACAAAAATAAAACTTGCGGCATCACGTTACCTGATTTCAAGCTTTACTACAAAGCTGTGATCACCAAGTCAGCATGGAACTGGCATAAAAACAGACACATAGACTAGTGGAACAGAGTAGAGAGCCCAGATATGGACCCTCAACTCTATGGTCAAATAATCTTCTCCCATACCACTTTTACAAGCACTCCTGCTTTGCTATGGAGACTTGAGACGTTCAGGTTACTCCTCAGGAAGGAGCCCGCAAGTAATGCTTTAGAAACAAGACGTTTGGGACTACTACAGCAAATCTGTGGCCACTGTGTTGATTCAGGGACCTGATGTTCAGAATTAATCACTTGATGCATCTCATAACGTGCTGGGTATTTGGAATGGGAAATACCAGAGGCCTAATCAGCTGGGAAAAATAAAACATTAGAGGAGCAACAGCCAGCTCTGGTTGAGACTGTCTGGGATCAGGGCGCTGAGGGATTATGTGGCCTTGAGTGCATCCATATTTAATCTAAAAGATCTACTCTGCCTTAGACTTCTTTACTTACTTGTGTTATTTCCGAGGATTGGGGTAATCTTACCCCTCTCTGCTTCTGTAAGGGATTGGTGAGAAGCCCTAGAAATTCTGGAATCCAGTTATTTGCCAGCAGGAGACGTGCTGTATAATTAAGCTGTCATTTCCCTGATAGGTTATTATCAGCAGGTAATAAGAAGTGTACATCATTATAAATTGTCACACAGCATCTCATGCTGCAGGAGATAAGGTACGTCTTCTGTGGCAACACAGAGTGATCACATGGTGTCATTACGGCCGTCATAAATCACAGCGTCCACTTTAATAGTTAAACAGTTATCTATATAGGCAGTACTGGAAAATTGGTTAGTAATAACTGCCTGATTTTTGATGAAGAATAACTTTTATGTAGGTCTTTTTATATAAATACCTGAGGAATTCGAAAGAAGAACATTCATCTAAAACACACACGTGAACACTTTTGTTTGTTTTGTTTTTGGCTCGTTGATCTTTCACTACAGATGTTGGAAGGGTCAGAAAGTTATCAAAATAGCTTCCCACTTTAGAGTTTGTTTGTTTATATTATGTTGTGTTAGTCACCATAGAGTACATCATTAGTTTTTGATGTGTTATTCCGTGGTTCATTTAAGAAGGGCCATATGCACCCCAATGTTCAGAAGAAGGGCCATATGCACCCCAATGTTCATAGCAGCAATGTCCATAATATCCAGCCCATGGAAGAAGCCAAGATGCCCTTCAACAGACAAATGGGTAAAGAAGATGTGGTTCATATACGCAATGGAATATTATGCAGCCATCAGAAAGGATGAATACCCAACTTTTGTATCAACATGGTTGGGACTAGAGATTATGCTGAGTGAAATAAGTCAAACAGAGAAAGACAATTATCATATTTTCTGAGTTTAAAGTTACATATATTTAATATTCCTATCCTATTCTATCAAGATATACTGCACAGTAGCACTAAAGAGGCCAAAACTGGCTACTAGTAAATTCAGGTCTATGTGGTTTTCTGTTGTTGGAAACCACAGGTAGCAAGGAAATGGCTTGGCCTCTGGGGTAAAAGGAAAATATTTCTTGATTTTTGAAGGGCAAAAACTAGGAGTCTTTTCTCTCTTTTTCCTTTCCTTGGGTATTGTTCCTTGGCCATTCTTTTCCACTTCTCTCTCTCCTCTCATCATGATTTATGTTCTTCAAAATTTAATTCACATTTACCAGCTATAAAAACCTCACCTTGACTGACCCAGCTGCCTCTTCCCCTTCAGTTTAGCTGGTAGTAGACTTGTCTCTTTACATGGCAAAGTATGACAGACGTCTTCTTGGTGAGAATTTTAAAATCCTATCCAACTAGACCATTGCATTCCAAAGTATGAAAATATTTGTTTCCAGGATCTGACCCAATATGGAGCTTGCACCAGAATGCAAATTCACCACACCACCCAACATTTTTTTTTCCACAAGGCCCTCCTGAGGAAGGAATTCATGTAAGCTTTATTCACTGTAGACTGGTACTTCAATAACACTGAGGTAAGGATGTTAATGGCCACTTTTTCTGTGGGACCTTTGGGAAGGGTGGAACAGCCTGACTATGAGGGTTATGATGACTGGTTCATGCTGAGGTGTCACATTCACGATGGTGATAATCGCAGAAAGGTAACATTTTCGAGGGCTCACTGTGTGTCAGGCTCACTGTATGAACATTCATGTTCATACATAGAACAGGCCCTGTTAGTTATATTGTTAGTTATAGTGACTAAGTTGGAATTCAATCAGGATAGGACTGAAACCAAAGTCTGTTATATCTGTTTGAGTGCTGTCCAAAAGAAGTTTCTGCAGTGGTGAGAATGTTTTGCATCTGCCATGTCCAATAAAGTAACCACAAACCATATGTGGCATTTGAGCCCTTGAAACGTGGCTAGCTCAACTGAGGAAGTAAATTTTTAATTTTAATTGAATTTTAATTAATTTACATTTATAGTTAAATAGCCACATATGGCTAGTGGTGACTGTATTGGACAGCATAGCACCAGATAATTTTTAGATGACTATAGGCTAATAACAGAAAAACCAAACCAGGAAAATACGCTAAAAGAATTTGCTAGTCTTCCTCCATTTCTAGAGTTTCCCTGGATCTTACACTAAAAAAATATTTTTTTGTTGTTTAATGTTAAAAGAGAAGGAAAGGAAAGAAGGGCTACTTGAAATCTGTTGCCATATGGAAGCAGTAGGATTCAATTAAACAACACATTATTGACTGCCTCCTCTGGTTCAGGCATTCTGCAAGACTTTAGGAAGACATAGTTCCTGTCTTCAAGGAGCTCATAATCTAAGGAACCTTGTAGAGATGTTATTCATTTTTCTTCCAGAGTCTCTTCATGTATAATTAAAGTATTTAAACATCTTCTATTTTATACTTTGCGGTGTTTCGCTTTTAATTTTTAATATTCTAATTTTTTCAAAAGGTAATGTATTCCCGTGGTTTAAAATTCAGAGGGGACCAAGTTGCTTTTAATTCCCTTTTATGGAAGCAACCACTGTTATCATTTCCTAGTTCATACCTTTATAAATATTTTGAGCATGCACAAGGAAACATAAACATATGTTCAGTCCTTTCTAAAAAAAAATATGCACTATTGAGTAACCTTGCTTCTTGCACTTAAAAATCTGTATCTTGGATACTTTTTCTTACTGGGTGCATAATATTCCATTCTGTGTTTCTGCCGTGATTTGTTTAAGCAGTTCTCTGTGGAGATTTAAGTTCTTTCCAATCTTTTGCTATTACAGGACATACAGACATGAGTAAATTTAGCAATTATATTCTAATGTGAGCCAGAGTGAATTGCATTCATGTTCCCCAGAGTATATTCCACAAATAGTCTCAGAAGGTGTTCAACACAAAAAGAGGGTTCTCTGTCTAAATAACTTTCTGTAACTTCTGGGTATTCATTGGGGATTCATAGTATGCCTTGTTAAATTAAAATAAATCCCGCAACAATCTACATCAGTGGAGACCATGTGTTTCCCAGGGCTGGATTTTCTGAGGTACTAGAATAGACTGTTTTTGTAGGTTGAGATCCCTGGGAAGCCGACTGTGATCTACAAATGCACATGCAGGAGGCCTGCTGGGGCGTGTTCTCCGGAAGGATATGTACTAGAAGGAAGCCATGACAGAAGTAAGGGAGGCAGAGGGGGCTGGTGAAGAGGGACACAGTTGGCAGCAGAGACCTCAGCCAGTAGGTCCACATCCCTTGGAGAGTGAGTGCTCTGCAGCACAGATGGAGTTTCAGGGATGTTCCAACTCCCAACGAAGGAAGCCAAGCCCCCACACACAGATGTTGTGATCTTGTGCTAGACAGCTCCCTTCCACTGGGGGCATTTCTGGGGAGAGACCCCGCTCTGAGCTGTCAGCTGGGGCAGTGAATGCAGTGAGTGCCTCTGGGTTCACCACAACTCTGAATAGCACCTTCACACCTTAATGGGAATGCGTATGGATTCCTTCATAGCCTTGCTGTTCAGAGCAAGTCACTTGATGTCTTCATCAAGAACTTTCTGTATGATAGATGGATGCCCAGCCGGAAGTTCTTGGGATTTTCTAACATTCTTTGTTTCTAATTCCATTTCAGTGTGTACTAATTAAATTGCGGGGGAACGAGATAAATTTTCCCAAACATACGTTTGGCCACACAGGGTCCAAAGACCTGATTAGGTCAGCCGTAATCTGGTATTACTGCTATGCATTCATGGGGAAGGCACATTGTTACAGTGTTTTTAAGAGGGTGTCACTTAACCTGGGGCAGATTCTCAGGGCAAAATGGCAGGAGAGCTGAGTTAGAGTTTCGTTTGTTTTCTAAGTATTTGTGTTGCCTCATCTTGGGTGTTTCCTGAAGGAGCTAACCTGCAGTCCCCCTGGGCTAGGAAACCTGAGTCCACGTTGCTAACAGGTCAAGGATTAGACTGTCTTGAGTCTACCCAGCTTTGAACCACAGTCTTAGGTGCTCTTAATCATCCTCCCTTTTGAAGTTAGGGATAAACAGGAAGCATACAAGCCATAGCCATGTCTCAGGGGCATTCTATTTGAAAATTGGATGGGTCTGAATGCTTGTTCTGTGCCTTTTAGTGTGTCTGCTAATTTCAATCTCATGCCATATGCGGAATTCATCAGTTGTCCTGGCTGTCAAGGTAGTTTGTTTCCTGATCGGAGAGGGAAAAGTATCCCAGGAATGCACCTCTTTGGGTGTGCCTGATAGAGCTGATGGAGCTTTATCGAGAGGATGGAAAAATATCCAGGGAAAATCCCAAAGAAGTTCTTAGGAGGTGATGGAGGAGCCTAGTGAAGTGGGAGGTAAAACCAGGATTAAGGGTTGGCTGTTAAATGAATATGATGCACAAGTGGAGACAAAAAATAAAAAAAAAAAGAAAACTAAGATTGATGGCTGTGTCCAAGACCAACTTTGAAATTGAACATTTTTCTCAAAAACGTTGATCTTTGCCATCAACACAAAGCTTAATAAGAATTCTTGTTTTTCTTGATATTGTATAATAGTAATGCCTTAGGTGATAGATTATTTAAAAGGGGGATTTGAAAGGGAATAAACTAGAGAAGATATTGTTAGAGGATGGGAGAAAATGATGAAAATAGGAATTTGCCTTAAACAGATCCAAAACAAATTAATCTTTTCTGACCAGTCATTGACTCTTTCCTTCTCCTCCATAACAGTTGGTATCTAAGATGTCTTTAGGCTAACTCTGAAATGTTTCTGGAACCACATCCTTCATAAGCCATTTGCAGTGATTCATTTGCAGAGTGCCAGGTCCTAGAGCATGCTGGCTGCTTCTAATGATTTAACTGTGGAGTCCATTTAAAATCCCAGTCTCATCTTCATATGTTCCTCCAGTTCAAGTTAGACCTGTGGGACCAGTAGGGGGAAGAAGGTGTGGTTCACGTTTTCATGCCTTCTAGCCTCCTTCTGGTTTTCACGGATGGAAATTGGGACCCAGGGGGACGTAGGGCAAAAGGGCCAGATTTCTTCTGATAGGAGGTCATTCTCTGTTGGTTGTTGTTTCTCTTCCTGGCTAATAGTAACTCACCATTGATACTTTCTGTGGGGGGAGGGTTCTAGAGTTGGGCATTTCCGTGGGACTTGTGTGAGTTCTTCCTCACACGTGTAGTGGTCTCTACACTGGCCCTCTGTGTGTGATTAGTCTTAACCTCTTCCTGTCCTCTCAGCTCTCTCCACTAGTGGGACAGCCCACCAGGTAAGTCCCTAGTGGGACTTACCCATCAGGTAAGCAAGGGGACTTACCTGAGTCCCCTTGCTAAGAGGCTAGCTTTGATCCACAGCTTTGCTGAATCAAACACTGGAAATAAAATTTGATGCTTTTCTCCATTATTATATTTTTTTCCCCTTTGGTCAGGTAGGTTTAACAGCAAATCCCTTGAGCTGATATGATGTCTACCCAGGAGATGAGATGTCAGTCTGTACTGCTCAGGCTACCTACCATAACAAAATATCAGACCTGGGCTTCTGCAGGCTGGAAAGTCCGAGATCAAGGTGGCCGCTACTCATTTCTCTGGTGAGGACTCTTCTTGGCTTGCAAGTGGCTGCCTTCTCGCTGTGTCCCTACGTGGTGGAGAGAGAGGAAATAATGTCTCTTGTGTCTCTTCTTATAGGGATACTAATCCCATCATGGGGGCCCCACCTTTATGACCACATTCAACCTTAATCACATCTCCAAACACCATCACAGTGGGGGTAGGGCTGTGACATAAGAATTTTGGGGAAAACAATTCAGTCTATAGCACAGTCTCTTTTATATATAGCCCCAGAGCATTTCTCATCATTCCCTTGGCTGGTGATTCTAACCATTGCCTTTCTCCTCCTTTCTGGTATTTTAGTATTCTGTGTGTGGACGTGGGAAGGGTTCTTGGGGTGAAGTTGGTGGTCTGGAGGAAGTAAAAGTAGTAAGGGCTTGCCTGAGTTAGCTCTGGACTGGGTGTCTGGACCTAGCTGTAAAACTCTCTTTAGAATTAAGGCAACTTAATGCTTCTTCATCCCCAGCATTGGGTTCTATTCATCAGTTCCAGGGCAGGAGTAAAGCCACATTCAAGATCCTCTTAAACTATCATCCTTACCCACCTTCTTGAATTCTGAGCTCTGTGGGCAATGTCAATTTGCTGGAGTGACACTACTAGTTTTTTTTTATTTTTATTTTTTTTAAGATTTTATTTATTTATTTGACAGACAGAGATCTCAAGTAGGCAGAGAGAGAAGGGGATGCAGGCTCCCCACTGAGCAGAGAGCCTGATGTGGGGCTCGATCCCAGGACCCTGAGATCATGACCTGAGCCAAAGGCAGAGGCTTTAACCCACTGAGCCACCCAGGTGCCCCACTATTTTTTTTTTAAGTAGTATATCATTTTTTATTCTTTTACTTTCAATCTATCTCTTTATGTATTTTTTATTAACGTGTATTATTTGTTTCCAGGGTACAAGTCTCATTCTGAAAGGCCAGCTCAAATGTCACCTTCTCACTGAAGTCTTTCTCAATCCCTCATCTTCCTCTCTTTAGAATTAATTGCTTCACCCTATGTTTTAACATGGGCCTTTCTTTGTTTTTCTATTCAAACACTAAGTGCATTAGTTAGTTGTTTGCAATTTTACCCCCAGTTTGACAAGTTCCTTAAGGATCAAAACCAGTTACTAAGTTCTTATACACGATGAGTTTTGAATAAATATTTTAAATAATTCAGGAAGGTTTCAGCGTAAAACCATGTATATTGAATGGCTACACTTTTGGACTTAGAATTATATGAAGCTTTTATTAAATCAGTAAGAGTCAGAAGTAAGATTATATAGATAATTTTATTATTATTAATATTAACATAAATATTCTGTATGTTATGGGCCATACTGAATTTTGGATAAGATGTTTCTTATTTTATACTCCTTAGCTTTTAAAAGTGGCATAAGTATGACTACCTTTTTTTTTAAATGGAAATATCCTACTTTAGTGTTTTCTAGTGGTATAATTTGTTGGCATATTCAAACCCCTTCAAAATTATATGTCCCTTGAAAATATGATGTTATAATGTTGTGTTTTACTACTGAGTGTCTGAGTGGAGACTTTGCTACTCCACTTTTAGAATAGATATTTGTAACTTATTTTCAGCATCTTGCCTGGAGTTGGTCAGTAACTTGGTATCAAAACTCGACCATTTTCTTACACCATACACAAAGATAAACTCAAAATGGATAAAAGACCTCAACGTGAGGCAGAATCTATCAAAATCCTAGAGCAGAACATAGGCAGTAACCTCTTTGACATCAGCCACAGCAACTTCCTTCAAGACATGTCTCCAAAGACAAAGGAAACAAAAGCGAAAATGAACTTTTGGGACTTCATCAAGATCAAAAGCTTCTGCACAGCAAAGGAAATAGTCAACAAAACAGAGGGGCAACCCACAGAATAGGAGAAAATATTTGCAAATGACACTACAGACCAAGGTCTGATATCCAAGATCTATAAAGAACTCCTCAAACTCAACACATACAAAACAGATAATCATGTCAAAAAAAATGGGCAGAAGACATGAATACACACTTCTCCAATGAAGACATACAAATGGCTAACAGACACATGAAAAAATGTTCATCATCACTAGCCATCAGGGAGATTCAAATCAAAACCACACTGAGATACCACCTTACGCCAGTTAGAATGGCCAAAATTAACAAGACAGGAAGCAACATGTGTTGGAGAGGATGTGGAGAAAGGGGAACCGTCTTACACTGTTGGTGGGAATGCAAGTTGGTGCAGCCATTTGGAAAACAGTGTGGAGATTCCTTAGGACATTAAAAATGGAGCTACCCTATGACCCTGCAATTGTACTACTGGGTATTTACCCCAAAGATACAAATGTAGTGAAAAGAAGGGCCATCTGTACCCCAATGTTCATAGCAGCAGTGGCCACAGTCACCAAACTGGAAAGAACCAAGATGCCCTTCAACGGACAAATGGGTAAAGAAGATATGGTCCATATATACAATGGAGTATTATGCCTCCATCAGAAAGGATCAATACCCAACTTTTGTATCAACATGGATGGGACTGGAAGAGATTATGCTGAGTGAAATAAGTCAAGCAGAGAGAGTCAATTATCATATGATTTCACTTACTTGTGGAGCATAAGGAATAACACGGAGGACATAGGGAGATGGAGAGGAGAAGTGAGTTGAGGGAAATTGGAGGGGGAGACAAACCATAAGAGACTGTGGACTCTCAGAAACAAACTGAGAGTTTTGGAGGGGAGGGGGTGGGGGGGTTGGCTGAGTCTGGTGGTGGGTATTATGGAGGGCACGTATTGCATGGAGCACTGGGTGTGGTGCATAAACAATGAATTTTGGAACACTGAAAAAATACAAAATTTTAAAAAATGTCAGAAGGTCCTTGAAATTAAATATCATAACATTTGTGCATCCTTTGAATAAACTAGTGACATTTAAGATTGCTAAATTAAAAAAAGAAAGTAAATCTTTTAGCTTTTATGAGCCAAATGATCTACCGAATTAGTCCACTCTGCCTTTATTCCTGCCATAGACGTGGATGGGTGTGACTCTGTCCCAATAAAACTTTATGTACAAAACAGGTGGTAGGTGAGGTTTGGGCTATGGGTTATGGTTTGCCTACTCTGCATATATAAGATGAAGAAATTCTATTTCTCACTTGATCCTATATTATTATTTTAAAGGAACTGAGATGCTTAAAACCAACCAAATATGTAATCCAGCCATCCAGTTTCTGAATGATTTCACCAGCATAAGGAAATTAGAGATTAAAGTAGATCAGATTTTTTTGAATGACTCATTGAAACTTTTGAAAAATATTGAGAACAATGTGAAGTCAAGTTCAGTCTCAAGAGTGAAACAAAATAAAGTCATAGAAATGGAAATTCAAGGAAATTGACTTCTTTTTGATAAAGTGAAAATACACAATTTTTTAAAAAATTTTTTATTTCTTTTCAGCATAACAGTATTCATTGTTTTTTCACCACACCCAGTGCTCCATGCAATCCGTGCCCTCCCTAATACCCACCACGTGGTTCCTCCGACCTCCCTCCCCCCCCACCCCTTCAAAACTCTCAGGTTGTTTTTCAGAGTCCATAGTCTCTCATGGTTCACCTCCCCTTCCAATTTCCCTCAACTCCCTTCTCTTCTCCATCTCCCCTGGTCCCCCATGTTATTTGTTATGCTCCACAAATAAGTGAAACCATATTTTACTTTCAGTTTACATTTATCCCTTCAGGAAAAAATTCTGTAATGTGTGTATAGATCAGGATAAACAAAGGAGTAAGTAGAAGTGTTTATGAAAATTGAAACAATATGAATCCTTGTGGGAAGAAGGTAACTCCTCTCTTGTGCAGTCATTTCCGGCATCAGGAAATAATAAAGTAAATATAAATTGAAAGAAAAAGTATGATGAGCTCGCTTCATATGATTCCTTGAAACTGCTCTGTTTCTTAGAATCTTTATTAGGAATTCCCCAAACTCAAGAAACAACTTAATGACAGTTTCAGGGTAGACACATGTTAGGAGTTGCTGCTGCTGAGAGCTCAGGGAAGAAGCAGGATGGGATGTTGGATATTGACGGATAGAATAGCATTCGTAGAATAGCAACGTAGCTCTGAATTGTCTTGTCACTACGAGAGATTTATGAAAATAAATAGACACATTATTTTAAGAAAACCCATTATGATCTATTCCGGGGCAGGAAATAGGGGAATTTTCTTTAAATGAAATCATACTTGCAATATGCAAAAAAATTTAACAGGAACCTCCCCTTAGATTTGAGGTCATAAGCAAAGTGCTATGTGCTTTCTGTGTTTCTAATTCTCCTTGATTCCTAGACTTTTAGTTATGGCTTCCTTTGGGATACTGCGTAACAGAAGCATTTTGATGTGGTTGTTTTGTGTAGGCCTGTGATAGTTGTTCTTGTGTGATGTGAGGGAGGATTGAGAAGAATATAGACTAGGTAGAATTAAAGATACGTTCTTACAATTTGCATAGTCAAAACAGGCCATCAACTGTAAGATGTTTCTTAATGAGCACTGGGGTTGCAGTAACCAGGATTCAGAGAGGTGCTTTTTCTGTAGGCTGTTCCTTTGAAGGTATCTTTTATTTTGGGGAATCCATTGGGAAGCATACTAGACTCTACGCTCAAGAAATTTTGGCCACATTGATGTTTGTGCTAACTAAATATCCCATGTAGTATTTATCATTATCTTTGTTTTCTTTTTTTAGATTCTGAAATAAATGCATTTAGAAAGCTGAATTTGAGGATAGACTAGGTTATATAGGATCTCTTTTCTACACACTTTGCTTTTTTTTATTTTGGCCAGGACTGCAACTTATAGGCGTGGGTGGTCTTGAGTCATCATCTTTAATTCCATTTATATCAAGCTTTTAATCTTTTTCCTTACTGTTTTTCTGATTATCAAAGTAATATGTGCTCATTATGGTAAGAGTGAAACTATAGGAAACCGTAAAGTGGGGAAAATATCAGATCTAGCAATGCAATTACTAAGAGACGACTCATTGCATCGTTATTTTTTCTACAAAGTGAATACAAAAAAGTTGGAACATTTGCCTCGTAGTTTGTTTTCTTTTTTCTTTTTTTTTTTTAAGATTTTATTTATTTGACACAGAGAGAGAGATCACAAGTAGGCAGAGAAGCAGGCAGAGAGAGAGGGGGAAGCAGGCTCCCCGCTGAGCAGAGAGCCCGATGTGGGGCTCGATCCCAGGACCCTGAGATCATGACCTGAGCCGAAGGCAGAGGCTTTAACCCACTGAGCCACCCAGGTACCCCTCGTAGTTTGTTTTCTTAACAGCAGATGGTGACATTTCCCTTTGACATTACATAAGTAAAGTAAATATTATTCTTAATGTGCGTATAATACTCTGATTTAAAATGTATCACAATCTATTGTGATTGCATTCATTTGTGGTTATTAAAAATAATACTTATGTGAATATATCTTTGAATAAATCTCCATCTAGATTTCTGACAATTTTGTTAAGGAAAATTTCCAAAGAGGAAAATTAAGATGTCTGACATTTTAAATATTTTAATGGTGCTCAGCACATATTCCAGAAAATATGTATAAATTTATACCTTTGGCACCATTCTGTGAGCCTTGGTGATATGTCATCCTCACGAGTCCTGACATTTTAGAGTTTTAAAACAATTTTTCCTGGTGCCGTGACGAATAGCACAGTAGCTTGGGACCAGTGTAATTTCCCGCCAGGAACTCATATGGCATGGGATTGCAGGGTGACTCACAAACCATCCATAACAAACGACAGAGACAGCGAAAAGCCATAAAATCCAGCCTTGTGTCAGTGTAGGCAAAAGCAGTGGAGGCCAAGCAGAATTTGTCCCGGAAGCCCTACTGAATAGCACAGAGGAATGGCAAGACAGGAGGGCCCCGTGACAGCAGAGGTCCACAGTCACCAGCAGATCAGTAGTCCGAGAAGGAAAGAACCCTGTTCTGAGTTGGAACGAAGCTCCAACAGGAAGTCACTGCTGTAAGAAATGGAGAAAGATTCTCTGTTCCCGTTGCTGGCAGATCTCAGAGGGCACGTTCCAGAAGGAGGGGAATGCACTGGAAGGAAGGATCTGTGTTCCTCAGTGGCAGCTTCCAGGGATGAAGCTAGACCGGCTCAGAACAGAGGCATACGCCGCCTCTTAGGAACTCGGAGAGACTTCACAGGGGCTTCTCGCCTGGGCTTTCCTCCTGACGTGGAGATGGGAATGAACAAACAGGCTCTGTGGCTTATCTTTAACCAGGATGATGATGGAGTTAGTAACACATTCTTGACCTTCTCTCTGCCTGAGAACGGCCACTTAAGGTGCAGTCTGTGTGCTGTGTGCCCTTAGAAATGCCTAGCCCCACAGTCCTCCCTTCTGTGGGCTCTCTCCCCTCTCCTACTTTGTGCCGATTTTTACTTCCTCCTGCTTGCCTGGAATCGCACTCCTTAATGGAATACTTTTTCTGTGTCTAATGATGATGTCATATCTATTGTTTGTCTGGTGTCCATTGGGATTTCTTCTCTGATTCATTTGTTATTAAAAAACGTATTGCTTGATTTTCAAGCATTTAAGAATTCCCTAGGTATTTTCCTGTTACTGATTTCACCGCCAGAATTCTGTCAGAGAATAAGCATTGAATAATTTCAGTACTTTTAATTTTGTAATGACTTGCTTAATGACCCAACATATGGTCAACTTTGGCAAATGTTCCAGTAGAACTTGAAAAAAGTGTGAATTTTGACGTTGTTGGTACAATGCAGAGTACAAGTCAGGTAGATCAAGTGTATTTTTTTTTTCAGACCTACCCTATCCTTCCTGAATTTATATTTTATTATTATTCTATGAACTTGTGAGAGGGATATTTATAAGTCACCCACAATAGTGGTGAATTTGCCTATTTTTCCTTTACTTCTATTCATTTTCTTGATAAAATTTAAAGCTATGGTTTTAGAAGGTTTTCTCTTGGATGGTGATCCCCCCTGATGGATGGACATTTCCATGGGTATGAAGTGCCCTCCTGTCTTGTTATTTGGTTTTCTGTCTGCTTTTGCCAATATTATACAGTTATCCCAGATTATTTCATTTTATCTTTGCATTATATATAGTTTCCCTTCCATTTACCTTCGGCCTGTCTTTGCCCGTATGTTACAGGCGTGTCTCTTGGCTCTGTTTTACATTTTTGTTTTTAATTCCACTTGACAATCTTAGTCCATTTTCATTTAATATAAGTACTGATATAATTGTGTTTATATTTCCCATCCATATCTTTATGCATCTTTTTCTTCCTTTCTTGCTTTTCTGTAGGTTAATCAACTTTTTACTATCCCCTTTCCCTCTACTAATTTGTTAGTTAATATTTTACTCTTATGCGTTACCTTAAATATTACAACATACATCTTTTTAAAGTTGCTCCTCTGGATATTAGTTGTTATCTACATCATTTGTGTATTAAATTGTATCTGGTGATTTTTTTTTTTAAGATTTTTTTTATTTGACAGAGAGAGAGAGAGGGAACACAAGCAGGGGGAGTGAGAGAGGGAGAAGCAGGCTTCCTGCTGAGCTGGGAGCCTGATGGGGGATTCAGTCCCAGGACCCTGGGATCATGACCCCAGTGAATGGCAGACACTTAACGACTGAGCCACCCAGGTGCCCCTTATCTGGTGATTTTTTAAAGAAGAGAT
Source organism: Martes martes (assembly GCF_963455335.1). Lineage (NCBI taxonomy): Eukaryota > Metazoa > Chordata > Mammalia > Carnivora > Mustelidae > Martes > Martes martes. The sequence continues at coordinate 137,433,695 of NC_137889.1, forward strand.
GGTTTCAGTGTGATTTAACCTCTTTTAGAGTAATATAAACTTTAAATTATTTTCATGAGGTCATAATATCGTTGACCACCTAAGCTTGGTCAAAATTTTACAAGAAGAAAACTACCCATGATTTCATTTATGAACATCAGTGCAAAACTCAGAAAATTATCAGGAGAAAGAATCCAGTAACTCATTCAAGGAGTAATATATCATGGTAAAGTAGAGTTCATTCCAGGAATGAAAAATTATGAACTCTACTAAAAAGAATTAATCATATTAATTGATCTAAGGGAAAAATTATGTTAATCTCTATAGATGCTGAGTGTTCATCTGACAAAATTCAACAGCCATTCTAGATATATTTTTTTAAAGAGACAACTCAGTAAAGTAAGAGTTAAACATTTTGTAACCCTAACAATTTATGCAATCACACATATATGCACACGCCAAAGACAGTATAATAATTAATGGCAAAATGCTAGAGGCACTTCTGCTATTTCTGCCAAAAGACGAACAAGATAAGGGCGCACAGCTCTCATGCCTACTGCTGATGCTTTACCAGAGCTGTTAGTCAACAGCACCAGACAAGAGAAACTGTTGTTGTGGATGACTTTAATACTTAGAAAACCCTAAAGAATGTAACTGAAAAGATTTCTAACTATGATTTAATTCTAACATCTAAAAGAGAGCACGGGGGAAAAAAAAAAAGACAAATCTGACTCATTAAATACTTTGGTTTGGCAACAAAACAAAAAAGCAGCTACTCTAGAGAAATCCTGCAGACGACTGGTAAATTGGCAAAAGTATTTACCTCTGAAATCACCAAGTTTTTTTTTTCTTTTTTTAAAGATTTTATTTATTCATTTGAGAGAGAGAGAGCGAAAGAGCACAAGCAGCGGGAGTGGCACAGGGAGAAGCAGACTCCCAGCTGAGCTGGGACTCAGGGCCCTGGGATCATGACCTGAGCCGCAGGCAGACTCTTAGCCATCTCAGCCACCCAGGCACCCCGCCAAGAGTTTTCCAATGTATTTTAGAAATCGTGGGTTTGGGGAGAAATAAAAAGCAGTAGAAGAACCGGCAAAGATCATGAATAGGCAGTTTGCATAACAAGAAATGCAAACAGTCTTTGAATTCATAAAAATTCAACCTCCTGCAAAATGGTAGTCTTTTTTTGATTTATGGAATGTGGGAATATAAGTATATATTTCTCAATTTGCTTACATTTCATCAGGAAACTGTCAAGGTTTCACAGGAGCTAATAAAAATGGTTGTTTAGATAAAGAGAAGAGGGTGGAGAGAATACAGGGTGGAAAGGGAAGAGAATGAGGGCGTGATTTCTAAATGAATACCTTTTCATATTGTTTCGTTTCTCAACATTGTGACTATATTACCTTTAGAGAAAAAATACAATAAAATGTAATTTTTTGTGAATTTCTTAAGTGAGAAATTTTATTTCATTCTATCTTGCATTCTTGGTAACTGTAGACATTGAATTCCTTAAAAGTGTCTGCATTTTTACTCTTTGTACCTATCTGTTCAAGTTTCTCATATTTGGAGATATTTTTTCTGACCAAATTTTATAATCCTTTAATATGTAGGTCACCAGTACATTTAAAATTTTTATTTAGACATTTTTAGTCTGTTTATCCCATTATTTTATTCATTATTCATTAATATATTGAACTTAATCATTTTTATTTTGTCAAATCTATCGATCTTATTTTGTTGAATTTTTTAAAAATTGCCTTAAGCCTATCCAGAAATCAGGTGCTTACTTAACGTATTTTTTCTAGCTGTTTTTTTTTTTAAAAGCTGGAATTTGTCATGTGAAGTGAGAGGAGAATATAATTTTTCTCAACGCCTAACCAGTAGCTTCACAGGGTCTTTGTTAAATAGTAACCATTTTTCTTACCTGCTGTTCCAAGATTCTTTCATAGAGCTATCTGTCAGTACAGCGGTCACTTACTTTCATTTTGCGGTAAATTTTGACATCTACTAGGACTAGTTTTTTTTTTTTTAAATTGACTTTTAATTTCAAAATTATTTTCACCAGTGGACTCTTCCACATGAACTTAAAAATCATAGAGTCAATCTCACTTCCTGTTTTAATTTTTATGTCAATTTCACTTCCAATTTCATCTCTTATGAAATAACTTGGAAAGAAAATTATACCTCTGTAATATACACTGTTACCATTCAGGAATTAAATATGCTTCTCAAAGTATTTGATTGTCCTTTTTGCTTTTCAATCTAGTTTTACTGATTTTTTATATTGTTCTAGTGTATTTCCTTATCATGTTCATTCCTAAGTATTGTATAATTTTGTCAGTAATGTGAATTAGGTAATTTTCTCTACGTATTGCTAAGATACAGATGATGAACATGAAAATAAGTGGTTATTTAATTTCTTTTTTCATTCATTTTGTTACAAACTTTCTCATAGAACTTGCTATTTTAGTTCATATGATGTCTCAGGTAATTTGCTTACTTTGTTAGTTAAATAATTGTAGAATCAAAATAAATAATTGTAGTATCTACAAGTAATGGTTTTGTTTTTGAATAGTTATAATTGTATATTTTTACACCTTGTTTTTATTAATCAAATTTCAGGGGCACCTGGGTGGCTCAGTTGGTTAAACATCTGCCTTTGGATCAGGTTATGATCACAGGGTCCTGGGATCGAGTCCTGCCCACATCAGGCTCCCTGCTCAGCGGGGGAGTCTGCTTCTCTCTCTGCCTCTGTGCTCTCTCTCCCTCTCTCTCAAATAACTAATAAAAGCCCAAAAAGATAAAAGAAAGGAAAGAAATTCTGGGAATTTCTTGCAGATACCAAAGAATAGCCGTGAGAGCATCCATTCTTATTCTTCAATATGATGTGGATACTTGGAGTGATTTGCTAGTAGGTTTGAAGCTGGAATTAGTTTTAGGAAGATTTGCTTGTAATAGGAAATTACTGTTCTATTCCTATTATTAAGAATTTATTATTCTAAAATAATGTGTAGTGAATTTTGCCAGATGTATTTTTAGCTCAGGACTGGTGCGGTGTTGAAGAGATTGGGCTGACTGGAATTTGAAACACGGCTCTGCCACTTGGCCGCATTGCATCACAGCCTCTGGGTGGCTGCTTAGGCTCTGCTCTCACTTTCCTCATTTACAAAGTGCAGATAGCAATCATACCTACCTCATAGGCATTCTATAAATGGCACATGAGCTTAAGCCTGTGATGTGTTTGGCATTGCCCTTGGAATAGAGCTGGCACTCAGTAAGCGATGACTATTATTGCCATCTGTTGAGATGATGGTATGATTTTTCTATGGGGTAACTTAAGATGGAAGAATTTGACCAAAGCAAGTCTGACTGCAATCTTCAATTGCGGGGCCCACCTTCGTGAGAGCTCACATCTGCCCATCCCGTGTTTGAGCATCTGTGGTTTAATTCTTACTCTTTTTTTCCACTCTCAGTATGCCACTCACCTTAACAAAAATTGTACTTGCTTTGTCCAGTCAGCAGGGTTAAGAAACAAGTTCGTCTTCTATTTTTCAGGGCTCTGTTTATTCAGTTATCAGGAGGAAGGGTGGAGTTGAATCAAATAATAATTTTTCAGTGTTTTTTCCTTCTGGTCCTCTTATAGTGGGTGATATTGGGAAAGGTGCTTATTTTTGTCTTGGTATCGTCATGCACATAATATTGAGAAGGTTGTCAAAGCACTCTGAGGGTTAGCCATACACACATATATATACCGAGGATTAGTCATGTATGTGCATAAGCATGGGCCTCACTTTCATCATCTGCCTAAGTCAGCTTACTTAATTCTCTATCTAAAGTTTAATTTTCTGATGCAGTCGGTTATTTAAATATTCAAAGGAGAAAGGTAACCCGAGGTTAACATTTCTTTATGCGACATTAGGCTTTGTCTACCATCACTGTTACTAGTAAAGCTCACTTTACAGAGATGGATTTGTGCATTACAAAAGCATACATGATGTGTGATTATTTTTTCTCAATGCCTGCTGAGAGAGGTTTTCTTTAAAATGGAAGTCCTTTGGAAAGATAGATGCTGCAGATCCTCTGAGCCTCAGTCTACCTTACTGGGTCCTTCTTTTAAAAGCCATCTCTGTTCTACTGGGGTCAGCTTGCTTTATGCCATCTCCCCGCTGTCTCTCCTGTGCACGCTGCTGCCTCAGTCATCTTCTATGTTCTTTTTTGGGTTTAGGGAGAAACTTCTGACTTGCTTCCAGAGAGGAGACTTGGTTGTGTTCTCAGTCTTTTTCTCTGCCTAGCTGATCCTCGTCTTGGTTCTTCTATCACATTTTACTGCCTCTAGAATGGGGCTACCCAACACATTGGTATCCATTAGGGATTTCAAAGCTGAGAGGCAAGACCAAGCCTTCCCCCAAGTGTACTCTCCACTCACTTTCCCAAATATATCAACCCCCCCAAAGGGGGAATTTGCTGCACACGTGTCTTCTTCAACCTCTGTTTCTCTTAGGCTTCTTACGTCCTTGTTGAGACATCTACTTGCATCCCATCTTTCTGATCCTGATAGTAACATGTTGTCTGGTGTTTATATATAGATTGTGTTTTTACTCTCTACTGTGAAGAAGCTCTCTCTAGACCAAGTCACATTTTCAAGGTAGGAGCCTCTGGTAAAGCTAGGTGGTAGGGATCTTCCAAACAGGAATGAACATTGGTTTAGTTGAGAAGAGCATAGTATAGTGGTAAACATATGGATGCAAGCCAGGCTGCCTGGTTTCCTGCTCTGGTGCTGCCACCTGTTCACTGAGTAACTTTGGGCAAATTGTATAATTTCTCTGTTCCTCAGATTTCTCACCTTTATGCTAAGATAATATCATTATCTTTCTTACAAAGTTGCCATAATAAAGAAGTTAGTTAAAAATATATGCATAGCTTAGAACAGTAACTGATAAGTAGTACTTATTTGTTAGCAATTATTCTTTCGATATTATTAATCATAGTAAAAAATTATCTTTCTTTTAGATATTTGAAGGCATGGAACATAAGTGGAATGTGGTAAAGTGATCGACCTTACTGGAGGGAAATGAGAAACTTGCTATTGTCAAGTAAATGGAAAATTTGGAAATAAAGGTACCTGAGTGAGTAGGACTTTGAAAGTGTCATAGTATGTATGTATGTGTGTATTAAAAATACCGTAGTATTTAGACATGTAATAGTAAGCAGTAGGAAGACTTGATAAAATTTGGGTGATGGTAATGTTGTTATAAATGAACCCATAAGGAATACAAAGAGTAGAGTCAAAAAGTGAGAGAAAAGATTGAAGTTAAGAGAGTTCAGCCTTAAGGACACACAAGCCCAGGTTAAGTTGTTGCAAATAGCAGCAGGGATCCAGGAAGGCATAGAGGTGACTGGCTGGTGTTATAGAGGGACTCCGGCCAGTGATGAATAGGAGAGAAATGGAGAGTTGTCAGAAGAGGGTACTGTCTAGGGAGAATTTTTTTTGAGGGGTAGGGGGTGGTGTGCGTTGGGAGGTACTCCTTTCTCTGATGTAGTCTATAAGAGTTTTTGTAGGCCTGGACAGTAAAATTTTGATTTTAGGTCAAGTTTGAGATAGCGATAAGCTATTCAGGTAGAAACATCCATTGGTCAGGAATTGACAAATAGTTTGTGTTAAGGGCAAGATGGTAAATATTTTAGTCTTTGTGCACCAAATATGGACTCTGTTTACAGAATCTTCTTTTTAAATGTTTTAAACTCTTCTTCTAATTTTTTTAAAAAGGTAAAAAATGTAGAACATAAACAAGCTGCAACCTGATTTGTCATCTAAAGACCTAGCTTGCCAACCCCTGCTGTAATTTATTGCAGAACAGAACCTTGGCAGAGTTGTGGGTTAGAGATCTAGATTTAGATTTCTTTTTTTTTTTTAAAGATTTTATTTATATATTTGACAGAGAAAGAGATCACAAACAGGCAGAGAGGCAGCGGGGAGGGGGGATGGGGAGCAGGCTCCCTGCTGAGCTGAGAGCCCGATGCAGGGCTTGGATCCCAGGAACCTGAGATCATTGACCTGAGCCGAAGGCAGAGGCTTAACCCGCCACCCAGACACCCCTAGATTTAGATTTCTTCATCTTTAGCAACTATATAATTTGAGAAGTCATTAGTGAGCATTGATGCCTGTATTACAGTATTCTAACTAAAATTGAATAGTGTTGTGAAGATAAAATGATATAAATATTTAAAGCAAAAGAATTTTTGTCTAGAACTAGATTTTATAAAATTATGTTTTTCTTCTTGTGAGTCCTGTAAAGTTACTTTGTAAGAACTTCTCTTTCAACTAGATACCAAAGTAAGTTCAATAAAATTAATACAGATACGTTTCTAAAATACTTATGAGAACGTAACATAACCATTTCAGGGAACTCATGATTTCATAGTTCCACAGAAATTAACGTAAAATTATGTTTGACTTGCTGGGTATCACAGGTGTCACAGAGATGAAAAGTGTTACTTTCGGTCTATGATGCTGTCATCATGATAAATGATAGAATGAAACCAGACATAAAAATTGTAGCTGATGTGGGAGAGAGAGGTTCTTGTCTCATGGGGTCTAAGAATGAATCTCTCAGATAAAGGAGAGTGAGTAAAGTGATAGAAGTTTATTAAGCAAGGATACAGGAAAAAAGCTCTCAGGAGTGAGAGGGGCCCCTACAGGTTGCCACTAAGGGCTTTTGGGGATCTCTTTTATAGAAAGCTAACCAGGGATCTTAAATCTGTTTAACATCTCTGTTGATTGCACCGTTGAGTAAGGACTAGTGATAACCCCTTCAGTGGTGTCCTTTTTAGGGTCCAGTAATTCTTGGTTGGTCACAAGTAGCTGTTATATAAGACCCCACCTCTGACATCTAGGACTGGATGGTCTGGTTTGTTCCCTTATCTCTGGTTTCCTTTCATCTCCTATGTTTTGAATTTTGTGAGCCTGGTCCTATGGCCCCGTGCCTGTCTCTCCCTGCCTAGCCCCGCCTGTCCCTTATTCGTAACCAGCTGCCCTCACTTTAAGACATTGAGATTATTTATATTTTAACTGTGGGGTTGGAGGGAGTTGTATTCTTTTAAAACTGACCAAAGTAAATGCGTATAGAAAGAATTAATAAAAACAGTTTGAGTTCTTTAATTCTATCCAAATTAACCAGAATCAATGGTACAATTTAAAGAAGGCTCTTAAGCTAGCCAAAATTAATGAGTCCATTTATTCCCTCGACTCAAGTAGATTACTACAGAGTAAGTACATTTTCCTAGCTGACTTTTATTGATTGTAAATTTAGCCAAGGCATTTTGTATTTTACAACAAATTTCTAGAGAGATTCAGTCTTTTTTGTTAAAACCTAGAAATTATTTTGTTTTAGTTAAGGTGATGCTTTATTTCTGATAAACTTTTGAAATCCACAAAGACTATTACTCTCTTACAGATGCAGAGTTCAGATTACAGAGAGTAGTTTTAGATGAACTCAGTATTATGTTCAGTTTCAAGTTCTCGGTTTTAAGAGAAACATTGATAAGTAGAGTTTGACTTAGGAGAAGACAAGCAAAAATATAAAATATCTAGGTACTAACTCAAGTGAAAGATAGCCAAAACAATGAGCATGGAAAAGAAAAAACTTGGAGGGACTGGGGGTGTGTTTGCAGGGGGTAGGGGAGCTACATGTATATCATTTTTCTTGAATATTTAAAATAGCAGAGGAAACACCAATGGATTCATTTATCCATTCATCCATCTATCTGTCCATACATTTATCCATCCAGCCTTAAAAATATACCCTTCTTTATTGCAGTCGCCATGCATGTCCTTGAGATACAAAGATGCATTAGGTAAGCCCGACCTGAACAAAGTCACAGACTAAAAGGGAGACTCAGTTTTGTGGACACACTAATTAACTGGGTAAACTAATCAGACTTTGTTTCCTTCTCTTTAAATCTGGGGCGCCTGGGTGGCTCAATGGGTTAAAGCCTCTGCCTTCGGCTCAGGTCATGATCCCAGGGTCCTGGGATCGAGCCCCGCATCGGGCTCTCTGCTCAGCGGGGAGCCTGCTTCCTCCTCTCTCTCTGCCTGCCTCTCTGCCTACTTGTGATCTCTGCCTGTAAATAAATAAATAAAATCTTAAAAAAAAATCTGGATAGTAACGATAACTAGCTCATAGGTTATGTTGGGGGAAAAGGAGGTTGTGAAAAGTACTTCAGAGTGTTATGGAAGGTTAGATGATCTTATGTTATAGTCTGAGGGATATATTGACAAAGATTTACAAACTCCTATTTTCTATATCTTGTGATTGAAAAATTTATATATAGCGACTCAGTTGTCTGTTGCTATATAAGAAAACACCCGAAATTTAGTGGCTTCAAAACCACCACCCTTAATTATTTCTCATGATTCTGTCTTGTTGGGTGGGCAGCTTTTCTGCTGGCCTTGTCTGGTTTTATCCAAGGTTTCCTCACTCCCATGTATGGGAACCTAGGACTGGCTGTGGTCTGAGTTTTTCTCTCCCTGTAGTTTCTTCATTAGTAGTTTCCCTGGTTTTGCTTTCAAGGCAGTGGAAACATTCCAAGATGGAGAAAATGCAGTGGCAAGCCCTCCTAGGACCTAGCCTTGGAGATCGCTGGTTGTTTCTGCCACATCCTCTCAGTCATAGCAGGTTCTGGGGAGAGGGCCAACCCAGATTGGTGGGAGGGGAAAGAGACTCCACATCTCTGGTGAGCAGAGTGGTGAAGTCATGTTGTATAAGGGCGCGGGATGCCCGGGATTGTTGTGGCCATCTTCCTAACACTGTGGGTTTTCATTTCGCATTTGATAAAGTGTAAGTATTTTTCTATATACAAGGGCTAATGGTAAGATTTTATTTATTTATTTGACAGAGAGAGATCACAAGTAGGCAGAGAGGCAGGCAGAGAGAGAGGAGGAAGCAGGCTCCCCGCTGAGCAGAGAGCCCGATGCGGGGCTCGATCCCAGGACCCTGAGATCATGACCTGAGCCAAAGGCAGTGGCTTAACCCACTGAGCCACCCCGGGGCCCCTAACGGTTGTATTTTTTTCCCTATACTTCAGTGATCACTACTAGCACATAATAATATGAAATAAGCTATGGTTTAAGTTCTAGACAGCTCATAGTAATTGTTTATAATTAAAGAAAAATTGTAACAACTTCTAACTAATGTGTTGAATTAAGGATCTGTTTGTATCTCTGAGGAAATCTACTGGTTTGAGAGTTTTAAAGTCTTTTTAGTTGATCATTACATTATCGTCAGTGGTTTAGCAATAGAATTTATTAGAATTTTTTTAGAATTTATTAATTCTTAATAGCTGTTGCCCTTATTCCTTGATGACAAAAAGAGAAATAGGTTTTAATTCATTTTTTTTTTCTCTCAGTGTATAACCAAGGCTTAAAGAGCATAGAATAGGGATGGGGAGTGATTTTAGCTTTTTGTTTGTTGTTTTAATCTAGTAGTTTCAAGGTCATTTCAATTGGTTAGAGTTTCCTTTCTTTTTAAGTGACTTCACAGCAAAATATGTTCTTGCATATATCTTTGTTGTTTTGCAGTCTCAGTAACTTCATAATTTATATACTACAGTATCTTGTGGGTATATCTGACAAAATGGGAACACAGTCTTGCCCATTTTACTAAAAACAAGGGATTTCAAACATTTGGGAGTAGCAGGAGTTTTCCATAGAAAAATATTCACAGGATCTAGATTGAACAGTAGATTTCATACGTAAGAGCAAACTTCATACATAAAATCAGGGAGGGCTGCTAACCACTTCTAGTTTGGCACTAAAAACAGACATAAAAGCAATAATAACAAAGGAGAGATACTCCAGTTTATAGACAAGTATGTCTGTTGAGTATAGTCCTAGTTTTAGGGAATGTCTTCATTTTCTTGAAAACACAACTCAGTTCCTTATCTTCTAGCTTTAGACATGTGGCCCCCTCCATGTGCTACTCTCCCGTCCCCTTCTCACTTAAGGAACGTCTGCTTGCCCTGGAGGCCCTAGCTTCCGTGTTTCTTCCTTCAGAAAGTCTGTTTTCAGGCTAGACACCTCTCTTGTGTGTTTTCATAGTGTTTTCCTCTAGTAATTCCCACTATTATGTAATAGCTGTGGGTTCGTCTTCCTCACTGGACAGTGAGCTTAACGAGGACAGGTGTGACATTGACCTTGATCACCGTTGTATCTTCATTTCATAGTCAGCACTTAGAGCATTGCAGTGGGCAATCCATATTTGTTGAATGGATTAATTTGGGGTAGACTGATAAAATTTCCTTCTTGCCTTTATGCATTTTTCATCCAATTACAAATTCAACAGAAGCCCTGTTTTCTGGACCAGGACCCGTAGTTGTTTGGCATTGAAAAAGAAAAAGTATACAATGATTCATCTTTTCGTCGTGTGCAAAATATCAGACATTCAGCCCCACTATTCACATGGTCTCTCATTAAATGGTAGCTTTATGTCACGCAGGATATGATTTTATTTGATTGCCTTGTTATTTTTGGCAATTCCCTTAGCACGTTGCTCTGAGAATTATGGTACCTAAATCAAATACCTCAACTTTGCTTTATCTCCTCACCATATTTCCTATGCTGGTGATGTCTCTTTGCTTCCTACAGCTTTCTGTGGCTTCCTTGCCCTCTTCAGACGGATAATAACCTCCTGGTCCCACTGTCCTCAGAGCTCCCCACTATTAGATGGTGGTTCTTTGAACACATCAGCCTCTTATGACGCATAAGAGGTAATGTGTTTATTTCCTTCCCACAGTGTGTTTCCACTCACATTCTGTAATTGGCTACCTTTCCCGAACTTCTGCCCATATTTGGCTGACATATAGAACATCCTGTCATCCTGACAATAGCCTCATGAATTCAGTCTCTTTTCAGTTTTATTATATGGTTTCTCTCTCTCAGAGCAAACACTCTGGTTTCTTACTGCATTCCAAATATTCCTGCATAATTAACGACCCGCCTTTCTCTCTCAGCACACATTTGTACTTTGGTGACTGCATATTACTCAGAGCAGTTCAACAAGTCAGCAAGTTGAACATTAACAAAGCACTTGATCTTTCTGTTTGGGTACCAGAATTTAAACTGTTTGACTAAAGTTGATACTAGATTTGCAGGTTTCAGGTAATACTTCAAGTGCTCTTTATTGTAGCAGTGAGCCACAACCATAGAGCCCTCGGGACCTTTGTTTACTGACCAGGATGTGAATCCTTTATGTTGTGGTTACTTTACGGTCAACTGAAGTGTGTCATGTATACGATGAACATGCAAATTAACAAGACATACAAAATAAACATACAAAATAACAAGTTAACAAGACTGGTTTTTACATGGGCTTTGTAGAATCATCTGAATATTATATTGTGATATAAAACTTCATTTTGTTATTAACATATAATGTATTATTTGTTTCAGGGATACGGGTCTGTGATTCGTCAGTCTTACACAATTCACAGCATTCACCATAGCACGTATCCTCCCCAGTGTCTGTCACCCAGTCACCCCATCTCTCTCACCTCCCCTCCCCTCCAGCAACCCTCAGTTTGCTTCCTGAGATTAAGAGTTTCTTATGGTTTGTCTCCCTCTCTGGTTTCATCTTGTTTCATTCTTCCCTCCCTTCCTCCATGATTCTTTGTCTTGTTTCTCCAATTCCTCAAGTCAGCGAGATCCTATGATAATTGTCTTTGTCTGACTTATTTCACTTAGCATAACACCCATAAAACTTCATTTTAATCTCACAAAACTGTAAATCTGTTCAGTGTATAGGGGAACAAAGGCAGAAGTAGCACCCAAACAGGTTTGCAGAGGACCTCAGAAAGGTTGGCTTCCAAAATGTGTCAGAAATCTCTGAAATATCATAAAATGAAGTATCTAAAGGTACTGTCATCGCGTCTTGAATTCTTACTGCATGTGAAATACTGTACCAGGCACACGGTGTGCCTTCTCATGACAACCATTAGTGATTTGTTTTTTTATATTTTTCAGCAGTACGGGAAGTTAAATAAATTTCCTCTTATATTAGTTTTCTATGCTGTGTAACAAATCTTTACAAACTTAGTGACTTAAAATAACTCCTGTTAACTATAGCACAGTTTCAGAGATCAGAAGTCAGACAGACTCAACTGTATAGTCTACCGAGGGTCTCAAGGTAGAAGTTGAGGTTTCTGCCAGGCTGGGCTGTTATCTGGAGGCTCTGGAAAGAATCCGTGCCAAACTCATTCAGCTTGTTGGCAAAACTCAGTCCAAGATTTTATTTATTTATTTGAGAGAGAGAGAGAGAGAGAGAGAGAGAGATCACAAGCAGGCAGACAGGCAAGCAGAGAGAGAGAGAGAGGGAAGTGGCCTCCCACTGAGTGGAGAGCCCGATGCGGGGCTCGATCCCAGGACCCTGAGATCATGACCTGAGCTGAAGGCAGAGGCTTAACCCACTGAGCCACCCGGGCGCCCCAGTCCTTTGTGGTTGTAGGAGTAAGGTCCTTACTTCTTTGCTGGCTATCGGCAGGGGTCATGCACCACTCCTAGAGGCCACCGGGATTGCTTCCTACAGCGGCTCTCTCAAAGGCATGTGTAGTCCTCCTTACGATTTGAGACTACCTGGCTTTCCCTTCTGCCACCAGGAAGATAAAATTCTCTGCTTTTAAAGCCTTGTGTGATTAGATTAGCCATCTCCTCCCCACCCCCTTCAATAATCTCTCTATTAAGATCAGCTCTACCCATGTATCATAACACAACCCCAGGGGTGATCCTTCATCAGATGCACATTTAGGGTGGGATTTGGGGGGTTTTGGGGATATATAATTCTACTTGCTACATCCTATTACTCAAAACAGTAACTGACAGATTTGGAGGTCAAGCCTGGGTTTTGGTTGAATGACAGACCTTTGTCCCCATATCACATTGATCAGAGGGTTGGATGTCATCCGTGGGCATTATGGAGACCAGCCTTAGTGCTCTATAGTCAGACTGTGTTGGTGCCACATCGTGCTAGAAAAGGTACTGCCTCAGAGTGTTCTAGCACAAGCTTTCCGTGCACACTGGTTCTGTAAAACAGGAGATCCAGATGGTCAAGAATCACATACATTAGATTTTGTTAACTCTCCATATTTCTGTGATTTGTGCTAATGTTGGTTTGGTCTGCCCTGTTTTGATTTCAAGTTTTGGTTTCTCCTTTGTACCCTGTCTCCCCCCTGCTTTAAAGAGTTGGTTAACTAAGAGTCACGCTTCTTTCTGTTTCTTGTTGAAGTTTGAGGGCAATCATAGTTTTTCTTTTTATTTATATACTTTTAAGAAGCAAGTGAGTTGAGTACTACAATTCCTATAGCAGTGTGCTAAAGATTGCTGCAAACTGCGGAAGATACAAAGGCACTTAAGAAAATCCCATTCTGGGACGCCTGGGTGGCTCAGTTGGTTAAGCGGCTGCCTTCGGCTCAGGTCATGATCCCAGCGTCCTGGGATCGAGTCCCACATCAGCCTCCTTGCTCAGCAGGGAGCCTGCTTCTCCCTCTGCCTCTGCCTGCCTCTCTGTCTGTCTGTGCTCGCTCGCTCTCCGTCTGTCTCTCTGACAAATAAATAAATAAAATATTTAAAAAAAAAAGAAAATCCCATTCTTAATCTAATAAAGCTGCCATTGACTGGACACCACATGGATTTTTATGAAGCAGAATATTTGAAGTAGTGTACCCTGTGAAAAAGGAAAACAGATAAGCGCTATTTTGTTGATTTTAAATAACACAGTTATATGGCATATATTTCTTAGGCTGTTGAGGGCAACTTTTTCTGAGAGAACCATTGATTTCTCTATTGGCCCCTTTGAATCTTCTTTTTTTCATCATGAAGATGGTAATAGACATCTGCTTCCCCCCCCCCCCCCATGACTTAACCAGGTCATATGGAGCCTCACAGACTATAACCTGCTCAGTTGTATTAGCAACAGTGTAGTTTGTGTGTGAAACAAAGTCCAGTCCTGGTTTTTCTTTATAAATCTGTAATTTGGGATAAGTCACTAGACATCTCTGAACTTTATTGTCCCTTAAATGGGCTATTCTAAATTTCTTTTATTTTAAACACAGCAATGACATATTTTGGTCAGTGTCCAAGTTGCTGGAAATATTTATTTTGGTTTGACAGCTTAGAAATTTTTTTGCTGGACCTCATAAAGACATGTGAAAAAATTTTACAGTTGAACGTGCATGATATTATAGTAAAATTCATTGGAATGGCCATAGAATTGTTTTTCTTTCTTCACACAAGAAAACTTTCTTTGGTTTCAGCTTTTATGCACACTTTGCTCTCTCAAAAAGGTGTTCCATTTTTTGTCTTCTTTCTCTTTATGTCACCAGAAATATCTTTTATTTGGCATGTCATTGGTCATGACATATGCATGATTGCTCTTTAATGAGCAATCCCTGTTTCTGCTCTTGAGGATAAAGTACTGAATATTAAAACACAGACATTGTGATGGCAGATGATGGCCAGAGCTGTTTTGCGTTGTCTTAGCAAAGTTGATTTTGCCTTTCTTTGTGAAGTACATGGTACAGAGCACTGGTATTGCCATTCTCATGGGTTCTCCTCCCAAGTCAGTGGCCCAGCTGTGACAAGTCCAAGCATCCAGTTGAGTTTCTAAAGTGTTAAAGAAAATTAAATCAACACTTAAATTAGAAATGGGGTCTGAGCTATAACTTCTCTCCCTGGAAGGGAAGATATTATGGGAAGCATGCACATAGGGAATGATTTTTCTGGTAATAAAGTTTGGAAAACAGCAACCAAAACAGAACAAGACTATTCGTGCTGTCATTCAGTATGTAGAGAACAAAAAGAGTTTTCACTGCATAAGAACCTCCACTGCTCTATGTTTGCAGTGATGCCTTAGTTGCAAGGGGAAACAGCTGTTTGTCTGTTCCTTTCAGTTTTATTTTCTTTTTACACTGCCATTCCATCAGTACGTGGCTTCATAAAGCTGTAGGATTCTGATAGGAAAACTACCACGTCCATGTGCTTTGGAAGCCAATGTGTTGATTTTCTAGCTGGATAGCAATATTTTATTATAGCTGGAGGGCGAGTGTGATGCTGCGTGTTCAAGGCAGGAAGCCTGATGCCACCAATACCATGTCCAGAAGTGAGCTATCTCCTGTGTTTTATGTGCTTCATTCCACTAAATGAATATTGTATTACTGCTTTTATTTTTTTGGCTGTTCTTTGAATATCAGGGAGTTGTTGGTTGGTTCTGTTTCTGTCGAACGAACACTTGATGGAAAGTTTTGCTGTAAAGCTTCCTCTATGGGGATGGCTTTATGTCTTGGCTATAAAGGAATGTCTTATAAAATGTGGTCGGAAATTATCTTTATAAGTTGCTGCCCTGTGTACTATTAAAATCTCAGAACCTGAGTGTTAGTTTTAACTCGGAGTTCTCTTTGCCCAGTTTTTTCGGACACATCCTTCATCGGGCCACTCTTTTCCTCTCCCACCAGCCTTCCTTCAGGGCCTCTATATAGCCTCGTTGGGCCCATCCGTGCTGGACATTAGACCCAAGCTTTATGGGTATCTTCCTTGGATAGGTACACTCTCAAAAACCAAATATCAATTAAGTTAATTCACGTCTTTTGCTACTCTAGGCATAGCTCCCGAGAGCTGCTATGCACCAGGATGTCCTCAGTGAGTATAAATATAACATTTGGGGGGTGATTTCTTAACTGAAATGAGCACCCTTTAATGCCAGTTCTTCTATATTCAGACTTCTCCACTTACATGTCACCCTGTCTTTGTATTCTTGTGGGCTGACATCTATGGTATTCAGCTCAGCCAGCGCACCTCAGTTCTCCCTGTAATTCTGCAGCTTATTAGTTGTCCTATGTTGCCTTTCTCAAGCAGAGCCTGACAGACTGCCTGTTTTCCATTACGGTATAATTTTCTTCTTTCCCCAAAACACCTTTTGATTTTTGCTCTGAACTCTTGCATGCACCATGAAACATGGTTTTTTTCCTTATCTCTCTCTCTCTCTCTCTCTCTCTCTCTCTTTTTTTTTTTTTTGTATGAGTTGGTGTGTTTAATTAACCTAAGTAAAAAAGGAGAAGATGTGTTGTTTAAAGGGGGAGTAGAGTCGTAATAATCTTTTGCTTTGCCTGGAAACAGGTTGCTCAGCAGCCAAAGGGAGTCTAAACCAGCTATTTCCTTACATTTTCCCCTTAAAAATAAATAAATAAAAGGGTACATGGCAGGCCAGGCAGGCGGTTTCGTTGTGCTTTAATAGCCCATGGTAGCCCAGATGTTGAAATGCCCTAAGTGGGAAAAGAATTTTCTGTCATCTTCTTTTCTGCTCATGGTGTTTGTTTTATGGAAATATTAAGTTCTAGCATGATAATGGGTGCCCAAGGGAATCAAAGTGAAATAACAGGATCCTTAACATATTTCTCATTCCTGTATAATTTATGTTTCCTATATTTCTACTGGAAAGTGAGAAAACTTTATTTTTTTTCCCTAAGGCAATTACTCTGCATGGCCTTTTTACCCTATAATAGAGTCTTCTTTCTTTTCAGATAATAACCCACAAAATCTCTTTGGGTGCTTGAGTTAAGTCATTAATTGGCTTGAGAAGGGGTTGTTTGTACAGAAAGGCAATTCTCTCCATTTGTTGTATGTAACTCCCAGACTTTAAGTGACCCATTTTGTTGTTCCCGAGGCCGAGACTCATTATTTTCCTTTGGCACCATATAGACTGTGGGTTTCAATTTAAATCACACCCTTAGTGATTTTTCTAGACAATTGTTCAAAATTTTTGATGAAGAGTCAACATTAGATACAATGTTTGAATGCATGTGCTCTGCTATAGAGATTATTAATGCAGGGTTTTGTTCTTCTAGTGTACCTTTCCTCCTTCTAAAATAGTTCTCGCTGAACTGTGGAGTTTTTTTCTGAGCGTTTGTTCAGCTTTAACAGCAAAGGCAAGTTTAACTATTAGCTTCCCATATAAATTATTCATACATTAATATCTAGCTTTGTTCACCCTCTTCTTAAATTAAGATCCATATTTGTTGAAAGAAAATGTGAACACTAGGAAAGTTTCACTTATTGATGATTAATTCTGAATTTTCTTTACTGAGGCCAACCTTGGAAAATATCGATAATTGAATTCCACAAATAAAATTAATTTTTTCAAGTTACAGATTTTTCCCCATCAAACTTCTCTAATTGAACCAAATGAGAGTTCATCTACTCAGTGCACAGCAAACCAATAAAAACCAACACTGAGCTCTTACTGCAAACAAAGATATACTACTTTATTGGTGTGGTGGGAAAATGGGGAGGTTCAGAAATCCCAAGTTCTCTGATGCCTTGCAAGTGAGGGTTTCTAAGGACAAATTTGGGGCAGGGGTCTCCTGAGAAGGTGGCTACTGCTGGTCGGAGGCCCTGAGGGTCGTGTTGGCAGATGCTACTTACTATTTTCTGGTGCCGCTCCATCTGGTCCTTTGGAGATCTGTTTCGTCTCAAGAGACTTGGAGTGTGAGAAATATCTTTGTATGTGAGAGATTTCATCAGTGCTGATTAACTACTTGTCCTACAAGTTACTTTGAATGATGAGTAAGCATTCCTATCCCTTGAGCCTTGGCCTCTGTGTGCCTTGGCTGGTCCGGTCATGCCTTGGGGCTGATACCACCTCTAGTTCATTCTTTCATCTGAACTGACAAGATGGATGCCAGCTTCCTAGGTAGAGCCCCACAGGGGGCTCTACCCCAGTCATACTGTGAGGGGATTTGTAAAGAGGTTGAATACTGATGAGCTTTAGCAGCCTGGTCAAAATACAGAAACAGTATGAATACTTGATAAAACAAATTAAAAAAAAATACACTTAAGGACGCAATAGTAACAAAGGGGGCCACAATCCAGAAGAGAGCTCCTATTAGGCATATGTGCTGAGGAGCTGGAAAATTTCATATAGGATATGAACTAATTATGACCCGATCCTGTACTTATCCAGCTAATAATTAACACATGGGCTCAGCATTAAATCAATGACAGATTATCACTCTTAAAAAATCAAGTCTTTCTTAGGGTGCCTGGGTGGCTCAGTCATTAAGGGTCTTCCTTCAGCTCAGATCATGATCCCGAGGTCCTGGGATCGAGCCCCACATCCGGTTCCCCGCTCAGCGGTAAGCCTGCTTCTCCGTCTCCCACTCCCCCTGCTTGTGCTCCCTCTCTCGCTGTCTCTCTCTCTGTCAAATAAATAAATAAAATCTTTCGAAAAATTATAAAAAAAAACCCCACGTCTTTCCTTCCCTGTAAAAAGAATGGCTATTGATTACCAGAAATCACAAACTTATTTATTAAAGTAGAGGACTATTTATCAGATTAGGGCCATGGTTTGTGTAATAGTAGATAAATAACTGGTCTGAGTGTTTATACAAACTGATGTTAAAAAAATGATACATTTGACTTTTTTCTCTTCAGTTTGGCATTTAATTACCAGTTTCTGTCAAGGACAGCTGTTAGGTGGCATCACTGTCTAAGAATCTAGAAAATCAAATCGGATTCCTCAGCTTCACTTTCTAGGTCACATGTAATCCCACCCCAGCCTGACGAGTCAAATGTGTTTTGTTGGTGAGAAACTTTCCTCTCCCCTTCAAAACTCTTGTGGCTGGTCTAAGAATTAAATTGACATGAGACAGATCAACAAGAGAAAATCAAATTGAATTATGTGTGTAGGAGGGCTCCATGAGAATATGAGGCCCACTAGTAGTCAGGCGGTTGAGGCTTACCTGCCATCCAGAGCTAAGGAGAAGGGGATTGGCTCTGGGACTTCAAAGGGAGGGAAGACAATTCACAGGAAGATACAAAAGAGTAAATTCTTTGAGGGGGGGGGTATTACTGAACAGGTGGGGGGGACTCCCTTTTATTTATTTTCTTCAAATTTTTATTTAGATTCTAGATAGTTAATATGTAGTGTAGTAATGGTTTCAGGAGTAGAATTTAGTGATTCATCACTTAGATATAATACCCAGTGCTCATCATAACAAGTGCCCTTTTGTTAAACAGATATTTACTGGGCCATGCAGAAGCCCTGATTTTATTAAGTTCCTGCCTGTCTGCCACCATATTATACTATTGTTACTATATTCATATAATATATTCATATTATTTCACATTATACTATTGTTCATATTATATTATTATTCATATTATAATATTGTTGTATTATTCATATTATACTATTGTTATCTATGCTGATAGCTCCCTTCCCAAGGAGAGGCCTCTAAATTCTTTTAGGCAGTTAGGGGGAAGGCCAAAGGTTTTCCCCAAACCTTCTGTTTCTTAAAAAATAACCAACTTACAATAATCCAGTGCCAAAGAGACACATTTTTGGGGTGATAAGTTTTGCTTCCCTGCAGTGTCCTCTGACTCCCTTTAAATACTTTCTATTCAGTGGAAGCTCTTGGGTTTTCTCCTAATCAGATGGCATTATTTATGCTGGGTCTATGTTAGCTGAAATATCCTCCTTCCTATTCAAATTTTATTCACTCTTTTAAGTTTTGATTTAAATTCCAGTTAATTAACATACAGTGTAGTATTAGTTTAAGGTGTACAGCATAGTGATTCAGTACTCCCGTACAATACCCGGTGCTCGTCACAACTCACTTAATACCGACCACAGTTGCCACCCCATTCAAAAGCCCTCTCCATTTGCAGCAGCATTTATTCATTCTTTATTATTCATTTATTCATGTATTCATAATCACCCTACAGATATTTATTGAGTATTTTCTATGTTACAGGTGCTGTCCTCTCTAAACATGAATTTTTATTGCACGTATAGTCCTATTCAAGTGGTTCCACTGAGTTTGAACTTGAATGTTTATTTTACCTCCACTGTAAAACTAAGCCCACAAGGGTAATGACTGTCTTTTTTTTTTTTAAGGTTTTATTTTTTTATTTGAGAGAGTTAGCATGAGTGAGGGGGAGGGGCAGAGAGGGAGGGAGATGCAGGTTTACCGCTGAGCAGGGGACCTTACATGGGGCTTGATCCCAGGACCCTGAAATCATGACCTGAGCCAAGGGCAGCCCCTTAACTGACTGAGCCATCCAGGCGCATTGCCCCCCCCCACATTTTTTTTTTAAAGAGAAATCATGAAATAATGTAAGACATGACCAAGCATAGTGATGAGGCTGGTTCTGTGTCTTCAGTTGGCTGCAGCTTTCTTCTTGGGTAACTCAAACCAGTGGACATTTACTAAGCTTCTACCATATTTATTGCACTGTTTAGCACTATAGGAGATACACAAATAAGTGTACTTTATGCATATATTATGGGTTTGTATAAGAAAAAATCATTTCATGAAGCCAACAATCTAGAAGAAAGATCCTTAACCTGGGATCTTGAGACCTCTAGAGGAAGGAAATTTTAATCTTAAGATGATTTTATTTAAGTCTATGGATATGTGCTTATGTGCATTTTTCTGAGGAACGGAATCCGTAGCTTTTAGATGTTAAAGGTGTCACTGATCATTTAAAAAAAAAGAGTTAAAGAGCTCATGACCTCAATATACATAAAACAAGTACCCAATCAAAGAACAAGAGCCACAGAACAAAGCCTGCGCGGAGTTTAGAAAAAGGTAAAATGGTATGTGACTGTGGTCATTTAGGGAAAGGCTTTCTGAAAGGGAGGACTCCTGAAACATATGCCATATATCCTTTTGGCCTCAGCTTCCGCGTTACAAAAGATGTTAGATTCCAGGATCTCTTTATTCTTTCCAGATCTGAAATTTTTTTCTCAATGTGATCACCAAATACCTATCAAAATGCCAGTCACATCATGGGCACTCAGAAAACATCTGTTAATTAGTCTTGAAATGAAACTTTAATAATGTGTTATCCCCAATATATCCACTATCTTGAGTTGAAATTTTAAAATATTGTAACATTAGCTCCCCAATGTTCCGTGAGTAAAAGGAAGACTTAGCCTGTGTTTATACACCTTTGCTCACACTCTTCCACTGGGGAGATGAGAATATTTAATTCATTATTCTTCCTTTATTTACTTGTGGCACTTTTTAATACCTTTGATTTTATTATGTTTTCTTTTGCAGCATTTTGGGTCTTCTTATTAGTCTGTATAGTTTGTGGGGATAGGAGCTTTATAGCATCTGCCTGATATTGTCCAGTACCTAGCACATTCCCTTAGCCAAAAAAGGGACTTAGTAAGTGTTGAATGATATATGAAAGGCTGCATATCAAAGTGCATCAAAAGAATCTACAAACCGCGTATTTCGGTATAGCCCAGAGTTGAAAGAACATGAGCTCAGGAAAGACACGTTCGAATCTTGACACTGCCTTGTCCTCCATGAGTCACTTAATGGCAGGTTCCTTAAAGTCTTTGTCCTCAGCCTTCTTCCTAATGAAAACATCTGCCTCACACATTTATCTGATTAAATCAATGGAGCGCTTGGAAGAAGTGTCTAGTGTATCACAAATAAGAGAGAATCCATGTTCGTAGGGCCTCAAGCATTTACAGTGTCCGGGCCCTCTTTGGGAAAAAGAGTACTAAATTATGAATGAAAAATTAGTCGACTAGCACATTTTGGGGGGTATTTATTTAGAGGGGGAAGAGCAATCACAAATTACAGATTTTAAAAGCACTGAAAAATACCACAAACATCACAAAATGTTATCATCATCAGTAATAAACTTCCTAACTCATCTTTATATACTTTTATTTCCTTCAAATCTCTGTGTAGACTCAGATGTCCTCTTTTAGATGATCGTGACTTTTAGTATTTTCTTATAGAGCAAATAGTCCCTTTTTGGCTGAGGGAATGTGCTAGGTGCTAGACAAAGTTTATTTTTTTCTGTGGCAAAGTAGGTTGGAATTTGTTTCTTCTTATTGATGGTTTAGGAAGGATTCGTTGACCTTGGTAACACATTACTGGAAATAGGGCATTTCTGATGACCCCACAGTTTCCTGCTCAGGCAGTCCTCCTTGTTTGGAGGGAAGCCTCAGAGAAATCCAGCTTCTGGGTTTCACTTGGCCAGATCTCAGGTCAGTGTCTTCACAGCTTGGCCAGGTCCTTACTGCTTCCTCTTGACCCCTCATCCTAACCCCATGGGCAGGTCTTGCTGTGAGAGATGAGGGGAGGGAATGTAAAGTGGCTGAGAACCTGGGACATCGTGGCCCTGCCTCATCATATTCATATCCGTAGAGTCACAGATGAGGTCCAGATTCTTCACAAGGTCTGCTGGGGCTAGATTGTCCCTGGAGTCCAGATAGATGGAAGGAAGTGTTGGCACCTGCCTGCAGTTACTACCTGTTTGCAAACCCAGTATGACCTCTAGGAGGTAGAAGGTAGACCAGAGGCTGGGGTCACCCACCCTCAGTGCCCCCTCGACAGGGCTGGGACTGTTGCTTCCTCACCACTGACAGGGCAAGACAGAGGTGTTGGAGCACCGCTGACTTTATGGTAAATCTGCCTCTCCTCCTAAGTGCTCAGTAACTTAGCACTTATCATTATTATTTTATTCTTCCACTGCCAAATAATTTTTCAGGAAATCCCTAGGAGTTTTGTAGTGAATGTCTTTTTCGATCTTAACGTAATTTTTTTAATTTTCAGAAATAATCCTCTTTCTCTGCTTTATCCCCAATAGGGTAGGATTTCAGATGACCTATACTTTACTAAAAATGGATCTTAAAATGGGTTGTGCAGAGAAGATTTATGTATAATACTTCATGGTTGTGGTAAGACCAAATGATGTTGAAATAAAAATGCTGCACTGCCTTCATTCATAAATGTCACTTGTAATGGATGCCATGCTGTAGCCATTTTCTCCTTAAGGGATGAAGAGTTGGTTACCACAGCTGCCAGGAGTGCTGCTTGCTAGAGTCTCAGGGGCAGTCCTCTCTGGGAGAAACTGTCTTTATCCAGGGTCACACCCATGCCCCAGAGGCAGCCTTCCAGTGTTTTGGTAGGAGGGGAGCATTTTAAGGGCTTCTCCCAACTGATCCAACTCCAGAGAGCCATCCCAACTTTAGAGCTCTTCAAAGCCCAGTTGGTGATGGCACAATGGCCTTACTTCTCCTTCTGTACAAGTGAGCATTCTTCCCCTCCCTCACAGATACTGATCCTACAGACATTTCTCAACATACCTCCTCCCCGTAGATCTGTCCGAGTCTCTTTCCCAGAGAAACTGCATGGTGAAACACCATCAATTCTTTAAGAAGCACAATCTTTTTAATAACAGCTCTTCTGAGGATGAGGACAGAAATCATTTATAAGACGCGGCCCTATTTCAGAAATGTTCCCATTGAAAGAACGTGCTGCTTACATTCAAGGAGATGCGCCATCGCAGTCCATGAGAGTGCTGTAATTGCTTGCTGTATGATCACGTTAGCTGTGACCAATAACCTGAAGCAATTAGAATCCTTTCACTGAAGCCATTATCTGAAGAAAGGTTAAAGATGGCTGTTCTCTCTTTTCTCACTGCGGTGTTCTCTCCGAGCTTGATCTCCTCTGAACTCATGGTTTGAAGCCAACACATTCTATCTCCAGCCCTGCCATCTCTTAAGCTCTAATTTGCATATTCATCTGTGTGCCTGAATGTTTTCTTTGGTATCCCAACCAGCCTTCCAGACTTAGCATTTGCAACTTGGAGTAAGTCATCTTCCCCTCCGACGAGTCCTATCTGTGTCCAGTCTCAATGAGTAACCTCACGATGCTGACATCGAAGCATACAGCTGGTTTGGCATTCTAGACTCTTCCTCCTCCCTCACCCAACATTCCCAGATGGCCAATAAGTCCTGCTGATTTTGCTGGGCAGTAGTATTATGATAACTAATACTGTGGCTACTTTCCAATTCCTGTTACTTCTTGCTCAGATTAGGTCCTTCTGTTGACGACTGTGATAATAATTGACCTATTTTCCTACCTGCCGTCTTGCTTCCTTCACGTACACCCTCCACACAGTGGTCAGGATGATCTGTATGGAGTGCAGATTTTATCATGCCGAGGCACTCACAGACAGCGAACAAACAGCGTGTACTCCTGTCAGGCAGGGCTCCCCATGACAACCTGTTCATCCTTCACTCTACCCCTAGCACTCCCTTTCTCTAACTCGCGCTAGAAAAATCGCAGTGTTGGACTTTCCCTGCATGTTTCCCATTGTTTCATGCCTCTCCGCCTTTGACCATTATTCTCCCTCTGCCTGGAAAGTCCTTTTCTCCTTCCCTGGGTTGACCCACTTTATTCATCCTCTCGGGTAATCTATTTTTGTCGTATCCTCGAGGGTGTTTTCTCTCAACCTAAAAAGCTGGACTCCCAAACTGTCTTAGTATTTACAATATTATAACGAAAGCATGTGTGGGTTTCTGTAATTTCCTGAAGAACGGGGGCTATGTTTATTCCCTTTGTAACCCCTAGTGCCCGACACACAGGGGACACCCAGTGAATGCTGTACCGAACGGAAAAGTGAAGACCAGCAGGCCTTTGCCTTCACTGATTCATTGCTTGTTTGGTGTATTATCAATATTCCCATAATTCTTTCTGGGATCTCTGTGCTGAGATCCACCTCTCCTACCCACAACTTGGTAAAATTCAATATCTAATAATCCTGAAACTTAATCTTTTCAAAACCGAGTCCTGACTTTTTTCTCAACCTGTTCCTTTCAGAGCCTCCTTTGTTTTAATCAATGGCAACTCTGCTTTTCCCATCTCAGGCCAAAGCCTTCAGAGTCGTCCTTGGCACTTCTCTCTCTTTTGTACCTAACGCCCAGTTCATCGGGGTGTACATCTCTCTCCATCTCTGTTACGAGTACCCTGGATTATTGCAGCAGCCCCCCAGCTTGTCTCCCTGTGCCCACCCAGAATCTCGCCCAATATGGCAGCCAGTGTGTGGCTTTGAAAGTCTAAGCCAATCCCCATCTTCCTTGTGCTCACCATGCTTCAAACAAGCTTTTCAGTTAAACCCAAGTCCTTACCTGATGGCACACTTCCCTGCCACTCTGCTTTACTTAACCCTCTCCCCTTACCTCCTGAATTTCTGTCTGAATGAGTCTCCTTGCTCTTCCTAGCACACTTCCTCTGCGGTGTCTTCGTATTTCTTTCTCTTTTTTTCGTTTTTGTATTTCTTGTTGCCTCTGCCCAGAAAACCATTTCCTCAGATACTGCTTGCTGACTGTAGGTCTCTATGTAAATACAATGTCACCTTTTTAGTCAGGTCTTTCTTGCCATCCTGTGTAAAATTTCACACATGCTGTATTTACCGTTCTCAGCGGTAACTGAGGACACTATGGTACTTAAAAAAAAAAAAAAAGTGAGCGTTGGAAATGAGTAATTCTTTTCAGTGCTGTGTCCTTAGAAGAAGAGTTATTGACACACAGGAGGGGCTCAGAAAATACTCGATAAATGTATACGTGAATGAAGGAACCAAGACTTAACTCTGATGTGTTCGTTCTCAGCACGTGTGATGTTGGGCAAATTCTTAACTTCTGAGTTTTACTTTTCTTTATTTGTAATTTGAGGCTGATAATAATGATGCCTGCCATATTTTCTTGAAGCTTCTTGATGAGTTGCCAAGGTAATATTGATAGATGGTGTTCAGAATCGTTCCCATCTCACACAAGATCTAAAGTGCTTTCTGTGTAAAATTTCACTTAATCTTCACAATAGTCATAGGAGGTATGTTCCATGCTCATCTCCATTTTCCTGACTTAGAAAAAAAATGACTAAGGTATATACATGTCTTACAACAGTGAGAGAGCAGGATTTGAACCCACATAGCTGTGACTCTGTGTCAGTGTTCACAAGAAATCACCATATAATTTTTCTTTTTGGGTGTTATCATTACACAGTATTGATATCAGATTTTGGTGCCCCCAATTTTTTTTTAATAAAGCATAATTTTCATTCTGACTTTCTCTTTTATACCAGTGGAGGCAGGAGTGGAAAACATTCAGTAAAGGAAGCACAGTAAAAAATACAAAGTAAAGTGACAGTAGTAAGTCTAAACATACAAGCAGATCCCTCTGCACATGCAAAGATGTGATAAAAACTCTGCTTGCTAAAAGAACGACACTTAGACTGAGTTTAAAAGGTAGAGAGGCAGAAAGACAAATTTTAAAATAGGCTATGTATAACATGTAACAAAAATAAAATGCAATGGTACAAAAAGCATCAAAATGAAAGAACAGAAAATGATATGCTAAGCCAATGTGAGTGTAGTAATGATAACCAGGAAAATTAGGTTTCAAGTGACAAGTACTAAGCAATACAAAGGATAATGCACATGGATAAAAGTTACAAACTACAGAAAGATATGAGAATCACAAAACTTCACGCACCTAACAATTTAGTGATAAATTGTATAAAGGAAAAACTAATAGAAAATCAAGGAGTTATTAAAGATTTTAGAATATTTTGGGGGAAATTTAAATACAAAAAATGAGTAAGGCTATGGTCCGTGGTAGGCAAGGAACCTGGTTCTTATTTAAAAAAAAAAGCAAAAAAAAAGCAGTGATATGTAGCATTTGCCAGTTTTGGTTGTGTAAATACCCATGCTGTATACCTAAAATGGGTATGTTTTATTAATGCTGAAATTATACCTCAATAAGCTGTCTTTAAAAGTGGGGAGAATGTCAGAAAGCAAGAGATTATTAGCAAGATGTAGAGATGGCCTATTGGAGGCTGTGTCTCAAGAAGTTATAATGGTACATTTTTTCCAGCAGTACTTTGTAGCTTGTAATTTGAACTTAGCAAAATCAAAGTAGCAGAAAGATGAAATGAGGAGGGAACTTAGGGTGCTACCTAGGGTAGTTTTACAGGGACTAACTGCGACACCTGCTGGATGGGGAAGCCAGTGCAGCTAAGGGGTTGATGCTTGTGAGAAGGGGAACAATGTAATTGCAAACAAATGAAAAACCAAATCCAAGGAACATAGAATATGTCCTTATTACATTAAGCTAGTATGCTTTTATGTGTTGGAGGCACAGTAGTGGACAAGATAAACAGGGTTTCTAATCACAAGGATCTCACATTTTACAAAGTAAATGAATGAATGAAGCAGGTAAAAAACCATGGACTTGAGAAGAATGGTGCCTTTATTTAGACCCAACTATAAATGTTACTTGTTTTATGCTTCATATTTTAATACCCCACATCTTTTTCTATTTTGGGGGGGCACTTTTATGTTTCCAAAATGCACTTTCACACTATTATTTCACATTCTGTGGATCTTACATTTTAGAAAGTCTTATGAAAGAATATTTTTTGCCCTCTTTCTTAAATACTAATATCTTTCTAGGTTCAAATTCATTTTCCCTTAAACTTTGAAGATTAGTTCTATGGTCTTGTAAGTACCATGATCAGATTCATTCTGATTCTTGTTTTTAAGTAACTTGTTTTTTACTCCATGAATGCTATTATTAGCCTGGTTTTCTTTATTCTGGAATTAGAGAATTTAAGTTTAAAAATACCACGTTTTTCATCAGTTCTTTTTACGTTCCTTCGATGTGAAAGCTAGTGTCTTTTTTCAACTCTACAGAGTTCTTAAAAATCATTTTGTAATGATTTCCTCCTCTCCATTTTCTTTGCTCTTTCTGGAGTTCCATTTCGATTCTATGTTGGAATTTCTAGATCTCTCATAATTTCCAACTTGTCCTTTTGTGCTGTGGTTTGGGAGAATTTCTTCACCTTTCTCAAGTGTTCTGAATGCAGTTCTTTTGGAAAGTGGGCTGGAGGAACAGATCTCATTATTCCTAGACAGTAGGTTAAGTATTAAAACTGTGCTATTCTGGGCAAGCTGTCCATTGTACTTGCCCTAGAGAACTATATTAGCTACTATTTTTCAAAAACACTTGCACAACACATTTTTCAAGAACTTTGCACCAAATGATTTAAAAAACACACAGACATATTGCTATGTGGAACTATGATCAGTGTATATATGCCTCCCAGCTACATGTATGCATCATTGTCTTTCTTAGATGATAAGCTACCTTAGATGATAATGTTTCTATATTCATTTTTGATAATACCATCTATTTAATGAATGCCTTTTGAGCAGTCATCATAACTAACTAAGGTCTCCAGATTTTATCACTGCCTTTGTCTTTGGTAGTATAGACATTTTTTTTAAAGTATTTATTTTAGAGAAAGAGAGGATGTGCGCACACATGCACACAAAAGCAGGGGGAGAGGCGGAGGGAGAGGGAGAGAGAGAGACTGTTAAGCTGGCTCCATGCCCAGCGTGGAACCAAATGTGGGGCTTGATCTGGCAACCCTGAGATCAGGACCTGAGCTGAAATCAAGAGTTGGCTTCTTAATGGACTGACCCACCCAGGTGCACCCTTGGTAGCATAGACATCTCAATGATTATGATTTGCTTTAGAAGCATTTCAGTGTAACTAAGCAATTTGTCTTCACTATTCTCCAAAACTTAAACATTGTTTTTATTTAAAAAAAAATATATATATATATATAAAAAACAAGTACTTTGTAAACCTTATATGAAATAGTGTTTTTAAAAGGAGAAACATCTTACTTAATCATTTATTTTTGTTGCCTTGATAAATTATGGGATTTATAGGCCCTGTTAACATATTGGGTGGCCTTATGAGAGAATTACATACCAACTTCAGATCTTATAGGAATTAATTTTTAAAAATCAAAGTAGTACCCATGGTAACATGGTCCATATTGGTTTTTCTTTTTCTTTTTAGCTTTAAAACTGAAGACAGATTGTGTTTAATGCAATTTTGTATTTGAAAATTTTGTAATATTAGTGTCAATTGAAAATAGCTTAAACGCGATTGCCGAACAAAATGCTGGCACCCTTAGTACTAAGACAATTTGAGACATTTAAACGTATCACTTTCTTTTTTTCTTATTTTTTATTCATTTTGTATTCATTTTTTAATTATTTTACAAACATATAATGTATTATTAGCCCCAGGGGTACAGGTCGGTGAATCGACAGGTTTACACACTTCACAGCACTCACCATAGCCCATACCCTCCCCAATGTCCATAATCCCACCACCCTCTCCCTACCCTCCTCCGCCCAGAAACCCTCAGTTTGTTTTGTGAGATTAAGAGTCTCTTATGGTTTGTCTTAAATGTATCACTTTCTCAACTATTTTCGAGTTGGGGCTGATTAGGAGATCCCCAGGAGTCAGAGGTCTGTAAACTATATATATAGCCCGTGGGTCGAATTCATCAACTGACTGTGCTGAATGCGTTTCGTTCATGCATTGTCTTTGGCTGTTTCCCACCCTCATAGCAGGGTTGAGTAGTGTGACTGGGAACGCGGGACAGGCTGACTTTCTCACTCTCTGGCCCTGAAGAGACTATGTTTGCCGGTCCCTGCTTCATATACCCATGATTGTTTTGTCCCCTCGTACCTACCCCTGCTTCCACACCGTTAGCCGATGACACTGCGCGTGTTTGCATATGTCCTTGCTTTGGCTTTCCCTCCCCCTAGAATGTTGTCTCTCTCTCTTCACTTACATCTAACATCTATTCATTCTTTACGATATGATTCCAGGAACACTTTCTCCTTGAAGTTTTGTCATAAAAACAGCAAATTAGATTTCCTGGGCGTATCTCCGTTACACTCCCTCACGTGTATTCTGAAGTCCCTTGCCTCTCTCTTGCTCGAGCTTGCTGGCATACACGACCCCGATTAAATACGGTTCTCCACCTCTGCCGGGCCTGCTGCTTCCTTGCAGTTAAATGTGGCTGGAGAAAACACACATGCCGACTAATCTTCCTTTCCGACCCTTAACGGCCCTGGACTTCCAGTGGGCACAGCTCTCATACTGTACTTACATTTGTCATTCTCCTACTTACCTCAATGGCTGTTTTATAGATTTTCCTCTGTTCTCAACCCCCAACACTCCCTCCCTGTCCTCACTCTCTGCCGATGCCACTTTGTCCCAATTCACCGAGAAAATGGAAGCAACAGTTGAGAACATACACTACCACGGCTCTGTACCACCCAGACACCGCATCCACCCTGACCCTCAGCCTTCCTTCCATGACAATGGATGACCCAGCCACCAGCCCACTTGTGCACGAAGCCCCATCTCCTCCTCACTTGCCTATTCAAGGACATCACTCTGGCAACGGTCCTTTCTCCCTCAGTGTCTCCCTCAGCATACAGACATGCTGTTCTCTCCCCCAACCTTCTATTACCTGTTAGCACTCTCTTTCTCCCTTTTGGAACAGTATTTGGCAAAATATTGCCTGCAGTAACCTTTTATAAATCCTTTCCTCCCACTTTCTCCTCAACCCATTTTGGGCAGGCTTCTGTCTCCATCACCCCTTGAAAATGCTCTTGTCAGAGTCACCCAGCACCCCCATGTTACTAAGCCCACTACAGGACCCAATCCGTGTCTTCTTCGACCTGTCAGCACCTTTGATGTGATCATTTCTTTTCCTGGATATAATTTTCATTGATTTCTAGAACATCACACTCTTCATTTACCCCCCTTTCGCTGGTCTTTCCTTTGAGTTTTTCTTTGCTGGGCCTTTTTTTTTTTTTTTTTAAAGATTTTATTTATTTATTTGACAGACAGAGATCACAAGTAGGCAGAGAGGCAGGCAGAGAGAGAGGGGGAAGCAGATACCTTGCTGAGCAGAGAGCCCCATGTGGGGCTCGATCCCAGGACCCTGAGATCATAACCTGAGCCGAAGGCAGAGGCTTAACCCACTGAGCCACCCAGGTGCCACTGCTGGTCCTTTTTTGTGTCTCTGACTAGTTTGTATTGAAATACCTTAGCTCAGGTTCGGTCCTTTTCTCTACCTTTTCCTTGGTGATCTCGACCGGTGTCAGGAATCCCATGTGGATTTCAGGCTCAAACCACTTTCCTGAACTCAAGATTCTTACATCTCACTGCCTCTTCGACATTTCCATGTGGATATGTACTAGACGTCTCAAACGGAACACGTCCAAAATAAAACCTCCTGATCTGCCCCCTCCCTTCAAAGTCTCTGCTCCACCCATAGCCCACAGCCCGTCTTGTTGCCGCGTGTCTCCTGCTTTGCTGTCGTCACGGGACCGCTGCTTCCACCCTTGCCCTGCCCAGCCCAGCCTGGCCTTAACTCGGGAGCCAAGACAGATTCTTAACAAGCTGGTTCAGATGGTATCAGCTATCTGCTATCAGCTGTCTGCTTTGACAAAGTGCTACAGTGATTTCCCACTTGAGATGTTTACCGTGACGGAAAGGTCCCAGTCTGACCCCCACCTCCCTCTCTATGTTTCTGATCTCATCTCCGACTGCTTTCTCTTGCTCGTGCCTTCGGCCTCCTTTCCAAGCCTCAAACTCAGAGGCTGCCGCTGCGTCTGTGCCTTTGCTCCGGCTCTTCCCTCTGCTTCAGATGCTCTTTACTACGGTATCCTTGGGGCGCATTCCCTTGCTGCCTGTATGTCTTTGATCTCATTTTGTTCTCACTGAACTTGACCCTGACAACCCACTCCAAATCAGAGCCATATCGTTCACAATTATTCTGTTTTCCTTTTCCTAAATCACTTATCTCTCTCTAGTAAAACATATAATTAGCTAGTTTATGTATACTGGACGTGGTCTGTCTTTCTCACTAAAGTTAAGGTGGTTTGTCCTCTGCATTCACTGATGTATCCCCAGGTCAGAGAGAAATACCTAGCACGTAGTAAGTACTCAGTAAATATTTGCTAAATGAGTAAAGGGCAGCAAAGCTGTCTTCCATTCCTTTTTTTTTTTTTTTTTTAAGATTTCTTTTTATTGGAGGGAGAGAGAGAAAGAGAGAAACATTTCACAAGTAGGTGGAGGGAGAAGCAGACTCCCGGCTGAGCAGGGAGCCCATGGGGCTCCATCCTAGGACCCTGGGATCATGACCTGAGCTGAAGGCAGATGCTTAACTGACTGAACCACCCAGGCAACCTTCTGTCTTTCATCCTTTATAATCACATAAGCTTGCGACATTGGTTTGCCCTCATTTTTCGTGTGTGCGTGTGTGTGTTTGAATAGATGAATGTGTTTACCAAATTAACCAATACTTAAAACTCTTCTTCTCTGCTAAACCTTTTAAAATTTACTTTGAACGTGTGACTAGGCAAGTAAATAGTCACGCAGAATAAAACAAGATAAAACAGCGGTGTGTTAGATTATATTTCCTCGCCGGGAAGGACTACAGTGTTGATATGGAATGCAAGATGTGTACAATTATTTTCACAAGTCACTCCAGAATTAAAGCTCTTAGAGCTGCCCAGCTGTGTTGATTAGTCAGCTCTTCCTGACGTCTTACCCCTGGGCAGCGACATCCTGCTAGCATAGCAGTGTTGTCATAAGGTCAACAGCCATCCTGCAGTGTCACCCCATCACAAGGTCACACACACACAAAAATCCTGCTTCAAACTTGTGAGCCACTTGAGTGCAAGGCCGGGATTCAGTCTTTTTTTTTTTGTTCCTGGATCCAGGCCCCCAGATGAACGAGGAACAAACCAAAGGTGCCTGATGGCGAGCGCGTGTCATGATCACACGCAGTTAGTATGCCAGGATTAAACACTGCTCTCCTGGTTCTCCAAAAATATGACGTGAAAGGAAGTGGGTAATTTACTCCATCCCTACATTTGCCTTCTCAGAAAGTAATCAACCTGGTTTCAGCCACTTCTCTCTAACAGGTATTTTGTGAAAAGTCAAATGATTCACGGTTGTGAGAGAGCTGAAGTTCTGTTTCACACAAGGAATCGGAAAGACCGGTTTTTAAAGTGTCTGTGGAGCACTGGCTTTTTCTTACTCCTGAGGGGTGGGTTGGCTGCTTCCTAGAGGAAGGGGCCACACATCTCTGTTTCTGGCATCTCTCCTCCCTCCGCCCCCCTTGGGCTGTGAGGTCAGTTTTCATGGCCGGAGGTATGACATTTACCAGAAGCAAGTCACTTGACGTCTCAGAGCCTCAGATTCTTCACCGTAAAATAAGAATAGTATCTTTCACAGGAACAGATTGCCGGGATTGGATGGGGTCATGCATAGGAAGTACTTTGGTAAACCTGAAAGCACCAGGTACAAACACTTATTATAATGTTTCCGTCACTAATATGAATTAGTTATATTAATTGTTCACCTTGAATCCTGGCTAAAGAGAAAGGACTATTTTACCTTCTCAGGTTTCTTTGACCCATGCTACGTTTTGACCCACACACGTGCACGCGTGCGCACACACACATATTTCTGGTAAAATTCCTGGTCCACGGAACTAGCAAGGGGCACGTGGAATGCTTCCGAAGCCACGGTAAAAATCAGATTCTTCGCTGTTCGCCCAGGGCACCGCGTCAGTTCTTTTGTCAGTGGCAAAGCTGTGAATTTCCCTTTTCGGCGACACTGGCCTCCTCAGTCATTATTTTGCTCGCTGCTTTGGAGGCGGGTTCCGGCTGCGTTCCACAGTGCTTGGCAGGAACATTCTGGGTACAGGCTTAGTCGTGCTTCACGGGAGCCCGCTGGGGCTGATTGGGCATGGCGGTGGGTGTCCATTGCGCCCCCGGTGAGAATCGAAGCCCCTGCACGCATGGAGACGCGCTGTGAAAACTTCACCGCTTGCTCAAGTAGCTTCAGAAAGGCCTTGTTAGCACCTATAGCACCCTTAGTTTTGCTCAGGCTCCAGTCAATAAGTACCTTTATTGGAAAAGTGTGGAGTTTGGGATACAACTCAAAAGGATGCAGGGAATTGAAGAGGCTTTGGATAATTAGGATAAGAAAATGATGAAGTTTTGTGAAAATCTGAAGCTCTGAGATAATACAGACAAAGAGGATGATTCTAAGATGGGAGTAATAAGGAAGGTTTGCTGTAATTAAACTCGTGCATCAGAGTCAGATCATATGTAATAGAAGGATTCGATTTCATATGTTATTGTTGGAAAACAAAGGCATTCCTGTTGAATGTACCCTCATAGTATCTTGTTTAACACCTAGATAAATGCTGGTTTTTTTCTTTTAAAGATTTATACGTCATATATCAAAAAATAAATAAAATAGTTTAAATAATTGAATTTATAGAACTTAATTGCAGTGAATATTTATGTCAAGGCTGTGGCAGATCTTTGCGGGGAGGTCAGTAAATCCATACTCTTTTAAAGGAATGGCACAAATAGCTTTACATTGTATGTATCTCGCTTTTAAGTTTTGCTTTAATAAAATGGAATTGAAATTGGGAGTGTGTGATCTTCACATGCTTCCTTGCCTCGAATTAGAAAAAATAGAATTTGTTACTTCTGAGATTCTCAAATAATGTCTTAATTCATTTCAAAGACTGCAGACAGCTAGCTGTTCAGGGTCTGTACAAGTAGCTACTTGTCGTAAATTAAGTGAACAGTCAGTAGTTTATATGATGGCAGGTGTCTGGTTGCTTCTGCTGTTGACTGATACGGAATTTTGGAATTTGCCAATTCAGGGACATACGCTAGTGGAGAGTGTTTGACTTGTTCATCAGACAGACCTGGTCTCAAAGCCTGGCTGTCTCGTACTTGCTGTGGGCCTGGGCAGCTTCCCCTCGCGCTGCTAGCCCTACCCCATACGATTGTTGTGAGGATGGGATGGGATATATGTCTTAAGTAACTAATAGCCCCTGAAAGAGTAAGTGCATAATGACTATTAATTTCCTCCCCTTCTTCCCCCTGCTAGACCACTTGTGTTTTTAATGCCTCACTGGTTGCCCTGGGTTGTATTGTAGGAAGTCTTCTGGATGGATGGCTGCTGGAAACCCATTGCCGTAGCCAGCTCTTCTTCCGTACTCAAGGATTTACCCTGGCATTGAGTAATGAGAATTTCGGTAAGAAAAATTAAATAAACAGAGTAGATGGACTTTTCGTAAAAGATCACTTGTATCTCAGATCAGATCGTTCATAGTAAGTTATAGGACTCTTCTCCAAAGACCTCAAGATGTCCCAGATCTCTGGATTATTCTTATTTTGAAAAAAATAACAAGAAATAGGTCTTTTAACTCTAGTAACACCCTGATTAGCTCTTCATGTCATTGTAAATGTAGTAGTTCACTTATTTTACCTTATTTTGTGCTTTTAATTTCCATCTAACCAATGAATTGTCTAGTCTTTGATGACAGTGTCTGGATATTATTTGTCTCTTTGGTGTAGACTAAATGAGGCACAGATTCTTAGTGGTTAGGGTATTGTCTGAAACTGTAAAGGTTTTGACAGTGTGAGAGAGGCAGGCAAAAGTGTGAAAAATAAGAAATTCTACAGTAAATATATTCCTAAATCACCAAGAAAAATTATTATATATCACTTGTTAGGATGGCATAGAGTATTTTTACTTGGGTCTATTTTTATCCATTTTTTCCTCCAAATGATATCAATATATAATGTATTTTCATATAGTTACATGAAGTTAATATGTATCTAGTACACCTATATTAGTAACTCATGTTATTAACCCATGCTGTATAAAATATGTTGAACTACTGTCAACCACACCCAAATTTTTAAAAAAATGAACGTGCCATGGAGAATTAAGGGCAATCAAACAAATATGTGCTGAACTATTAAAAAGGGGAAAAAAAGATGAGTGAAGATAGGGATAATAGAAACAAAGTAAGTGGTGATAT
Organism: Martes martes; assembly: GCF_963455335.1. NCBI lineage: Eukaryota > Metazoa > Chordata > Mammalia > Carnivora > Mustelidae > Martes > Martes martes. The sequence goes on from NC_137889.1 coordinate 137,469,269, forward strand.
CAGCATATATGTAAGTTAGTAAATATGTGAATTATCTTAAAATTATCGTTACTGAAATGCGCCTGGAGAAATACATATTAAAGAATTTTGCACATAAGAGATGGAGCTGGAGGTGGGGAGAAAGCAAGAAGGATAAATTCTAGCCTCATTAATTCTAACAAAGAGCATTAATTCTGAAATTGTGATAAAATTGCCGTTTGGCATCTAAAAACATGATAAAATATGATTTTAAGTATCATTTTTTAACTAAAAGAGTTTTAACCACTTTGCCTGTGATTATATTTTTCAGAAAACATATTTGAGAAGTACTTCCATCCAATGCTACTTGTGTTTACTTTTAAACTGTCATTTTTTAACCGAGGCTGGCATTCATGTCTTCATTTTGGGGTGAGTTTATTTTTCAGCATAAATGGCATCCTGTTAATGGCTATGAGTATTGTTCTTCGGTATCTTCTCTATTAAACTGGTTTGTGTTCAGTTTGCTTAAATCCTTAGGAACTAAGTATTTGGGTACGATAGAGGGCAGATTACGGAGATTCTGAGTAGGTGTGGCAAACACCTAAATGGGCATTTCTGCATTTGGGTAATATTCCAAATGAGTGCCCTATGCTTCCAAAAAACTAGACCTCTTGGTATTTAACTAAACTTGGAAGCCTATTCCTTATTAATAGCTTACATGATTTTCGCAGCAGTAAAATATAGATATTTAGGGCTTGTCCATGTGACTTTTTTATCTATCTCTGACACAGACATCTCCCATCCTCTGAGCCCTATCCTACTTCAGTTTGAAATGTTTCTTTCTTTATTTAGGCCTTTTGTTTTTCTTCCTACTATATATTCATATACTTCCATGCTTATTAACTTTTTTCTTCACTCTCAGATGTAGCTAATTCTCTGCACAAAGTTGGCCCAAAGCACCCAGCTTATAGTTATGTAATATGACCCTCAGCTCAGTTTTCCTTACTAATGCCTTCTTGGTGCAGGGAACCATAGATGGTAAAGAATACTTACTACCAAAACCTGTATGTGAAAATGATTATTGCTTATTTTAAGAATTTTGCCTATTTATTGGACTTAAAAGTCAAATGGAACCTCTGCTAGAAAACTAGCAATTCATTCAAAAACAGTTACTGAGCACTATGGCACACCAGGTGCTATGTTTATTCCACTGTGATAAATTACACCAGGTTATTTATAAGTTATCTTTCCAAATTAGGTTTTTCCCTAATCCCGGTAGGTCAGTCCTTAAGTTAGCCTCAGATACCAAGGAGTTTTATATATATGTTTGGTGTTTATATTCATCTACAAGTCTGTTGAATGCACAAAGGCAAGGATAACACTTATCTTTTCACTGATCAAAATAAAAAAAAATCTTGATTGCTCTTTTGCCTGTAATATTCATCAAGTATTATTCATCAAGTAATATTCATCAGTATTATTATATCCATTCAAAATGTTTTGCTCTTTGGTTTTGCTTTCAGCTCTATCAGTGCAGGTCTTCCTAAAACAGAGGCAAACTGGGAGTTTGTAATAAAGGATTTGGAAAAAATTGACAAAATTATTCAAGTGAGTACTCATTTTTCCATAAACTCTCTGGTATGATTGCTATGGAGTATGCCTCTCCCTGTGTTCTGCTGTCAGTCTTCATGAAATCTCACTTGAAACAATAGTTTTGGAGCAGGTCATGAGCCTGGCAAATCCTTAAGTGAAATCTTTTACTTACACTTTTCAGATCCTAATTATCTTTAAAACTCAATTTGTAAGTGGCCTGGTATAAAGAGCTCTCTGTCACCACAGTCCAGGGACTCGAGTCTCCAGCAAAGAAACTGGGCAGCTTGGTGGCTCTTGTAGGGAGCATGGCCTGACCTAGGGAGGAGCTGTCTGTCCTGTGGCTAGGAAACCCCCCCTCACCTGGAGACACCAGCTGGCCTGGCAGAACCTGCACGGCGAAAGAGAGCAGGAGCCCCACTGAGGACCACTACAGCCAGGGCATTGCTTTCCACCACAAGGGGTGACACAGCAGAGACCAGTGGGAGTCCTGGGGGCACGAAGTGAGCCAAGCATTTCAAATTAGCGCCACAAAGATTCTGAAAGCTATACTGTCATTGGAACCACAGCTTATAAACAGAAGTCCAAACCTAAACCTAAACAGGGTGGCTGATATAGAAGATTTAAATGGAACCAGGGTCTCCTAACATAAAGTTCAATACCAGAATACAGCTGAAACTCACTCATTATACCAAGAAGCAAGAACATCACAACTTGACTCAGAAACGACTCTGAAATAGACTTTGAAACTGAGGTGGATTGGATGTTGGAATTACTTGACAAGGATTTTAAAGCAGCCATCATAAAAATGTGCCAACAAGCAATTACAGATACCTTTGAAACAATTGGATAAAACAAAGTCTTAGCAAAGAAATGCAATATGTAAAAGGAACCAGGTGGAAATGACAGAACTGAAAAATACAATAACTGAAATATAAAACAAACTGGAGAGATTCACTAGCAGAAAGAATATGACAGAGGAAAGAGTGAACTTGAAGATAGAATAAAACACACTGAAAAAAAAAAGCCTCAGGGATCTTTGGTATAATAAAAGATCCAGCATTCTTTAAAAAATTTTTTTTTAAATTTATTTATTAGAGAGAGAGGGAGGGAGGGAGGGAGAGCGGTGGGAGGACCAGAGGTAGAGGGACAAGTAGACTCTGTGTTGAGCATGGAGCCCACTGCTGGGCTTGATCTCATGACCCTGAGATCATGATCTGAGCCAAAATCAAGTCTGAAGTCTAACTAACTGAGCCACCCAGGCACCCAAGATCCAGAATTCTTAGCATTAGCATCTCAGAAGGAGAGAGGAAGGAGAATACAAGTAAAAGACAGAGATTGGTCAAATTGGTAACAAAAACAAACCAATGTTTTGCAGTCTACAAGGAATTCACTTTATTGTAATGGGTTGTTGAGTATTGCCCACCACCCCCGCAAAAAAATTCATGTCTACTTGGAACCTCCAAATGTGACCTTCTTTGGAAATAGGGTCTTTGCAAATATAATTAGTTAAGGTGAGGTCCTACTGGCGTGGGTTGGACCCCAGCTCCATGACTCACTGTCCTTCTAAGGAGAGGACACACCACAGAGAGAGTGACAGGGAAGAAAGCCACCTGAACTTGGAGGCAGCTACAAGGCAAAGGAAACTAGAATGATGAAGCTAGAAGCCACAGAAGGCCCAGGATTGCCTGAGTCACTAGAGACTTGGGAAAGGTAAAGAAGGATTGTCCTAGAGCCTTCAGAGAGATCCTGGCCCTACTGACTTCTTGATTTTGGACCTCTAACTTCCAGAGCTGTAAGAGAATAAAATTGTTGTTGTTTTAAGCCCTCATTTTGATATTTTGTTACTGCAGCTCTAGGAAGCCGATACCTATAACGCACAATAATTGTAAAAATCAGACGTAGCTCTCTTAATATCAGCAAGTAAAACCACTAGACTTTACAGCAAGTAAAACTACTAGGATCAAGAGATACATTACAAAATGGTGAGAGATTAATCCACCAGGAAAATGTGATCTTAAATGTGTACACACCAAATAGCAAAGCCTCAAAATACAAGATGCTAAAACTAATCAAACTGGGAGGAGAAAGAGGCAATTTCACAATTATAGTTGAGGACTTCACCACCTCCTAAGGAACAAACTGAATGACAAGACAGAAAATCAGAAAGAATATAGAAGAACCGGACTACACAGTCAGCCAACAATTTTTAATTTACATTGATAAAACACTTCACCCACGGACGAGGAATTGGTGTTTTTTTCAGGCACTGTTCACCAAGACTAACCGTATCATGGGCCATAAAACACACTTTAACAAATTTATCAGAATTGAAATCATGCAGAGTGTGTTCTTTGACCACAGTGGAATCATGTAGAAGTCAATCACACAAATAGAGCAAGAAGATCTCCAAACACTTGGAAATTAAATAATATATTTCTAAATATTCCGTGGGTCAAAGATTAAATCTCAAAGGATATAAAATAGTACATAGACTTGAATGAAAATGAAAATACAACACATCAAGATCTGTGGGATTCAGAGAAAGCATTACCGAGAGGGAAATTTATAAAACTAAATGATTATATTAAGAAAGAGGAAAGATCTCAGATCAGCATTTGAGGTTCCCACCTCAAAAAACTGGAAAGAGAAGAGCAAAATAAACCTAACACAAGCAGAAGGAAGGAAAAAAGTAAAGATAAGAGCAGAAATTAATGAAATTGAAATCAGAAAAATAATAGGGAAACTTAATGAAACATAACCCTCATTATTTGGGGGAAAATCAATAAAATTGATAAACCTTTAGAAAAATTGACAAAGATTAAAAAAGAGATGACATAAACCATTAATATCAGAACTGAAATTAGAGGCTATCACTACAGAATCTGCAGATATTCAGAGGATAATCAAGAAAAGCTATAAACAACTTTATTCTCTAAATTTGACAGCTTGAAGGAAATGGACCAATTTCTCAAAAACCACAAACTACCAAAATGTAATGAAGATGAAATAAACAATCACCAAACTACTATACCATTAAAGACATTGAATTCACCATAAATAATCTTCCCAGAAAGAATCCCTAGGCCCACCTGGTTTCACTGGAGCATTCTACCAAACAAAGAAACATTAACACCGATTTTACAATCTCTTCCAAAATAGATCTATTACAATCTATTTCAAAAATAGAAGAAGAAAAACTTTCTAACTCACTTAGGCAAGTATTACCCTGATGCTAAAACCAGGCAAAGATGATACCAAAAGAGAAAGCGACAGATACCGCTAATAAACTTGGATGCAGAAATTCTCAATAAAATAGCAAATAAAATCCAGCAGTGTATTAAAAGAATTATATACCATGACAAATGGGATTTATTCCAGGTATGCAAGACATGCTTACTATTGGGAAGTCAGTCTCTGTAATCCACCTTATCAACAGGCTAAAGTAGGTTATCATGATTAGATCAATTGATGGAGGAAAAGCATTTTAAGAATATACCGATTCCTAGTAAAATTCCTCAGCAAACAAGGAAAGAGAAGTAACTTTCTCAACTTGATTTAGAGCATGTACAAAAACCTAGAGCTACCATCATACTTAATGGAGAAAGACTGAATGTTTTCCCCCTAAGATTAGAAACCAGACAAATATGTCATCTCTCACCACTCTTATTCAACACAGTCTTGGAATTTGAGCTAAATTGGCAAGGCAAGAAAAAGAACAAAAGTATGCAGATTAGAAATGAAGAAATTATAAATATGAATATCTTTTTCTGGGAGAAAATGTCAATAAATGACTATCCATTATTTAGAGAATGCAAAGTAAAACCACAGTGACATCACCATGCACTTATAATAAGAATTAAATTAAAAAGTAGTAATAATGCTGAATGCTGTCAAGGATGTGGAGAAACTGGGTCACACATATTTTTGATGAGGATATAAGAATTTACAGCTCCTCTAAAATAGCTTGACTGTTTTTTATAAAATAAAACATGCATTCGCCATATGATCCAACAGTTGCACTCCTCAACATTTATATCAGAGAAATGCAACCTCATGTTCACACAAAAACAGGCACATGCATGTTCATAGACTTTTATTTGTAATAGCTAAGAACTGAAAACGACCAAGTTCCCTTCAATGGATGAATGAACTGTCGTACGTTATATCAAGGAACAATACTGAGCAAATATAAGGGAAGAATTACTGATACAAGTTGGACGGCTCTCCAGAGTATTCTTATGCTGGGTGAAAAAAAAGCTGATATGAATAGGCTAACTGTGGTACATCCATCCGTACAATAGAATATTATCCGGCAATAAAAAGAAATGCGCTTCTAGATGTGAAAAGACACAGAGAAACCTCAAAAGCATATCCGCTAAGTGAAAGAGGCCAATCTAAAAAGGCTACATACTGTGGTTCCAACTATATATCTTTCTGGAAAACGTAAAACTATGGATACAGCAAAAACATCAGTGGGAAATTTCCAGGGGTCAGGGGAAAAGGAGAGATGAATAGGGGGACCACAGGTGATCTTTGTGGTAAAGCAACTATTGCAAATGATACTGTAATGGTAGGTACATGTCATTATATACTTGTTAAAACTCAGGACGTACAACATCAAGGCTGAATCCCAACGCAATCTCTGAACGTTTGTTACGAATGTATCAATACCGACTCATCAGTTGTAATAGATGTACCATGCAAATGCAAGATATTAATAACAGGAGAAACTGGGGCCGGGGGCAGGGGATATATGGGAAATTTCTATAGTTTCTGTTCATGTTCTATAAAGCTAGAACTGCTCAAAAAATAGTGTATTCAAAGGGCCAATCTCAAACAATTATATACTATATGAGTCCACTAACACAACATTTTTGAAATGATACAGCAATGGAGAGGAGAGAAGTGGTTGCCAGGGATTAGAAAGGTGGGGGTTGGAATGTGTGTTAATAAAGGTTTGCCCTAAAGATACAAATGTAGTGATCCGAAGGGGCATGTGCACCTGAATATTTATAGCAGCAATGTCCACAATAGCCAAACTATGGAAAGAGCCCAGATGTCCATCAACAGATGAATGGATAAAGAAGATGTGATATATAGATATAGATATAGATCTATATACATACAAACACATACACACACACATGCATATATACACACACATGCACACACACACAGTGGAATACCTTGCAGCCATCAAAAGAAGCGAAATGTTGCCATTTGCAACAAGGTGGTTGGAACTAGAGGGTATTATGCTCAGTGAAATAAGTCCATCAGACAAAGACAATATGATCTCACTGATACGAGGAATTTGAGAAACAAGACAGAAGATCATAGGGGAAAGCAGGGAAAAATGAAACAAGATGAAACCAGAGAGGGAGACAAACCATAAGGGACTCTTCATCTCAGGAAACAAACTGAGGGTTGCTGCAGGGGAGGGGGTGGAAGAGATGGGGTGGCTGGGGGATGGACATTGGGGAGGGTATGTGCTATGGTGAATGCTGTGAATTGTTTAAGATTGATGATTCACAGACCTGTACCTCTGAAACAAATAATACATTACATGTTAATTAAAAAAAAAAAAAAGAAAGGTGGTTTGAGCTATAAAATAGTAGGAGGAGGATTTTAATGGTGATGTAACTATAATTGTGGAGGTGATTACATGAATTTACACATCTGATAAAATTGAGTAAAACTGCACACACGCATTTAGTGCACCTCGAACTGGTGAGATCTGAACAAGGCGTGTGGATTGTATCAATTTCAGTTTCCTGGTGGTGATATATCGTACTATGGTTATGCATGGTATTATTGCTGGGGGAATGGCGAAGGGGACACAGGATCTCTATTTGCTCTTAGAGTTGCATATGAATCTGAAATTATCTCAAAATAAAAATTATCTCAAAATAAAAAAATAAATTAAATTCTCAAAATAAAAAAATAAATTAAAAATAAAAGCTTACTTTAATGTTTTCAGTAGTTTGTTCTCACTATTTCTAAAGCAGGGCATAGTTTTTCATATTGTCTAATTTTGTTTCCTTTCAGTCTATACATATTGATACCACTTTATATACTGAAAGTGATGCTCATGTGAGTATAGTTTATTTTTTTGAAAATTGCTATGTTTTCCAGTTTTCAAAAGTTGAAGAAGTATATTTTCATAAATTTACTGAAAGGTGTATAGTTTTTAAATCTGACTTTTGGTGTGTTCTGACAACATACGATCAATGAATTTTGTTAAGTAATTGTTGAGGTTGTGGGACTTGGGGACAAAGCTACAGAGATGCTATTTTCATGATGGTACCAAGTCAAAATATAAAACAGCCTTTTCCATCAATGTCAAACAAAATATATTATACGTTTTGTGATGCAATTAGATCATGATGCAATTAAATACAAAATCGGGTTAACTGATTGAATTTAAAACTATTCTCCCTATCAGTCCTTTCCAGTGCTGTAGTTTATTACAACCCTTAATCAAATTTTCTACAAATCGCTTAAATGCATCCACATTCTACATTTTGAATGAATCTCTACAATTGTCAGAAAAGGATTCTGGCTGCTTACCCTCTATGTGAGAAAAGAAATAAACACAACTCATAAAACCTATCAGAATTCATAAATGATCTTGAATTTGTCTCATTAATACCTTGACATTGCCGAAGGCGTGTCACCTCATCAGAAACAAACTCTACGTGTGTGCGTGGAGAACCATGAGTCCGCTCTCAATTAGTGTTCAGTTAGGACCTCTCTGAAATAGATATTGCTCCTGTGAAGACTTTCTTAGCTTTGGGAGGAAGCCTTCACCACAAACTAGAAAAAAAAAACTTTCATCAACCACTTGGCTAGTGCTACTACACATAAAAATTGGCTGCCTCTTTGGCTTCAGCATGCCTTCCATTTTCCCAGAGTAGAGAGAAGTCAATTAACCACCCAAACTCCCAAGACTGCTTTTTTTTAATTGCAAGAAGATAACCTTGTAACTCATGGGTTATAGAAAGAAGCTGTGTTTGAAATTTAGATTTAAACTCTGATTCAGCCTCTTCCTAGCTGTGTTACCTTAGAAGTCACTAAACATTTCTAAACCTGTTTTATCTGTCTATCTATCTGTCTATCTATGTATCTATTATTTTATCTATCTTTCTGTCTGTCTGTCTGTCTGTCTCTCTATCTATCTATATGGAGCAGCATTTACCCTTCAATCCTGGGCAGCTGCTGTGGGGTGCCTGCTGGGTCCCAGGCACTGTGTGAGGCAGTGAGAACAGAAGGTCAAACAAGCCGTGGTCAAACCTCCAAACAGTCATCAGTGTTTCTTTGAAGTTTAGGCTTTTGTTCAAGTAAGCGTTGTGGGAAACATAGTCCTGTGGTATCCGAAGGTGCCTTTCTGATTTGGCCAGCCCATGAGAGGGCAGTGCTCCGACGCTGATTTTTCTAATCCATTTCTTGGAATCGCTTCTGCTTCTGGAACTTCGGAACTTGCAGAAATAGCAAGATCAGCAGCTATCACTGTTTAAAATGTTAACAACACAATCTGATTCTAAAAATTCTTTCAGTGCACTAGACATACTAATGTTTGGAGAGTCTCAGGCTGGTATTATCACCCTTTTACAAAAAGGAAATGTTCTCAGTGAGAAAAAGTAGCCTATTATTTCTGTGTTTTCTAGACTTATGTTCGCTCTTCCATGTAATATCACCATCCTCTTAGATTGTTTTGTTGTCAGTTTGTTTGGGATTTGATTTCAAAGCCAAAAAAGAAAAAAAAAAAAAACCCGTCTCCTATATAAAACTTCTTAGGGATATTGTGCTTCTTTATAAAGTATTTGGATTGACTTTTTTTAAAAAATCAAAATGACATCTATGTAAACACGAATAACAGAAAGGTCGTTGTTTTTTTCACATTGATTCTCTGTAACTCTGTTTTTAGCCTGGCTGCAAAGTCACAGCGATGAACTGCTTTCTCCTGGAGTTACGTGTTGTTTTGCTTGAGTTCAGTCATCTTCACCTTATTAATGAAACAATACATAACATTATCATCCTAGCAAACAGTAATTTATCTTCTAATGCGGTGAGTTTTCCACTAGTCGGATGGAGCTTTGTCGATGATTATGGCTTGGTTGGGTGAGGTCATTGGCTGGATGTAAGGGACAAGCAGATCCTCTGGGGACGCTCTTGGGAGAGGGAGTTCACGCCAGTGGAGTGGCCGCCATCACTACCATGGGCACGGCCCTGAACTAGCTCACCAGTTTACTCAGTGGACATTTACTGCATGACACCAGGTGGTGTACTTTGGGGCAAGAGGGACACTGGTGAACCAGGGAGGTCATTGCCCTCGAGGTGTTCGTCCCCAGCTGCAGTGCAGAGACATGAATCTAATTACGTAGTTAAGCGTTTTGCCTCACGACTGGCAATTCTCATTTATTCGGTTATTACTCTATGCCAGACAACACTGCTCTTCAGCGGCAATGGGGTAATTCCTTGCGTCCTCACAATAAATCTGTGAGGTGGTTATCCTTGTGTCTGTTTTAAGGTTGAAGAAATTGGAGCGCTCAGGGCTTGAAATCACTTCCTCCAGTTAGCACAGTTGGTGGAATGGGGAGCCAGGATTCATACCCAAGCAGTTTCACTTCGGGGGATGTCTTCTTCTTACCCACTGGCAGGACAAATGCTGCAATAAGATAGTAATAAAAATGTTAATAATTCACGGAGAATTGGGGCCATGCCCAAATCGGTCTCTGCTCTTAAGGGATCCACCATAAAGTAAAGCATAAATAAAGCAATCAGAAAGGAATGAGTAATAGCTCAGTTATTTATTAATTCCAGTGGCCAAAAGGAAAGCAGGTAAGAGGGCTGGGATTCTGCCTTAGAGATTTCTCTACCAAACCAGGATGAGAGGGAATAAGCCTTATCTCCCGGGAAGGGTGTTTAGGCAGAGGCGACTGAAAACTATGGAGCTCCTCAGCTAGGATGGCTGGACGTTGTGGGCTTGCCTGAAACATGCCAGGTTGCTCTAGGTCTTTGCTGAAATGTCACCTTCTCAGTGATGTCAGCTCCTCACGTGGCAAGCCATTCCCAGGCCCCATCCCCTTGTCTGCATGCCCCACTAGTTGACATTTTCCTTAATGGCTTTTGTCTGCTTTTCCCTATTCGAATGCCAGTTTCAAAGGGGCAGTTATTTTTGTGGTGGTGTTTTTTTTTTCTTCAGTGCTGTATTCCAACTCCCCAAGCATTGCCTGGCATATTCTAGACACTTGATGTGTTTATGAAATGAACATACTGATCTTTAAAATACTCTTGTGATATGTTATTCCTATGTTATTGGTAGAAAGGCTGAACCAGGCAACAGATAACTCCTAACAACGTCCCTGGTGAGCTCTTGATGACCGTGGTCACGGTCACTGTGACCGTGATGTGGTGTGTTCTGCACATCTAGCGGAAGGAGCGAGCAGGCTGTACAGTCTGAGAATTTCATTGGTGATGTCAACTGAGATGCATGATGTGAATATCTCTGCTTTGTCGGCTGACATGATGATTTTCCAGGAGGACAGTGCTATATGGAATATGACAGTGCCTGGCATAGAGTATATGCTTGATAAATGTTGGTGAATCTGAATTTCAAATGCTTAATGGATGTAAAATCTAATTTTTGGTTTTTGCTGGTATGGCTTTCATGGTTCAGACGATCTCTAAATAGTTTATTTGTGATGACTGCATTTGGAAGATTCTAGTTGGCCATGAAACTGTTTGAATTACAACTTCTGATCTTTACCTAAATAGTTCAATTCAACTGGTAATGACTAAATGCTAGGGAAATAAAACTGTGTGGCTTTGCGCTCTTAGAAAAGCCTAGAGAATAGTAGCATAAAAAGCATGAAACTCCCTAATATCAATATAATAAATTATTGTGAGAGGAGGGAGGTCTGAGAATGTAGGGATGGAACATTTCGCCCAGCCTGGGGAACTCCTCGGTTCAGGAACGCCTTCCCGGTGGAGACAGCACCTAAGTGATCTTCACCTGGGTAGTGATAGCTAAAATAGCGATGAGGGACATACAGATAGAAAAGCCAACACGGCGGCGTAGCTAATAGCATGATGTGTGTGCGTGGGGCGAAAGGCATGAGCTCAGTGTACTTAGGCTATGTCCTTTGAGGTGGTGGGGATAGGTGAGAGAAACAGGCGAGGAACACTTCCAGGCCCCTGCGTGCCATGTGGGGAGGCATGGATGTGACGCTGGGGTAGATGACCAGAAGAGTAAATGACCACTCAAGGGCGCTCAGCAGGAAGTCCATGGTCAGAAAGCCATGGCTTATTTTTCCAATGTCTTTAACCTATTATAGGAAAAATAAACCTCAATCAAATCTCCCAGTTCCCTTTTCCGGTGGTTCCTCCTACCATGATATTGATTTGCCAAAGTTTTCATGTCTTAAGACCTCAGCATGGGGTTCAAATGATGTGATATTCCCAGGAAGGAGATACAGTAGACTTTCCCATCTAATCCTTTCTTTTTATTTGGCAGAACATAACTGAAACGGGATGCAAAGAATGTGAGGAACTGGAGGAGAAAAATATTAAAGAGTTTTTTCGGAGCTTTTTACATATTGTACAAATGTTCCATAATTCTTGATTGTAACTGATCCTCTTCAGCATGTCTGCTATTAACGAACATCTTCCCACGACTTAAAGCAGTGAAACCCTCTGCAGTTCACATGGGCTGCCCAAACCAGTTTTTCTAACAAGAGGATGATCCGGAATCTTGGATTGGATGAACTCTTGGAAATGAAGGCAGAAAAATGGCATTGAATTATGTGGTATCTATGAACTGTCCTCATACTTATTTTGTTCACTTATTCTTAATTTATTATTGAAGTTGTACATATTTGTGGCATAATATAAAGTATTGAATAAAACTGTGTACCTACTTTATCCTTTGAAATTGCACTGATATTTACCCCTTGTAAGGACATAGGGGACATTCCTTCAAGGGCAAGAGTGGAATCACACAGCTGGTGGGCCTGAGCACCACTGGGGAAGGTCAGCTGCGTGCTCCAGCCAGTTAGGAACCCCTAACCACCAGCCTTCATTCACCTCTCCAGTGGGTGTCCCACAAGGAGGAAGAATTGATTCCCAACGAGGAAGGAGAAATAGGTGTGGTATGGGTGCTTTACTCTGCAACATAGTTATTGATACCAAAAGCACCTGTTACTAAAGACAGTGCACGAACCTGGTATGTATGATGCATCAGTAAATCTTGGATGGGAATGGCAATAATAAACCTTCACTGGTAGGTAGAATCATGTATAGAGAACTCATGGTTGTAATGATCTTAATATTTCATGCTTTCCTGAGTGCAAGTGTTTTATTTTCACTTTTTTTTGCCATGTTTGTATAATAATAAAAAAAAAAAACTGTTGATTTGTTAAGCCAACATTATCTGACATAAAATAATTGTTTATATATTTTTGCACTATACTGTCTGAAATTTACAACTTTTTTAAAATAAAACTATGACTAAAATGAAATATTTTTGTCTCCTTACAATTTCTTTCACCTGATTCACTTGTGGCGTTTTTCACTGAGGGGCTAAAGGGTAGGAATTGACATTCTATGAGTTTGGTTTTGCTTCATTTCACAATATGAACTAATTCTCTATCGAAACATTCTTTTATCCTCCAGTACCCGGTCCATGCTCATGTATATCATTGCTCTAGTCAATGTATGCTTAAACATTTCTTTTGAGATAGTTTTGGAGAAAGCTACATCCCACTTGACTTTTGAAGAGTCTTGTGTCAGCTATCAGTTTGTTCCTGATATCGGCCGAGACAAATAGTATTTGACAGCCACACTTGAAAGTTTAGAGATTGCAATTGTGGCAAGGTGTTGTGTTTGCTTGTTTTTAATCTTATCCAAAATGGATTTTTAAAAATCTACCTTTCATTTTTTTTCTTCCTAGCTTCTCTGTTGATGGAGAATAGGAAAAATGCACCATTTTTAACTGTAAGTTGACAATCTAATCCTTAGACAAAAGTTAGCCTCCTTCCGATGTCTGCTGGGATGGGAAAGGAAAATCATAATGGCAGCCATATCACCAAAGGTATCTTTTAGTAACCAATGATCTGTTCTGTTATATAGGCAAACACAGGTGGGTTTAAAATTTGGCATTTTCCAGTGTTCAAAATTGGAATTCCTCCCACATTAGTTAATTAGTCTGGGTCACTTCAGTTAATCTTAAGGAACTCAAGGCATAGAGAGGTACAGCTCCTAATACATTCTTAGCTAACTGAAGAAAAGAATTATGTAAAACAACCTAAATTTTATTGTTCAGGCCTGAATTCTTAACAAGAGCAGTTTCTCATTTGTGTTCAGAGTTTTTCCTTCTTGAACTGTCCTCCTTAATTAGTCAGCCTAATGTTATTTGTGCAGACTAGAATACGTTGTTTTTATCTCACCTATTGCCCTAAATGCTGAAAGCATTTGCCTTATGTTACATATAATAAAGAAAGCACCAATCCATAGATTCAGAAGCTCAAATAGCAAAGGCAAGCCTAATAAAAATTAGGTTTACAGTCTGGAGTCGTTTTGATGGATTATATTGTTACCTCTTTAAAATTTCAAATGAAGAAAAAGATATATGAGAGAATATCATTTCTATACTCTCCCTGGCAATAAGCAAAAAACAGGTTAGAAGGCAGAAGACATGGAAATGTAAACTGAACCAACACGTAATCTCTGAGTCCAGAGACTGTTAAAACCCAATCACAAGCCTAGTTTTACATACTTTCAGTTTTTACCTTAGAACAGAGTTCTTTTCTTTGGCTGCTATTACTCTTGTGAGAGGAGCTTCTATGTGTTTTGATGTGTTACTCTTTCCGTCCATCAAATTCAGAGGCTCGTAAAGTCAAACCAACATATATGATATGAAAACCAAGTCTGTGATCGATCCATTCCCCCTCCCCCCCAGAAATATGAGAGAAAGCATTTTTATTCCTTCATCTGTGTTATCTCTGGCAAGTTCTCTGCATTCATATGTGAGTCACAGTTAACATATGCATGTCATGTATAAATATTTTGCCCAGAGGAAATCCCATTTCCATAGAGATTTAGTTCAGTGCTTCTGAATGTGTCTGATGATTGAATTTTATTTTCACTAAGAAATTTATTATGCAGGGCAAACTTTAGCTTCATTGAAAAGTCCCCTAATTGTATAATATATCTGATGGAACATAGAAGAAAAATTAATGAATCATTAATAGCGGTGACTTTGTCCTTGTTAAAAAGCAAATGGAGACCAGCCTTGAAAATTGCCTGAGCAGACAAAACCAGTTTGTTCATACAAACAAACCCTAATTTAGCTTATTTGGCAAGACTAACCTGACTGGATCATTTCCTGTTTATGCATCTGAAAATCATAAGCAAAACCTAAGCTGATTGATTCCCAAAATTGATATGAGGTAACCATTGACCAATTCCCTTTCATTTAAGAAAATTGTAATATAACCAATCACTGTGAAGAACAAATCGTCACCGCTCTCTCACCTTTAAAGCCACTACTCTGTAACCATATACCCCTAAGCTGCCTTCCGTAGTTTGATACGGATGCTTCTGGTTTACAGGCTGCCTTTGTGGTGTGTGCTCAATAAACTTTCATGAATTACCACTTAAAGGATTGACTGGTTTTATTTCCGGTATTTCTGAACTTTGGACAGTCCTATATTTTACCTCTTCCATCCTAGATTTCAAAAATCAGTTGACTGCTAGAGGAACTGGAGAGGAGATTGTTGCCCAGGTGTCAAACGGAAAATTGTACGTTGAGGTTCTACAAGCTATGTCAACACTTGCGGAAATTACCAGAGGGTCCAGCGTCACCCTAAAAGTGATTTTTCCTCATCATCCTCACTCTGTGAAGGAAGTCTCACTCCTTCAGCCGGATCATAATCTGGTTTGTTGAAAACCTACTGTACGCGAACATGATGGTGGATGCTGCCCTTACACGCGTGAGGGAGGCAGCCTTACGTTCGGCCCTCATGGGGTTGACATTCCCAGAGGAGAATCCTGTTACCCTATTAACCGCTCACGTGCTTATTTGGTTACCAGTTCTGCGAAGGGCACCAGGTGAACATGGAAAGGAAGCGGCAGATCCTTTCAAGCTGTCAGAGCTTCTTTCAAACAGTGGTGTCTGAGCTCTGCTATGCAGTATAAAGATGGATTGCGGGACGGGGGGCTGGGGGCTTGGGGGAATCCACCTGAGAAACATCCTGCCAAAATCTTCAGTAAGGCAGGATGAGAGCACGTTCAAAGAGAGGAAGGAAGGCCAGAGTGGCTAGGGTCAGAACGAGCAATGAAAGAAGCTGGTAAGATAAATATCAGATGGTCTCATAGGCCAGGTAAGGATATTGGTGGTAAAGATTTCGCTTTATATTCCAAAAAGAAAGAGGCTTTTTTTTCTGGCATGTGTGAAAAATACAGTAGGCTTTGTTTCTAATTGAGAAAAGAGTTGACGTCAAAATCTCCTTACTTCTGAATCCCAGGGTAATAAAAGTATTTCTAATAACATCGTCTTACATGGACCTCATTACTGGAGTCCTTTAATGAAAGCCTTGCAACACTTAATGGAGACCAACTTTGGTAAGTGATTATTCATTTGCTGTCAAATCCAACAAACCTGTTTGCAGTATATATGCCTCTGTCATCAGGATTAATGTGTAAATCCAGTTTTGGGTTCTCAGGCCAGCTGGAATGGATCTGTGGTCTGAATCTTTACACCAGGAAGCCCTTTTGAAAAAAGGATTTTTCAGTCACTTCTTAATGAGAACTCTTTGAGGTGAGGGAGACCAGTCATCTTCATCAAGAAAGCTGGGGTAGAGGAAGGCCCCAGGGTATAATGATGGTCGTCTGCTGTCTGGTGGCAAGGCATGGTTAAAACAGGGGATGGAAAGGTGCAAGATGGGTGTGGCTTGGTGTGTGGGTGGCGGGCAAGGGGGTAGCTTTGAAAGCACAGTTAAACACATAGCCTCAGGCACTCATGGGGTTCAGCTGCATAGTGGTGGAGAAAAGACAGATCTGAGATGTTTATGGAGAAGAAAGGAAAGAAGCAGCATTTCTGAATAAGCAGCTAAGAGCCTATAGGTGAGACCTGAATGTCAGGGCAGTGGTGGTTCCCCATGGCAAGTGCCATCTTTTCAAGGCTCTTCAAGATCATGGGTCATTAACGGAATTCACTTTCCTGAGTTGATTTAATAAAGTCAAAGCCCCCAGTATATCTATGAGTTCTGCTAAGGACACACCAGACTGATGGAAATAATATTAATTCTCTTACACTTTTATGGTTCTTTAAAGTTCACAAAGCACTTTTATCTAGATGATTTTATTCGAGAAGAGCTTCTGTACCTCGGGGGGGTAGACGAGAAGAGATGCAGACCTATGAAACATTTTGCTTATGTTGCTCATGTGTAAAAAATAAAGACAGAAAGAAATCACCTGTCAGCTATGTATTTTTAAATGCCCTATTGCCTTTTACATTTCCTTTCAAATAAGCATGAGTACAATACTTGGGGTGGAAAGTTATTTGTTGTTAAAGAAATCAAAACAGAGCTTAAGCATGTATTTTTATTCCATATTTTGATTGTTTTTTTCTTCACACAATTCTATTCTGGTGCTTTGTTTGCTTTGCCCAGATGGCAAATGCGCCATTAAGTTTGTTCAGCCTGAATTAATTATCTTTTTATAGTGAAAGAAAATCCTCTCCTTGTGACAAGTAAGACGTTTGTGCTGTATTTATGAATAAATAAAGGCAGCTGTTATACACAGCATTATTAATAACATCGCTTTAAACATCTCATGTGACAAGAAATCCACTTTTTTCAGTATAACAAAAGCTCTTGGTGTCCCAGAGTTTATGAAAACCATCGACCTGTTATCCACACCGCAGTGTAAGAAAAACATCACACTTTCTGTAGCAGAAGGATTTAATTCGAATTGCCTGCATAAAGCAGTACTCTTTTAAATGGTTATTGTCTTTGCTGGTCATTTGGCTCTGAGTCTTGAGTGTTTCACAGGTGTAGCGTCTGGAGATCAGCAAAGCCCCTCTCCTTGCCAACAGAAAGTTAACAGGCAGCCACAGACTTCGACTAAATGGCCACGATGATGCTATTTCCTGCTTTTCAGCCGAATGTCTTTTTGAAGAGTTATATGGCCAATGCAGAGGTTCCCCCCCGCCACCTTTGGTAAGATAGGGTAGGTTTGCAAAGCAGAGGAACTCTTTCCCCTTACAGAGAGGTCTGCTGAACTCTGAGCTGAAAGAGATAAGGTAAGCCCTTGTCAACACGATGAGATCATAACTCTGCAAGGCACCTGACTGGGCTGAGACGTCTCCTGTTTGAAGGAACTTGGTTTCCCATGATGCCATGTTATTTCTCAGCCAAGCTGACATGCCCCTAAAGATTTATTTCATTCTTAGTCATCTTTGTCTTATTTCAAACAACGAACGTAAAATGCGCTCAGAGGAATAAATATTTGCAAGCACAGGCATACCTAAAGCTGACCATGAAAGCACAAGGTGTAGGCTTCCAGTAGGTGCATTGTCTGCAGAGAATAAGAAAACTGATGGAAAGTCTATCTGCTTTTGTGATCACTGTGTGTCAGTGATCCTAAATTGATGCCAATGGTAAAATACCCTTCCATGAAAACTATTTTTGGAAGTCTAAGGTTTAAACACATTGCTTGGGTTACATTGTTTGTAATAATATACATGTGATCTGCAAGTTGGGACGTATTTATTACTTAACTTTAATAAACATTATATTCCTTTTTTAAAAAAATTTTTATTTATTTATCAGAGAGAGAGAGAGCGCGAGAGAGCGCGTGCACACAAACAGGGGGAGTGGTAAGCAGAGGGAGAAGGACAAGCAGACTCCCCACTGAATAGGGAGGAGCCTTGACGCGGGACTTGATCCCAGGACCCTGGGATCATGACCCGAACCGAAGGCAGACACTTAACTGACTGAGCCAACCAGGTGCCCGGCAAACATTATATTCCACGTGGACGTTCACTTGGAGACCTCAGTTACGTGGCTGGCCATCAGCTCCAGGGGATTCAGCTGACAGTCACTTCTGAAGTGTTCAGCCTCGTTCAAACCAGCCTCAAGCACCGTTGGTATTTTCACTGCTCTGGCCTTGCACATTCTTTATTTATTTATTTATTTTTTAAGATTTTATTTATTTGACAGAGATCACAAGTAGGCAGAGAGGCAGGCAGAGAGAGAGAGGAAGGGAAGCAGGCTCCCTGCTGAGCAGAGCGCCCGATGCGGGGCTCGATCCCAGGACCCTGAGATCATGACCTGAGCGAAGGCAGAGGCTTAACCCACTGAGCCACCCAGGTGCCCCGGCCTTGCACATTCTTTAAGCAGATTGAAATAAACAAGGATAACACAGTGATTGTGAAGAGTAAGAAATTGAAATTTACCTCAATTTTGATTTGTGTTTAGCCTTTAAAACTGAGAAAGAGAGAAAGCCATGCAATGTAATAGTTTAATAAATTCAGATTTTAATTCACTCATGAAATAGTTTCCTTGGGACACCTGGGTTGCTCAGTCAGTTAACTGTCTGCCATCTTCTCAGGTTATGATCCTAGGGTCCTGGGACTGAGCCCCAAGTTAGGCTCTCTGCTCAGTGGGGGAGTCTGCTTCTCCCTCTCCATCTGCCCCTACTCATGCTTGTTCTGGCTTTCTCTCTCTCAAACAAATAAATAAAATCTTAAAAAAAAAAAAAGTTTCCAGAATATGACTAATTTATCTTTAACCTTGAAATTTGATCTTTTTAAAGTGTCAAATGTTTGATTTAAAACTAAAATAAAAATGAAGAAAATGAAAGGTTTCAGTGGTGGTATGATTATGTAGGTGCCTAATTGTGACTTTTGCAAGTGTCTCAGTTTCATTTAAATGTACTTATTGCTGGTCACTTGCACAAAATATTACTTCATCAGACTGTCACTGCAGAATCAAAGTCTGAGCTGTTATGAAGATTTAAATAAATTAAATAATTGTGGTTTATTTTCTTCAGAAACTTAAAGGAACTTAAAAATATTTGTAGTCTTTTTGTAAAATCAGCAACCAATTCAGAACTATTCTGAATTTTGTAAAGAAATGTATGTGAAGGAATTATACCAAGATGAGATTACATTCTCTTCCAGCATGGACAGCGAGGAAGAGAGAAGTAATGTAAGCAAAATTCAGAACCAAGAGTCCTTGAATTTTTTGTTTTTAAATGGAGAAGAGAAAGAAACTAGTAAAAGGTCAAGTAAGACTAAACCAAGACACTAGTAAAGACTTGGACAAGATCACGAGTTCATTAAGGAAGAGAGGGTGGATGAGAATCTGTTTTTATATCACTGTGTGTCCAGAACCAGTTCCAGATGACCTGCAATTTCGTCTTACTGGGAGGGAACTGGACTCTTTAGAATAAAAAAAAAAAAAAAGCATTCTCTAAAGTCCAAGGAAAGGGAGAAAAGGATGAAGAATGCAGGCAACACTTGATGACTTTATGGTTTTAGGTATATTTACAAAATGGTGAAAAAGAGTTGAAAATCTGGAGAGTCTCATCAGCATAAAAATATATATATTTGTTTTTGTCTTTTTTTTGCTGCAGATTTGCAGTTAGTAATACAAAATCTGCAATATCCAGCTTTATAACTAACTGCAGTTATAAAATTATTGAAACCAAGTCTTAAAATCATAGTTGAAACAATATCTCAAAGTCCCCAAGAGTGATGTAACACCCAAACATCATCTTCGATAAACACCTTTTATCACATGTGAAAGATCTTCGCATTGGGAGTGAAACTCCAAATAACTATTGATCAAGTCCCCTGAGAAAAAATTGCTAGGAAAATGTAAGTGAATTAAAGAAAATGTTTTGCCAATTTCTAGGAATATGTATGTGGTTCAACTTATATAATCATACTGCTGATGATTGAAAGAGTGGACATTGGAGCGACACCAGGGTGCCTGGGTGGCTCAGTCAGTTGAGCATCTGACTCTTGATTTCGGCCCAGGTCATGATCTCTGGATCATGGGATTGAGGCCAGTATTGGGCTTTTTCTTTTGGCTATGGTTTTTCACTTTCCAAACTCTTTATACTGTATTGATTTCCCTGTTACCTTAATCACCTCTAGAAGGCATTTTTAACCTAGAGTCTACAGGCATATGGGTTGTACATGCATGGGTTTCAGGGAGTCCCTAACCCTCAGGAAGAAAGGATGAGTGTGTTTATCAATGTGGATACATTGTTTTTCTAGAAAAATTCCGGTTTTCATCAGGTTCTTAGAGTGTTCCATGAATCAAAAGGAATCCCTTTCCTCCCCTGTTAAGTCACAGGGTCAGGCAGTGCCATGTCTTGTAAAGTTTTCAGTAGACTTTAATGCCACCTCAGGATCTTGTTACGATGCAGGTTATGATCATTAGCTCTGAGGAAGTGCCACGTTGGTGTCCAAGGACCACACTTTGGATAACAAAGGTACAGTACTCATAAAGTTAGACACAGGAGAGCTTTTGCCTCTGAGCTCTTCAAGAGGCCACCATTCCAGGAGCCATTACTGAGTGGATACCGGGAAAGCCAAGGAACAAAATGTGGCCTCCATCACCTGATGCTCGGCAAGTTGCCTAACTACTCTAGGCCTGTTTTCTTGACTCTAAAAAGGCACAAACGCTATCATCTGACAGGATCATTGTGAATTCAGTTAGATGTTGACTACAGGTCTTGGTACAGAGTAAATACTAGATAACTTTGTTCCCTATCTCCTCGCCTGAGCACTCCATGATTTCCTCTTACTCTCGTTAGGCAATTACTCAGGAGTTATAACCGGCAGAACTGAAGATAGCCTCTGGATAAAACCAAGCACAGTATTACATATGTGCAGAATTTCCTTGAAAGAGTTCTATTTTAATACCTCCTGGACTCACACAGAATTAGAGTTCCAGTCTTTTCCACCTAGCAAAGTTCATCAGTAAAGTATCAAAACAAATTGCCTATTTGTGAGGCTTTTAGGCTGAGCAACTGGTTGCCCTGGGGAATGCAGCCTTTAAGCTAATTTGACCAATGTCCTCTCTCACCTCTATTTCAACTTCAACACTTATTTGAGCAAATTGTATCCATTAATTGCCACCTACTACAGTGAACACTATGATATTCCAAAATTCTTATCCTCTCTCCCAACTCATTTTCAAGCTATTCTACCTGCTAGCTCTCACCTATCTCACTGCCATAAAACCTACAATGTTGACCCGATTACTGCTGCTGAATATAATTGCTTACATTATTGATATTCATTTTTGATCTGATATATTACCTTGGTTACTCATCTTACTTTTTTGTCCTTAGATTGTCAAGAAGCAAGTATGTCTAGGGTGCATTGCATCAAAACTCCCAACTGTCAGGTGAAGTGGGGGCTTAAATGCTTTTGAAAAGGTCATGGTTACTCTTTCTTGGACTTTAGTTCACTGCCCTTCCTAATGAATGATTTCATGCTCTCATTAAGCTACAAAGGCCGGACAATTTGGTCAGTACTTTTCTTCTTATTATTATTATTACCAAGGTATCAAGGTCATGATCAACATGGAACTTACACTAATTTGACCTACTATCAAGTTCTCATCATTAATGAAGTTTCTGAGCAGTGGTAGTAAACAAATGTGACAGAAAACAGAGGTACTAATCTATAATTTTTTAATCCTTGAAGTTGCCACTTGTAAAGAGAGATCACAGTATAAAAAATGGAAAGAAGGACTTTTGCGTTATTCTTGAAGACCATTAGTCTCAAGGTTACCAGCCAAGCGTAATTCTTGTTTAATTCTCCCATTACCACCTAATTCTGTTTATGTCAGGAACACCTTTAATAGAATGTCACTTCAAATCACTGAAATACAAAGACAGGCACTGTAATTTACATTAGCTGCAAAATGAACATCCTTTCCATGGGGACCCCTGAGCTAGCAAGTACATCAGTGACAATTCACGTTGTTTCTGAGATCTTTCTGGAAGCTGTAGCCATTAACTTGATTGATAACATCCCCCCCCCCAAAGGGGGGGTGGGGAATAAAGTTTATTTCCTTTTTTCTAGAACATAGGTGTGAGTGTTCTCCTCTCTCTTCCTGAAGGAGGTTCTGGGTGCTTATCAGAGGAGAAGAAAAATATTTGTTTTTTATAGTACTATTGTTTGATTTTAGCAATTGGTCTAAAGGGAGAGGATTTGACTTATCTACCCAATTCTGGGTGTTAGTTCTGCTGTCCAGGGTGTTCTGATGTTCCCAAGTGACTTTGGGTATCTTCAATGAGTAGTGTGACCCCCATGAGAGGAACTCCCCAAATGTCTGACCACTCAGATATATTGAAGAAGTCTGCACCAGCATCTTTAACTCCTCTTTGGTCCTGATATATATATGGAGGCCATGTACATGGCTGGCCATTAGTAGCTAGAGACAAGGAAATACAACACAGTAGAATTCACTGATAGAACCTCAAAAAAGACAATTTTAAGAACAAATCTCTAGGAATAAAACCCCTTCTAGAAATACCATATAATTTTTCAGTAACTCAATTCTCACATTGTTAAGGCAATGATAAAAATTGTTGACTATGCCAATTGATGACAAGAACGAACCTGATGATTGCTTTTAGCAATGAATTGGGGAAGCGGAATATTTTTTGATTCTAGAAGTAATTAAAGATTATGGACACCATTGTTAGGATGGATAATAGAATTTGTTGCATGGCCAACAAATGGGTAACTTTCACCATTGGACATACTTTGCAAGTGCAAACCACATAGCATTTTACCTTTGTCTCTATTATATGTACTATAGAATTTTGGGTGTCATAACTGAGTTTTCTCCCTTTCCCAGCTAAATCGCCCAGACCTAAAGAGGATGAGGTAGGGCAAAAGGAGGCAGAGTCACAGTTCTGTCTATCTCTATCTCAATAGAGTACTAAATAGAAGCACATTCTTGGGAGTGTTATGGGAACTCAGGAGTCCTGAAAGGAGCCTGATGGATGAAAGTGTGTCTCTTGAAGGAGGTAAACAAAACATTTTAAAAATGAGTAGAAGCTGACTGAAAATGATGTGTGAAGAAGGGCATCCCAATACCGTGAGCCTGACTTCAGGATTATTGCCCTTGTCACTGGGCCCTCATCCCTTTCACCTCCTGTATGCTCTTTCTCTGCCCCTGTAACCATCTTGATCTTCCTCCTTCTTCCAGAAAAGTGGAAAAAGCAAGTGCCTTGTCCAGGGTATGCATCTCTCACTCCAGGTTCATATTAAAGTTTTTGTAATTTCTTTGTCCTTACATGCTGCACAGATTATTTTCTGTTGGATCAAAGACAAAATTATTTTTCATTTTCTCTTCACATCATTTCCCCTGAAGACTAATAATTTAACCTTTTCTGTACAGCTGTTTCCCCAAATAACTTAAGAACAAAATTGTTACTCTGGAAGATCTTGCTTTAATGTCCTAGCAACCACCTACAGGAAAATTAATCAAACTGAAATGATGATTGGTATTTGAAAAAAAGAAGTCAGGGTCTCCAGACTGGTCCTAAACAGTCACCAGGGAATTCCAGTGGCTCACCCAACACAGGGCCTTTAAAATTTTGCAAAGAATGATCGAGACTGCCTGATCCCTGGCTTTTCTGGTCACCTCTGAGATTGGCTTAGGTTCTTTTGTATCCTTGACATTCCAGACATTTCTGAGAGACTCCGGTGGCTTATTTGAAGTCCATTTATAGTTTTAAAAAATACTCAGCTCAGTCCAATGTTCCTTACATCACTGGGATGGGCTGTCTTTAGTCATAGGCCCCATATACCTGCCTATCGGTTTTATCATTTTTACATATGTGTATCTCCCCGGTGTCTGCAGCTATTTGGTGATACATACAACCACTGGAAAATCCTGGGATTTATATTTTATATTATGGGGTTAGCTTAGAAACCATGGTGTCAGAACACAAATCCTGGCTGCCAGACCTATCTTTTCCTGAGAGATTTCTGAGACAGACGTATGTACTGAAGAGGAAGGCAGAAACTTGTATTAACGACTATCACTAGCTTGGGCTCTGACGACTCCAGGTTTGTTGAGCTGTGCTACATGATGGCAGCGTTGGTACTGCTGGCTTTTGACACCGTAAGCCCATCCCCTGAATTTCAACGCTCTGCACCAAGGCCAAGGGAGTAAAAATAAACCATCAGGTAAAACCCAATAAAGGATAGAACACTTCCTTAATCCTTAAATAGAAAAGAGTCCGTCTGGCTACTCCTAGGCATAGAATTCTCGCTCACATTACCAATTCTATGAGAAGAGAGCCCCTAGAGAAAAAAGAAAGCCCAAAACACACCCTATCCCCACCACCAACATGTATGCTGACTCCGATCTTTAATCATTCCCCCATGACTAGTCCTATTCAGCATGGTGGTCTAACATAACATGTTTGAGCTTAATTCTGCTATGTCTCAGGGATTATGGGGTGTTTCTGTGTGGCTGGAGAAAAGTGCTTAGCATTCAGCTTGTGTGGTGATCCTGGACCGGCTCTTGCTGGTTGGGGAGGATATTGCCTGGAAGTGGCTCTGTAGAAAAATTTGGAGAGAATTTTAGTAATTGAATTATGGAGATCAGTTTTTTTTTTTTAATTTCTTAATTTTTGAGAGCAAGCAAAAATTCCTCAACCTGGGTTCTGGAACCTTCCAACAAATGAGCCTGCTTTAATTTTCCAACCCCCTGTCTCTCGTTCCCTAAAACTTCCTCTTTCCCTAACCTCATCAGTTATGACATCCTAGAATAATGAAATCCCCCTTTCTGCAAATTCAAATCCCCTATACTTTGTAAAGTTCAAAGTAGCTGATTCTTCCTTAAGAATCTTTTACCATGGCACCCAGGACATCTGGATCTGTCCCACTCTTCACAGTCCTCAGTAAAAATCTCTGCATCGTGCCATGTTACCAATATTATCCTGTGAGTGTAATCAAGTAATTTCAAGCAGGTATGATTTGTTTCCCAGAATAGGCATCAAGTTTGCAGCAAGTTTCACTTGGGAGAAATTATTATCTTTTTTGCATCTCCAGAGCACTAGTAAATCATGCATTCATTCCATTTGCAAATGTGTGTGACTAGGTGGATAGATGAATGAGCCTGCAGATCTCCACATTGGTTCATCTGCAGGTGAGAGTGAATAATGTCAGGTCAGATAGGTGAGACAAAACCAGGTAACATGGAAGAGACCCACAGCAAATCCAATAGGCAGCCCAAAATGAGTGTTTTGAATCAATTCTTCCTTTTTGGGGAAGTGTTTCCTATATAGACCAGATGTTGATATTCTTCCCCGATTCCTGACCCACTGTGTGTTTCATTGTGATTGACCTAGTCAACTCTTCTTCATTCATTAATTTTTGTCTTACATGTTCTTTATGGGAAGATCAGACAGACAATTCTGGTTTTAATAAAGAGAAAAGTAAAATCACACATAGTACCACCCCTTAGAGATAATCACTATGAACAACTAGCCATTCTTATGTATGTACACTTCTTAAATATAAAGATCAAATTATATTATATATCATACCTTATCAGTTATTTTTACCTAATTTATTGTTAACCTGATTTCAATGGCCATATGGCAGTCTACTGCCTAAGTGGAATATATTTCCTTAATGAAAGCCTTTTTTTTTTCTATTTTTGGACATTGTGTACTTTATACTCTCTTATTGTTATAAACTATCTCAGCACATATCTTTGAGACAAATCTTTTTGCATACCTTTAATCATTCTGTTAAGATATATGCCTCCCTGTCAAAGGATCTGGGAGAATTTAAGGATGCAATGATATTGAATGGGACCCTTGTCCCCTTCTCACATTTTTGTTCCTGCTTGTAAGAGAGAGACGGAACATGCCCCCAGCTTCTCCAGTTAGGGACGTGTGAGAGAAGATACAGCTGACCTTTCTGCATCGCATTCTCCATCCTCTCCCAGGAAGAAGGCTAGCTAATTTAATCGACCAGAGGGCTCCTTCCTTTAGTAGTTAAGATTTACACATTTTTTTAAAAGATTGTATTTATTGATTTTAGAGAGAGAGAGACAGAGAGCTCACACAAGCAGGGGGAGCAAGAGGCAGAGGGAGAAGCAGGCTCCCTGCTGAACAAGGAGCCTGATGTGGGACTCAACCCCAAGATCCTGGGATCAGGACCTGGGCCAGAGGCACATGTTTAATCTACAGAGCCACGCAGGCACCCCAAGATTTTTAAATTAAAAGTCAGCTTTGTGTGCCTTGTGCCTCCTGTCTTGTCTCATACTTCCAGCATCTTGTACTTTGGTGTGGGCCTGAATGTCCATCTAGTTCTCTCTGGTCCAGCCATACTCTCTCTTTGTTCTGTGGCTGAGTGGTGGGTGAATTGAAACCAAAAGTCTCTCTCTTGGTTCTAGGTTCTTGTGGTTGGGTGGATGAACAGAGTCAGGTTCAAAGGTTAGGGATTGAGAAATAGGAAGTCTTACTTAAGACTCCTGATGTAAACAATGTTCCGTGTGTCGGTATGTATGTGAAAGAGGTGTAGGGGTGGTATTAAGCACTGGCCGATATTAAGTATACCAGCACCTTATTTCTCCATCATTTATTTTGTGCATCATCTCTCATCAGTAAAACCTAGAACAGAGAGTAGGTAAGTGCTGAAATAAAAACAAAAACAAACAAACCAAAAACCAACCAACCAACCAAACAAACAAACAAAAAAAGACTCAGAGCGTATTATCAAGTACATTTGTCATGTTTTGGGCAGGAAGTTTTCAAGGTCCATGTACTCATGGTTAAATCGATCAAATACTTTCTTTATGGTTTTGGTCCTTGGTATCCGGTTTGCAACAGCTTGCCTTAGCCCAAATGAAAGTCCATGAATCTTTCCTCCAGGTGGCTTTTGGGTTCATTTTGGTTTTGAAAATAATTTGACCCTTTATTTTGGTTCAAGGTATGAAGCCGGTGTGGGGGGCAGCGTGTCTCAGTTCATTATGTCCCCCAAAAGTCAACCAATCGCATTTTATTAAATGATTATTCATCTACATATATACTTAGATCCCTTTCTAGACTCTCTCTAGTCTTTTTTCTTCCTCTGTCTGTTATTCTTGTTGTCTGAGCTGGCCATGAAACATTCTGCTGGTCTTTGTGGTATTAACTAGTAAATATATGAAAAAAAAAATAAATTTAAGGAAATAAAATAAAAATCAAAGGAAAAGTTTTACCCCGGGCAGAATGGTGAATTCAGAGTTTTGCAAAGTCTTTTTTAAAAGAGGAAATGAGTGGCATGTAACTCTATGGATAGCGATAATATAACAGAAAAAGGAGTGTGTGTGTCCTTGATAAGGAGCTTTGGCCATAAATGGACTAAAGATAAAGGAAGGCCACAGAGACAAGCAAATGGTAGGGAAGTTTTTGCTCCCTGGAAAAAGGGTTCTGTAGCTCCAGACTTGACTTATCATGCCAGAGATAACTCTTCTCCTCTCAGTGACACGTGGACCAACCTCAGAGCCCAAACGTCGCTAAATATTTGAATTTTACTTTCTGTCTTTCTCCTTGCTCTGACTTGCTGTTGAATGAGAGAATCTCTGAATTAATGCTGGCTTCCTATTGATTTGCTGCCAGAAAGACGAGGTCCTGGCCTGGGGCTCTGTGCCTCTGGTCGCTTGGCAATGACGCCTCTCCTGGTGCATTTTTTACCTGCCCTCCTCTAGTGAGCTCCTTTGTGTTGGTGTCATTGAGACAAGGGGCTGCACATAGAAATGACTCGGGAGTTTTCTCTGAGCAGAGCCAATAGAATTCACGTAATAGTAAATGGATACGCAACCCTGGTCTCGACTGAACCAAACAATCCAGATTTCCAAAAATGCACTTTCTGTATTTCCATCAATTAGAGTTCATTCCCTACCTTTTTGTGTTTTAAACGGCTAGAGAACAGGATCACTGGGAGGCCCGTTTAATAATACCAAATGATTTTAAGGCAGAGTTAAAAGAAAACACCTATTAATTATTTACCCCCAAGAAAGCATTCTCAATTTAAAATGTG